>NC_083871.1:93096373-93721373 GCF_032452875.1 Bos javanicus
ACTCACCCTAAAACAAAGGCCAGAAGCAAGATGCTTCTATTAATAACAGTTGAAGAATTCATTTGTTCCATTGACGCCACCCCAATTACAAAGAATGAAATCTAAATGAGGACAAGATACAAAGACCCCCGCTGTTTATCTCCTGTGTATAGTCGATTCTCCCACACGTTTCTCATCGTGTGCTACGTTCCTAGGCAGATGTGCTGATGGTCTTACATGCATCTAACTTTTTGGCCTACCTAACAGAATTAGTGGAAAAAAAAGAAGAAGAAGAAGGGAGAGAGGAAGAAGAGAAGAAAAACTTACGAAGGCAACAGAAACAGCAGTTCTCCAGACAGAAAGTCATACCTGATAAAGACAGTCTTCCCTTCATTCACATCAGAGGGTAGTTTCCTCTTCTTCCTCTTCTTCTTTGAGACTTCTATATCCAAAGTAAAAAGAAAACCAACAAACTGAATTTAGGACTAGTGCAAGCCTTACAACAAAGAGCTAAGTTGTTAAATATATAAAGATCTTACGTAAATTAAGAAGAAATCCAATTAAAAATGAACAAAGGACATGCAACTAAATATATGAAAATCCTCAAACTCACTCATAATTAAAGAAAGACACAGCACCAGAAATGAGATATTATTTTTCACCGAAGATTGGCAAAAATCAAAAAAGATTAAATTCATTGTGGTAAGGGTGTGGGGGAAAATGAGAGAGAAAGAGATTCCCCTACACTGTCTGACAGTAAACTTTCTAGAAATGTAAAATGTAGAACATCCAAAGAGAAAAAAAAATACATTCACATAGACAAATATACATTACACTTTACACCAGTGCATATACATTCATGTTTTAGCTTACAGAAGTATTATACTGACTATCCTCAGATACACAAGAACACTGGTTGTCTGGTGGTTTAGTCGCTAAGTTGTGTCCCACTCTTGCGACTCCATGGATTGTAGCCCATCAGGTTGTCTCTGGGGAAGGGCCTTAAGTGGCTGTGGATTTGGGTTTAAGGGAGATTCACTGATTTTAAGAACTGACATATATGCTTATATATATGAAGAAAATTTCTGGAAGGATACAAACGAAATAACAGCGGTTACTTTGGGGGACTACTGGGAGGACTGGTGAGGAACTTTTAGTTTCTGTATTACACCCTTTGCACCACACATATATTTTAAATTAATTTTCTCTCATTAGTGTCTATCAGTCATTTTTTTCAAGTCAAAGAAGAGACAGCTGAATCTGGTTGTAGAATTAAAGGTCTCTCAGTTCTCTCAGTGTACAAGCTTCTTTGCTTCTAAGGTGTCTACCATTGTCTCCTCATAGAAAAAGTTTATTTCCTCAGATTTCTCATATGGTCAAATCAACATGCCAGACTTACAAAAAAGGGAGAAGGGAGACCTGATTAGTGAATAAAAACCTCCAAAGAAACTAAAGGACCACTTACTGACCACTCTTGATTCTGTAATGACCTGCCTCACTCAATAAATAAGTGGAGTTTGAATCCAACATTCTTGATGAAAGTTTGGTTAGTTTTACAAAATGCCCCAGGAGGTCCTTTATCCCCATTTCAATTCAAAATTGTGGTTTATACTCCACTACTGGCACAGAACAGTAACAATGATAATATTGTAGTAGTCATTCTACCATTATCTACCAATGATAATATTGGTAGTCATTCAGTTCAGTTCAGTTCAGTCGCTCAGTCGTGTCCGACTCTTTGCAACCCCATGAATGGCAGCACGCCAGGCCTCCCCGTCCATCACCAACTCCTGGAGTTCACTCAGACTCACATCCATCAAGTCATTAGTAGTAAAAAAAATTTAATCTTCACAACTCTATGTAGTTATTAGAGCCATTTTATAGATGAAGAAACTGAGTTATAAAGACGTTAAGTAACTTGTCCCAAAGTCATACCTCAAGAAAGGAGCAGAGATAGGATTTGAAACCCTTTGCTAAACAAGCTACACCTGTGATCTCTAGGAAACATGGGGTTTTATTTTCTTAATTCACTCCTGTTCACCCAGTATCCAGCACTGCAGGCATTCTGAATATCTGCTGTCTGAATAAACCAAGGTGTGTATATCAGAAAAAATATCAACAACCTCAGATATGTACATGATACTACTCTAATGGCAGAAACAGAAGAGGAACTAAAGAGCCCTGAAGAGGGTGAGAGAGGAGAGTGAAAGTAGGCCTAAAACTCAGCATTCACAAAACTAAGACCATGGCATCTGGGCCCATCACTTCATGCCAAACAGATGTGGAAAAGTCGAATCAGTGACATATTTTATTTTCTTGGGTTCCAAAATCACTGCGGATGGTGAATGCAGCCATCAAGATGCTTGCTCCCTGGGAAAAAAGCTATGATAAACCTGGACAGCATATTAAAAAGCAGAGACATCACCTTTCTGCCAAAGGTCTGTATAGTCAAAGCTATGGTTTTTCCAGTAGTCAGATGTATGGATGTGAGTAGTAGCAGTGTTAGTCACTCAGTCGTGTCTGACTCTTTGTGACCCACCAACCAGCTCACCAGGCTCCTCTGTCCATGGGATTCTCCAGGCAAGAATACTGGAGTGGGTTGCCATTCCCTTCTACAGAGGGTCTTCCTGACCCAGGGATCGAACCCAAGTCTCCTGCATTGCAGGCATATTCTTTACCATCTGAGCTACAGAAAAATCAGCTGGACCATAAAGAAAGCTGAGCACCGAAAAATTGATTCTTTTGAACTGTGGTGTTGGAGAAGACTCTTGAGAGTTTCTTGGACTGCAAGGAGATCAAACCAGTCAATCCTAAAGGAAATCAGTCCTGAATATTCACTGGAAGGACTGATCCTGAAGCTCCAATACTTTGGCTACCTATGCAAAGAACTCACTCTGGAAAAGAGCCTGATGCTGGAAAAGATTGAAGGCGGGAGGAGAAGAGGATGACAGAGGATGAGAGGGTTGGATGGCATCACCAATGGACATGAGTTTGAGCAAACTCCGGGAGATGGTGAAGGACAGGGAAGCCTGGCGTGCTGCAGTCCATGGGGTAGCAAAGAGGCAAACACAACTGAGCAACTGAAAAATAGTTAAAAAAAAAAAAAAAGAAAAGGTACATTTTTCTATCCTGACAGGTTCAAAAATCACTGTCACATGCAGCATCTATTACAACAATTCAAACAGCAAACACTGGGCATTTATTTGCACACAATTTGGAAGGGTATGCACAGAATAACATTCATTCATCAGTTCCAAATTTGTTTATCTACATTGAAAAAAAAAAACTCTGCAAATGCAGAAGTGTTTGTTGGTCTTTGCTTGTTTTCTTGCCAATTCTTTGGGACTGAAAGTCACGGAGCCAGATCAAAACCTCCAGGAGAACAAGGATTTTTTTTTTCAGTTCAAAGTTTAACATTAGTAGGTGTTCAATAAGTGTTTCTTTTAAGTGAATGAAGAGGAGAGGGGACTTGTTTTGCTGAACTGGATGGAGTAGTGGAATGCCAAGATTACATTCTAGTTAGCAGAACTCAAAAACTGCCTCTACATCCATCCTAGTTACCGCTAAAGCCAGAAGATTCTATCAGCAGCCATCTCACATCTAACTTCATAAGACTCGCACATTTTTTAGAAGACTGTTGGAGTGAGTGAGTGAGTGAAGCCGCTCAGTCGTGTCCAACTCTTTGCAACCCCGTGGACTGTAGCCCACCAGGCTCCTCTGTCCATGGGATTTTCCAGGCAAGAATACTGGAGTGGGTTGTCATTTCCTTCTCCAGGGGATCTTCCCAACCCAGGGATCGAACCCAGGTCTCCCACATTGCAGGCAGACGCTTTAACCTCTGAGCCACCAGGGAAGCCCTTCTTTTCTAAAAAAAAAAAGACAGTAGCAACAAAGGCAACTAATACCATTGAGAGTCTCCTGTAGGGAAGGTACTCTTCTAAATGTCAGGAGATGAGGACCTCTAATATCCAATCACAGATGAAGTAATGAGGACACTAGAGGCAAGGACTTGACCGGCCCATACAGCTGCAAATCAAAGAGTCAGGACTTGAACCCACGTGATTTGACTCCTAAGCCCACGCAATGAAAGGCAGAGATGACTGCTAAAAAGAACTGACCTTTTCCGATAAAAAATTCTGAATTCAGTAGTTTGTTGCTATAATAATGGATTACTTTATTGCTGCTGTTAGTCTCCATCTTGGAAGGTGTCAGTGATTCAAGTACCTCTGATTTTGAGTAGCATATCCTAAGCTGAGTTTCTGGGGTTTGCTAACACTGTTGTTGTTTTAGTAACTATGTTGTGTCTGACTCTTCTGCGACCCCAAGAGCTGCAGCCCACCAGGCTCCTCTGTCCATGGGATTTCCCAGGCAAGAATACTGGAATGGGTTGCCATTTCCTTCTCCACTGCTAACACTGTAGACACTTCAAATAATACTCTTAATCACTGAGGGGAAAAAACACTCTCTTTGGGTTTTCAAATCTACTTCATATAATTTGTTGTTTACAGACAACAGCAAGAATGGAAAAATACAACAGGGATGGAAAAATGAGTTTGTCACATTTAATAGAATGTAATTTTAGTACAAAAATAAAATAATTAGATTAATGAAAGAGGACCTACTTTGGTGGCAGGATGCAATATCCTGTTTATCCAATTATTCATTCAACATGGATAATTCAGACAGAGAGAGAGACAAGACCTCAGCAGTAAGCTAGGTTTTAAATTCCCTAAGAATCTTAATCCTCAAAACCACTCCAAACTCATTTAAAAAACAAAAATATCTTTAGAAGAAAGGAATATAAAAGTTTCCCTTTCAGCATTTAAACACAAGTTTGACAGGACATCCTAAGGTCCTATTTAAAAAGAGGCCCGAGTGGAACTGATGCCCACTTCTCAGTAAACTATTTTAAATTTAAGTGTCTATAAAAAGTCCAGGCAAACCTTCCTCCTCTTGCTCTTCACTGCTGGTATCACTCTGAGCCAGGTCCTCTCCACCATCAATACTATCTCTTTCCTCCAGGTCGCTGTCGTCATCAGAATGCTCCTCGTCACTGCTTTCTGCAGGTGCTGGCCTCTTGACCTCCCTGCAATGGCACAGATCAGAACTGAGGTTCTGGGCTGAGAGGGGGCCCTATCCAACTTCACCACTCATGCCAATTCTCCAATGTTGGGGCCAGGGAAAGATACCACCTTCCTCTTAGAGACAGTCCTAAATCTTCCTCTGTTGTCTCAGAACACACTGAGCCACGTACCTCTTGTGAATCTGTACAGGTTTGGGCAGCTTTGATTCTTTATCCTCCTCCTCCTCCTCCTCGTCATCATCATAATCACTCTCATTCTCCCCCTCCTCCATATCCTCTTCTTCCCTGCCATTCTCTTGATCCAATTCCTGATGTTCAGGTTCAGGCCTCTTCTCCTTACCTTCATAGTCGATAAAGAAAGTTAGGAATTCATCGAGTATCCAAAACAAGGTCATTTAAACAACAGTACCTAACACCCCAAGTTACTGGTTCCTATGGTCTTCCAGACGCTCATATATTTTTCTTTCTCTACCTAACAGGAGAAATTATGAGGGAAAAAAAAAAAGCAAAAAACAAACAACAAAAACCCCTCATCCCTGAGGTTTCCTTGGAGACTGTTCCATTCATCAGAAGCCTTAAGGTTAAAACCTGGCTCAGCAACTGAGCCTCTGCAAACAGCCCACCACTGTGTGCCACGGCCAGCACAGGGAACACTCTGGAGCCCAGCTATGAGCTTTAACCTCTGTGGGTTTGTTCTCTGAGCTCCTGGTGGCTTAAAAGCCAATTGTTTTCTAAATAAAACTCAAGTCTCAAGCGTCCCTATTTATAATGTTCCATCACTCCGTATTATGAAAACTGGGGAAGGACAGCAAGTAGTAGGGACAATGAACCTGGGCTCCACTACTCACATCCACATCGAGGAGTGAGCTTGGACTCAAAAGGTCCTGTTTTGGGACCAGATCACCAGATGGTACAATGCGGACCTGCACACAGTTAGGACACACAACCCCGCCTACTCCACACCACTGCATCTCACCTGGGACAGAAGCAGACTGTGTACTTTTATATTTATCCTTTGCCACAGCCCAATCCACAGCCACCGTCCGCCCTGTCAGACACAAAAGTAGCATCAGAAAGGCGTTCTTCTCTTTAACACTCCTATTTCCTATAAACAACTTCCTAGTCATCAAAGACAGTAATGGAACCAAAGGAGGCATATAAACTGCAGATTCAGAGGCTGTTGGTCCTAAAACAAAACTCCTGGTAGGTATCTATTCTTTTAACTCTTAACCTTTTTTTATCAATGAACAGAAGTTTTGCCTTTCTACACAGTCACAACACCTGGGATAAGATAGACTTAAAAAAAAAAAAAAAGCGTTAGTACAGTGCTTCCAGTTAGATCAAGTTTCCAGTTAGATTAGCAAGAGGGAAAACAGACATTCTGGAATAATCTGCACATTACTCAGAAGTTAGGAAGTCTCCAAGCCAATCCCTTCTTTAGGCAGAGTACCTGGTAAATCAATACCCAGAGTAACCTCAAGGTCAGTTTAGGAGCCCACATATGCTTAATAGGGATCATAATCAAGAGGGAAGAATCCGCTAATCTCACATTCCCCTAGACAGCAATCTGCCTGTATGTATATCAATGATCATTTCAGCAATGGTTTCTCATTAAGAGATTTAAAGGACACTCATCACTGAAAAAAGAAAAAGAGAAGGCTGGGAAGGGTCCTGTCGAGTTTAACCCTAAGATCAAAGCAACTTCTATATTAGCTTCCAGGATAGTTCCAATATATATATATTCTATATATATGAGACTCTCAACAAGGCAAACACCTTTCAGAAATGTAGAAAGTGGGTTACTGTGTTAATCTGCATGAACACCAGAAATATCTGAGTCAATAGGATGGGCACAGAAAACTTACCTTTTATCTCTTTCATGTTCATGCCTTTGAGAGCCTTTCCTGCTTCTAGGAGGTTTTTGAACTGAACAAAAGCAAAACCACGCATCTTTCCATCTGTGTGCAAACATAACAAAGAAATCAGAGGTAGCAGGAGGAACCAACAGACACTAAGACAGACTATACAGCAACCTGGACTGGCGAGAAGGCTCAAATCCTGCCAGCCAGTCAGCCCCCTGCCCAAAGCAAGAGCCTTTATCCTGCTGACGTTAGCCTGACACAGGCTCAAGAGAGCAATACATTTCATTCGTCTTCTAAAAGGAGTTCTGATCTAACTAAAAACACCATCTGGGGAATAAACACTATTCTGTGTCAAGCACTATACTTTATATATGCCATATCATCTGGGGCTTGGAGAGTATGACCCCAACCTTCTATTTCTATTTCAAATAGTGCTTAGTTGAAAGGTGACATGGAAAAACACCATTATGTAAAATAACCTAATCCACACAAAATAAAGGTTGGCAGGTACCTGGTTTCCTGGGGATATTTACTTCCAGGATAGTTCCAAACTGAGAAAATACTGTTTTCAAGTCATCTTCTGAGCACTGAACCGGAAAGTGAGAAAGAAAGAGATGTTATCACGGCAAATAAATATAAAACATCAACTATTAAATTAGTTCACTGGGAAGAGCTAGAGTATTTTTACTCCTTTTAAAATTTTGAGACTAGGACATCAAACATTCCCAAGTAGAGGACACCTTGCTTTGTACCTAAATGGTAAAAAGGACAGACGTGAGAGAGCTTGTCCTCCTCTCCCAATCTCAGCAGTGGTTTCCACAAAAGGAAGACATCTTCATGCTGTCTATCCTGAATAAATTCTTGTTTATACAGGCCCATTTTCTGAATTCAACACTGCTAAAGGTCATTCCCAGGAGGAATGAAGCCCAATTATACCACCCTGGCGGGGAGTTCAACCAACAAGCAGGCCCTGGCCCCAAGAGCCTTCAGAACAGTCAGTGTTTCCTCTCTCTTACCTTAAAGCTCAGGTTTCGAATAATTAATCTGGCTTTCTTATCTGCCACTTTGGCTTTTTTAGGCTTCAGCTCCTTCTCTGGGGACTCTGAATTTTCTGAAAAATAACAGGCAGTGAAGTAAGTCTGTGATCCTCTCAGCCCAGAATATCACAGGAAAGAAGTACTAGCAACAGAAGGCATTTATCTCAGGGTTTAGTACGGCAATGCCCAGCAACACCAGGTTTTCCAAACTCATAAGTAAACAAAAGACTAAAATGAGTAAAAAACACACTGGATGATTCTGGACATCAAAAGAAAATTCAGGAAGCTTTTAGGTCTAGATGCTACCCCCAGCCAATCCACTGTCCCCTCGATCCTGGGGGAAAACTCCTTTCAGTTACTAGAAACTCACCAGTTTTCCCCTTTTCCTTGGACTTATTTCTCAGTTTTTTCTTGGCAATGGTCACGTTGATCTTGCAGCCTTCAAAGGTGGTAATCTCCTTGAGGGCCCTCTGAACATCCTCCACCATAGAAAAAGTGACATAGCCGAAGCCTCGACATGCCTTACTCCCTGGAACAGTATGGGGTGGGGAGGGATTAACAGTAAGCCAAGATCTCTAAACCAGTCAATTCTCACAGCCCTCAACTGGCAGATATACAGCCAGGCCAGCCAGTTATCAGTTGGCCAAAGTTCTCAAGAGGAAAAGAGACAAGATTAACGTGAGAGCCACCCCCCATCTCCTTTTTCCTCAAAAATTGTTAGGCTTCCTCTTCTAATGTGGTGTCTTGGCTGTTAGCTCCCTTTCTTCCATCTTTCCTGGTAATCTCAAGAATATGGAGGACCCATAATATGCATCACACCTCCAAAGAACAACTCAACATCACACAGAACAAAACATCACCAGAGAAGGTAGGAAAGATGAGGATGGTAGCTTCAAAAACTACAATGAAATAATTCAGTTGCCCCTCCTCAGAAAAGAGGACAGATCAGCAATGAATGCTGGGGGCCCCGAGAAAAGAACCTCAAACAATAAACACTGCTTCAGGAGCCTGCAGATACTATTACCGTTATTACCAAGCCTTAGAAATCAATATCAAATTAAACCTTTCCAAAGCAGCTGTAAATCTCTTATCTCATTTTGTCAGAACATACCAAGAAGGGAAAAGCCAATATTATCATCGCTTTTTCCCAAAGGAATTGTTGAACAGTTGCAAACGTCAACTGTAACTCACCTTTGCCCTTTCTGGTATGCTTTTTTTTTTTTAGTTTAATATTTTTGTGTAGTAAAATTTTAAGTAATTTACTGCATCAAAAAAGAAAAAGACCAAGCAGAAAAAGACCTACTACCCAAAAAAGAAACAAAACTCCACACGCTCTCCTTTACAACTACACCCTTACCTGCTTTAGGGTGCAAGCCTTCTAACACGGGACGCTGAGCCACATAAACTGGTTAAAGTTGACACCTGGCACTAGGAAAGCATACTATATATATTTCTTATCCTTGAAACTCCTTCTCACAAAAGCCTGCCCACTCACCTTTCAGAAAACAAGAACAAGAAAAATCAGGGCCCTTCTTGATCAGTACAACCAAAAGTATAAAAAGCAGCTGAAACGTGAAGGAGTTTGCTGACAAAATAAAAGCATGTAGTCACAAAAAAGCCTACAGTCACAAAAACACCATCCATTATAAACAATTACAACAATCCTGTGAAATTATTCCCATCTTAAAGAGGGTAAGTGGCAAGTTCAAGTCACCACTAGTGGTAAGACCTCATCTGCCATCCCCTCCCTCCCATCCTTTGAAGTAGAGTACTCAATACATTTGGCTGTCTAGACAGGAAAGCAACTTTTTTGTTGTTGCTGTTTAATGGGAATAGGAGCTTTTGTTAAAGATGCTGACTATGTACATAGCTACAGGTAAGGTTACACGTAGCCTATATTCTGAGGACCCAAAGGAGAATTCCCATTCAAAGGCCTGCTCTTCCCTGGAACGCAACCAAGCATTGCAGAGCAATGTTTCTCAGACTGGTTTGATGACCTACAGTAACAAATGTGATTTATAGTGGACCCAGTTGTTTATATACTGAAAAAAAAAGTCTCATGAAAACTTCTCCTTTACCATATATAGATATACTACTATTTCATTAAAAAAAAAAAAAAAAACACAAAAAAAACTCCAGTCATGAACCACTCAAGACCCACAAATGGACAATGATCTGCCATTTAAGAAACACTGCTGTACAGCACTCTCATTCTCTCATTCGCCCATATCTATACTTAAAATGATAAAGGCCCCAGCTGTGTGTATACCAATCAGAGCCATGTCAGTGATCTTAAATCTAATTTCTGTTACTAACAAAACAGAAGATAAGGACGGAGTGATTATTAGCGCAGTTTTAGGACTGCCTATTCACATACTCTGGTACCATGGGGGAAGAGAGGGGTACCCAAGATATTACTTCAAACCAGTTGCTAGCCTGAAAGGCAAGAAAGCAGCCACCTACAGCGACAGATTGATGACTTGGAAGGAAGCTAAATTTGTGTTCTGGGCAACATCAGGTGCCATGTAATATAGTCTAGGTAAGAAGAAATGCTTCTACAATTAAAACCCTTACAATTCTTACTCATTCTAATACATGCTAACCCTCCTTCATAGTGATGCCATGAACATCAAATAGAATGAGAGGCATATGGCAGTATTCCACAAGTCAGTAAATACCTCCAGTGGCTCAAGTCAAAACCCCTGGAGTCAGATTTGACACTTTTTTTCTCAGACCCCAAATCTGATCCATATTCCAATCATGTTTTACCTTCTTCACTGCTAGAGCACCTGGTCCAACCCCATGAGCTTTCACCTGGATTACCACAAGAGCCTAGTAACTGGTCTCCTGTCCTATTCTTAATGGCCTATTCTCAGCATGGCAGTCTCAGAGAATCTTTCAAAATGCAAGGCAGATCATATTCACTGCTCCCTGCTCAAAATCAGTGGTTTCCTATCTCAGAGTAAAAGTCAAAGTCCTTTTGATGGCCTGTAAGGTCCTACATGATCTGGAAGGACCAGGTGGCATCTGCTAATTCTCTTTCCTTCACTCAGTGCACACCAGTAGGCCTGGTCTCGTCTATATTCCTCCAATATACTATACGCACTCCTCTTCAGTATCCTTGAGCTCCCTCTGCCTAAGCTGTTCCTCGCACTGAGAAACCCAAGTTCACTTTCTCACATCAGTAAGGTTTCCCCATGTCTATTCTCCACTCCTCTACAGGTTCCCCACCACCACCACCACCACCACCACCCTATCTTTCTTCCCTGACTTATTTTTCTCCTCAATATATATCACCATCATCACTATATATTTTGCTCATTGGCTGTCTTCCACATCCTGAACACAGATCAAGGCTTTTGGCCTGTGCACTAATGTATCCCGAGGACCTACAACAGTTGCCTGGATCCTAGTAAACATTCAATTAATATTTACGAAATACATAAATGGGTGAATGAATAACATATTGGTTAAGAGCTCGGGGTCTGGTGATCAAATTCTGAATCCACTTCTTACTAGCAGTACGAACTTAAGCTGAAGTTACTAAATTTCCCTAAGCCCTAGATTTCTCATCTGTAAAATGGAGTTTACTCTCCACCCAACAAGACTGATGGGGAAATTAAAGGAAGTAACAGATGAAACTCAAGCACCGCACCTGGCAGTCAGCTGCTTCTCAGTAAGTCTTAGTGGTGTTTCATTAAGTCCAGTTCAGTCGCCCAGTCGTGTCTGACTCTGCAACCCCATGGACTGGAGCACGCCAGGCCTCCCTGTCCATCACATTTATTAAGTTTTTCACTAATAAATGAGATCTTGTATGTGAGCGCGCATGATAAACAGGAAGCCTACATAAACTTAAGGGGCTGACTTGACTTTCAGAAACGGCTCCTATGGATTTATCTAGTGTAGAGTCCGTTTGGAAAAGAAATTCAACTTCCAAGGCCTTTCATTTAAGGGCTCACTTAAGGCTGGAAGAATGTCCTCTGCCTCCATCCGGCTCTCGGGAACCCCAACTCTGTTCTCGATCGCCCCGCCCCCTACCTTTTTCGGTCACCACGAAGCACTGCTTGACCGGCCCCACCTGACTGAATAGCTCCTCCAGTTGTTCGCTGCGAGCCGAGGGCGGGAGGCGGCCCACAAACAGGGTCAGTCCGGCCATGAGGCCGAGAAACTGGCGCGCAAGGTCGCGCACGCGAGTCAAGTAACTGGCTTTAGTAAGAGGACCACGCTTACTAAAGTTGCCGGGAGACTCCGGAAGTGCGCGTCACTCAAAAGAGTCCGGAGGAAGACGTAGAGGAAAGGGAAAAACCATTCCGGAAGGGAAGAAAAATAGTGCCGCCTGAGGGCGGAGCTTCCTGAGCGGGGCTCCACCCCCTAACCCAAGTACCGCCCCCGCCTCTGTAGGGAAATTTGGCTTTCCTTAGGAGAAGGGCTCGGAGAAGGCAATGGCACCCCACTCCAGTACTCTTGCCTGGAAAATCCCATGGATGGAGGAGCCTGGAAGGCTGCAGTCCATGGGGTCGCTGAAGGTCGGACACGACTGAGCGACTTCACTTTCACTTTTCACTTTCATGCATTGGAGAAGGAAATGGCAACCCACTCCAGTATTCTTGCCTGCAGAATCCCAGGGACAGCAGAGCCTGGTGGGCTGCCGTCTATGGGGTTGCACAGAGTTAGACACGACTGAAATGACTTAGCAGCAGCAGCAGGAGAAGGCAATGGCACCCCACTCCAGTACTCTTGCCTGGAAAATCCCATGGACAGAGGAGCCTAGTAGGCTGCAGTCCATGGGGTCGCTAAGAGTCGGACACGACTGAGAGACTTCACTTTCACTTTTCTCTTTCATGCATTGGAGAAGGAAATGGCAACCCACTCCAGTATTCTTGCCTGCAGAATCCCAGGGACAGCAGAGCCTGGTGGGCTGCCGTCTATGGGGTTGCACAGAGTTAGACACGACTGAAGCAACTTAGCAGCAGCAGCAGCAGTTTCTAGGCTTATTACAATCTAACTTGCTGGGGATCGATACCAAACTCAGCAGGGCAGGCAGGAGAAGCTGTTTTTGCTCTGGGTCTAACCCAGGATCTGACACATAGTGGATGTTTAATAAATATTTTCTAAAGTGCCTGTGTTCCAGGATCCAGGAGACCCAAGATTACGTGCATAAAACACAGCCATAATGCAAGTCAAAACAAGTAATCACATATATCATTTGAACAAATTTCCAGTTCTCAGAGAATATGAGACATCTGTCACACTTTAACAGATAACTAAATCTGTGCCTTTAACACTTCGCTGACGAAGCTATTAAGGTTCAAATAGGCACAGATCATAATCATTCTTTCAAAAAATATTTACTGAGCTCCTACTATGTGCCAGGCACTAAAGATAAAATTGATGAGCTAAAAAAAGACAGGGCTCCTGCCTTCATGGAGAATAGTTTTGGGGAGATAGACAAACATCAGTACAAAAAAAACTTACAAGTAAAGCAAAGCCTGCACCATGCAAGATCACAAGAGAACACACCCAGAACAAGCAATTCATCCAGCTTACACAGACCTAGAACCCAGGTCTTCCCAGAGACAGCTTTCCTCAGGTCAGCTTATTAGATGGACCCAAGGCTGTGTAATCTCACTGGCCAGGAGATCTGGGTGCTCCTGGATCCTGGAACACAGACAGTGTTTGCCACCCCATTGGGCTCAGGAACTGACCTGTGTGCAAGACTGCAGCACCCTGCATAACATTTGTATAGAACAAAAGTACCCAATGCGACTTTTTAGTAATTACTTTTAAACGGTATAACCTGAACACAGAGCAGGTAGAACATTCAAAAAGTACAAAAGGTACAGTGAAAAGGGTTCCCCTTTCTCCTCAAACCCCATCTACTTTCCACATATTTTGGATTGGTGGATAACTGGTTGATAGTGATGCGGGGAAAGGGAAAACATTTAACATTAGATTTATGAAACCCTAACGCCAAGCATTTATGCTTAAAAGAAAAAGCCACAGTTATTTTTAAACACATAACTCAATGGAGGAAGTATTGAAATATGAAACAGATTTATAAGGTAATGGGTTAATTCCATCCAGGATAAAGAGAGACAAATAGACAAAGGAAAATGGACCCTTTGAATAAAGTTGGTTTGGAATTCCACATTTCTCCTTTATTTTCTCCTCCTCTCCTGCCCCCTCACCACCTTAGAAATCAAATTTTCATACCCAAAGTCTAAATGACAAGCATCAGGGCCCTAGCTGTGGGGACACCTTCCCAGTCCTGGCTGCAGCGTGCACTGGGGAAAGAATCCTGAGAAGGCTGCTCCAGCATCCCTTTGGGACACCCCCTACAGTGTTAAGTTGGAGCTGCTTTGGACCCAAACCTTCCCTACAGAACAAAAAGAAACTTCGGTCCTGTGCCCATCAGAGGGCAGCAGCCACCCACAGTGCAGAGGAGCTCCATGCCCCTAGGGAAGGAAAACAGTGCAGCTGACCCTTTGTACTCTTCCCAACTTTCAGACCTGGCTCCCCATCTCAGTCTCCCAGCCTCAGCCTCAGCCCCATCCCCTCCTATCCACTCATATCAGGAAGGCCATGTGGTTCTTCAATCAGGAATATTTGCTCATTTATCTATCCAGGACACATGCAGGGTTCTTTATTAAATAGCAGGAGTCGTGGTACCCTGCACCACATCAGCAATGTGGCTTCCAGGGGAAATAAACTGCTAGACTCTCTCTCATCCATCACTTGCAGGAGCCTGGAAAGGAAGTAGGAGAGGGCTGGGCTGTATTCAGCCAGCCTCTCCCAAGCTCCATCCTTTTGGCTACATTCCTGCTTGCAAGCTAAACATTCTTATAATACTGCATACTTCTCATTCTTAGCACTTTTTACCACTGTATTTAATTATTTGTGTTATTGGAATTACTTATATGATGTGCTCTTTAATGTCTGGTTTCCCCCAAAGAGCTTCAGCTTCACGAGTTCAGGATTGTTGTCCACCTGCTGCTGCTGCTGCTAAGTCGCTTCAGTCTTGTCCGACTCTGTGTGACCCCATAGACGGTAGCCCACCAGGCTCCCCCGTCCCTGGGATTCTCCAGGCAAGAACACTGGAGTGGGTTGCCATTTCCTTCTCCAATGCATGAAAGTGAAAAGTGAAAGTGAAGTCACTTAGTCATGTCCGACTCTTTGAGACCCCATGGACTGCAGCCTACCAGGCTCCTCCATCCATGGGATTTTCCAGGCAAGAGTACTGGAGTGGGGTGCCATTGCCTTCTCCCGTTGTCCACCTAGGTCACCTTTTTACTCTCACCATCTAGCACATTGTAAGAACTCAATAAAATGTTTTAAAGAGATTGAATGAATGAAGATGAGTTTGTCTCTCAGTCTCCTATAACACTAAGAACTGGAACCGAGGGTGTATATATTACGTCCTGGTCTACCCAGGCTCTTCTGGGAAACTGCTTTGGGTTAGGAAGGGCTGAGGCATGAGATAAAAGGGAAGGGTTGTCTTACCAAAGCCTCAGTCTCTTGATCAAGTCAAAGGGCTTAGGTGATTCTCACTGAGGAAAATCAAAGAAGTGATGGAGTTGATGGACACCAAGCTCTATTCCCCCACCCCACTCCCAACTCACCAGCCCCATTCAGAATGTCTAGACAGAAAAGGAGCCTATGTGTATGTACGTGTGTGTGTGTGTATGTGTGTGTGTGTGAGAGAGAGAGAGAGAGAAAGAGAGACAGAGAGACAGAGTGACTGGAGGTACGTGGGTCTTGGACTGCTTTGCTGGGAGGTGTGTACCTGAACTCAAGGACCCATGGTGGGAAGAGTGAGTGAGAGCAGCTGGCAAGCATTACAATGAGGAAGAGACAGCAGAGAGGAGTTGAGTGTGAGCAGAGGCAGATGGAGGTGTACGTGGGGAAGAAAAGAAACAATTTCTCAGAACAGCAAGCACTCCTTCCATGACACAAAGCAGCTCTGAGGCTGGGGCCGCTACAGCCGCTACGACACCAGTGAGATATGCCTGTAATTAGGAGTATGGCAGTTCTCTGGGCCTCAGCCCAGAGTGACGATGCAGCAGGAATTTCTGAGCCAAGCTGAGCCAGGTGATGGAGAAGACACAGTCAGAACCACTCGGTCTCATCCCTCAGCAGTACCTGCCCTATCCTCCTCTCATTTTCTTCCCTACTATGACCCTCACTTACTGCCCTTCTCCTTCTGAGGTTCCAAGCCCTGGATGCTCCCTTCAGCCAAGACAGAGCTTCAGGGGCAAGCTGAACAGTGCTGTAATTCTTCCACTAGAGCATTAGACCTGGTCTGCTGAGCGCCCCGCCCCCTCCCAGCCTGCCTCCCTCCTCGCTCCCTTGCTTCCCTTCTCAAATCCTCATGAGCTGATGGGCAGAGTTGGAAGAAAAAACCATTCCTATTCCTGTTTTTCCACTTCAAGCCTAGTATGTGTGCCCCTGTGGGCCTCCCTGTGATGTGCAGGACATCTGCCAAAACACTGCCAGAATTTTGTTCTAAAATCTACAACTCTGTTTTAGTGCCACTCTGAACTTACTGCATTTGAGCCAAATGACAAATGCATACTACAGCGCTCAGAGCCAAATGCCCTGGACAAGGGAGGGATTACAGAGTGCCTGGTGGCTGGATGTATTCATGGGTCTCTGCACTGTGAGCTCTGCTTTGGTGGGTAGGACGGTGCTGGGGCTTGGGGAAGACAGGCTTTCCCCAGGGAGGCTCTGCACCTGTGGGAGATGAATGTTCTCCAGGGAAGAGGGTTGTGAGTGCAGACTTGAAGACGTCCTGTTGGTAGATGGAGCAAGCAATTTCTTCTGTGAATCCAAAAGGCCTCTGTGAATTCCTCTAGATATGTGGCAGGGAGATTGCTGGGAATCCCAGCTCAAAGTGATCATGCTTTTGAGATGCGTATCAACGTTTCCATGAAGGACTTTGCTACTAACTAGTCCCTAAACAGTTGTCCCCCAGGATGTGAAGCCAGGTCCCTAGGAATAGAGACATTTCCACCAACTACTGCAGAGTTTCTGCCTCACCTCTCAGGGTTGTGTTCCATCTCTGAAAAGCCACTTCCTGGGGAGTCAGAAGGATCTTCAAGGGGCCACTCCCAGGACCTTCGCTTATCCCGATGGGCCATGGAGCCATCTATGGGGAAAGGTCACGTGGAGGACAAGACTCATTTGGGTCAGGAGTCACTAGGGTCTGAGATGGACCCACCCCACCCAAACACTGCTTCTCTTTCTGTTCTCACAGAACCACTGCTGCTGTTGCCTCATCTAGGCTTTTCCAAGAAGGTCAGACCTTTCTCCTCTGAAAATATTTTATTGATAAATTAACTCTGAAAGCACTCACCTCCCACCCAACTGCTGCAGAGTCTCCTAGATGGGCCATGGACCCTTCTACGGGGAAGGATCATGTGGAGGACATGGGAGTCTCACTCAGCAGGGATGGGATTCCTGGGCGTAGCAGAGGTGGGTCTGGGGACAGTGGTGGGTCCTGAGGTCTTCTAAGGACAGCCCCTCTCACTCAGCACCAGAGTGGGAAGTGGTGGTCTGGAATGGAGCACCTTGGAGCTTTATTGCTGGTGAATGCCAAGGACAGTGGGACCCCTGCCAGCCTAGAATTGCAGCTGAGGGCATCAACGCCCCAGGGCTCCAGAGAAGGTGGCACTAGTTCCCCATCAACAGAGCCTGGCTGCTGACCCACCCATCCAGGGATCTCTGGATGGGAAAGGAAGCCGGGAGAGGTATCTGAGCCAGGCAGGATTGGGGAAGGGTTACAGTGTGCAGGTCTCGGGTGGGGAGATGGGGGGGGCAGAACAGGCGCCAGAAGGGGGCGTGCGATCGGGGGTGGCTGGGGGGCCACCTCTTCACAGGTCTATGGTGTCGCTGCCCATGCTCAGCTCGTCAATCTGTCTGCAGGCGTCCAGGAATTGCTCCTGCAGCAAGGCCTCTTCGGCCTGCAGCTCAGGAGCAGGTTCTGGGGAGTCGCGGGAGGGTGGGGACAGGGCCTGGTAGGATCCTGAGGCCGGGAGGCTGGGGCTGCTTCCTGAGGGCCGCGGGGGGCTGAGGACGCAGACCAGAGGACAGCGCGGGGCCCTGTCCGGGCTGGAGCACAGGAGCACGGACGAGCTGTCCCGCGAGAGTCCGCACAGCGAGCCGGAGGAGGCGCTGCTGCCCGCGGGCCAGGTCCCGGGAGAGGGGAGCTCGCGGGGCGCCGGGGAGCCAGGGGCCTCCCCAGACCTCCCAATGGGCCCGACCCCGGTCTGAGCCCCCAGCGAGGCGGTGCGGTAGACGCCGAGGCTAGGCAGAGCTTCCCCGAAGGCTGGGACCTGGAAGAGGCCGGGCGCCAGCAGTGCTTCGCTGCAGAGGGCCTCCTCGATGCTGCGCCGCAGGTTGATGGGGGAGGGCGGGCGGAAGTCCACTGTGTCATCGCTGCAGGGAGACGAGGCCGGGGAAGGCGCCGGGTGGGCGGCCGCGCCGTCGAAGCTCCGGCAGCCTCCTCCCTGGAGGAGGAGGTCGGGGCCCGGTCCGGCCAGGGCGCACAGCTGCAGCAGTTCCGCGTCGCCACGCGCGATGGCGCTCCCCAGCGGCTTCTTGTCCGGGGCCCCGGTGACCCAGCCTCCGGGCAGCAGCGGGGCGGCGTGGCCGGGGGACAGGCGGAAGAGCTTGGCCCAGCAGCGCGGCGGCACGCGGGGACTGCAGAGCGCCGGGTAGAGGCCCAGCAGCGCCAACGGGAGCGCGACGCCCACCTCGCCGAGGCGCAGGCCAAGCTGGAAGGCCCACCAAGGCCAGGGCCCCTCCAGGCCAGGTTGGCCGCCGTAGCCCAGGGCGTGCAGCACCTCGTAGCCCTGCAGAGCTCCGCTCAGCAGCCCAAAGGTGCCCGCCACCGGGGCCGTGCGCGCCGCGCGCCGCCAGGACTCACGCGGGCCGAAGGGGCTGCGCGCCTGCGGGAGAGGCGTGGCGCCCTTGAAGCCGGCCGCTCCCAGGGGCGCTCCGGCCCGCCGCCGCCGGCCCCCCAAGCAGGAGAGCGCCAGCAGGAGCCCGGAAAGAAGGGCGGCGAGGAAGGCGTGCAGCCCGCGGGAGGCGAGCCGCAGAGCCCGCAGCGGGCGGTGGGCGGCGCTCCCGAGGGCGGCGGCGGCCGCCAGCCCCAACCCCAGGAGCAGCAGCGCGGCCAGGCCGGCGGGGCAGCGCGGCGGGCGCGGCCGGGCCAGCAGCAGGCAGGCCAGGCCCAGGCCGGCGGCCAGGCAGGGCAGCGGGAGGTCCTGCAGCAGCAGCCAGGCCAGCGCCGGCAGCCGGTCGCGGTGCCCGTAGGCGTCGTAGAAGAGCGGGAAGGCCCGCGTTGTCCCAGCCGAGAGCAGGAGCATGTCCAGCAGCGCCAGGCAGGGAGCGCCGGGCGGGCAGCGCCAGGGCAGGAGGGCTAGCGCCAGCAGCGCCAGCAAGGCCACCAGGCCGAAGAGCGCGCCTACCCCGTACACGTGGGCCTCCCAGGCCAGACCCCAGCGAGCCTTGGCCTCTGCCCAGTCGGCCTCCAGCGTCAGGAAGAAGAGGGGCAGGGGGGCCGCAGGCGGCTGCCCCTCGGATTCAGGCAGCTCTCTGATACTGCAGGACCCTGGCCCACACTCTGGCTGCACCGAAAGGTTCCCAAGGCTGGCAGGAGAGGGGTCGTCCAGGCCAGAGGTGGGGGTGGTGGACTCTGTGGGCAAAGAATGTTTGTCTGAGGCATTCGTGCAACCCTCCCCTTACCCACCATACAGCCAGTAGCCTGTATGCCAATGGGAGTCCTTCTGACATCCAGGAAGGACTTGTCATAAATAGGAGACTCACGGACCTGGCCACCACTCACCGGCCCCTCCCATATCAAACTCCTCCAGAGTTTCAGCTCTCATCCCCTCCGGTCATCCCATCCAGGCCTGGCTCCCAGCTTTGTTCAGTACACTGTGATTCCACTGAAAAGGGTTTTTCTTAAGAGGTCACAGAGTTTTACAAGTGGAGGGAGCTATAGAAGCCCCCTCTAACTGAACCCTCCTGCCAGGAAGGAGGAGTCATGAGAACAAGGATTTTTGTTTGCTTTGCTCACATCTGAATACTCCTCCCTAAAACGTCCTGGCACAGAGTTGGCGTTCAGAAGATACTCATTGAATACATGCCAAGTGAAGATACTGAGGCTGTGCTGAGAGGCAAAGTGACTTGTCCAAGGTTACACATTAGCAGAGCTGCATCTAAAATCCAGATCTGAGCACCAGTTTGAGCCCCTCTTCTTGATGGCACAGCAACCTCATAATACTACTTTGCTTGTCTCTTGTTCTGCACCCCTGACTCCCATCTCACACCTTGGTGCTAGAAGGAGCTTCTCCAGCCTTTTTTCAATAGCTTCCCCCTTCTCCCAGTCTCTTCAGGGAAGGCCACCAAGCGTGCATGTGCACGCACGCACACACACAGCAGAGGAAGTGATACAACCCTCCTGTCGCCAGCAATCTTTCATATTTACTGGCCTTCCTGCCTGCTATACCTCCAACCCTCAGCCTACCAATGGCCATGGTCCCCATCCTGACTCAACTACAAGCTATTAGTCTGAGGCCCTTAATACTCCTTTGGTTTTCACCCCTTTTACAGAAGATGACATTGAGATCACTCCCCTAGGTCTCAAGACTACCTTTGAACTCCCAGGAAGGAACAGTTGTGGGGGTCATAGTGGGATAAAATGCCATCTTAGCAAATGAGCCCCTCAGATGCTCTGGGGCGCTCTGGCTAACTTGGGCTCCCAGCCCCACACATCCCTTGGGGAAAGGAAAGTCGGGTAAGAGAGTGTGAGGACTAAGATCCCCCATGCTACTCTCCTGGAACAAGAGAGGAATGAGAAAGAGCTAGACCCAAGGATTTTCCTCCTGGCCAGGCAGCAAGGGAAGACGCTTCAGGCTAAACCTCCCTCCCCCACCTAGCCAGCTGGGCAGAAGCACAGCTGCGGGCAGGGATGGAGGCAGAAAGATTGTGGTGAAGGATGGGGGAGCCAGCTGGGGATGGGGAGGTGCACAGGAGACAGGTGTAGAATGAGGCAAGGAGGATCTCTTGACAAGCAGACCCCTGCCCCAACTGCCTGGCCATACTCAGCCCTGCCTCGGTGGGACAGAACAGGAAGGCTCCAGGAACACCCCCCAACCCCACCCCACCCCAGGCAGTGCCAGCTTGAGCTGCTGCTGCTAAATCGCTTCAGTCGCGTCTGACTCTGTGCAACCCCATAGACGGCAGCCCACCAGGCTCCGCCATCCCTGGTATTCTCCAGGCAAGAACACTGGAGTGGGTTGCCATTTCCTTCTCCAATGCATGAAAGTGAAAAGTGAAAGTGAAGTCGCTCAATCATGTCCGACTCTTCGAGACCCCATGGACTGCAGCCTACCAGGCTCCTCCGTCCATGGGATTTTCCAGGCAAGAGTACTGGAGTGGGGTGCCATTGCCTTCTCCGAGCTTAAGCTTAGGACATGCAAAACTGAGCAATCCTGAGAACAAGGGTAAGGAGTGAGGGGGCCTGAAAGCAGTCCCGGAGAGAAGGGAGGGAAAGGTAGAACTGGGCAACTGGAGAGGGCAGAGAGGGAGCTGCCAAAACATTACATATTTACAGCAGGCTGCCTGCTCAGTGGCAGCATGTTCCCTGGTTCCTGTCCCATCACATTCCTCGAGTCTGAAATAAGAGCAGGGCTGTGATGAGGATAAATGGCCAATGTGTGCAAAGCTCTGTAGAGAGCCTGGTGCATAATCAGCATTCAATATACAACTGCTGTTGGTCTCATCATTATGGGCTAATGTTCATCACCCATCAGTCATCGGTGTGTGTCCGTGTGAGTGTGACCATTTCTGGGGCCTCAAACTCATTCTTGATTTAACTAACAAAAGGCTGTTGTCCCTTATAAAGTCAACAATTAGCCAAATCAGTGAACATCAACACACTGTCTCACTCTGTGAACCCTGTTTGAAGAACACCATTTGGATAGACTGACCATTCCCAAACACCTACTGAAGACACAGCAGTGAATTAAAATGGAGAATCATTCAGCTGGATCTGACGGTTTGCTGGTGGGGTGGGGTGGGGTGGGGCAGAGCCAGTCTGACAGCAGTGGGATCAAATACACACACACTCTCCCTCACCCCTCATGTTTTGGTCTCCTCAGATGCCCTTACATGACTACTGGAAAAACCATAGCTTTATACGGACCTTTGTTGGCAAAGTAATGTCTCTGCTTTTTAATACGCTGTCTAGGTTTGTCATAGCTTTTCTTCCAAGAAGCAAGCATCTTTTCATTTCATGGCTACAGTCACCATCCACAGTGATTTTGGAGCCTAAGAAAATAAAGTCTGTCACTGCTTCCACTTTTTCCCCATCTATTTGCCATGAAGTGACAGGACTGGATGCCATGATCTTAGTTTTTTGAATGTTGAGTTTTAAGCCACCTTTTTCACATTCCTCTTTCAGGTCCAAAGAGGAACTAGAGAAGAGAAGCCCTAGGGCCAAAGGTTAACTGTACCTAGGTTAGAAAGTTCCTAGAGAAGATACAGAGAGATTCCTTTATCTCCTAACTACTTGGCACTACTCCCCTCAGAAGGTACTGGCGTGAACAAAAAACCCTTTGGCCTTTTCTCCAGGAGGCCTGGAGCCCTCCGGGGTTTATCCAGGAGGAACAGCCAGGAAGAGACTGGCTTCCTGCAGCCATCATTGAGGAGGGGGAAGGAGGGTGGGGCCACCAGCCGGCCGGGCTGCCTCTGATACTGTCCAGACTCATTAAACCTGCTTGGCCAGTGCTGTCACCAAGGCTGACAGACCGCCAGCCAGCCTCCTTCCCTTGAGGCCACAGAGCCTGCCCCCAGCTCCACAGCAGATCCTGCCACTGCTGCTCACTGGGATGGATGGGAAAGAGACGGCAGGCTTCCCACCCACATGCCCGGGAGTGCTGGGACCACTAGGGAGTGAGCAACAGTCAGGTGCTGTGTTAAGTCTACAGCTGGAAGAAGCTTGGGGACCAGTGGTTTCCTTTGCTGCACCAGTTCCTGGTGTGGGGTGGCTCAGAGCATTCCCAGTCACAGTTAGCCCTTTGCATGGCTCCCTTGGCTTCACCTCCCAGAACCCCTCCCCAAGCAGCTTGTCCTCTGCCTTTTACAGTATGTGTTGTCCCATCACATTTTGGGGCCACAGTTGCGATGTCTGAGAGGTATACCTGGAAGTGTATTTGGAACATGATGGGGGGAAACCACATTAACAGATACTATTTAATGAGCTAATACTTCATGACCAGCCTCATGCCCAAAATTTACATTACATGGAAGCTTTACAATAGCAAAATAGGCACTATTACTAAACCCTAGATATATGAGAAAATTAAGGCTCAAAGAACTTAAATAGCCTATCCAGCCATCACTGAGGAAGGGGAAGGAGGGTGGGGCCACTGGCCAGTTAGGAAGTATATTGGGATCCAAAGCCAGGTCTCAAGATCCCACAGCCCCTGGTCTTTGCTCTGCACCACCAGCTTGCCGCCACGCATGTTCTGAAAGGCTCCCTTGACAAGGATGCTGTCTGTCTGCTCAGGGTCCTCTCTTCAATGTCTTCCCAATGAGGGGCCCTGCTCTGCCCATATGTGACAGCATGTCATGTCAGATCAGACAGCAAAGGAGAGAGCCCCAAGCTCAGAGTGGGAGGGTGGGAGGCAGGCCAGGCAGATTGAAGTGGAGGGTGGGGTTAGTACTGAGGCTGTGGAAATCAGGAAGGAGTTCCTGAGTCTGTTTGCCCTGATACATTTGTCTACATCCTGCTCTGCCTATGATTACAAAACTCCCAGAGGACTGCTATTTAACTCTGTGGGACCATCCTCAGCAACACTTGCTCTCAGACCATTAATATACATCTCCATGGTGATGATGAAGAGAATGGAGATCATGATCATGATGACCATCAAATAAAAGGATCCCAGAATGTCAGTGCATGGCTGGCACATATTATGTGCTCAATAAATAATCATCAAGTTCAAATGAATCGGACACTTACCTAGTGATGCTGTTGCAATTAACGCAGAGCTTAGAGAAGCAGCTGGGTCCAGTGGCCTTGGACTTGGGAGCTTTCTTTCCTGGGGGGATGGGGGTGGGGACAGAGTGGTGCCAAAGAATCCTGCAAAGGGAGCACATTAGGGCCAGAGTGCCAGCCGGGCATTGGCCTCTGGAACTTTGGAGAAAATCAAGTTCTTTCTCAGAGCTTGACCAAAAGGAGTCACTGTCCCAGGAATTGGAGCCACATGTATGCGTGTGTGCATGCTAAGTGGCTTCAGTCGTGTCTGACTCTTTGCAACCCTAGGGACTGTAGCCCGCCAGGCTCCTCCAGGCAAGAATATCGAAGTTGGTTGTCATTTCTTTCCCCAGGGGGTCTTCCCCACCCAGGGTTACCCCGTCTCTTACATCTCCTGCATTGGCAGCAGGGTTCTTTACCACCAGTGCCACCTAGAAAGCCCAGCCACATGTATGTGCTGTGCTGTGCTTCACTGCTCAGTTGTGTCTGACTTTTTGCAACCCCATGGACTGTAGCCCACCAGGCTCCTCTGTTCACAGAGACTCTCCAGGCAAGAATACTGGAATGGGTTGCCATGCCCTCCTCCAGGGGATTTCCCCAACCCAGGGATCGAACCCAGGTCTCCGGTATTGCAGGTGGATTCTTTACCGTCTGAGCCATCAGGGAAACCCGAGAATACTGGAGTGGGTAGCCAATCCCTTCTCCAGGGGGATCTTCCCAACCCAGGAATCAAACCAGCATCTCCTGCATTGTAGGTAGATTCTTTACCAGCTGAGCTACCAGGGAAGCCCAGCCACGTGTATACCAGAAGCTAAACTACAAGGGCCAAATCAGACTTTGTATGACAAAGAGAGCATTTCCCCATGGGAGCAGTGGCTGTATCCCAGGGCCTGGGAGAAGGAATGCAAGCTCCCCTTAAGTCAGAGAAAAAAGGAAGCACTGTCATTTAGAGGCATTCTATAAACGTTTGTTGCAGTGAAATAGACACTCACCTGGAGAATCTGAAACTCCAGAGGCAGAGCCTGGGGATGTAATTGGGCCTGGGGGGCTCGGGCCTGATAAGTTCCGGAGCGGGGACACTGTAGTGCCAAAGAACCCTGCAAAAGGAGCCCCATGCTGAAGCCTCCTCCTACCTGCCAGATGGCCCAGCAGCAGCTCTCCTTGGGAGGGGGTGGGTACTCACCAAAGGGTCCCAGGCGCCCAGCAATCTCTGCCAGGCTGGCCCGCAGGCTGGGCAGCAGGGGCAGCGTTCGATGCCCGAGTGTGGGGGCTGCGCCTGCTCTCAGTGCCACATCGAATTTCAGCTCCAGCTCGCTCTGGCGGAGCCTGGGTGCACTGGATGGAGGCGCTGTGGCTGTCAGAGCAGTGTTCCAGGTCACAGTGCCCATCCCGGGCCGATAGGGTGCAGTGGGCCCGTCAGCGGGCCCCGAGAGGAGGGATGCGGACTCCAGAGCTGGGGAGGAGGCCCACGAAGTAGAGCTGCCTTCTGCAGAGCCCCACTCTGCGGGGGAGTTTCCAAGAGAGCCCACCAGCAGTTCCCAAAGCGGGTCAGTCCTCAGCCCACTGGCCGCCTCTTCCTTGGGCTCCCGGCTCGGCCTGGGAGAAAGTGCCTGGGTCTCCGTGATAGGGTTCCCCCAGACAGCAGCCGGTCCCCGAAGGTGGAATTTGAAGTTAAGTCCCAGGTTGAGAGACAGCATAGAGGCCTCACTCTGGGGCGGGGGGTTCAAAGTGGTGAGAGGGGCCCCTGGGACAGAGGAGGCAGGCTGGGGGCCCACAGGAACAGCAAGCAGGACCCAGCAGAACAGCCCCAGCCCCAGATAGCCGTACCCTGCCATGGCCTGGTAGGGCCGCGAGCTTGGGTCTTCTGCACCTTTGCGCACGAAGGTCCTGGAGAGAGGAGAGGTGCTATGAGCCCTACCGGGTTGGAATCTGATGCCTCCAAGAGACGCTGCGGATCCAGGAGAAGCAGGTGGTGGGGGCAAGACACAAAGGCTTCTGCCCAAGGAGAGTGGCCAGCTTCTTGCTGAACATTCAGGCCCCAGCACCAGTCTCTCCCCTGCAGTCCCCTTCCCTTCCAGCCAAGGCTCCTCTTCGCTAAGTGCCCACCCCCCCCACCCCCACCTGCTCAGTCTGAGGCCTGGGGTCTGACTGCATCCAGCTGCTCTCACCCTTGACTGATAACTGAGTGCATGGACTTGACTCCCAGCCTCTGATCCCCTCCCTTCCTTTCTTCCCTCTTTCCTCCTTTTGCCCTGGAGTATCTGTTCAGGCCTACTACGTGCCGAGCACCCTTCTGGTAACAGAACTGTGAACAAGCTCCCCTCACAGATGAGTGTACCCCTATTCCCACCCCTGCTCCAGCCTCACTCTCACTCAGACCCAGGGAGCCCTGGAGGGATAAAGCACAGAGTGAGTGATGGCAGAGGTTGGAGAAAGCGGCTCTGGCCAGGGAAGCAGCGTGCCCTGGGCTGGCAGAAGCTCTGCCCCTTCAGCCTTTTCCCTCTTGCCTGGGGTTTGGCTTGCTCTCCATCCCTTAACCCTAGAAGTACTGGGGGGAGGGATGGCCTGGCAGGCAAGCTGGACCAAGGGCTGGCTGCAGTACACGCCTGACCCACCCCAGGCACACAAAGCTGGAAGGGGAAGGGGAGGGGAAGCCAGGGGGCACACATGTGTACCCACCACTGTTACATCACACACACGGCCACACCTAGCACCCTGACCCACACTCACCTACTCACCCTTCACACATCCCTGCGCCTAAGTGCACACACACACAAACACACACACATTCAGTCCTGCCAAGCCCCCTCCCTCCTACATGGGTTCAGATCCAAGCTCTGTGAGCTTCCAGCCTGCTCTGTCTCACACACACACACACACCCCTACCTCACAGACACACAGTATACACAGACACAGAGGCACACACACCCCTACATACACATTCGCACAGTCAGAATACAGATACACATCACACCCCATCATCCCCCTCCACATGCACATTCCTACACACCCACCGCTACAGACAGGCACACGCGCACACACACATACACGCGCGCACACACACACACCTCCCTCTCCCCCTGCCCAGACAGCAGACCTGCTCCTCTCCCGCAGGCGGTTCTCCTCGGCCAAGTCCCCCGAAAAGGGGCGGTCGCGGCGACCCAGGCGCCGGGTTGGGCGACTCTCCACCGAGTCTGGCCGGTGCTCCCAGCGCCCGACGCCCCCTCGGCTCGTCCCGGTCACGGCGGCTTCGCCGACGCGCGGCCCCCAGTCTGGCGCGGCCCGGCCCCGGCCCGCAGCGCTGGCCCCAGGCGGGCGGCCCGGCCCGGCTCGGGCTCCGCGCTCCCACCCGCCGCGCCGCCTCCTGGCTGCGAGCCTCGCTCCCCGGCAGAGCCGCCCGCGCCGGGCTCCGCGGCAGCCGCGCTCTGCCCGCCCTCCCCGCCTCCTGCGCTCCCGCCCCGCGCGCCCGCCCTCTCCCCTCCTCCTCCCCCGGCCCGCGGCCCGCGGTCCGCCCCCCACCCGGCCGGCAGGCGGGCGCGCACCGCAGCTCCGAGCCGCCGCCGCCTCTGTGCCTGCGTCCCCACGCGCGCTCACTCACTCAGCGCTGCCCGCCGGCCGGGGCGGGCGCCGGTGCTGCGCTCTCAGCCTGGTGCCGGCAGCCGCACGCTCCCAGGGCGGCCCATCATACACATCCACTCGCATGACCTCCCCGGGAAACACCGCGGGCTAGAGCACCGCGTGCACTCTCGTGTGCACACACGCGCGCGTGCACACACACGGCAACCTGCCCAGGCAAGAAGAACCACTATGTTTATTAAGCGATGAGTGGAAAGTGTAATAAGCACGTCCACACCCCTTGTTTCATTAGTCCCTGACAACTCTGTGGGTGTACCCATTTCACAGATAGGTAAATTAAGGCTTGGGGGGAAAAAATAACTCAGGAATTTGTCCAAGATGGCACCGTTTGGCAACCTGAACTCAGTCTCTCTGCTGTCTGCTTCATCACCTGGTGGCTTTCAATAGTTGGAAGTGCCTCCAACATTTCATAGATGAACAGCCAAGGCTCAATCTGTGTGTAACATTTCTTTTTGCTAAGACTGAGTTCTCAAAAAAAAAAAAAAAAAACCTTAAAGAGCTTTGTGAGAAGTGGTTTACAGCTTGTTTCTAATAATGGGCAAGAGGAGAACAGTGAAGTCAAAGAATGTTAGCCCAGGAATATAAGTGCACCCAGGCCAGTGTGGAAGATTATTCAAGAGCAGGGCAGTTACTGTGGACACTTCAGGGACCCTGTGGTTCTGTTGCAGTGACTGATTTAAGTAGTTCTGGCTGGTTTATGCAGACTTGAATCTCTAAATCCCCAAAATGTTCCTATTTGAAAGTATCAGGAAAACATAAAACACAGTGGGTTCTCTGCCCCATATAAAGCTATCCTGGAAAAACCCAGACATCCTACCATGCTGGGTGCTTAGGCATCTCCTCACTTAGTCCTCATCACAAGCCACATAGGGAGAAAATGTGTCACCAGATTACAGCCTTGGATGTTACCCTGATCCCCCTAACTTGCTGCTCTGTAAGGTTGGGGAGTGGGTGCTCAAAGAGTTACCTAGGGCAGGTCTGTCTCAGGTATGGCCAGCATAGCTCTTGGCCCAGGGGCATGCTCACCATGTATTAGCAAAGTGAATAACGAATGAATGATTCTGGGGCCCAAATGGGCAATGGGTAGCATTTCAGAAAGGCATCCAGGGCTCACTTTCTTATCACAGAATCCCCCCAATTGATGTAAGATAAAATCAGGCCACTGACTGAACACCCCCCACCCTTCCAGGGCACATCACTGATGAAATCTGGGATTTATTCTGAGTCTCTAAGCAAAACATTGCCAAGGGCATTCCCTGGATGCACCCTCAGGGATTGCTATAGGGTCCTTCCTCTAGTAGGGAAACTCTGCCCGCCCACCTCCCCCCGCCCCACAACCTTGTCCTTTAGGGGCTGCCTGGAGACTGCATACTGAGATCCAGCCTCTGGGCTTCTCTCATATACTTAATAAAAGTTATCCCACTAGAGACATTTTCCTTTAATCTTCCTCATAGAAAGGCTCATTTCCTGCTAATCATGTTCACGGAAAGACTTCTAAATGGAAAGACAGAAATAAACATACCCCAGTACATTAAAATAACAGCCCTCCATGACCAAGGAAGGTGATTCCCAGGAATTATATTTTTAAAAACATACTGAAAAGGGATGTTAGGGTTCTGGGTTAAGATGGTAATTGAATGTGTATATCTACTTTCACTCCTTCCCAAAACCCCACTAAAACTTCAATAAAGAAGTTTTTTAAATCAAGAGATAAACTTACAAAGATAGAGAGAACATGGAAAAAGACAACAGCCACATTTTTGAAGCAGAATGGCAGACCAGCACTGACTTATCGGCGCCAAGGAGTCATGTCAGCTGTCATGGCTGACGGGAGCTGAGAACTAACTGGATCTGCATTGCAAGATTCTCAGAGGCATAGAGAACCTCTCCGTGGTACCTATGGATTCCTAGAAGTGAAAGGTGGAAGAGGTTGCTAAGATAAGGACCAGAATGGGCAGTTAGATCCCTCCATCTCTCCCCCAGCTCCAAACTCCTGGGCAACAGCCCCTCTCATATCCCAGCCAGAGTCTGGGGAGTTTTCTTCTGAAGATAAGATAGACGATGTTTGGGTTGGAGCACAGTTGTCAATGGAGATACCACACTGAAAAATACTGAAATCCAAAGGATCAGTTGACCTTGCCACATGGAATGGTGAAATGCAGAGATGCTGAGCTTTCTGCCACCATCAGGCTCCCCAAGTGCTGGGAGTAGGACCTAGACAGGAAACTGGATGACGCTACTCTGGGGTATTTCACCAGACCAAGAGGAAAGACCTAAAGTTACTGATATAAGAAACAGCCCAGCTGGCCCACGCTGCAGTGGCAAACCCAGCCTCTCTCTGAGCTCAGAGTTTCTGACTAGCCTTCCTCCCATCCCCACAATCTTAATCATAGCCAAAGATTGCCAGACATCTAGGGAATTTTCAAATGCAGAAGAGAGTAACAAAACAGTCAGAAAAAGTAACTTCAAGGAAACAGATTACCCAGAGAGAAGAGAGGGTCAAAAAGACCACAGTATCCTTAGAGGGATAAGATCTGCATCCATGAAACAAGAACAAGGTGCTATACAAAGAAACATCCAGAGAATAGCAAAAGCAACAATTATGTTTTGAGAAATAAAATCATGACAGCAGAAACAAAAACATCAACAGAAAGACAGGCAGGTAAAGCTGATTGAATCTCCCTGGAAAGTAAAACAAACGTACAGAGAGAGAGAAAATGTAGGAATGTAGGAGAGGAAAGATGAGAGCGTTTTAAAAATTGGAATATAGTTGATTTACAATGTGTTATTATAGTTTCAGGTGTACAGCAAAGTGAATCAGTTATACATATACATATGTCTATTCTTTTTAAGATTCTTTTCCCAAATATGCCATTACGGAGTGTTGAGTAGAGTTCCCTGTGCTATACAGTACGTTCTTATTGATAAGAACTTTAAAGGACACTTTCAGGATAATAGAAATAATATAAATTCTAAAAAGAGAAAAATGAAAGGGAGGAAATCATCAATGAACTAATTGGAGGAAATTTTCCAGAACAGAAGGATATGAGTTACTGGATTATAAGGGTTGGTTGGATGAAAATAAACCCATACCCAGGCAAATTAAAGAGAAGAGCCAAGAAACTTTCAAAAAGGAAAAAAAAAAAAAGTAACATACAAAGGGTTACATATAAGAAAGGCTTTGTATTTGGATTCATTCAAGTTATCAATCAAGTAAAAAGATAGAATATATAGATTTTTCAGAAACACAAGATTTCAAAAAGTTTATCTTTCCTGCAGGTTTTCTGGAAAGCATAGGAAATCCGTCATGGGAGAGAGGCAAAGGGATCTCCTGGGAAGATGGTGAAGGGGGATTCCAGGGCATCAGCTGTGTGCCTCGTGTAAAGGGACATGGGACTCAAGAGATGGACACGTTGACAGTTATCACCAAGATCCTTGACACCAGATCCTGGCACCGTCTTCAGACTCTCAGCTCAGAATGTCTGGGTGAGCCTGCTCCGGTTGGTATTTGCGGTACTTGCCTTGTCTTGTCTGAGTACAATGAGGCTGCTGTTCACCCTTCCACACCTGCTGAGGAAGGGTCCCAGTGTGACCTGCTCCCGAGAGAAGATGGGAGTGAGCTCAGAAGCAGAGAGCACACACTGCTGTGTGGCAGCCTGGATGGGAGGGGAGCTGAGGGGAGAATGGATACACATGTATGCATGGCTGAGTCACTCTGCTGTGCACCTGAATCTATCATGACAGATAGATGAATCAGATATACTCCAATATAAAATAAAAAGTTTTTAAAAAGAAGAAGAAGCAGAGAGCGCAGCACAGCCTACTGCCCTGACCATATTCCATCCAGATGTCCGAGGTCTAGTTCACAACTGCAGCTCTCACCGCAGTGAGCTCTGTGTTTTTCAGGACTCCCTCGAGATGTGCTCCACAGTTATTCCCAGCAAAGGATCTTGTAAACTCTCAGGGAAGCCAAAGTCACACCAAAACCCAGAAGCTCTGTTCAGCATCTCTCATCCTGGAAGAGTGCAAGATTGGCCTTTTGTTTCACAGTTAGGATTATGTTTCCTTCTCAGCCCTGTTCAGGAAAATACACAGATGCGGTGAAACCATAAACAAAAGCAAGGAAGGGATTAGCCTAAACATCAAAAGACTCATTTCCTAGGGGAGGGGAGGACATAACCAGGGACTGGTTAAGACTGGATGAAGGGAACTCAGGGGGCTTCTAACACACTCCCTTCCTCCCAAAGGAAAGGAGGGACTTCCTTGGTAGTCCAGTGGTTAAGATTCTACACTTCCATTGCAGGGGGCATGGGTTTGATTCCTGGTCAGGGAACTAAGATCCCACATGCCTCACTTTGATCCCTGGCTAAAAAACAAAATAAAAGATGAGATGCTGATCATGTTCTATTTCTTACCTTATGTGGTAGATATATGAGTGTCCATTTTAGTATATTTCTATATATCATATGTACTTTTTTCTTTTTTTACATATAATTTTATAAACTCTTTTGAATGCATGATACCAATACCTTTTTCAATAAAAATTTAAATGCACTAAATAATATATCAACAGGCCCACTACAAAAAATATATTTTCTCATTTTACTAGATGTTCAAAAGATACTCAAAAAAGAATAATGGGAGGATATCATCTTTATTGATAAAAATTATATTTCAAAAGAACAGCTAACCCCATACTTAACTGTCAAACACAAGAGAAATTCTCATTAAAATTAGAAGTAGAGATTCTTCTATCAATGCTTTCTCCAACATGATTTTGTTTTGCAATTTGTAGCCAAATTGAGATGTAAAAATGTGAGAAGAAAAAGGAGGAGGAAGGTGAAGAGGAATAGAAGGAGGAAGAAAAAACATGAGTATGAAATATTGGGAAAGAGTAAATGAAATGCCAAAATAGCATTACACTGTGAAACACTTGGAAAACCATAAGAAAAAACTGTGATTAGGTTAAAGCTAAATATCCCCATCAATAGCTTTTCTATACAAGATTTTGGAGAAATATCCCATTTGATATAGGTAAAATGCATTAAGGAAAGAAAGAAACTTAACAGGAAATGAAAGAAACCTAGGTGAAGAAAACAGAACCATATGAGAGCGATAAGAGACTGTAAAGAATCCTTCCACGATGTGTGCACGTGCCAGATCATCACATGACATGCTCACCTATCTTACAATTTTGTGTGTCAATTTGTACCTCAATAAAACTGAAAAAATTGAAAAAGGCCTTGACCAATGGAGAAACAAATCTCGTTTCTGGGTAGAACTTCTCACCATTTTATAAGATCATTAATTCTTTCCAACTTGACTTATATGTTGAGTGTTATTCCAATTAAAATATCAATGAGATTTTTTAAAATTTTGAAATGATTATTCTATAGCTCAGCTGTAAGAATAACAGGCAAAAATACTTAAGAACTTTTGGGGACAGAAGAGTGGCAAATGGGATGTATGGTAAAAACTTGCTCCTCGGGTGGTATGTATCTATTTATATAAATATTAAACTATATTACAAAGCTACAATGACTTATTTTTATATAATTCTAAAGGTCAGGAAGCAACAGTTAGAACTGGACATGGAACAACAGACTGGTTCCAAATAGGAAAAGGAGTACGTCAAGGCTGTATATTGTCACCCTGCTTATTTAACTTATATGCAGAGTACATCATGAGAAACGCTGGGCTGGAAGAAGCACAAGCTGGAATCAAGATTGCCGGGAGAAATATCAATAATCTCAGATATGCAGATGACACCACCCTTATGGCAGAAAGTGAAGAGGAACTCAAAAGCCTCTTGATGAAAGTGAAAGAGGAGAGTGAAAAAGTTGACTTAAAGCTCAACATTCAGAAAACGAAGATCATGGCATCCGGTCCCGTCACTTCATGGGAAGTGGATGGGGAAACAGTGGAAACAGTGTCAGACTGTATTTTTGGGGGCTCCAAAATCACTGCAGATGGTGACTGCAGCCATGAAAGTAAAAGACGCTTACTCCTTGGAAGAAAAGTTATGACCAACCTAGATAGCATATTGAAAAGCAGAGACATTACTTTGCGAACAAAGGTCCATCTAGTCAAGGCTATGGTTTTTCCAGTGGTCATGTATGGATGCGAGAGTTGGACTGTGAAGAAAGCTGAGCGCCGAAGAATTGATGCTTTTGAACTGTGGTGTTGGAGAAGACTCTTGAGAGTCCCTTGGACTGCAAGGAGAGCCAACCAGTCCATTCTGAAGGAGATCAGCCCTGGGATTTCTTTGGAGGGAATGATGCTGAAGCTGAAACTCCAGTACTTTGGCCACCTGATGCGAAGAGTTGACTCATTGGAAAAACTCTGATGCTGGGAGGGATTGGGGGCAGGAGGAGAAGGGGACGACAGAGGATGAGATGGCTGGATGGATTCATTGACTCGATGGACTTGAGTCTGAGTGAACTCCGGGAGTTGGTGATGGACAGGGAGGCCTGGCGTGCTGAGATTCATGGGGTCGGACATGACTGAGCGACTGAACTGAACTGAACTGAAAGGTTACTTTCCATTTAGAGTTATTACAAAGTAATGGCTGTATTTCCCCTGTTGTACACTACATCCTTGAGCCTATCTTATACCCAGTACTTTGAACCTCCCACTCCCCCACCGCTATATTGCACCCCAACTGATAACCACTAGTTTGTTCTCTATATCTGAGAGTCTACTTCTTTTATGCTATATTCACTGGTTTGTTGTACTTTTAATTTTTATTTATTTTTTTAAAGAACATTTTATATGGACCATTTTTAAAGTCTTTATTGAATTTGTTACAATAATATTTCTGTTTTATGTTTTGGCTTTTTGGCCGAGAAGCAGGTGGGATCTTAACTCCCTCACTAGGGATCAAATCCACTTAATCACTGGACCACTGGGGAGATCCCTGTTGAACTTTTTAAGATTCCACATATAAGCGATAGACAATGATTTCTTTTTTTAAATGTAACTCAACAGAGCACAAGAATCAACAGGTAGGGGAAAGCAGTGGTAAGAAGCACTAGCCAAGCAACTGGCCTATTGCTTTGCTCTTCACGGGAGAACTTCTCCAGCTGTCTGCCCCATCATCTCCACTTCCTTACCTCCTGCTCCAGCATGGCCTCCATCCCACTGCAGTCCTGAAACAGCTCCTGTCAAGACCAAGTGCAATGGACCTGAATCTTCTTTCTTGACTTCCCTGAAACAGTAGACACCCTCCATCGCTGTTTCCTCTGTTGCTCACTCCTCTTGGCTCTGGAGACGCTGTGCCTGCCCGGCTCCCCTCCTCTGCTGCTCAGCCTCCTCCACATATGGTATACAGTCTTGCTTAGGCAATCTCATCCAGTAACTTGGCTTTAAATACCAACTCTGACTTCTGGGCTCTAGACTTCTATTGTCTAACCACCTACCTGACATCTCTGCTCAACTAAGAGATGCTTCTTGTCATGTCCAAAACACAGCTTTATCCCCCAGTCATTTCCCACAAAACACCAGGCAACCTCTCCACCGAGAGAACTTTCCCTTCAGTCTCCCTCATTCTTTCCTATTTTGTGTAATGCTACTACTTTCCCCTCCTCAGTTGACTAACCAAAAATCTAACTGTTTTTCCTGACTCCTCTCTTGCCCTCATCCTTCTATCTAATTCATCAACAAACCCAGGGAGCTTTATCTCTAAAAGCCTTCTCAGTCACCCCTTACCACCCTCTGTCACCATCACTGTCTCACCTAGATTACTGCTTTCTGTTCCCCAGCCCCCAGCAACGACTGATCCTTTCACTGTCTCCATTCAGTCCAGTTCAGTCCCTCAGTCATGTCTGACTCTTTGTGACCCCATGGACTGCAGCACACCAGGCTTCCCTGTCTGTCACCAACTCCTGGAGTTGACTCAAACTCATGTCCATTGAGTCGGTGATGCCATCCAGCCATCTCATCATTTGTCATCCCCTTCTCCTCCCATCTTCAATCTTTCTCAGCATCAGGATCTTTTCAAATGAGTCAGTTCTTTGCATCAGGTGGCCAAATATGTTTTGCCTTTTCAAAAATGTCATTTGGTTGAAATCATATAGTATGTAGCCTTTTCAAACTGGTTTCCTTCATTGAGAAATATGTGTCTAAGTTTCCTCCTTGTCTCATGGCTCAATAGCTCTTTTCTTCCTAGTGCTGAAGGATACCCCATTGTCTGGATGAACCACAGTTTAGTTATCCATTCTCACATTATCACATTTACTTATCCATCCACCTACTAAAGAACATCTCGGTTACCTCCCAAGTTTTGGCAGTTATGATAGAGCTGCCACAACATTCATAGGCAGGTTTTTGTATGGGCATATGTTTTCAGTTGATTTGGGTAAATATCAAGGAACACAATTGTTAGATCATATGGTAAGAAAGTGTTTTGAAACAACCAGTCTCCCCACTTTGCATTCCCACCAGCAGTGAATGAGAGTTTCTGTTTCTCCACATGCTCAATAGCATTTGGTGATGTCAGTGTTTCAGATTTTAGCCCTTCTAATAAATATGTAACAGAATCTCATTGCTTTTTAGTTTTGAATTCCCTGATAACATAGGATGTCGAGCACCTTTTCCTTTGCTTATTTGCCATCTTCTCAGTGAGATGTCTTTCAATTCTTTTGCTCATTTTAAAGTTGAGCTATTTCCTTTTCTTGTTGAGTTTTAAGAATTCTTTGTATACTTTAGATGATAGTCCTTTATCAGATACGTCTTTTGCAAATACTTTCCCTCCGTGAAAACTCAGTGATTTGTCCAAACATTACTTTTTAACCAGAAAAATAGAGCTTTTCACGTTCAGTACAACATGCATCACCCAGGCAAGTGCTTCAACACCTTCAACACCTCCATCACCCAAGAATCCTACAGTCTTCCTGAGTCCCACACTAGGACCCCTCTCAGCTCCTCCCAGTGGCCTGGCTAACGTCTTCCCTCAGATACTGCCCTATCCAGCCTTCCTGAGCCCGGCTGTTCTCTAACACTCCCTCTGAACCTTGCTCTGAGACTTCCTACCCCTTCTCTGCGGACAGAAGATGAGGTCACATTCCAGGGATGCCCCTGGCAGCCATGAGCCAACCACCTGGGAGTGGAGTCTGGTTTGACCCTCAGAGGCAGAAGGGTGGAGGGGCCACAGCAGGAACCACTGAGAAGAGTCAGGTTTCAGGCCTGGGGTAGGGGCTCCTCTGCTCAGCAGGTCAGAACACCTCCCCAGCACCCAGAAGGCCAGTGCCTGCAGCTGATTGCCTGTTTTCTCCAAGAGAGATGAAGACAAATAGGGGCAAAGGAGAAGCAGCATGGTAAGAGAAAGGAGGCTCCAGGAACCAAGCTGGCCCTCAGGGTGGAGGAGCTGGGGCAGGTTGGCAGAGATCCTCCTCAGCGAGTCTCTGCATTTCATCTCTTTGTGTCTTTAGCTCTTGGGGATTAGGAGTGACTGGGACAAGGGTCAGGAAGGTCTGCTGCACACATTACTGTGCAATTTTTTAAAAAAGAAGAGTGCTTTCATCTTTTGACAAGGACAGCTGTTGCCAAATGTCTGCTTTGGGGCTCTCTAGCTCCTTGATTTCTGCAGTCCTTACACTTAACTCAACCTTACTGTTTTCCAGTGATTCAGACTCCTCATTTGCCAAACAACAACCCAAATAACAACAACCCTTCCTCCATAGAGTAACTAGTAACTGGGACCACTAGATGAGTCTATATACACGAAATGCATATATATATATATATATATATGGCTGCGCTGAGTCTTTAGTTGCAGCATGTGGGACCTAGTTCCCTGACCAGGGTTCGAACCCAGGCCTCCTGCATTGAGAGGGCAGAGTCTTAGCCACTGAGCCACCAGGGAAGCCCCCAAAATGCTTTGGATACATAGAAATGGCACACAAAATACTATGGAGCTGTTTGCTGCCATATTACCATGGTGTTATGACTCTAGGGGTGACAAAGCCTCTGGGGTGAGTGGAGGGGTTGAAGTTTGGGGGGAGCATACAGAAGAGACTGGAGGGGGATGGGGTACCAGGAGCAGGTGGGGACGAGTAAGAGACAGAAGTGGCTGGGAGAGGAGGATTATTCCTACCCAGGAAGGGACGGCAAGGTGCACTCTCCCCAGCAGGTAGAAGTAAAGAGGTTGCGGCTGGTAGGAGCAGTGATACCATCTGTGAGGTTGATCTGTTTAAGTTTTATAGGGCAGAGTGGGCCCCAGGGAAAAGTGTCCTGGTTCTAGCATCCCAGTGTAAAAGCACATGCCCTGCTTAGGGCTAAGGTCCCTACTCTGCCCGTCCCATCCTACCCAGACCCTGGGACCACCCAGGATTAGGATCAGAGGGCAGTGGGGGCAAAAGGTTGAGACCCGAAACTGGGGCTCAGCCCCTCCTCCCACACAAACAGGGGTTAGAGCAAACCACAGCTGGGCTTTGGTTTCTGACAGCAGAAAGCCTCCCCACAAGGGCCAGGAGAACCCAGTCGTTTTCCGCAGCAGGGGAGTGGAGACCCGCAGCCCAAGCGCCTCTGTCTGTCACTTTTCCAACCTCCTGGCGATGCCCCCAGGCCTCAGGTGCTGGGAGGAATAGAGAAGCAGCTGAGGGGCCCATGGGGCCGGGGTGGGGATGACCACAGCCACCGCAGCAGCACCCACGTGAGGTCTGGCCAGGGCATGGATGGGGGGAGGCCCCATACTCAACCTCTATTGCCAGAGGAGAAGCCAGCAGCCCCAACCTGGAGCCAGCTTCTCCTGCAGCCGGCTGAGGAACCTCACAGCAATCTCCTGTCCTCATCTCAGATCTCTTCCTTTCCTGAGACCTGATGCCTTCATTATGTAAATGGCGAAGTTGACACCGGGGACTCACTTCTACCTTACCTGCCACAGCACCTTGGCTGGCTGAGGAAGGAGGGAGCGGACAGGCTCCAGGCTTGGGGCTGCCCGGTTGGATGCCCTGGGGTCCCCTCACCCTGAAACATGGGCTGTGGGTACAAGTGGCCCATGGTCTACGTGTTTCTGTGCTCTGGGCCCTACTCCCAGCACAGGTGTAACCTCTGATCAGGTTGCCTGTGGGAGGGGGGCTGGTGAGGTTTCTTGCAAAACTTTTCTAGGAAGAAAGACAAGGGTGAGGGGCAAATCAGAAATACTGTTGCCTCAGGCAGTTGGAGCAGATTGTTTATAACAAGTATCTTGTTTCACAATGTGAAATAAGCGATTCATCAAACTCTATCATTAACAGTAACGGTGATAATAATAATAACAACTAATAATGTGTCCGAAGAAGCCTCACTGGGGAACCAGGAGGGCAGTGTTCTAGTCCTGGCTCGGGCAGAGCTGTGAGGAATGCTCACTTTTCCCTTTGGGCTGGGTTGATGCCGATAGGAGGGTGAAGTCATGTCTGCAGGGTAAGGACAGGAAAAACTTGAAGGGTGGAGACCGCCAGGAGCCTTGGGGCAGGCAGGGGCTCGGGAGGTGATAAGGGAAGTCAGAGTGGACACTGAGATACGGGGAGTGGGGGAGAGGTGGGGGTGACATGGGAGGAGGGCAGAGAGTGACATCCTGTGTGAAAGTCAAAGTGTTAGTCACGAAGTTGAGTCCACCTCCTTTCGATCCCATGGTCTGTAGCCCTCCAGGCTTCTCTGTCCATGGAATCCTCCAGGCAAGAAGACTGGAGTGGGTAGCCATGCCCTTCTCCAGGGGATCTTCCCAACCCAGGGATCAAACCTTCGTCTCCTGCATTGCAGGCAGATTCTTTACTGTCTGAGCCACCAAGGAAGTCCCGTACTGTGGAAGTGCAGAAAATACTGAATCGTGGACTGAATACAGGGGAGAGTTCAATACAAACCAACCCTCATCCCAGCATCTCCTCACAGCCTCCTTGGCCTCGGCCCCTGGTGCTGGGTGAATCTTTGCAGAAGGCTGGTTCAGAGAAGGGACCCAGAAAAGGCGGGTGAGGACCAGCCAGAGCAGGGTTTGTTGATCCTCGGAGGTCAACCCCCTTCTAAGAATCTGGTGCTTCCTCAGCCCAGAAAAATAGACACACAACCTTACATGCATGGCGGGGGGCTGCCAGAGCCCACAAAACCCAGCCCACAAAATCCTCTCTCTTCTTGCCATCCTGACATTGCGTATGTGCCTACTCCTCCATGCCCCATGCCAGCGCCCCAGGAGCTAAGACACAACCCCCTGCTTCGGGGCAGCCTGTGGGCCAGACCAAGATGCAAACCCAAGGGGCTCAGAGCTAAAGCATAGTGGCCGGTGGGAATTCCCAGAAGGGAGGGGTTCGTTTCCAATCTGGGGAAGCAACCTTGGGAGCACAGCGAGCCCACAGGCTCTGGAGTCCGCAAGCTCTCCGTCATACAGTGGGGATCTGGAACCACCTCTTAGGAATGGTGTGGTACACAGTGTCTACTGTATTTCAATATGTATTTCTTTGGCTGTGCTGGGTCTTGGTTGTAGCATGCAGGGTCTTCCATCTTTGCCGAGGCACACAGGAGCTTCAAGCTGTGGCATGTGAACTCTTATTTAGGATCTAATTCCTCGACCAGGGATTGAACCCAGGGCCTCCTGTATTGGGAGCGGGGAGTGTTAGGCACTGGACCACCAGGGAAGTCCCTTGTCTGTGGTATTTAGCAGAGAGCAAGGTTCAGGTAAAAGGGCCATAAACACAGAGGAGGTGAGCATCCTGCTGGTATGGTAAGCTGAATGACGGCCCTCCAAAAATGCCCATGTCCTAGTCACTGGAACCTGTGACTCTCACACGGCCAAAGGGACTCTGCAGATGAGACTACATCAAAGGTTTCAAGGCGGGCCGTTATTATGGATTATCCAGGTGGAGTGATGATTATAAGAGTCTTCCAGGGAGGCTTCCCTAGTGGCTCAGATGGTAAAGCGTCTGCCTGAAATATGGAGGACTGGGGTTCAATCCTGGGTTGGAAAGATCCCTTGGAGAAGGAAATGGCAACCCACTCCAGTATTCTTGCCTGGAAAATTCCATGGACGAAGGAGCCTGGTGGGCTACACAGTCCATGGGGTCGCAAAGAGTCAGACACGACTGAGCGACTTCACTTTTTACTTTCCAGGGAGGCAGGAGTGTCAGTTGGAGCAGATGTGACCGTGGGAGCCGAGGTCAGAAAGGCAGTGTGGTTTGAAGATGATGCACTGCTGGCTTTAAGGATGCAGGAAGGGGCCCAGAGCTGAAGAATTCAGGTGGTCTCTAGAAGCTAGAAAAGGCAAGGGAGTTTTCTCTCTTCTAGGGCCTCCAGAAGGAACAGAGGCCAGGGACTTCCCTGGTGGTTCAGTGGTTAAGACTCCCTGTTTCCAGTGCAGGGGATAAAGGTTTGATCCCCGATCAGGATCTCACATGCCATGCAGCATAGCCAAAAAGAAAAAAAGAAAAACCAGAAGGAACACAGCCTGGAGGATCCATTTTCAACTTCAGACTTCCAGAACTATAAGACAGAACATTTGTGTTGTTTTATTAGAAGATAAACTCGTGGTAATTTGTTACAGCAGCCACAGTAAACTAATACACCAGGCCTTGCCGGGGAAGGCCAGATCCGGTTGTGATGCAGGAGGGAGGTTGCAGGGGGCATTTTGCAGCCCACAGGGCGAGGAGTGAGACTCTGATGGGAGGGAGGAGGGGCCAGGCACCGAGTGCTCAGCCCGTGACCTCACCCTTGGCCAGCCAAGCTGCCCTGGCATCCGGACGCCTGTCAGCCCGGGGTTACATGCCTCACTGGGCCAGAAAGGGATCCCTGTGTAGCCAGGCCCCAGGCAAGGGTGGGGGTGTGGCAGAGAAGGCTGGTGCCAGGGGAGGGAGCCCCATCAACCCCCAGGGCTGCAGAGGCCACACGAGTAAAGGGGGTGGGGAGAGGCCGGCAGGGGCTGGTGAGGTGCCCAGACACCCAGGCCCCCCTGCCGGCTCAGTCCCACTCTGCTTGTCTCCTGCGGGGCAAAAAACTCTCCGTTCCTCTCCTCTTTTTCCTTCTCCACCCCTGGAATCCCCTGGGAAAGTGGGAGGAGGAGGGACTTGGGGCCTAGAGAGCAAGCGATGGTGTCACAATCTCAGTTCAGTGGCTGAGTAGCTGGGTGACCTTGGGCAAATCCCTTTGCCTCTCTGGGCCTGTTTTCTCCTCTGGAATTGAGGACATAGTCTCCACTTCATGGGGCTATATTAAATGACATAACACAGGCCAATACAGTGCCCAGCATATGGCAAACCCTCCAAAGGCATCATATGTTATCATATGTATACATGCCACTGCCCACAGATAGAACATCAAGTTTATCTGCCCAGCCAGGTGCCAGGTTCCGCCAGGGGAACATGGTGTCCTGTCCATCTTTGTATCTCAGCACTGCTCTATTTATCGGTGTGTATTAGGCGATGCATATGTGTTGTACTTAATCATTTACTCACGCAGAGAGTATGTTTGTGATTGTTATGAAAAACAGCAAAGGAAGAAGAGGGAATGCCAGCAGTGGGGGTAGGGTGGTGGTTTGCTGCTTCATACAGGGTGTCAGAGAGAAGGCTGTCTCACAAGAGGCAGCTGGAGTAGAGACTTGAGGGACGTGAAGAAGTGAGCCCCGTGGGTTTCTGGGGAAATGGAGGGCTCTGGCTGGGTGGAAGCACTGGAGGATAGCAAGGCTTGTGAGGTGGGATCAGAGCAGGGGAGGGCAGAGGGAGAGAAGACCAGGTCTGGCATAGAGGGGCTGGATCACACAGGGCCTTGTAGGCCACAGTAGACTGAGCCTTACTCGCTGAGCCTGAGGGGGCCTTCTTGGTGAAGGCTTGCTGCTTGGGAGAGGCCCCCAAGGGCCCTGGGAAGCAGTGCTCCGCCTCCCATTGGGCTTCTAGGAGGGGATCATAGGGGCACCCCTAGAGTCAGGCCACTGCCTGAGGAGAGGCAAAGACCCTAGTGCGCACCCCATTCCCCCTTACTGTGACTCCTCACACTCAGAAATGACCTGTGGGCTGGGGGACCCAGGATGTTTTTAAACCTAGGGTTTGGATTCTGGACTAAGCTCCATCCATGTCACTCACAAGTTTCTGGCTACATTTTTAGCTTTTTTAATAAAAAAATTTTTTAAATACGGAAAGCAGAAGTTTTCACAGCGCAGAAGTGTGCCAGGGGTTTGGCACTCTTGTCTGTGCCCACCTGCCCCGCCCTGGCCCGCTGGCCCCATTCCCTGGGCAGATTCACACCCAGGAACCCTTTCACTAACAGACCAGGTCACACACACAGTGGCACTGTAACAGACTGCCACACGCACACTCTCACTCACCTGTGGGTTTTGGGTTCCGTTCACTTGGGCCTTTTAACTTTACAGGGTCAGTTCTGCTTTGCCCCTCCTTTTGTATGGAGTTCCATCTGAGGGATTTCACCTCCTGCTTCAGTCCCGAGGCCTCCTGAACCTTACGTGATACACCCCAAGTCATCTATGTTTCTTATATTATTACTGATAATAATCATAATATTATTATGTAATACATTTATAAGAAATGAAAAAAAAAAAAGAGAGACTGGGCTTTACTTTGGCACCAGGGGTGCCTGGCCTCTGGAAGGCTTTGAAGAGAGGCATGAGTTGCGCTGGCTTATGTTTTAAAAGAATCACCTGGGACTTCCCTGGTGGTCCAGTGGCTGACACTCCGCACTCCCAATGCAGGAGGCCCGGGTTCGATCCCTGGTCAGGGAACTAGATTCCACACGCCACAACTAAGAGTTTGCATGCTACAACTAACGATCCTTCATGCTGCAACTAAGACCTGGTACAGCCGAATAAATAAATAAAATAAAAACTGTTTTAAAAAATAAAAGAATCACCTGGCTGCTGTGTTGGGAAGATTCTGTAGGGAGACAACACGGGTGGCTGGGAGAACGGGAGCTCACTGCAGGAACCCAGGCAAGAGATGGTGATGGCCTGGGCCAGCATTGCTATGGGAGAGAGTGGAGGAAGCGGTCAGACTGAAGATATATTATGAATACAGTGAAGACAGGATTTGCTGATGGATTAAACATGGGGTGTAGGAATTGAGGGTGGCTCCAACAGTTTGGATGCGGGTTGTTATTATTTGTTTATCTGAGCAACTAGAAAAATAGAATTGCTATTTTTTGAGATGGGGCAAGTTTAAGGAGAACCAGGTCTGGGAGGACGGTGAGGGAGTGTGGTGATTAATTTTATGTGTTAACCTGACTGGGCCATGTGGTCCCCAGGTATTTGGTCACACATTCTGGGTGTTTGTGCATGTATTTCTGGATGGGATGAACACCTGAATCTGCAAGACTGGGTAAGGTGGATTGTCCTTCCCAGTGGGGGTGGGCTTCATCCAATCTGCTGAAGGCCTGAAGAGAACAACGACAACAAAAGGCTAAGAGAGCATTTGCTCCCTCTGCCTAAGTCCTTGAACTCAGACATAGATCTCTTCCTGCTTTTGGAACTGGACTCAGGCTGGATGGCTCTCCCAGTTCTCAGGCGTAAATAAATATTGTGTATATATGTCCTATTGGTTCTGTTTCATTGGACACACAACAGAGTCAGAAGTTGGGGTGCTGCTTCTGTTCAGCATGAGATCCTACTCAGTATCCTGAAGGAGATGGGGAGTAGGCAGAGATACGAGATCACGAGGCAGTGAGAGCCGAATCGATCATTGAACTGAATCCTCCCAATCTCTGTCCTCCCCCCGCCAATATTTATTTATTTGGCTGCACCAGGTCTTAGTTGCGGCATGTGGGATCTAGTTCCCTGACCATGGGTTGAACCTGCAATGAGAGCTTGGAGTCTTAGTCACTGGACCACCAGGGAAGTCCCCCAGTCTCTGTCCCTTGACCCAGTGGAAGTTGCTTTTCTCCTCTGCACAGCTGCTGAAGCATCCTTTCCTGATTCTTCTCCCCAGAATAGTCCTGGGCTCCAGCTTTGCGTCCTGCTTAGAGAGTCACCTGTCTTTGGTTTCCCTAGAGGGTTCACATAACCCCCAAGAAGCCCTAAATCCCCTCCCTTCCAACTGTGCAGTCCTCTGACAGAGGGGCCCTACAAGATGAGGGAGCCCTGAATAGAGAACTACCCCACCCACACCAGGCAAGAACAGCTGGGCTGGAAGGGGTGGGCTTCTCTTCACTGCTCTCTCCTGTTCTCCCAACAGGTCTGGGCCCCAGAAGCACCTCCTACGCCAGCTTCTCTTGTGGGGTTGGACCCTTCACACAGGACCGGGAGGTGCAGTGGAAGGGAAGGGTCATCCAGGCAGGTCCAGCTTCCTAACTGGGCACACCTCTCATTACTGGTGACCTGGGCAAGACACTTTGTCTCTCTGAGCCTCATTCTCCCCATCCACAACACAGGGATACATGTGAGTGCCTTACAGTATAGCTGAGGGTGGGATGCACCTGCCGCAGTGACCTGTCCTTAGCAAAATGACAGCAGAGAACAGGTCTTTCGAGTCTTCTCTCATCCTCAGCCAGCCTCTATCCTTTCTGAGATTAGATTATTTAACCCCCAGCCTGTCCTTCAGAAACCAAATATTTACTAGGGACACGGGCAACCAGGGAACGGTTGCCAAGGGCAGGGCTTTCTGAAAGGCTGCCCGTCGCCCAGGAAACTGCCCCACTCTGGTTCCCTGGGGTCCAGCAGGTCGATGGATTCTGGTGCCACCTGCTGGATATTGTGCCACACTGCTCCTAAAGCATCCACACGCGGGAGTCCCCGCATCCCCGGGCAGGGAACACCCTCTGCCCCGCCCCTCTTCTCGCCCCAGCATCTCCACCGTGAAAAGTCCTTCCTACTTCTTGTCCCTAGGTTTTCCCAGAGACTAGAAGAACGGAAAGGAGCTGGAAGCACTGTGAACCACGGGGAGCGGTGGGAGGAGCAGTGTCCTTCCTGGAGAACCGCGAGGATCGAGGAGCAGGACTCCCCGGTGGTGCGGGGTCCGAAGGAAACCCCTCCCCTTAATAGGCTTCCTGAAGCTCCGACTCCGCAGTGCAGACACACGTTTCGCTTCTCATTCGTTCGCTTCCCACCGAGAGCAGCGGCGGGGTGGGGAGTAAGAGGTTAACATGGGGTGGGAGAATGACGTGTAAGGTCACAGCCAGGTCCTTACGCAACATCTCCTCCTGGCTCCCTCCTCCTTGCCAGCCGCTCAGCCCCTGATGCTCTAGTGTGGACTTCCCTTTTCTTCCCTGGGGAGAAACTGCCTACCTACCTTGACAGCATGTCAGACCAACCCCACCTCCCAACCCCCACCGTGGAGCCTCCGATCACCCTACTTCAAAGGGAATCCTCAGTGCAGACCAGGTCTCCTGAGTTGGATTCCTGCCTGGGGCAGCCCCTGTACCTGGCCATCCTGAGGTCAGCCTGCCCTGAAAAGTGAAGGGTGAGGTGGAGCCGCTGCTGAGTGTGTGTGTGTGTGTGTGTGATGGAGCCGCTGCTGAGTGTGTGTGTGTGTGTGTGTGTGTGTGTGTGTGGTGAGGTGGAGCCGCTGCTGAGTGTGTGTGTGTGTGTGTGTGTGTGTGTGTTGGGGGGTGATAAAAAGACAAGAAGCTGTTGGGGTGCCTGTGGATGGCTCCTCTTTCCCTGGTTAGGATCACAAGCAGAGAAACTGAGGCAGAGGCACTTAGGAAAGGCTGGTCTCTACCTACCTGTCCCAGGGGAATACTGCACCTTGCAACCCACATGCCTCCTCCCAGACTTTTATCTGGGCTGGGGATGTCGCTGACTTGTGAGCCAGACACCCTGGCTCCCAGCCCAGAAGCTCATGTTGCCAATGTGCTTAAGAAGGGTGGGGGATGGAGCAGGAAGTTGGGGACCAAGGTCTCCCAGGGGTGGAGCAGGAAGTTGGGGACCAAGGTCTCCCAGGTCACAGACCCCTCCCACCTTCCCTCCGGAGCTGAGTGGCAGGGAAGGGAAAGGAGGCTGATGGAGGTGAGTCCACATCCTGCAGGTGAGGGGCGCTGCCCTGAGGACAGTAGGTATGGGGAGCAGAGTCAGGGAGCAGGGCCCTGGGAGAGGTTATGGGGTAGGGGGGCCTGCATACTTTGACTCTGTTACTACCCTCTGACTCCAAACTCCCCTCAGCTGATGGCAGAAGGGCTGCTGGGAGTGCACTGGGGTGGATAGACTTGGCCCCTCAACTTCCAAATGGTGTGTGTGTAAAGCAGAGAGGCAATCAGAGAGGCTGGGGTGGGAATTCAATGCTCTTCTGAAGAGTCGAGGGAGATGCTGCCTTACCCCCACTCCCCATGGCTGGTCCCTCCTCCTCTCCAGACCCCACTCCTGGGTATGAGGAGAGCGGGAGGGCAGGGGTGGACGAGGGATTGAGGGAGAGATTGAGGGCAGCTGGGGTATTGACCCCTCCTCTCCGGGCTGACTGCCCAGCTCCCGGAAGAGCATTAGAACCGCAGAAGCTTAAAGGGCCCTCCGAGAGCTAATCCCAGCCGCAGCCATCTGAGAGCGGATGTGTGTGGGGGAAACGCGGGGGCGAGCGGAGGCCCACCTACCACTCCTCCTTCCTATGGCCTCCAGGGTGCGGCCATGGCCCCGCTGCTCCCCGCCGATGTGACGGTGACCCAGCTCTCCCGCTCCATCCACCTGTACTGCAGGCCGGGCCCAGCGGGGTCTCCAGGGCCCCGCCCACTGCTCCTGCTCCTGCCGTGGCTGGGGGCGAGGCCAGCTGCCCAGGGCAAGTACCTGCAGCTGTACCTGGCCTGCGGCTTCGACGTGCTGGCCGTGGAGAGCACGCTGAGCCACTTCCTGTGCCCACGCCAGGGCCTGAGGTGGGCTGCCCACGTGCTGGCACTGCTGCAGGGGCCTGGGGCCCTGGCCAGCCGCCCACTGGTGGTGCACGCACTCTCCCTGGGTGGCTACACCTTTGCACAGATGCTCCTGCTCATGGGCCAGGACCTGGGGCGCCACAGCAGCGTGGCCCAGCGCCTGAAGGGCCATATTTTCGACAGCCTGGTGGTGGGCAGCCTGGACCGCATGGCGCTGGGTGAGTGTCCTGGGGCAAGGGTGAGGGGGCACCTGGGCCACACAAGCCAGGCTGGACTCCAGGTGGATGGACAGGTCTGCTGACCAATGGGCCTGTGATCTAAGTGTCCCAGAGGTGTCTCGAGTCTCTGACCGTCCCACCTGATGTGGCCTTCCTACCTGGAGTGTCGGTCGTCTTGTCCCACCTGGGCCTTCCCCACTGTGGTTGAAAATACAACCCAGAGTGAGCGTGCTGCCTGGGTCCAACCTGGCACGCCTTTAACTCCAGCCTGTATTAAGACTAATTTACTGAGCACCTGTAACTTTCCGTACATACTCACATAATCCCCACATTGGGACCATGAAATAGGTGTGGTGCCTTTTGAAATTCTTTTCTTGCGACACAAGCTTTGGAAAGAGTCTCAGCAATCATGTACAGTTGACCCATGAACAGGGTTTTTTTAACTGCTATGTGGGTCCATTATATGGGGTTTTTTTTCAGTAAATACATATTATAGCACTACAATTTGAGGCTGGTTGAATCTGCAGATGTGGAATTGCACATATGGAGGCCCGAGTATGAAGTTACCTCTGATTTTCAACTGCGTGAAGGGTCAGCACCCCTAAACCCTGCAGTGTTCAAGAGCCAACTGTGATTGGGTGCACGGGTTTCCTCCAAAACAGTGATTCTGAAACTTTGGTGAGTCTCAGAATCACCTCGTGCTGAATCCTACTTCCACGAGCCTGGGCCTGTGGGTCCTAGATCTAGGTGGTTTCTGTTACACACTAGTTTCAGGACCACTGTGCTCTTCCTTCCTCTAAAGGACCAAACTAACATACCTCAAGTAACAAAGTAACTGCTCACAAAAGAATTGGACACAATTTAGTAAAGAAACTGCCTATAATGTGGAATACTTGGGTCTGATCCCTGGGTTGGGAAGATCCCCTGGAGTAAGGGATTGGCTACCCACCCCAGTATTCTTGCCTGGAGAATTCCATGGACAGAGGAGCCTGGCAGGCTACAGTCCATAGGATCACAAAGACTTGGACAGGACTGAGCGACTAACATTCTCACTTTAACGACTAAACAACAACCAAAAAAAACATCCCATGGGTCAGTTCTAATTGACCAGTTAGGTCTAACTCAAAAGGAGAATTCACCCTTGATGCAGAGTGACTTGGCATTTCTCTAAAAACCCTTAGATCTTTGCCTTTTCAATTGCTGGTCAAACTGCTTCCTGTATGGTTTTTGTAAAGCAATGTGCAAGACTATCTGTGAAACACGGCCTTGTTCTGGTCCATCCTCTCTTCTCTTTTACCATCCCCGGGTATCTGGGTTTCCTTCTCCCACCCAGTCAGGTCACCTCAGACTCCAAGGTGCTCACCAAGACCGCAGATTCCAGGGCATAAGGCCTCAGGGGACCCTCAATGACCCGGTCACTTTGCAACTCCAGGAGCAGTTGTTGAACCAATTCTGAACCTACCCAACATCTTACCACCTAGATCTTTCCTTCTCGTCCCTGAAGATGTCACAAAGCTGGAAAACACCAGAGAGAGAGGCTGGGTCCTGACCACGTGGCTCTTTTAGGAATGGCCTGGGAAAGGGCAGGGACCAGCAGGCCAAGTGTGGGCTGAGGCCACCTCTCCCTGGCAGTCATGGGGCTGTTTCCAGCTCTCCACTACTCACAACTAGGGCCTTCTGCCCTCTGCTCCTTCCTGTCACTAGAGCATTCCCAGGCCACCTTCCTTGCCTCTGCCCAGAATGGTGTCTGTACCAGGCAGGACAGCTGGGTGCCCACTGACCAACCACAACAAAGGCAGAGAAGGCAGTGTTTCTGTCCCAGGACCCCCAGCTCTAGGGATCCTCAGCAGTCCGTGTGTCAGTGCTGTCCCCCACTCCCAGGAGGCAGGGCCTGAGCCGCATATGACAACAGGTGCTAACCTCCTCCTCCTGGAACCCACAGGTGTGTCTCAGCTGATGAAGCCACAGGCCCTGGGCCCAGTGGTCAGGGCCACAGCCATGTTCTACTTCCACCTGTGTCCCAGCTGTACCATCCGGCATTATGAGGCTGCGGTGGCCGCGTTCCAGCAGCCACCCGTCAGGCCCCCGACACTTGTCTACTATAGTCTGGATGATCCCCTCTGTGACAGTGCCTGCCTGCAGGAGCTGCTGGCCGCCTGGCAGCGGCTGGGCATGCCGGTGTGGGTGCAGGCCTGGGAGACCTCGCGCCATGCGGCCCACCTGCGCCAGCACCCCCTGGAGTACAGCAGCACCCTCGCCACCTTCCTGGGGAGGCTCGGCCTTGTGGCCCCTGCAGCCCGGCTCTGATGGCACTCTGGGCTCCAGCTCCCCACTGGGATGGGGGCCAGCAGTCCAGTGGACAGGGGACGGAGACAGGACAGCAGAGGCGCTGAAACCTCTTGATTTATTCAGATTATTTTAACATACAATGACGCGACTGTGGCCCCCAAAGTGTGCAAAGTTAAAGCCTTCAACTGCAGCTGAGAGGAGAGGGCAGGGACGGTACACCCGGGCATGGGGGCCAGTCGGGAATGGTGGGCAGCCTCCTCCCCAGGGCCAGGGACGGGCAGCCTGAGGAGCAGGGCTGGGGAGTCCTGGCAAGGGGAAAGGGGCAGAGACTTCCCTCCGGCCTAGGTCAGGCCTGCTGAGGGCGCAGCAGCCTGGGAAGGGGCCGGAGGCAGGCCAGGAGAGCACCATTTTTGGGGTGGGGGGGTGCCCTACGGGAGAAGCCAGGAGGGGCCACTGGTCCCAGGGGTGGGAGCCAGGCCGGAGCAGGCTGCAGCGAGAAAGACCTGAGGCAGGCACAGGGCCTGAGAGTCCAGGCTGGCTGGGCTCAGGGGGGTGCTGAAGAACGGGGAACCTGGGAGGACTCCCAGGGCAAGCCAGCCCGGGAGCAGTCCTGACTCTGCAGGGGTGGAGGGGACTGGGGTGGGGGAGTAGGGGGCAGGGGGAGGCCCAAGGAAGGGCAGTGGACACTCAGGGCCCACCCCCGCCTCTCTCCCTGGAAAAGGAGCCGGGGAAGCAGCAGTGCAAGTCTGAGGACTGCTCAGTTACGGAGGGAGGCTGCGCCCAAAGCCGGGCCCTGGGGCACGCCTCCTCCGCTGCCTCGGCCGCAGGCACCACCGTCCTCAGTACAGCCGCTTCTCATAACTGCAGGCACAAAGGCAGAGCGAAAACCCAGAGTGGGCGTGCGGGAAGCGGGCCCCGCCTTCCCAGAGCCCCTTGCCCAGGCTGGCCCTGGGCTGCCAGGTGGCCCCCAGACTCAGGGGAGGCAGTAAGCTGCTGCTGAAGCCCCTGCCCCTCAGCCACGGTGGGGGGTCGGGGGTGGGAAGAGACAGGAAGCAAGCCCAGTGCCTCTGTTCATCCACTTCAGGCCAAGGCTCCCAGAAGAGCCAGGCCAGGCCCAGAGACAGCCATGCTCCTCAGGCCACAGCTGGTGGAGGGTCTGTCCTCAGGGCCGGGGTGGAGGTGGCTAAGGACAGCACGGCCCATCCTCACAGGAAGAGGTCAGACCAAGCCGGGGCTCTGCCGCTCACATCTCCACCCACCCGTGCAGGCGCAGTGGCCTGAGCCCCCTGTGGTCACTGGGTCCGGTCCCAGACAGGACAGCCTCAGGCCTGTGGTCAGGGACGCCTCTCTGCACCCCAGGAAGGGAAATTTCCCCTGCAGGGGAGGCCAAGGCCAGCTGCCCCCACCAGGATGTAGTCCTAGGGTCCAAGTCCCATGATGACACCCCAGCTCCACCTCCAGCCCAGCGCCCCCCACCCCAGCCCAGGCCCCACCCAGACTGCCCCCTGCTCTACTCTACGCTTGGCCCCGGGCAGCGCAGTTACTTACACGGCAGAAAGGTATAGCTATGGGAGGATGGGGCAGAAAGAGACACAGGTTAGATGCCCGCCTCTGCCTGGGGGGACGGGCCCTCTCGATCAGGGCGGGGCTGCATGCCTGCAACTACTGCTGCCAACTAGCGCTACCCCCGCCCATGGTCGCCCCAGCACCAGCTTTGGCATCAGTCTCTCTGCCCTTCTCCCTACCAAGGGCTTGCGCCCCCAGCCTCCACTGGCCTGCTTGATGCCACCACCAGCGAGAGCCCAGCACCGCCAGCCCTGCGACCAGCCACCAAGCTTCTGAGCAAGCAAGGGCTGGGAAGCTGGGAGGGACAAGTGGTCACATCTCCCGTGCCCAGCTCGGGGGTTGGGGGGTGAGACCACCGAGGGGAGGGGAGGGCCTGCCTGCATGGGGGGCTAAAGGGCAGGGTTCCAGGGTGGGCCAGGCCCTGAAGGAGAGGGTGCTGGGGTCACCCTGCCGCAGCCTCCGTCCCTGAAACCTCGGCTCAGCCTCTGAACCACGGCCCCGCCTGCCCGACCCAGGGCCAGCCAGCCAGGGCCAGGAAGCCGTCGCACTTACGAGTGCAGGCCGTGGACGCCGCCCTCGATCTGGGCCGACATGGTCCGCTTCTCAAACTTGAGCTCTCCTGAGTACATCATGGACCTGCCAGCGGGGAGATGGCACCGGTCAGAGGCAGCAAGCAGGGAGGAGAGACAGAGAAAGGAAGCGAGGGGGGTGCCAGGAACCTCCCACTCGCCTCCCACCTGCGGCCCTTGAGTCGCCGCACTCACCGCAGGACAGACAGACTCCGGGCCCCGATGTCCTGGCAGCCGTGCTGGATGCCCGCTATGAGGTAGGGCACGAACTTCTGAATGGAGCCTTTGTCCTGGATGGAGCCCGAGACGCCCTGCGCAATCTTCACCTTGTCCCCCTCGCTGCGTGGAGGGCAGGAAGACTGAGCCCCACTGCCCAGGGCTCAGGGGACCCCACTCCACCTCTCGAGGGTACTGGCAGAGGGGCTACTAGCCAGCAGGCATGCTCAGTCCTTCAGTCGTGTCTGACTCTGTGCGACCCCATGGACTGTAGCCCTCCAGGCTCCTCTGTTCATGGGATTCTCTAGGCAAGAATGCTGGAGTGGGTTGCCATGCCCTCCTCCAGGGGATCTTCCCGACCCAGGGATCGAACCTCTGTTGCTTATGTCTCCTGCATTGGCAGGCAGGTTCTTTACCACCAGCACCCCCGAGGAAGCCCCAGAACGACTCCTAAAGCTGTTACTCTCTGTGCTACAGCGCAAATAAGCGTGGGTTCCTAGTTGTGGCCCCGGCACTGTCTCGGGCCTGTGACTCGTTGCCCTGTGCCTCGGTTTCCAGAGCTGTAATATGGAGACTGGGTGCCACCGTGGGAAGTCAGATGGTAGGTGCAGACCTAAAGGACTAGAGGCCGATGTGCTGGCCCAAGGCTGGGGAGGGGTGGGGTGGGCAGGCACCTGAAGTAGCGTTTCTGGCTGCTGCTGCTCTTCTCCATGGCGTCCAGCGAGCCCATGCCGCGGTACTTCTTGAGCCTCACACCATCCGAGAAGAAGTATTCGCCGGGGGCCTCCGTGGTGGCCGCGAGCAGGGAACCCATCATCACTGCAGCAGTTGGGGGGTCAGGGTCTCTAGCCCCTGGGCCCTCCAACCACCCCTCGCCGGCCTGCCCCATCCCCAGCGGACCGGCCCCCTCACCTGTGGAGGCTCCGAGGGCCAGCGCCTTAACCACGTGCCCCACGGTCTGGATGCCGCCGTCGGCTATGACTGGGACCCCGAAGCGCCGGGCATACTCAGCCACTTTGTACACGGCAGTGCCCTGGGGCCGACCACAGGCCATCACTGGGGACGGTACACAAGACAGGTGTCAACAGTGTCAACAGCAATAGGGGCCAAGGACAGGCCTCTTGCGCCTTACCTCCACTTGGGGAAAAGGACTGCTCTGGATGTTCACATGGCAAATAAAAATAACAACAGCAGTAGGGTAAATGTCATTCCAGGAACCTGCACCTCCTCACCTACAAGAGCCCTATGGGGACACCAGCGGCTGCATCAGTACTGACCTCAGCCTCGCCTCTCTCCACACACTAGCTACCCCTCACCATTACTAGGGTTAGGTACTCACAGCCTCCTTTGGGATATTGGTTTGTATTTCTTTAAGTTTCATTGTCCAAGACTCTTAAGTATTGATTTCTAAGTGAGAATTCTAAGAAACCGGCACATATCTAGGGAATGGATGCAAAGCTAGATAAAGGAGGAAAGAAGTCTCCTGTGCCTGTACCTCTGTTTTTTTCTTTTCACATCCCCAAGATTTAGAACAACGCCCGACACACAGCAGGTGCTCAACTGCTGCTGCTAAGTCGCTTCAGTCGTGTCCAACTCTGTGCGACCCCATAGACGGCAGCCCACCAGGCTCCCCCGTCCCTGGGATTCTCCAGGCAAGAACACTGGAGTGGGTTGCCATTTCCTTCTCCAACGCATGAAAGTGAAAAGTGAAAATGAAGTCGCTCAGTCGTGTCCGACTCTTAGCGACCTCATGGACTGCAGCCTACCAGGCTCCTCCGTCCATGGGATTTTCCAGGCAAGAGTACTGGAGTGGGGTGCCATTGCCTTCTCCGAGGTGCTCAACTAACATTCCTTAATTTATAGAAGAGGCCTACATCTTACCTCAGGGATCAGCTAATACAGAGGTGGAATGGAGTGAATTGCCATATTCTCCTCCAGGGGATCTTCCCAAACCAGTATTGAACCCTGGTCTCCCACATTGCAGATGGATTCTTTACCATCTGAGTCACCAGGGAAGCCCAGACAGTTAAAAGCAGAGGCTTAAAGACCAAACAGGTCGTGCAGCATTTGGGAGACATGACCCTCACTAAAGGGACCAAATACCTCAGTCCTGGGCCCACCAATTGGGCTTCCCAGACCAGAATCCGAGAAGCAGACTGACACACACCAAAAATTTACAGTCACCTCCTCGGATACCTGTCTCCCCACAAGTCAGTGGGCTAAACAGTCAGTCTGAGCCTGGGTCACTCCTGAACCCCAGGAAGGGGCCTGGCTGAGTGAGCGCTCTGCACGCACTCGTGGCAGGAGAGTGAGGCCCTGGGGCCTGATAAAGGCTGGGGGACGTTCGAAGTGCAGCCACTCACGCTCCTCCTGACACTCACCTTCCTGGGTGATGCAGATGGAGCCGCATCCCATGCCCACACGCAGCCCATCCACACCAGCGTCAATCAGGTTCTTGGCCTGAGCTGCTGTCACCACTGGGGAGGGGCAGTCAGAGGGGAGGAAGAGTGTCAGGATGGGTTGCCCCTGCCCTGCCCAAGGGCGTCCTGGGACTCCAGTCCATACCCACCCCCCACCAACCTACTGTGACCAAAGCCCATTCCTGCACCACCCCCCAACCTCCCATGCCAGGAGCAATGCCACCACCAGAGGATGCCAAGTGACACAGAGAGGTTACACGGTAAGGGGGCGAGGGCCAGGATGTGAGCAGGGACCCTGCACTCACCATTGCCCCCAATCACCTGGAGGTGGGGGTACTTCTGCTTAATGTAGTGTACCATGGCAATCTGATACACAGAGTTCCCTTGGGATGAGTCCTGTGGGAAGGGGACCAGGAAAGTTGAGGGTGGAGGCTGAGGGCCCTCACTGAGGGAGGGGGGTTTGGGGAGTCTTGAGTGGACAAACCAATGAAAGCCCTATGAGAATGCGCCCCTGTCTGTTTCTGGGCAGTCACTAGACAACTCTCAGCAGATTCTCAAAGGGGCTTGCCTCTCCCCCAGAGGGTAAGTACCACTCATGGATAGTTGCACAGCAGACAAAGCCCCTTCATACCCACAATATGGACCAGTCCTCACAGCAAAGAGATGGGACCTGGAGTCACATTCTATTCCCACCAACTCACTAACTAAATTACTTAACCTCTTGAAGCTCAGTTTCCCCAACTGACAAATGGGCTTTATAATCAATGAGGATTAACTGAATTCACCTACATAAAGTTCTTAGTGCGGCACCTGGTGAGCCATCGAACTCAATGAGCATGATAAACATCAAGGTCATGTTATGTACATGCAGAGTGCCCCAGGCGGCTCCTCAGTTAGTTCTAAGCTGTCAGAGTCCCAGTGACCCTCCCAGTTCTGACACTGGGCTTAATTAGAGGTGAAGCTGGGTCTTCCAAAGTACAGACTCCACTGAACCGCCCCTTCTCCAGGGCAGTGCCCCTACCAGCACTATGACATCAGCGCCCGCCTGGGTGAGCAGGTCCAGGCGGTATTTGTCATCCTCACGGGTGCCCACAGCCGCCCCGCACAGCAGCTGCTTGTGGGAATCCTTGGAGGCCAGGGGGTAGTCCCGGTTCTTCTTCAGGTCAGTGCGGGCAATGATGGCCACTAACTCATCTCGATCATTGACAATGGGCAGCTTTCCTGACAAGGAACGCAGGAGTGAGATGGAAGAGCAGGCTTCTGGAGGTCGGGTAGGATGGGTAATGAGGATGAAAATAGACCAGGCCAGAGATTCCCCTGCAGTACCCAATGCCACCACTAGGTGACAGCACCCACCCAGGAAGTGTTCCTAGGGACCTGGCCCTCTGCCCAGGGAACAGGAAGCAAAGAAACCCAGTTCCTGGAGCTCTTCCTGCCCTGTGGCTAGGCCGGGCTCCGTGGGCAGCCCCTGCGCACTGGCAGCCCTTCACCTGCTGGGCCACAGGCCACAGTGGTCAAAACCTCCTAGCCAGGGCACAAACGTGAGGTTGTCCTGCCGGGGGGAACATATGTCCCATCCACTGCCACCCCTGAGGACGATCCAGCCTGGGCCACGGGGGCATTTCCCAGTGGCTCCCATAGGGGCCTAATGAATACTATGTCAACTACCCCACTGGCAAATGAATTTAACTGCAGGACTTCTCAGAGCCCTTGATAAAGTAATGAACCATTCCTTATGCAAGATGGGGACACAGAAGCATTCTCTGGCTTTCTAGGACCACAGTGCCCTTTCTTCATGATGAGCGTTTCACAGAACGAGTTGTTTTGAGAAACATACTGTGAAGACGCCAAATAAGGGATGGGATTTCCTAAGCCAGGAAAGAGACCTCAGGAATCATGCTCCAGTCTGAGGTTATTCAGACCTGTCCCCAGCCTGGTTGCAGGGACAACCTGCAAAGCTGTGAAGCAAAAGGGGGCTCTGATGGGAGGCGGGGGTGGGGAGGTGGGTTGTATTTTCCACCTGCTCCCTGGTACCTTTCTTGCTGCGCTGCAGAATCTCATTTGCCTCTTTCAATGTTACACCTGCTGGAGCCACCACCAGCTCATTCCGTGGGGTCATCACCTGTGGGGCCAGGAACATTTGCCTGCAGGTTGGCAGGTGAGAGAGAAGGGAGCCAGGCCTCCCTCTGGTCCCTGGTCACAGGCACCAGCCTGAGGCCCCGGACCTGGGGTCCTCTCTGCCCCCAGCCATACCCTCCCTGCCCCACAGGTACCTCACTGAGAAGGGTGGTGTGGTCCTTCTCGGCAAGGAAGTCGATGTCTCGGGAGGTGACGATGCCCACCAGCTTGCTGCCCATGGTGCCTGTCTCAGTGATGGGGATGCCTGAGAAGCCATGCCGGATCTTGGCCTCCAGCACGTCACCCACGGTATGCGAGGGGCTTAGCACCACGGGGTCCGTGATGAAGCCCTGTTCAAATTTCTGAGGGCAGAGACAGGGGAAGGAAAAGGCTGGAAGAAAGCTGGAGATGGTGTACAGTCTGGCCACAGGGGACAGAATGTACTGGGGCAGGAAGCCAGTGAGCCCTGTGCCCTCACTGGAAGGGCAGACAAGACCCGGCAGGAATCAGCCAGGGAGCGCACGGGCCCACAGACTTGGCAATGGAGGTTTGGGGAGGGGCGAGGGTCTGTGAGGCAGGGGACCACCAGAGGGCATCTTCTTCCTGGGAATGGGCCTGGTACTTGCCTTGACCTTCCGCACCTCATTGGCCTGGAACTCTGGAGTGCAGTTGTGGTGAATGAAACCAATACCGCCCATCAGCTGGGGTAGAAGGGAAGTACAGTTAGAGTCAGCCAGTCGTCCTCACTCTGCCAACCCCACCTCTGATTCCAATTCCTCCTGACGTCCAGCCCACCCTGCTCAGTCCTCCCGGCCCTGGGGTCTCCACCCACGTGCCCAACTCACAGCCATTGCAATGGCCATGTCAGCCTCCGTCACAGTGTCCATGGGGGATGAGATGAGTGGCGTCTTTAGTGTGATCTTCCGAGTCAGGGCTGAAGTCAGATCCTGAGGGTGGAGACGTGGTCTACGTGAAAAGTGTTATCATTCATTCAACAAACACTTACTGAGCTCCTGTGTGTGCCTGGCACCGACCCTGGGGATACAGCAGTGAGCAAAGCGAATGAGGTCTCTGCTACGTCCTCTGGAGCTTACATTCTACTTGGAAAGAAAAATGACACTCACGAAACATATCCAAGATGATTCTGGTTGGGGTGAAGGCTCCAAAGAAAAGCAAGAGGCAGAATGACCACTGGAGGAAGAATGTGGTGGTTGGTAAAACCTTTCTTGAGGGGATGACAAAGGGAAACTAGTCAAGTAGAAGTCCAGGAGTCTTTCCAGGTCAAGGGAACTGTATGTGAAACCCTGCCTCTGATTCCAGTTCTCCCTGAGGTGCATATAAGAAAGAAAAAGCTAGCAGAGTAGAGGGAAGGGAGAGAGACGGGGAGGGGAGGGGGGCAAGGATGTGTAGCCTTGAAAGCCTTGGGGAGGAGCTTGGATTCGATTTTGCGATGAGAAGCCACTGGAGGACCACAAGAAGAAGAAAGACATGATCTGATTTGTGTTTCAAAGAGTTCGCTCAGGCTCCAATGTGAAGACGGGATTCTGGGTGACAAGGTCTAGGCAGAGAGACCACTAGGGAGGCTGCTGACGGGTCCAGGTGGGAGATTCTGGGGCCTGGTGAGATGGAGGCATGGGAAGGAGTCTACTAGGCAGCCCATCTGGGGAGAAGGTGACTACCTGTCCATAGCTCAAAGGAGAGGTCAAGATGGCAAGGGTATTCAGGAAGCATCTGCCTGTGAGCAGTAGATAAGGCCGGATTGCAGACGCCTCCGAGATTCAGGCTAACAGCTGTGGATCCTAGCCCCCCAAACCCCCAGACACAGACTTTGCTACATAACTTCCTGGAGACTCAAGGACCCCTACAGTCTATTCCCAGAGTCAGGCCGAGAACCTTGGGCCTGCAGTCTAGAAAACTTCCCTTGTCCTCGCTTGTCCTAGCACAGAAGAGCCACAGCCTCCTGACATAGACCAAAGGAAGGAGACCCTTGATGGCCAGTGGGCTTCTTCCATCCCTCTCTTCCTTGCACTCTGCCCAGGATCTGGGACAAAGTCAAGTGTTAGTTGCTCAGCTGTGTCCAACTCTTTGCGAGCCCGTGGACCCCATGCAGCCCACCGGGACCCTCTGTCCACAGGGATTTTCTAGGCAAGAGTACTGGAGGGGGTTGCCATTCCCTTCTCCAGGGGATCTTCCTGACTCAGGGATCGGACCTGGGACTTCTGCATTGCAGGCAGATTCTTTACCATTTCAGCCACCAGGGAAGCACCAGCACAAGGCCAGGCTGCTCACTTTCACTTTGTGAAACTGAACAGCCAAACCAAGAAGGCTTCCAGGTTGCTATCACAAAGGGAATATCCAGAATAGTCCTAATGTCCCCTTAACAATCTGTCTGGGTCAGCACTGACTACACAAGCTGGATGTGAGCTTCCCCAACATATAAAAGATCTGGGCACACTCAGGCCCTCTGGCGTTCCATAAGAATCAAACCTGAATAAATATTAATGATAACAGCAACAGAAAAACTTTTTTTTAAATGCATACTAATTCATCATAGGATAACTTTTCCATGAAATGACTAACACCCATTAGCATTTAGCCTCTTGGCTCCTATAATGTTGTTGCGTATTTTTAAAATTTTATTTATTATTTAAAAAAACTTTTTTTTGGCTGTGCTGGGTCTTCCTTGCTACACATGTGCTTTCTCTAGTTGTGGTGAGCAGGGGCTACTCTGCGTTGTGGTGTGAGGGCCTCTCATCTCGGTGGCCTTTCTTGTTGCGGAGCACAGCTTTAGGTGCACAGGCTCAGTAGTTGCGGCTCGCCGGTTCAGTAGTTGTGGTGCACAGGCTTAGTTGCTCTGAGGCGTATGGAATCTTCCCAGACCAGTAATCAAACCTGTGTCTCCTGCATTACCATGCAGATTCTCAAACACTGTGCCACCAGGGAAATTTGGGTTGTCATATGTTAATAGTAGGACTTCCCTAGTGGCTCAGACGGTAAAGCATCTGCCTATAATGCCGGAGACCCGGGTTCAATTCCTGGGTCGGGAAGATCCCCTGGAGAAGGAAATGGCAATCTACTCCAGCACTCTTGCCTGGAAAATCCCATGGACGGAGGAGCCTGATAGGCTACAGTCCGTGGGGTCACAAAGAGTCAGACATGACTGAGCGACTTCACTTTCACTTTTCATGTTAATAGTATAAAGGATATTGGTCATTGACTCGGTTTATTCCTAAGCCCCACCGGTTAAGAGAAGCATTGTTTCCTTGTATTAGACCACAATCTAACTTCTTCAGATCTTCTCACCAGTTCATCTAAGTCATGGATCCACAAACAAGTCTGTCCACCTCTTCCAAAGTTTCCATAATTTTACTGGCTTCTAGGGTATCTTTGTTTAGCACTTCAGAAGAAATCCAGTAAGTAATAAAGCAGCCACACCTTCATCCACCCCACACCCTCCCTGGGCCTTTCTGAACTTCACTGCAGGCCCCAGGCCAGACCCACCTTTCAGGATCCCACTGAATCCCCATCACTGCCTCTAACCCATCAGGCATAATCCACTGCCCACAGCACAAATGGCTACATCCACCTTCCCCAGAAAAATCTCTCTCCCACACCCCTGAGCCAGAGATCGGTGTACTATACCACACACACAGCCCCTCGCCCTTTACTCACCACTTCATCAGCTGTGAAGTCTATGAATCCTGGGAGAATCAGGAAGTCGCTGTGAAGAAAGGAAGTGAGCATTACTGGGTGAGGAGGGGGTTCCTGAAAGGGGCAGGGCCTGCCACTCCAGGGGAAGCAGTGTGTAGCTGGGGAAAGGAGCCGAGTATCTGAACCCTGTGACCTGTTCAGGACTGAACCACCCTCGTGCCCCCTGATAGTTGTCAACCTCAGCCCAGAGAGCTAGAGCCAAACGTGGCACAAACTCTGTAGTCCTGGGGCGCCACCAGGGCAGCTAGCCCCAAACACCCATTGCCTTTAGGGCTCAGAGTTCATCAAGGGACCCAGACATTCCCATAAGGCTGCACCCAGTGGATACAGGGTCTGCCCTTGTAAACTTCTCAGTCTTGGAGGCGGGGAGATGATAAATAAACACGGAAGGCACCTGAGAACAGTATAGGAGCGCCATCCAGCATGAACACCACACAGCACAGAGCAAGCTGCTCAGCCCAGTGCTGGGGCTGCTGAGTCACACAGGGCTCAGAATGGCACCAAGGGACCCCAGGGGGCTGAGCACGGGGTACATGCCAATAGAGCAGGCATCCCTAACGCTCTGCCCAGTTGGACTGGAGCAACCAACGGACACGGCCTGGGATGGGAAACAAGAGGAAGGGGCCTTATGGTTAGGACCACAACACAGGAGGCCCAGCCAAAGCCTGGCAGTGGCCAACACTAACCTGGGCCATGGTCCCAGCAATCCCCAGAAGAGGGGTACAGGCCTGCCCAGGTGCCACAAAGCACAGGGCCACAGCCCAGGAGGCCTGACGGGCCTGCAATCTCAGGGCCTTGACAGACACGCCCAAAAGTAAACGTCTCAGGGTGTTCAGGAACACTCCCAACCAGACTAAGCAAAGCAGCAGGCACCCCAGGGCCAGAAGGAGAAGCTACAGGGTGGAAGGGATGAGTGGGGTCTTTAATTTGCCCCAGGGTGTAGAACGACTCCCTGGGAGTGTTCCTGGGAGACACCACTGAAAAATATATCATATATACTCTATCCCACTTCATCAAAGACCACCAAAGAAATAATCTTAACTGCCCCTGTCCCCTGGGGGCCCTTCTGTACAGTGAAGAGGCCTCTGTGGCTCACTTAAAGGCGGGAAAAGAAATGCTGGAGTCTGGGCCCCTTGGCATTTTCTAGGTATCACACATACCCCTTGCCTGGCCCACATCTCAGCTACGCAGACAAGCAAGAGGAGACACTTCTCAGGAATGATTGGGTATCCTGGTGTCCAGGGAAACAGCCTGCCAGGCAGGAGTGCTTATAGGCAAAGGCAGGAGCTAGCAGGGGACAGGGCAAGGATGCTCTTGGCTCAGAGCATCCCTACTCCACCCTAGTCCCAGGTCCTGATGCTCTTTCCTGGCATGGACACAGTCCTGCAGCCAAGAGAAGAGCTAGTGCCAGGCCTGCAGCCAGCAGGACAACTGGCCCAGGGCCCATGGAAAAACACACTAAGCCAGAGGCAAATGGTCTTGTCTTCTTCAAAAATCCTGGGTGGGGAGGGCTTGGGTGGGTGATCGTCAAAGAATACTCCAGCCAAGTGGGGAACACCAGTACTAACTTGTAGGCAGGCAGGGGCACACGTGGAAAGTGGGCTGGACTGGAGGGTGGAAAAAAAGAGCCATCCCAACTGCCCAGCTGGGCATATCCTGGGGGCAACACCCAAGCAGCTGCCTGAGCACCACCACCTCCCCCCCTCACCCCCTGCACCGACTCTTGCCCTCGTGGTGACGCTGGGAGTGAGAGTGTCCTGGACCAAGGTCTGGGAAAAGTCTCCAGAACCACATCTCCTGTTCTCACACGCCCCCAGTGCCCCCTTCATGCGGCCAAGATGCCCCGAGGAAAGAGGAAGGGGGCAGGCCGGACCCGGATCTAGCCAGAAACAGGGCATGGCACTGAGGGCCGCGATGTCGCTGTGCCACGTCCGTCCGTCTGCTCTCGGCGCGGGCCGCCTTCCTTCCCTGGCCCGGCCTTGCCCGTACCCGCCCACCCCCAACCCCCCGCTCGCTCCCGCCGAAGCCCAAGTGGCTCGAATCGGGCCGGGGACACGGGCGTCACCCAGGAGCGAGCGGCGCACTTCCAGGGCCGGGGCCTGGGAGGATCGCGGCGCGTTAGTGCGCGCGCCCAGGTGGGGCTGAGGCCCCCAGCGCTTACTTGTAGGTGAGGCCGTCGGCGTTGGCGAACAGCTGCTGCGCAGTGAGCCCATCCTCGGGCACGTAACCGGTGCCGCCGCTGATCAGGTAGTCCGCCATGCTGCCAGGAGACACCGCGAGCCGACATAAACACCCGCGCGGGCCGCCCCGCCGCTGCTGCTGCTGCCGCCGCCGCCGAGGCTGCTGCTGCTGCTGCTGCTGACGCCGCACCACGGCCACGCTGCCGCCGCGGGCTGGGCGGGCCGGGGGCGGGGGCTGCGGCAGCCGCGGGGCGGGCCCCGGGCACCGCCCTCACTCGCACCCCCGTTCCTCCCGCCCCTCCCTCGGGAGCCCGCCGCCTCCGCCCCCAGCAGCACAAAGAGCCCCGCGGAGCCCGGCCCAGCCGCCGCCGCCGCCGCCGCCGCCGCCGCGCGCACGCCCAGGGCTACCCGCAGTGGCATAGCGGCCGGGGGGAACCGGGGCGGCGGAGGGCGTGTGTTCACCGGAGGAGGGGGCGGAGCCAGGTCGGGACACGGCCCCTCCGCCACTCCAAGTCCCACCTCTTAGGTTCCCCGCAGCGCCTCCGCCAGGGCCAGCATCCCGGGCCACCCAGGCCACCGACCCCGCGGGCATGAGTCTCCCCGGGGCCCTGCTGCCTAGTCCCAGGGTAACCTCTCACACGGTTTATCTTCCCCAAGACTAAGGCTCAGACTCGAATCAGGGCCCGGAGCCCTGAGGAACTGGTTTGGGCCGGCAGCTGCCCAACACACAGGAGTCTGAGGTTGTATACCTTCTCTGCAGTGCACCCCCACCCTGCTCCCCACAACCGGGCATCATTCCTAGGGGTCAGGCATCTGAACAATGCCAATCCCTGACCTTTGGGTGGCTTTGGAGCCCTCTGCCGTCTACAAGGCATTTTTCATAAATGATCACATTTACTCTGCTGCTGCTGCTGCTAAGTCGCTTCAGTCGTGTCCGACTCTGTGCGACCCCAGAGACGGCAGCCTACCAGGCTCCCGCGTCCCTGGGATCCTCCAGGCAAGAACACTGGAGTGGGTTGCCATTTCCTTCTCCAATGCATGAAAGTGAAAAGTGAAAGTGAGGTCGTGTCCAACTCCTACTAATTGCCAATTATTAGGTGTCCTCCCCCCACCCCTGCTTTATAGATGCAAAACCTACAGTTCGGGAGGGGTTGGGGACAGGCACTACCCCTGGTTCCTGATCTAATGCTTCAATCTGACATCCTGTGTTATCCTCAGCTGAGAGAGTATTGTGGATACCAGGGAGGTTTAGCCCCAGAGAGCAAAGTTTGCTTTTATTCGGAGGGTAGCATGGTGGGAAGCTGGGGGTGGGGGGGAACCACAGGCCTGACTTAGGCAAGTAAATATACATACAGATTAGGACAGAGGCTAGGGAAGTCTTGAGAATTTCCGCAAGCAGACATTTGGTGGCCCTGGATGCCCAGCAAGACCCAGATTTCTACATGAAGGTAGTAAGATTAGGTAGCAGGTTGATTCCCATGGGAGGAGGTGGGGTGTCTGGGGCTGGCCCTTCCCCTTCATGTGACCAGAACTGCTAATGCTACTCCCTGACGAGAAGCCGGAAAGCAGATGTCAGCCCCTTCCCTGCCCCAGGCCCAAATGCCACCCTCTCCTCCCTCTGTCCTCATCTAGTCCCTTGGTGAGATGAGGGACAAGTGGGCCAGGGACCCTGTCCTTTCCTTGGCAGGGCAGCTGTCTGTGGTCCTCCCCCTGTCCCCAGCCCTGGAGGCTGGGTTTGTTTACCTCTCACCAGTGTGGTGGCAGCCGAGCCCAAGGGAGCCTCCCTGAGATGCCCAGCCTCCCTCAGTGACTCCCCGGGACCCTGCCAGGAAAACAGAGCTGTTCCATCTGTGTGAGAGGGAAGGGGAGGCTTCCCACAGAGCTAGAACGATGAGGCCCATGAGGCTAGAGTGCTGCTGGGGACTCACAGATGTCCACTGTGCCCTCTTTCTTACTGCGGGGCACCAGAAAAATCACAGATTCCCAAACTTCCCTCTCCAACTGGGGAGTCTGAAGGAGGCTCCTGATGGGGGCCCCTGGAAGCCCTCTGGTGTTGAGGAGGGCCTGCTAGGGTTCTCTGCTGAGTGGGAGTTGGGGCCAGCTTGCCAGGGATACCTAGGGTGTACCTGATACCTCAGCACTCACAGACTCATGCAGAGGATCTGAGCCATATGGGGAAAGGGGTTATCCTGAGGGCACCAGCATAAGGACCTCCTAGTAGCCGCCTGGAGGCAGAGCAGTGAGCCTGGCTAGAGGAAGCAACTGGCCATTCAGCGCCAGTTGCTTCCTGGGCACCTTTCTAGCCACAGAAAGATGAAGCTAGAAGGGCATGGCAGGAACAGCACACAGGCTGCCCCTGTAGTCTGCTCTGGGTCACTGTCTCCTGCAACGTGGGCCATGGATGGCTAGGGTTCTCCCAGGGCTGGGGCCCAGGACAGCAGCTGGGGTCTGCCAGCTTAGGTGACCTCAGTATGACATTTGCCCCGGCCTCGAACTCAGAACCAGGAGAGGAGGGCTGCCATCGGGCTGAGTTGTGGGGAGAGTCCTCCTCCCAGCATGACAGACCTCACAACCCCACTCCCTTTCTGCTGCCCACTGCCCGCCACCGCCCCCCCCCCCCCACCTCCTCCTGCTTTGACCTGTGTCCGGGCATCTCATTACTCTAAGCTGCTGGGCTCAGCCCTGGGTTAGGCTGTCCTTTTCCAGAGACTGTTAATCCACCTCCCACCCCCACCCTCAGCTTTCCTCCTCCCTTTTCCTGATCTTCCCCAGCTGCTTCCTCCCTGGGGAGGAGACACCAAGCAACCAGTGGGCCTCCCCAGCTCAAGGAAGGGCCAATGGTCCCCTGAGGCTCCACACCTATCAGCTGTGAGCAGGAGAGCAGGCCAAGCCCCATCAAGGCCCTTCCTTCAAAAGGGGGGGAATGGTGCCCAGCCAGGCACCCACATCCAGGCAGGGAACCCGGAGGTCTCTTTCTAGTCTGGGGCTATTTTGAAGGGACAAGCTTTCAAAACACTTCCAAGGGGAGATTTGTGGGAGTTGTGGGGAGGAGCATTAACACTGACATTGCTGAGCTTGTTTAGGGCACCTAGCTTGTCCAGGTTCAAGCCAGAGCGCAATAACTCTGGCCTCAGACCTAGACTTCTCATGGAACCCTGTCCTCTTCCCACAGTTTCTAAACTAGAGCTGGCAGATGGAGGTCTAGCCAGCAGGTTTTGAATCTTACTACACCACCTGGCTGGGTCTCAGGTTTGACACCAGCTCTTCAGAATCTGGTGGGGGTGGCGATAGCACAGGTGCAGAAGTACAGTCTGCAGAAAGGATGCTCCTGCATGGCCCTGGTCTGAGTTCCAAAATGACACTCTTGCAACACCTGCCCCCAACCAAGGCACTGCCTCCATCCAGCCCCCCTGGGCCCCTCTCCTCCTATGGCCTCTCTCTGTCACCCTAGACCCTGAGCCCCAGTAGCTGGGTTTCTAGGATGGCAAGGATGCAGGTGCCCGAAACTGAGTCAATTCTAGAGAGCCAGCCTTCCGGGGCAGGAGGGGCCCAGTTTCACCCAGCAGCCCCTTAAGCCATTAAAAGTTCTTACATAATAGTGGCCAGCCCCTGGGCAGAGCTAATTCCCCCAGACCACCAACCACCCCCCCCCAAAAAAAAACCCAGCTTCCAGGTCACCTCCCCAAGCTGCTGAGCACCAACAGATGGGACACAGAAAGAAGTCCAAATCCTCTGGACCAGAAGGACAGTGGGTTGCATTTCAAGCTGCGGTACAATCCAGAGATTAGCCACTGTCTCCTTTTCAGTCAGTCCCCTGGGGCCCAGATCAACACCTCCACTCTTCCTCCAATGACCCTTACAGACCCCAGCAGGGTAAGGGCAGAGCCGGGTTTGAATCTTAAAAGAGAGACCCTGGGGTGAGCTGCACTGGCAGTCTCATCAGACCTCAGTGAATGGGGGAGGAGGGGCTTGTGTCCTTACCAGGCTCTGAGAGGGTCATCCATCTGGACACCCACCCTGACAGTAAGACTCTGAAGATAGTTCTAGGAGGAGACAGCTAAGGAGGAGTAAGCAAAGTTGGACTTGGACTCCAACAGGTTCGGTTTGAACCCCCTGAGTTGGAGCCACTTGGACCATGTATTATCGGGTGTGTAGTTGAGGTCAGACCCCGGGCTCAGATTTTAGGGATCGTTGTTTTCCCGACCTGCTCCCTGGTGCAACTCAGCACTGAGCCCTCGGCACAGTGCCCGCTTGCATCCCCCAAACAAAGCCGGGTGTGTGGCATCTGAGCCCAGTTTCAGGAAGTTTCAGGTTGAGGCGATAAGAGGGCTTGAGTGGTGGGATATGCCCTTTCCCTCCCCAGCAGCGCTGCCCGGTTCCCAGGGCCACCGCGCCCGCCCCGGATGCGCCCCGCGCGCTCTGCCCTGGGCGTCACCTCTCGGGCTCGTAGCCGGCCTGCAGCAGGCGGGCGCTGTACCGTTGCGCCGCCGTCTCGTGTCCCGGGTGCTGCCGGGCTCCGGGCTCCGGAACATCAGCGGTTCCGCCTCCCTGCAGAGACACCGGGAACGGCGCCGACCCTGCTGGCGGAGCGCGTGGCTCCTCCATGCGGAGGCCGCTGCTCGAGGCGGGCGGGAGCCTCTTCTCCTGGAGGCTCCCGGGCCACCGCTCGGGAGTGAGCGCAGCCCAGTCGAGTCCGGGGAAGGGGCGGGGCCGCCGAGGCGGAGCCTGCGCGCCGGGGGCGGGCTTTCAGTGCCGCGGGCGGGGCTGCTCCGGGGAGGGAGTCCGCTGCGCTGGCAAAACTCTCCCACCAGCCCATCTACCGAAACTCAGCCTGTCTTTCCCATCCCCGGATCCGCCACAGGATGCTGGGAGATGGAAGTTGAACTGCAGAAGACCTCCACCCCTTCCCCACTGCCCGGACCTTCTAGTTTTTCCTGGCCCCTTCCAAGGGAAAATCAAAAAAGAGCGCAGCCGGGGCTTACTTCGCGTCTTACGTCGGTTCCTCTTCTTGGGAACCGAGGCTCGGTCCTTTGAAGCGCCTCCTACCGGCCAGCCTCAGACCTACCTTGCTAGAGCAAGATGTGTGTGCTTAGTCGCTCAGTCATGTCCGGCTCTTTGCGACCCCGTGGACCTCCCAAGGCTCCTCTGTCCATGGGGATTCTCCAGGCAAGAATACTGGAGTGGGTTGCCATGCCCTCCTGGAGGATAGGCTGGGAGATTATCCATCTGCCTTTGCCTACCGAGCCCTTCACCTGTTCAACAGATTCTCTTAGGAGGAAAACAGGTTTCCCTTAGCCCTTACCTGTCATTGTCTGAGGAAGGAACAGATAAGACTGCAGGCTCCTTAAGAAAAAGGACCTTGTTTTCCCTCGCCTGGGGTACCCTATAACCAGGAAGTGGGGCTGAGCACACAGGTGTGCAAACCTCTGTTCATCTACTGACTAAAAAGAATACTTTTTCCTCTTTCAAAATTGTTATCATCATTGTCAGCAATGATTGAGCACCTAGCAGAGTTGGCAAGGAAAAATAAGCGTCCTTCGTCTCAGGCAATTTCTTTAAGGAGACAGAATAGATAGAACATAAGCAATTGACAAAAATCTGTTTTATTAAATATATTTTTACAAAAACATGACAATCTGAGGGAGCAAATGGTAAACGCTGAATGGCTGAGGGCTAAGATGCATTTAAAGGAGGCAGAGTCAAGGGTCAGAACTTTCAGCAACTATTTCACAAAGGAAATTGAATTTACACAATAGAAAGATTTTGGATTTTATCCTGCCTGGTACCTTTTCCTATACATGTACTCACCTGCTCCCCAGATTCAAGATCAAAGCACAGTTTCTCTGACACTGAGCCAAACATGAAATCTTGTCACTGTGAATGCCATTAAAGACAATTATTTTTGCTATAAACTGAATGTTTGTATTTCTTCAAAAGTCACATACTAAAACCTAATCTCCAATGAGATGGTATTTGAGGCGGAACTTTTGGGAGGTGGTTAGGTCATGAGGGTGGAACCTTTCTGTGTGGGATTAGTGTCCTTATTAAAGAGATCTCAGAGAGCTCCCTCACTCACTCTGCCATGAAAGGATATCATGTCTATGAACCAGGAAGTGTGCTCTCACTAGACATCAGATCTACCAGCTCCTTGATCTTGGACTTCTCAGCCTCCAGACTGAGGGGGAAAATGCTGTTGTGTAAGCCACCCAGTCTATGGTATTTTTGTTACAGCAGCCTGAATGGACTAGGACCATTTTGTATAACAAGATTATTACCATGTTCCTACAGGTTTCTCAAAGAGGCAAGAGCAGACTAATCTGAATTGTACACAGTGATGAAGTCATTTTTCTGGTCCCTATTTGTGAACTGATTATTCTTTACATAGGAGGAGCCAACACACAGGTTTATGACTGAACAGGAGAGGTAGTATATCAAAGAGGACTAGGATTGGCAGTTAGGTGAGCCTTGGTCCAAATCCAGGCTTTTACTATATAATTACCTAAGTCAATCTTTCTCTGAGCCTCAGTTTCCTTATTTATTTATTTATTTTGGCTGAGCCAAGAGGTTTATGGGATCTTAGTTCCCTGACGAGGGATTGAACCCATGCCCTCTGCAGTGGAAGCCTGGAGTCTTAACCACTGGACTACCTGGTACGTCTCTCTTCATCTTACAAATGGAGTTATAATATATATCTCATAAGGTTGCTTTGCCATTAGTGAAATAACACAGGTAAGCTTCCTGTGTTATTTTAAGCTGAGCAAGCTATGGTTACAAAAATTCTGCACTTTTGACCCACAACTAAATGAAATATGTTGTAATTTCTATTATATATTCATTAAATAAATGCTTATTGGGCACCTCCATGTGCCAACTGGATGCTGAGAATACGTGGTGAACAAGATGTTCATTGTCTCTGCTGCCGTGAACCTTAACGTCCACTGGGGCAGAAAGATAAACAGGCAGTGAGAGTACAATGTAAGAAGGGCTGTGGCAGGGCAGAACAGCCCTTCACACAGTCTAGACTCCTGGGCAACACACAGGACATAGCCAGCTGTTCTGAGAAAGAAATGTCAGGGTTCACTTCAAAGGTCCCTGGAAGTCAGCAGAATACAAAAAATAAATGCCACACATACATGAGGAGTGGGTCCCCCCGGGGACTGAGACCGGTGCTCATCACAGAGTGGCTCTGGCTTTCTCCGGAGCTTGTAGGCTACAAGTGAAGCTTGTCAGCCAACTATTCATTAAGACAACCACATAACCTGAGGGCCTCAGTGTGTCATTTGAAGGGATTTTACCTGTAGTAAAGTCTAGATCAGTGGTTCTCAGGATATTTGTGATGTCTGGGGATATTTTTGAATGTCATGACTAAGGAGGTAGGAGTGATTTACTAGTGTCTGGTGAGTAGAGGCCAGAGAAGCTGCGAAAGTCCGACAGTGCAAAGGCAGCCCTTCACAAAAAAGGATTTTCCAGTCCCAAATTCAGTAGTGCTGATATTGAGAGACCCCAATTCAGAGGAACTATTTGAAGACACCAGAACTAAAGGAAAACTACTAAATTTTCGTAAAGCCACAGGACAATGGACAGTTTTGGTTACATGAAAGAACTATGTATCATTACTGGGTCTCCTCATCTGAGAAATGAGAATATTGGATTTGATTTCTTACAAAGTCTTTTCAAGTTCTAAAGTATATGAATCAAATACTTTTACAGGATTCAGTTCAGTTCAGTTCAGTCGCTCAGTCGTGTCCGACTCTTTGCAACCCCATGAATCGCAGGACGCCAGGCCTCCCTGTCCATCACCAACTCCCGGAGTTCACCCAGACTCACGTCCATCGAGTCAGTGATGCCATCCAGCCACCTCATCCTCTGTCGTCCCCTTCTCCTCCTGCCCCCAATCCCTCCCAGCATCAGAGTCTTTTCCAATGAGTCAACTCTTCGCATCAGGTGGCCAAAGTACTGGAGTTTTAGCTTCAGCATCATTCCTTCCAAAGAAATCCCAGGGCTGATTTCCTTCAGAATGAACTGGTTGGATCTCCTTGCAGTCCAAGGGACTCTCAAGAGTCCTCCAACACCACAGTTCAAAAGCATCAATTCTTCAGCGCTCAGCCTTCTTCACAGTCCAACTCTCACATCCATACATGACCACAGGAAAAACCATAGCCTTGACTAGACAGACCTTTGTTCGCAAAGTAATGTCTCTGCTTTTCAATATGCTATCTAGCTTGGTCATAACTTTCCTTCCAAGGAGTAAGCGTCTTTTAATTTCATGGCTGCAGTCACCATCTGTAGTGATTTTGGAGCCCCCCAAAATAAAGTCAGCCACTCTTTCCACTGTTTCCCCATCTATTTCCCATGAAGTGATGGGACCGGATGCCATGATCTTCGTTTTCTGAATGTCGAGCTTTAAGCCAACTTTTTCACTCTCCACTTTCACTTTCATCAAAAGGCTTTTTAGTTCCTCTTCACTTTCTGCCATAAGGGTGGTGTCATCTGCATATCTGAGGTTATTGATATTTCTCCCGGCAATCTTGATTCCAGCTTGTGTTTCTTCCAGTCCAGCGTTTCTCATGATGTAATCTGCATATAAGTTAAATAAGCAGGGTGACAATATACAGCCTTGACGTACTCCTTGTCCTATTTGGAACCAGTCTGTTGTTCCATGTCCAGTTCTAACTGTTGCTTTCTGACCTGCATACAGATTTCTCAAGAGGCAGGTCAGGTGGTCTGGTATTCCCATCTCTTTCAGAATCTTACACAGTTTATTGTGATCCACACACTTAAAGGCTTTGGCATCGCCAATAAAGCAGAAATAGATGCTTTTCTGGAACTCTCTTGCTTTTTCCATGATCCAGCGGATGTTGGCAATTTGATCTCTGGTCCCTCTGCCTTTTCTAAAACCAGCTCGAACATCTGGAAGTTCACGGTTCACGTATTGCTGAAGCCTGGCTTGGAGAATTTTGAGTATTACTTTATTAGCATGTGAGATGAGTGCAATTGTGTGGTAGTTTGAGCATTCTTTGGCATTGCCTTTCTTTGGGATTGGAATGAAAACTGACCTTTTCCAGTCCTGTGGCCACTGCTGAGTTTTCCAAATTTGCTGGCATATTGAGTGCAGCACTTTCACAGCATCATCTTTCAGGATTTGGAATAGCTCAACTGGAATTCTATCACCTCCACTAGCTTTGTTTGTAGTGATGCTTTCTAAGGCCCACTTGACTTCACATTCCAGATGTCTGCTCTAGATGAGTGATCACACCATCGTGATTATCTGGGTCGTGAAGATCTTTTTTGTACAGTTCTTCTGTGTATTCTTGCCATCTCTTCTTAATATCTTCTGCTTCTGTTAGGTCCCTACCATTTCTGCCCTTTATCAAGCCCATCTTTGCATGAAATGTCCCCTTGGTATCTCTAATTTTCTTGAAGAGATCTCTAGTCTTTACCATTCTGTTGTTTTCCTCTATTTCTTTGCATTGATCGCTGAAGAAGGCTTTCTTATCTCTTCTTGCTATTCTTTGGAACTCTGCATTCACATGCTTATATCTTTCCTTTTCTCCTTTGCTTTTTACTTCTCTTCTTTTCACAGCTATTTGTAAGGCCTCCCCAGACAGCCATTTTGCTTTTTTGCATTTCTTTTCCATGGGAATGGTCTTGATCCCTGTCTCCTGTACAGTGTCACAAACCTCATTCCATACTTCATCAGGCACTCTATCTATCAGATGTAGGCCCTTAAATCTATTTCTCACTTCCACTGTGTAATCATAAGGGATTTGATTCAGGTCATACCTGAATGGTCTAGTGATTTTCCCTACTTTCTTCAATTTCAGTCTGAATTTGGCAATAAGGAGTTCATGATCTGAGCCACAGTCAGCTCCCTGTCTTGTTTGGTTGACTGTATAGAGCTTCTCCATCTTTGGCTGCAAAGAACATAATCAATCTGATTTCAGTGTTGACCATCTGGTGATGTCCATGTGTAGAGTCTTCTCTTGTGTTGTTGGAAGAGGGTGTTTGCTATGACCAGTGCATTTTCTTGGCAAAACTCTATTAGTCTTTGCCCTGCTTCATTGCGTATTCCAAGGCCAAATTTGCCTGTTACTCCAGGTGTTTCTTGACTTCCTACTTTTGCATTCCAGTCCCCTATAATGAAAAGGACATCTTTTTTGGGTGTTAGTTCTAAAAGGTCTTGTAGGTCTTCATAGAACCGTTCAACTTCAGCTTCTTCAGCATTACTGGTTGGGGCATAGACTTGGATTACTGTGATATTGAATGGTTTGCCTTGGAAACGAACAGAGATCATTCTGTCGTTTTTGAGATTGCATCCAAGTACTGCATTTCGGACTCTGTTGACCATGATGGCCACTCCATTTCTTCTGAGGGATTCCTGCCCGAAGTAGTAGATATAATGGTCATCTGAGTTAAATTCACCCATTCCAGTCCATTTCAGTTCGCTGATTCCTAGAACGTCGACAGTCAGTCTTGCCATCTCTTGTTTGACCACTTCCAATTTGCCTTGATTCATAGACCTGACATTCCAGGTTCCTATGCAATATTGCTCTTTACAGCATCGGACCTTGCTTCTATCACCAGTCACATCCACAGCTGGGTATTGTTTTCTCTTTGGCTCCATCCCTTCATTCTTTCTGGAGTTATTTCTCCACTGATCTCCAGTAGCATATTGGGCCCCTACTGACCTGGGGAGTTCCTCTTTCAGAATCCTATCATTTTGCCTTTTCATACTGTTCATGGGGTTCTCAAGGCAAGAATACTGAAGTGGTTTGCCATTCTCTTCTCCCGTGGCGCACATTCTGTCGGATCCCTCCACCATGACCCTCCTGTCTTGGGTTGCCCCACAGGCATGACTTAGTTTCATTGAGTTAGATACGCCTGTGGTGCTAGTGTGATTAGATTGACTAGTTTTCTGTGAGTATGGTTTCAGTGCATCTGCCCTCGGATGCCCTCTTGCAACACCTACCAACCTACTTGGGTTTCTCTTACCTTGGGTGTGGCGTATCTCTTCAGAGCTGCTCCAGCAAAGCGCAGCCGCTGCTCCTTACCTTGGACAAGGGGTATCTCCTCACCGCCGCCCTTCCTGACCTTCAACGTGGAATAGCTCCTCTAGGCCCTCCTGCGCCTGCGCAGCCACCGCTCCTTGGACGTGGGGTTGGTCCTCCAGACGACCCCCCTGGCCTCCGGCGTGGGGTTGCTCCTCTCGGCCGCCGCCCCTGAGCTGGTTCGCGGGGTATTTCCTTTCGGCAGCCACCCCTGACCTCGGACGCGGGGTAGCTCCTCTCGGCTGCGCTTAGTGCGCCGGTTTATAGGATTAGGATGCAATTAACGTAGGGCTGCACTCAATATGCCTGCAAATTTGGAAAACTCAGCAGTGGCCACAGGACTAGAAAAGGTCAGTTTTCATTGCAATCCCAAAGAAAGGCAATGCCAAAGAATGCTCAAACTACCGCACAATAGCACTCATCTCACATGCTAGTAAAGGAATGCTCAAAATTCTCCAAGCCAGGCTTCAGCAATACGTGAACCGTGACCTTCCAGATGTTCGAGCTGGTTTTAGAAAAGGCAGAGGGACCAGAGACCAAATTGCCAACATCCGCTGGATCATGGAAAAAGCAAGAGAGTTCCAGAAAAGCATCTATTTCTGCTTTATTGACTATGCCAAAGCCTTTGACTGTGTGGATCACAATAAACTGTGGACGATTCTGAAAGACATGGGAATACCAGACCACCTGACCTGCCTCTTGAGAAATCTGTATGCAGGTCAGAAAGCAACAGTTAGAACTGGACATGGAACAACAGACTGGTTCCAAATAGGACAAGGAGTACGTCAAGGCTGTATATTGTCACCCTGCTTATTTAACTTATATGCAGATTACATCATGAGAAACGCTGGACTGGAAGAAACACAAGCTGGAATCAAGATTGCCGGGAGAAATATCAATAACCTCAGATATGCAGATGACACCACCCTTATGGCAGAAAGTGAAGAGGAACTAAAGCCTTTTGATGAAAGTGAAAGTGGAGAGTGAAAAAGTTGGCTTAAAGCTCGACATTCAGAAAACGAAGATCATGGCATCCGGTCCCATCACTTCATGGGAAATAGATGGGGAAACAGTGGAAAGAGTGGCTGACTTTATTTTGGGGGGCTCCAAAATCACTACAGATGGTGACTGCAGCCATGAAATTAAAAGACGCTTACTCCTTGGAAGGAAAGTTATGACCAAGCTAGATAGCATATTGAAAAGCAGAGACATTACTTTGCGAACAAAGGTCTGTCTAGTCAAGGCTATGGTTTTTCCTGTGGTCATGTATGGATGTGAGAGTTGGACTGTGAAGAAGGCTGAGCGCTGAAGAATTGATGCTTTTGAACTGTGGTGTTGGAGAAGACTCTTGAGAGTCCCTTGGACTGCAAGGAGACCCAACCAGTCCATTCTGAAGGAGATCAGCCCTGGGATTTCTTTGGAGGGAATGATGCTGAAGCTGAAACTCCAGTACTTTGGCCACCTGATGCGAAGAGTTGACTCATTGGAAAAGACTCTGATGCTGGGAGGGATTGGGGGCAGGAGGAGAAGGGGACGACAGAGGATGAGGTGGCTGGATGGCATCACTGACTCGATGGACGTGAGTCTGGGTGAACTCCGGGAGTTGGTGATGGACAGGGAGGCCTGGCGTCCTGCGATTCATGGGGTTGCAAAGAGTCAGACACGACTGAGCTACTGAACTGAACTGATAAGATTGAAGGATGGCGGTCAGTCCAGGTACTCGTGTGTCTGTATTTCTTTACCTTCCAGATTTCCTAAAGTCAGGTGCATAGTCCATTCATCAAAAATGTATGGCAAAGAAGAGAAAAAAAGAAGAAAAAATATGTGGAACACCTCCTATGGGCAAGGTACTGTGCTTAGGTGTTAGAGTGATGTGCAAAGAGAAATTCGATAGAGCACTTACCCTAGAGTGACCTACAACAGAGGAAGGCAGAAAAAGCAAGGATAACTGTAATATGGGACCAAATCCAATGGAGGGGAGAAGACTGATATTTATTGAGTATATTTGCATCAGACACTAGAATAGAGCTTTGCATATGTTTCTCATTAATTCTGCTTCCCATTATTTATTATTTCTCAGGCAAAGAAACTGAGGTTCAGGGAGGCTAAGCAGTTTGTCCACAGGCAGAGAAGACATTGATGATTGCTGGCGTCCAGGAAAGATGGTGGGCCTGTTTATTCCAACACTTGAGCTTTTAAATATCTTCCCAGTAACTCTCATCTTCTTGTACAGAACGTGACACCACCAGTGGAGAATCTAATACAAGGTATATAGCCCATTGCAGGGGAATTCAACAGATAATCTAGATTATTTTGTGATTCAGACTTTGAGTCAGATATCACTTGAAATAAGTGGAGTTTAACTTGGAAATATTTTTATCGTGGGTCCCAGTTATTGTAACAAAGTTTCTGCAGTCAACATAGCGCAGTTCCTTGCTAACAATTGTTCCTCAGGATCTAATGGTGGAAAAAAAAAAAAAAAAGATCTAATGGTGGGAAGAGAGTGGATTGACCTTATGGAAGCAAATATGAATATCTCCATCCCATAAAAGTGTAACTTAATCCTAAAGGTAGCTATCATAATGATTCTACTTGTACTTCTTTAAAAACTTTTTATTTTATTTATTTATTTATTACAACAATTAACAATGTTGTAATAGTCTCAGGTACACAGCAGTCCAACTCTGCCATATATACACATGTATCCATTCTCCCCAAAACTTCCCTCCCATTCAGGCTGCCACACAACACTGAGCAGAGTTCCCTACTTGCACTTTTAACATTTGCAAAGTGTGCATTCATTTGTTCAACAGAAATTTGTGGAGCACTTGATGCATATAACAGTGTGTTAGGCACGTTAGGGCACTAAAGGAAAACGAAATTTTAAAAGTTAAATAGTAATATAAAGTAATGGTTCCCAGCTGGAGACAGTCTTGGCCCAGGGTTCCTTTTGGGGTGTCTGAAGACATTTTTGGTTGTCACAACCAGAGGGGTGCTGCTGGCATCTAGTGGGTAGGGACCAGGGATGCTGCTGAAATCCTAAAACACACAGGCTAACCCCTTAAAATAAAAAATTATCCAGAGTGAAATGTCAATAGCTCTGAATTTGAGAATCCTCAATATAAAGGAATTACATGCTCGTTGGTAATGCCAGTTAAGTTTGCAGAAGTTGTAAGAAGAGACCCAGCACTATAGCTGGGGTAATCAAGGACAATTTCCTAGAGAAAAAAAGTTCCTGCCTGGGTCTTTGAAGAAGTTAGGATTTAGGAAGGGAGGGGGCCTGGCAGGGACATCCCAAGGAAGGAATGTGGCATGGGTGAAAGTGCTGAGGTGAAGAGAGCTAGGAGGTTTCTGGAACAGTGAGCAGGCCATCTCTGATGGAGCATTATCTCCACTCCCCAGTCTGTGGGTTGGGTCAGGCTGGTGGTGCCACATCTCCATGTAACAGATGAGAAAACTGCAGCAGAGAAAACTTGAGAGCAGATCCTGGGATGGTCTATCTGAGTTGGAGAAGAAGCCAGTCCTCCTGTTGCCCGGGTCCTGGGCTGTCTCCACTGTAGTCCACCTTCCCTGAGCCATCGTCCCACCCAGAACTGGGATTTGCCATCAGAAGCATCACTCAAAGAAAAGCTTCCTTCTGTCCTGAATCCAGCTGTCCTACTCTGGAGCATCATTATTTCTTTATTTGAAAGGACTCCCTATAGGAATCTAAATACACACACACTCTTATGCTTCTCAAGCCAGAAAAGGAGAGAAAGACTTGTAGAAAGGAACTGTAGAAAATAGAATCAGGTTCTAAAGAACACAAACGCAAAATTAACTGTCAGTCAACAGACTAACAGGGGGAAGAGAAACCAGAGGTTCAATAGAAACAGAGAAACTTTGGGCTGGCTGTGCTGTGGTCACCATAAGGTGGTAGGGGCAGGGCGGGGAGGAATAGGGACAGGTAGGTCTTCCGTATTGTCAGAGCAAGTGAAATGCGAAGGAAATTTCACCTGGCGGAGGGAGAGGACCATGAGTTTTGCACTCAGACACTCCACAAATGTCCCATGAGGATGATGGCTGACACTGATCTAAGGACAGAGGTTCCAGGGTCCCCAGGCATGATCACAAAGCCTGTTCCTGAGTCTGATCTAACTGCCTGGAGCCTCTCTTCTCCAATCTACATTTAGGGAAGAAAAGATCTGGAGGCAAAGCATCAGGAGCAGGGGCAGAAGAGGGTGGAAAGGAGAGCAGAAGGCAGGTGTTCTTGGCTGGCTGAGATGGCTTGCCACCTGGACTTGGAGAAAACACCCTGGGGGTTGCCAGGGGCAACTGCAGGCTTTGCAATGGCAAGGAATCATCTACCTGTGCCCTAGATATTAAGAAGGAGGGGCCTGAGGTCAGGGAAGAAGGCACACCCAGGAGATTAGCAAGATTAGAGGTCCAGACCTGGGTCTCTCTCCCACCCCTGCCAGCTACCCACATCCAAGGATGGGGCCAATGGGAGGAGGCGTGACCCACATGGTCTCATGACTGTTTTCCCTCATCCCTCCTTGTCCCAGCCCTGGCCTCCAGGGCTTAAATAGCTTGACAGCTTTGCCACATGTCACCCAGTTATTGATTGCCTTTGCGTCTCCAGTGAGGATGAGGTTCTGGTTGCGCAGGGTTGGTGTATGGGTGAGCATGGAGTGTGAACTGCGGTGGTGGGTAGAGGTCACTGGGCCAGTAAATATCTACGCCAAAACCATGGCAACTCCTCATGCCCACACCCACAGCATCCTCTGCACAAGATCCCCCACTGAGATGCCCTCGCCCTAAGGGGCACAGGTGGCACCAAAAGCTTTTCTTTGAGGACAGTCTGTCCACCTTCCCACGCTTTTATTTCCAACTATTTCCCAGCCTGGCTGCATAAGAAAAATGTAAGCAATGTGCAAACCGCAGTTTTCTCCTGCCTGGGAGGCCTTGACATTATCACAACCATAACAAACCCCGGCCTTCACCCCAGCCCACTCCTGCCTCTTGCCTGAGGCTGGACCAGAGGGACCCAGAGCACTGGTAGGGTCAGTGTGGGCCCAGGGCGCCAGGGCAAGCCCCCACCCTGTTCAGTGCATTGCCTGGCCTGAGGGATGGCTACTGTGGGTGCTTGTCAGTCCCCATGGTGCCCCGAGGGAACTGAAGGCAGGACGCGGAGGTTATTCCTCTCCATGGAGAGTGGGGAATTGGGGCCCACTTTTCCCAAGTTTCAAAAGAGTCCCACCCTGGCCTCCCTGCCTGCCAGCCCCTGCCTCTTGCCTCCTGCCAGGTCACAGAGGGCAGGGGAGAGAGGCGAATGGGGCCTCCACCTACTCCTTGAGGAGAAGGCCTGGATACTGGGGGGAAAGAAGATGCAGGGGAGGGCTCTGTCACAGGAGTGGTAGCCCCAGACCCACCTCGCCTCCCCAAGCCTCCCCCCCATCCCCAGGCATAGCCTCCCACTTGCCTAATTCATCCAAGGGCACATCTGAGAGTGTCATCCCCTCCCTCATCCTGCCCTCAGGCCTTGAGACCCTGCTGGTTCCCTCCGGCTGGACTCCCTCCTGCCCTACCCACTCACCCCGTGACACTCTGGGGGATGCTTGGAGAGGTTATCTGGCCTCCTGCTTCCACCCCTCCCCCCAAGCACTCCAGCTCCCACCCCAGCTCCCTCCTCATGGTGAGGATGGCCCAGGTCCCTTCTGGAGCCTTGGGCCCCTTGGCAAATCCCCAGGGCCCCGCACAAGCTTCAGCCTCACCTGGTTACCTCCAGGCAGGCCCTGTATCCACAGCACTGCCTTCCTTTCCCTTAGGTGAGCCTCCAGCTCAGCCAGGGGCCGCTGGCTGGGGAGGGCTAAGGCACCAGAGGACCAGAAGGCAAGCTTGGGGTGAAAAGGGGAGGCAGCAGCCCTCTCCTCTCAAAGGTGCAGAGGTGGCCTGAGGACCCCAGGCCAGGGTGAGGTTGAGTTGGCATGCTCTAGGCTTCTTCTCCCTATATACATTGAAGAAAGGGAAAAGGGCATCATATCTTTGGTCCTAAAAAGCCTGGAGAGGCTCTGCTTAGCTTCCAGCCAACAAAAAGAACTCTCCCAAGACCAAGAGCATATTTAGGAAGTGGTTCGAAAACTTAAATCAGCACTGATCGGTAGCAGAGTGGGTTTCTGCCTGTGGCCAGCTCACTGACAGCTCTGCCATTGCCTAGCTTGGGGCTGGCATGGGGAGTCAGGCCCTGGCACCTGGTCCCAGCCCCGGGCAGTGTGCCGCTAACAGTTTAAGCAGGTGGGAGCTGCTGCAGCCATGCTGAACTGGGACCTGTCTGCACAACTGTATGTCCACTCCCGGGCCACCACATCTTGGCCTCTGCTTCCTGCTACTTCATCATTTGTTTTTCTGAAGCTTGATTGTCATTGTGATGGAAGACATTAAACGCTAGGTGAGATAACAAATGAAGTTCAGTTACTTGAAAGTGTTTTGACAAATGTCAAAAGCTGCACAAACACATTATTATTCTTGGTATTTCCATCCATCAAGGAGTGTCATAAGTCCTCGCCAGACTGGGAGGGATTAAGAGTTCATCTGATCCAGCTCTTTCACTTTGCAGATGAGAAACGTGAGGCTCAGTGCAGTGAACTGGTCTTTCCAAGACTACACGGAGGGGGTTCAGCTGGATCTAGCGTCCTGGCAGGAGCTAACTGTCCACTGAGCATCCACTATGCTATATTCTTTATTTACATGGAGTCACTCCACACAACTACGTATCAGGTATAAATAGTCATTTGATAGATGAGGAAACTGGCTTAGGAAGGGTTAAGTTCACTTTTTAAAACTGAAATGTAATTCATATATAAAATTCATTTAAAAGTCTACAACTCACAACAATATTGTAAAGTATTTAGCCTCCAAATAAAATAAATTAATTGTAAAAAGGTCTACGATTCAGTGGGTTTTAGTATATTCACAAGCTTATACAACCATCACCACTATCTAAATCCAGAACATTCTTATCACCTCCGAAAGAAACTCCACACCCATTAACAGTCATTCCCCTCTCCCTCCAGCCTCTGGCAGCCACTAATCTACTTTCAGTGTATAAATTTTCCCATTCTGGACTTTGCATATAAATGGAATCAAACAACATGGGGCCTCTTCTGTCTAACTTTCAATTTGCTTTATTTTTTAAAATATTTTATCTATTTATATTCTTATTTGGCTGCACTGGGTCTTTGTTGTCCCAGAGACACATGGGATCTTCAATCTTTGCTGCAGCACGCAGGTTATTCTTACTTGTGACATACGGGATTTCATTCATTTAGTTAGTTATTTGGAGCATGCCAACTCTTAGTTGTGGCACGCAGGATCTAGTTCCCTGACCAGGGGTTGAACCTAGGCCCCCCCTGCATTAGGAGTGTGCAGTTTTTGCCACTGGACCACCAGGAAGACCCTCAATTCACCTGGACTCTCAAGAGTCTTCTCCAACACCACAGTTCAAAAGCATCAATTCTTCAGCACTCAGCCTTCTTCACAGTCCAACACTCACATCCATACATGACCACAGGAAAAACCATAGCCTTGACTAGACGGACCTTTGTTGGCAAAGAAATGTCTCTGCTTTTGAATATGCTATCTAGGTTGGTCCTTACTTCCAAGGAGTAAGCCTCTTTTAATTTCATGGCTGCAGTCACCATCTGCAGTGATTTTGGAGCCCCAAAAAATAAAGTCTGACACTGTTTCCACTGTTTCCCCATCTATTTCCCATGAAGTGATGGGACCGGATGCCATGACCTTTGTTTTCTGAATGTTGAGCTTTAAGCCAACTTTTTCACTCTCCACTTTCACTTTCATCAAGAGGCTTTTTGGTTCCTCTTCACTTTCTGCCATAAGGGTGGTGTCATCTGCATATCTGAGGTTATTGATATTTCTCCCGGCAATCTTGATTCCAGCTTATGTTTCTTCCAGTCCAGTGTTTCTCATGATGTAATCTGCATATAAGTTAAATAAGCAGGGTGACAATATACAGCCTTGATGAACTCCTTTTTCTGTTTGGAACCAGTCTGTTGTTCCATGTCCAGTTCTAGCTGTTGCTTCCTGACCTGCATATAGATTTCTCAAGAGGCAAATCAGGTGGTCTGGTATTCCCATCTCTTTCAGAGTTTTCCAGTTTATTGTGATCCACACAGTCAAAGGCTTTGGCATAGTCAATAAAGCAGAAATAGATGTTTTTCTGGAACTCTCTTGCTTTTTCCATGATCCAGCGGATGTTGGCAATTTGGTCTCTGGTTCCTCTGCCTTTTCTAAAACCAGCTTGAACATCAGGAAGTTCACGGTTTACATATTGCTGAAACCTGGCTTGGAGAATTTTGAGCATTACTTTACTAGCATGTGAGATGAGTGCAATTGTGCAGTAGTTTGAGCATTCTTTGGCATTGCCTTTCTTTGGGATTGGAATGAAAACCGACCTTTTCCAGTCCTGTGGCCACTGCTGAGTTTTCCAAATGTGCTGGCATATTGAGTGTAGCACTTTCACAGCATCATCTTTCAGGATTTGAAATAGCTCAACTGGAATTCCATCACCTCCACTAGCTTTGTTCATAGTGATGCTTTCTAAGGCCCACTTGACTTCACATTCCAGGATGTCTGGCTCTAGGTCAGTGATCACACCATCGTGATTATCTGGGTCGTGAAGATCTTTTTGTACAGTTCTTCTGTGTATTCTTGCCACCTCTTCTTAATATCTTCTGCTTCTGTTAGGTCCATACCATTTCTGTCCTTTATCAAGCCCATCTTTGCATGAAATGTTCCCTTGGTATCTCTAATTTTCTTGAAGAGATCTCTAGTCTTTCCCATTCTGTTGCTTTCCTCTATTTCTTTGCATTGATCACTGAAGAAGGCTTTCTTATCTCTTGCTATTCGTTGGAACTCTGCATTCAGATGCTTATATTTTTCCTTTTCTCCTTTGCTTTTCGCTTCTCTTCTTTTCACAGCTATTTGTAAGGCCTCCCCAGACAGCCATTTTGCTTTTCTGTATTTCTTTTCCATGGGGATGGTCTTGATCCCTGTCTCCTGTACAATGTCACGAACCTCATTCCATAGTTCATCAGGCACTCTATCTATCAGTTCTAGGCCCTTAAATCTATTTCTCACTTCCACTGTATAATCATAAGGGATTTGATTTAGGTCATACCTGAATGGTCTAGTGGTTTTCCCTAATTTCTTCAATTTCAGTCTGAATTTGGCAATAAGGAGTTCATGATCTGAGCCACAGTCAGCTCCCTGTTTTGTTTTTGTTGACTGTATAGAGCTTCTCCATCTTTGGCTGCAAAGAACATAATCAATCTGATTTCGATGTTGACCATCTGGTGATGTCCATGTGTAGAGTCTTCTCTTGTGTTGTTGGAAGAGGGTGTTTGCTATGACCAGTGCATTTTCTTGGCAAAACTCTATTAGTCTTTGCCCTGCTTCATTGCGTATTCCAAGGCCAAATTTGCCTGTTACTCCAGGTGTTTCTTGACTTCCTACTTTTGCATTCCAGTCCCCTATAATGAAAAGGACATCTTTTTTGGGTGTTAGTTCTAAAAGGTCTTGTAGGTCTTCATAGAACCGTTCAACTTCAGCTTCTTCAGCATTACTGGTTGGGGCATAGACTTGGATTACTGTGATATTGAATGGTTTGCCTTGGAAACAAACAGAGATCATTCTGTCGTTTTTGAGATTGCATCCAAGTACTGCATTTCGGACTCTTTTGTTGACCATGATGGCCACTCCATTTCTTCTGAGGGATTCCTGCCCGCAGTAGTAGATATAATGGTCATCTGAGTTAAATTCACCCATTCCAGTCCATTTCAGTTCGCTGATTCCTAGAATGTTGACATTCACTCTTGCCATCTCTTGTTTGACCACTTCCAATTTGCCTTGATTCATGGACCTGACATTCCAGGTTCCTATGCAATATTGCTCTTTACAGCATCGGACCTTGCTTCTATCACCAGTCACATCCACAGCTGGATATTGTTTTCTCTTTGGCTCCATCCCTTCATTCTTTCTGGAGTTATTTCTCCACTGATCTCCAGTAGCATATTGGGCCCCTACTGACCTGGGGAGTTCCTCTTTCAGAATCCTATCATTTTGCCTTTTCATGCTGTTCATGGGGTTCTCAAGGCAAGAAGACTGAAATGGTTTGCCATTCCCTTCTCCAGTGGACCATATTCTGTCAGATCTCTCCACCATGACCCGCCTGTCTTGGGTTGCCCCATGCCCACGGGCATGGCTTAGTTTCATTGAGTTAGACAAGGCTGTGGTCCTAGTGTGATTAGATTGACTAATAGACAACAAAAACCATTGTTTAATTTTATAAGAAATTAAACTGTTTGCTAAATTGTTTTCCAACGTGGCCATATAATTTTCCATCCCCAGTTCTAGCTGCTCTGCATGCTTGCCAGCATTAGATATGGTCAGGGGTTTTTGCTTGCTTGTCTTTTTGCCATTCTAATAAGAATATGTATGAAGAGGGCTTTAAAATTTGCTTAAAAGCATACTTTGAGTGGCATACTGATGTGTGCATGTGCGTGCTCAGCTGTGTCCGGCTCTTGGTGACCCCCTGGACTATAGCCCACCAGGCTCCACTGTTCATGGAATTTTCCAGGCAAGAATACTGGAATGGGTTGCTATTTCCTACTCCAAGGGATTTTCCTGACCCAGGGAAGGAATCCGTGTCTCTTGTGTCTCCTACATTGGCAGATGGATTCTTTACCACCACACGACATTTGAATTGTAATCTATCTGTCTCCAAAAATCCATTCCTCTTCTTGTACACATACCGCTCCTTAAATAAGCCAGTTCCTCTACCCTGACTTAAAACAAGTAGCCTGTGAATCCACTCTGCCAGTCAGAACAGCATAGACCATGTTGCAGTAAGAAGAACAAAAGCTAATCACCAGTGACTTCAAATAGCAAAGGTTTCTTTCTCGTTTATTTTGCATATTCTCTGTGGATCAAATGGGACCTCTAATCTAAGCTCTCCTCACGCCAAACTCAGGCTGAAGGAGCAGCCACTATCTGGAGTGTTGCCACTCGCTGTGCAGAGGGGAAGAGAGCTCAGAAGGGCTCACAAAGGCAATTAAACACTCCAGCCTGGAAGTGACACCATCACTTCCACTTCTACCAGATTGGCCATATCCTGTCTATAGCCACTCCCAGCCACTAGGGACCAGAGACCAGGCAATGCAATCCTAGCATGTGGCCAGAAGGTAGAAAGGAGGAAATTTTTGGTGAACAGCTTCAATACCTACTATATGTATAACACATATTTATTGATCATTTAGACGATGCAGGGTAACAGTAAATGAAATGGGGTTCATATAAAGCATCACATTATTCTAAAGGCTAGTCTTATCCAAGATTTTCAACATGCTTTTCACAGGTGCTGCAGAAAGCCTTGGCTGGGTAGAGTCCCTGCCACTATACCGGCAGGCACCTCTGCTAATATTTTCCCTGGATTCGGTAAGAGCCCACATGACTTATAAAAACATAGTTTCCATTAAGGTCCAGCAGTAGACTGAAAATCCAGTCCTTCTGCCCCTTACTTCATCTCTCAGATTCATATTGTTATTCCAGTCCTGCCCTAATTCCCCTTGATTTGTGACTATGGACAAGGCCCTTCCTTCTGGGAGTGGGTGCAAGGTACCCACTGAGCTTCAGGGTCATAAAGTTGCAGGGCAGCTCATGGGAGATAGAGCAGGAGCTATGGGAAAGGATACCTCCTCTACACCATCCTGCCTTGAGGCCTTGGACTAAGCCTCAAAGAGTCTCCAAGACAAAGTTACTGGGACTAAAACAGCTACGTCGTGTCATGAATTATCATGAGCTGGGCAGACAGTAGGCCTCCCTCTTTCCGCCCATATCAGCTGTGTGGATGTGGGCAGAAATTCTCTGAGTTGTTTCTGCATCTGGAAAATGAGGATGATCATAACCTCCATTAATGTGCTATGAGGAACAGTTTGTAAAAGAAGCATCTGGCACGTAGTACTTGCTTGATAAATGGTAGCTATCATCGTAATGGGTGTGGGAGTAGGTGTGCTCAGTTGTGTCAGACTTATTTCGACCCCATGGACTGTAGCCCACTGGCTCCTTCGTCTATGGGGATTCTCCAGGCAATAATACTGGAGTGGGTTGCCATTTCCTTTTCCAGGGGATCTTCCCCACTCAGGGATTGAACCAGTGTCTGCTGCGTCTACTACATAGACAGGCCAGGGAGATTCTTTACCACTGAGCCACCTGAGAAGCCCATTATCATGATGAAAGTGAAAGTGAAATTCGCTCAGTCGTGTCCAACTCTTTGCGACCCCATGGACTATACATGTGACAGTCCATGGGATTCTCCAGCCCCGAATACTGGAGTGGGCAGCCTTTCCCTTTTCCAGGGGATCTTCCCAATCCAGGGATCAAACCCATGTCTCCCACATTGCAGGCAGATTCTTTACCAGCTAAGCCACAAGGGAAGCCCCATTATGATACTTGGATCTAAAAAGAAGCTCTGTGCATTTTCATACTGAGTCTACAGTGAGTGAGTTCTGAGGGCCTGGGACCTGATTTCCTTTGACCTTGGGGTATGCTTAGAGTGAAAGTATAAAGTATTATTGCAAACTGGCTAAAACCAGTGTTTTGTCTCCTAAAGAAGTAACTATTTCAATGTTATTGTTTTAATAACATATGCACACCTAATTTGCATGGTTGATATATAAGCCCAGTATAAATATAGATGCTATCAGTAAAAATCCAAATTATGATTAAAAGATCTAGAGAAACTTTTTGCTAAGATCTATACCCAAGAACCATAAACAAGTAAAACTTAGCTTTCATGTCTTTTTCATTGTTGTTAGGATTTTAGATCTTGAGTTTGTAATTACTTTATGCATTGTGGTATAGTGGCTAATAAAAATAAATAAAATCTGAAAACATTCACTTCAACTTTTCCAAAACAAATTGTCTGATGGTGACATGCAAACCCATATGGGGCTGAGACAAGGCTGCTCCCTTCTGGCATTTTCCAGTACTGCAGTGATTCCATAAAGAGACAGGCTGTGGGCCTCCCACAGCTGCTGAGAAGGGGCCCATGTGTTTCAACCCTCTCAGCTGTGGGTCTAAAGTCCCTTATGGAGCACAGCACACAGAACTGTCTCGTGTGGTCATATTTAATCACCACCACCCACACCCCAGTTTCTATGAAAATGTATTCAAATGCTTTACTCCCAAGAAAATTCTAAAATAAGACTCATTATTTAGATCATTGCTTCTCTCAGGGGAGGGGGAACTGATTTTGTGAAATAATCTTGAAGAAAAATCACCAGCCATTAAACACCTTGACAGCTGCTCCTGTTCCACAAGCAGAAGCTGGTCTCCCATCTCCTCAGAGGGCAGCCCAGCCTCCCTCTCAAATAGCACACATCTTATAAAGACCCCTTCTAAAGCTCTGGATAGACTCCTTATTAAGCATAATTCCCAAAATGCAATTTGAATTGAGTATCACCTTGGTCCTTGATGATATATTTCCCTAAATCAATTCTAATTCTTTATATCTATTTTCAGTGTTTTGTTTTGTTTTTTGTTTTTTTTTCCTTTTAACCACAATCAACTGCATTTATATGTTTGCATTGGTAACTACCGACTCACTCTGTCTCGGCTTCTGACCATGCCTAGACAGTAAACTTGGAAAACTCAGCAGTGGCCACAGGACTGGAAAAGGTCGGTTTTCATTCCAATCCCAAAAAAAGGTAATGCCAAAGAATGTTCAAACTACCACACAATTGCACTCTTCTCACATGCTAGCAAAGTAATGCTCAAAATTCTCCAAGCCAGGCTTCAACATTGTGTAATCTGAGCTGGATTTCAAGATGGTCAAGCTGGATTTAGAAAAGGCAGAGGAACCAGAGATCAAATTGCCAACATCGCTGGATCATCAAAAAGGCAAGAAAACTCCAGAAAAATATGTACTTTTGCTTTATTGACTATGCCAAAGCCTTTGACTGTGTGGATCACAACAAACTGTGGAAAACTCTTAAAGAGATGGGAATACCAGACCATCTGACCTACCTCCTGAGAAATCTGTATGCAGGTCAAGAAGCAACAGGTAGAAGCGGACATGGAACAATGGACTGGTTCCAAATAGGAAAAGGAGTATGTCAAAGCTGTATATTGTCACATGCTTATCTAATTTATATGCTAAGTATATCATGCGAAATGCCAGGTTGGATGAAGCACAAGCTGGAATCAATATTGATGGGAGAAATATCAATAACCTCAGATATGCAGATGACACCACCCTTATGGCAGAAAGTGAAGAGGAACTAAAAAGCCTCTTGATGAAGGTGAAAGAGGAGAGTGAAAAAGCTGGCTTAAAACTCAACATCCAAAAAACTAAGATCATGGCATCCAGTCCCATCACTTCATGCCAAATAGATGGGGAAACAATGGAAACTGTGACAGCCTTTATTTTCTTGAGCTCTAAAATCACTGCAGATGGTGATTGCAGCCATGAAATTAAAACATGTTTGCTCCTTGCAAGAAAAGCTATGACAAACCTAGATAGGATATTAAAAAGCAGAGATATAACTTTGCCAACAAAGGTCCATCTAGTCAAGGCTATGGCTTTTCCAGTAGTCATGTATGGACATGAGAATTGGACTATAAACTCTCACAATATAGTTGGACTATATTGAGTTGGCACTCAATAAAGCTGAGCGCCGAAGAATTAATGCTTTTGAACTGTGGTGTTGGAGAAGAATTTTGAGAGTCCCTTGGACTGCAAGGAGATCCAACCAGTCAATCCTAAAGGAAATCAGTCCTGAATATTCATTGGAAGGACTGATGCTGAAGCTGAAACTCCAATACTTTGGCCACCTGATGCAAAGAACTGACTCATTGGAAAAGACCCTGATGCTGGGAAAGATTGAAGGCAGGAGGAAAAGGGGATGACAGAGGATGAGATGGTTGGATGGCATCACCAACTCGATGGACATGAGTTTGAGCAAGCTCTGGGAGTTGGAGATGGACAGGGAGGCCTGGCGTGCTGCAGACCATGTGGTCGCAAAGAGTCGGACATGACTGAGCAACCGAACTGAACTGAATTGAGACAGTAAAGAATCTGCCTGCAGTGCAGGAGACCAGGGTTCAATCCCTGGGTCAGGAAGATACCCTGGAGAAGGGAACGGCAACCCACTCCAGTATCCTTGCCTAGGAAATCCCATGGACAGAGGAGTCTGGCAGGCTACAGTCCATGGGGTCCCAAAGAGTCGGACACAACTGAATGACTAACACCATGGTGCACAGACCAGCAGAGGGCAGTGGCCCTCAAGAGTCCTGGAGTTTTGTTACTCATTGAGGAAAGAGATCACATGTTCCACATCCCCACAATGCCTCACATTGATATGCATTGTACAGTTTAAAGAGCACTTTCACACACATTACTTCACACATCATAATAACCCTGTGAATTAACCCTGGACAAAAGTTTTCATCATTTTACATGGAAGAATAGAGGTTAAGAGATAGCAAGTAATTTGCCCCAAAACACACAGACTCTAAATGGGAAAGAAGTTCTAGAATTCAGGCCTTTGAATACCTAGGTTTCTCTTCTTTCTGCCTAACCATAATAAGAATACTACCTTTTGTGTGTGTGTGTGTGGCCACATCACAAGGTTTGAGGGATCTTAGTTCCCCAACCAGGATTCGAACCTAGGCCCCCTGCAGTGGACACACTGAGTTTTAACCACTGGACCACCAGAGAATTACCTACTTTTATTTTTAAAAGAGCCTGTTTACTATGTTCTAGGTCAGTGATTCTCAGCTTTGGCTAAATTTTAAAATCTCCTGGGGTATTTAAAAATTAACTCACATGTTGGGCCCCACCCCAACCAAATACATCAGATTCTGTGGGTAGGGTTCCAGGAAACCATGAGTTTTATTAACTCTCCCAGGTGACTCCAAAGTAGAATGTCAAGTCCCATTGTATAGGTGCATTACAAACACCTCATTTAAACAGCATAACGGGGACTTCCCTGGTGGTCTAGTGGCTAAGACTCCACACTCCCAAGGCAGAGAGCCTGGGTTCGATCCCTGGTCAGAAAACTAGATCCCGCATGCCACAGCCAGAGACCCCACACGCAGCAACGAAGATCGAAGATCCTGTGTGCCACAACTAAGACCGGCACTGCCAAATAAAGAAAAACAAATAGTACAAAAATACCTCATTACAATCCCATCAGCTAGATGTCATTTCCCATGTTACAGGAGATCAAAGCATAGAAAAAAATAAGTCAATTGTCCAACTGACCTTGGATAGCCCCTAATACCACAATTTTGCAAAAACTATATGCCACAGTGCTCTAAGTTGCCACAGTGAGATTCCACAGGATATTTGAAAAATTTCAAGGATCCAGTAGAACCTGACCTCAGTCAGGCATCCTGTGAATTATTAGTTCAGGCAGTTCACCATTCTCACAGTAGATGGTGCTACATTCCTTCCAATGATGTCATTTTTTTTTTTTTTTTTTTTTGCAAAACTGGATTTTTCAACATGAAATTAATGTGGAACAGGAAATGAATCTAGTGATGTTCATTCATTTCACAGAGAAGCAATGCAAGGCCCAACAGTCAACAGATACCCCATTAGTAACTGTGGTGATTTAAGAATGAGTTAATATATTTTCTCTTTCAACTTATATACACTGTTTTTCTCAAATGGCTATACTGTTCAAACATAATATTAAGTTGTTTGGACTTGACTGCTTAGTAAAGGGAAAATTGTAACGTTTTTGAAAAAAAGGCGCTGATGCACCCAGGGCATCCACTCTAATGTCAAGTCACACAGTGAAGACACAGAGGTCGGATTTGAACGGATTCAGTCTGAACCGACCCAGAGTCTGATCGCTTAATGTTTCTCCTTAACTGGACTCAGTCCTGCTTTACTTCTGTGTCCTGTGTTGGAAACAGTAGCACAGACACAAATTAAACATTGTTATTGGGAACTTGCCTGGAGAATCCCATGGACGGAGGAGCCTGGTAGGCTGCAGTCCATGGGGTCTCAAAGAGTCAGACACGACTGAGCGACTTCACTTTCATTTTTCACTTTCACGCATTGGAGAAGGAAATGGCAACCCACTCCAGTGTTCTTGCCTGGAGAATCCCAGGGATGGTGGAGCCTGGTGGGCTGCCGTCTATGGGGTCGCACAGAGTCGGACACTACTGAAGCAACTTAGCAGCAGCAGCATTGGGAACACAAGTTATATCAATGTGCTTTGGCAAGTTACCAAAGGTCCTGAGTCCCAGTTTCCTCATCTGTGAAATGGAGATCGCAACATCCACACTACAGAGTTGTGAGGATTAAAGACAAACATTGTAAAGCATCTGGTATAGAGCAGGTACCCAATAAGTGTTCTTTTCCTTTCTCCCCTCCTCACTTTCACGACAGACCCGGAGGCAGAGGGACACACCAGTGTCCACAGAGGTGTGAACCCACACATGTATTTAACCACTTGTCTGTACCCAATTGTCAACCTCAAGTACACTGTATTAATGTATGCGTGCATGTATACCTATAATCACAGCATCTTGGCAATTAAGTCAGCACAAACTAAACTAATAAAACAATGAAGCAAATAAAGTTCTTACTTTTTTTTCCACCATGCTGGGTCTTTGTTGCGGCTTGTGGGCTTTCTCTAGTTTCGGCAAACAGGCTCTAGAGAGCATGGGCTCGGTAGTTGGGGCACACGGGCTTAGCTGCCCCAGGGCATGTGGGATCTTAGTTCCCTGAGCAGGGACTGAACCCCAGTCTTCTGCATTGGAAGGCAGACTCTTAACCACTGAACCACCAGGGAAGTCCCCTTAGTTTTCTTGAGCTCACTCCCCTTTCTCCGTCTATTGTCCATGGATAACTACTGCTATGGAAAATCTCTGCCGGCTCCATGGTGTTGTGTAGACTCAGACCCACACCACCCTCTTCTGCAGTTGTCCCGTATATCACGGTACATGATGCTGGATCAAAGGGCTGCTCAGGATATAAAAATGTCTTCCATTTCAACTCAACACACATGTACACTCTCCCGGACATTGGTTCTTAGCTGTGTCAGCCCCAGAACAGATGGCCACCTCCCCTATGTGTTATCATTTGCAGGAGGAAACTGCTACACCAGCCAAGATACCTGAGCTTCTAACTTTAGATATGATTTCTTTGGGCTTGAAGACTTTTTATACAATAGACCTCTTTGTGTAAGAGGTTAAATCTAATGTCTCACTAGGCAGGTGGTTGAACTTCAGGTCAGCTTCTGGGGAGGAAGTGGAAGAAGAACCAGTGTCCCTAAGACATTCCTCTCATACATATCTAGTGAGCATCTACTGTATGCTAAGCACAGGGGCATGGGCATGAACAAGGTGCAGTCACTGCCCTCAAGGCTCATGGTCTAAGGAGGGACACAGGCTAGGAAACAGGTAATTAGAAATCCCATGTGGTAGATGCTAATACAGGAAGGAAGTAGAGGCAGATGGGGCACATTAGAGGGACAGAATCCAGACTCAAAGAATCAGTAAAGATTCCCTGGAAGACGTGAGATCTAGACTGAAACTAAAAGGATGAAAAGGAAATAGCCGAGTAAAAAATGGGGAACATTCCAGGTAGAGGAAGCAGGAACACTAAGGATAAGGTCCAGTGATGGAAAAGCATAGTGGGAATTGTGTGTGTGCTCAGTCGTGTCTGACTCCTTTGCGACCCCATGGACTGTAGCCTGCCAGGCTCCTCTGTCCATGGGATTTCCAAGGCAATGAAAAATGGAGTGGATTGCCATTTTCTTCTCCAAGGGATCTTCCTGACCCAGGAATTGAATCTGTGCCTCTTGCGTCTCCTGCATTGGCAGGTACATTCATTCTTTACCATTGAGTCACCTGGGAAGCTTCACAGTGAGAATTAGTTGCCTCCAGTTGCGCAAAGAGTTGCACTTTTTTATGACCTGCTTTTGACTCTTTTTGAGTCCAAAACTCAGGGAAATTTTTTCATCTAACAACTATCTGCTGGACTCCCACCACACGAAAAGAGTCTTTGCTGATGTGGGATGTGTGTGTGTCTGTGTATGAGTAAGGAAATCTACATACCATGACAGTAGGAGCCCCATATTGACCTTCCCTATCTTGCCACATCTGGATACCACCTTCTGAAGACACTCATGACCCCAGGCTGGCATCCTACCTTGATGGCAAGCCTGGTTTGAGTCTTGATTCTCATGTGTCCTAGCTATGGACATGCTCTGGATGCTGGCAGCCCTGATGAGAAGTTTCAGCCTTAGCCAGGGCTTGTATTTATTCACCCTTCAGCTTCCAGAGGCAATGGGTCAGAAGTGAGGGGACAAAGCTAAGAGGCACTGAACCCATTCTGACCTTGAGAGGCCTGGAGATACCTCACTACTCTATCAGAAGCGTAAACAGTAGGAAAGGTGGCAAAGGTGATATTTACCAGGGTGGCTGAAGGCTGGACACCAGCCTTCTGACCACAGCTGAGGACAGGGTTTGGCTTATTCTCTTAAACCTTTGGAGTTTCCAGGTTGTGCAAGACAGAAGGTTAGGGTGGATGTTGTCAGCACAGCCAGTCTCAACATGCTTGCTATTTCACGTCCACATGGCCACTTCTGGGCATGATGTCCCAGGCTAATCATGATGCCCACCACCTACCCTGGGACTCCCAGTACCCAAAACACACCATCTTATATATATATAAAAGCAAGATCAGTCATGATAGATACTATCCCCAAGGAGAGAGTGCTTCTGAGAAGCCACTCAAAGCGTCAGACCTGACTGCTCAGGTCTTGACGTGTTTGTAACCAGGGCATGACCTGCTCCCTTCCCAGCTTTTGGAAAGACTCAGTCACTCTGGATCTCCCTGCCTAATCCAGCTTTGGTGACCTCATGAGTGCAGGTGGAGGCTTAGGGAGACCTTTCACCTCCTTCCTGCCCTCGCAGTCCCTGTTGCAGCCAGAGCCCTGAAGAGTGCAGACAGACAGCTGCCGCAGGCAGCCTGACTCCTCTGATATGTGTGTGTGTGTGGCAGGGGTGGGGGGGGGTGGCGGTGAGAGGGTGGGGAGAGGGTGGTGTGCTGGACACAGGACAGGAGTCTGCGACCCAAAGGGAGGTTTACGATTCTGGCCCGCCCAGGTTTGGGGCGCTTCCCAGGACATGGGTAGCTCTGTGGTCAATCTCGGGAAGGTGGAGCAGCTGCCTTATGGAATTCTGGGACCACTGCCTGCTGGAGGCCCCTCCACATGAGGCAAAGTCTGAGACAGGACCCCAAGGACCTCACAGACAAACCCCTCTACTAAGACCTGGAAGAGGGTGGCCTCTGAGGTGCCCTGGAGTCCCCGCAGGCCTGGTGCCCCCAAGTCACTTCCAAACTCTCCCACCGAGCCCCGCCCAGCGAGCAGGAATACTGGTCCCTGCGGTCGGTTGGTTGGCTTGGCCATGGGCCTCTCCCTGCTCCAGAGTAAAGGTGAGGGTGGCCCAGAGCAGTTTCCGGCTGAGTCAGCTTTGAGGGGAGAGCGGATCCAGCCCCTCGAGACTTGGCTCGGCTGGCCAGCAGGTATTTGCCCACTCCCTTCCTCTGGCGTTGGACAGCCCCCGGCGGTGTGCCCCTTGGCCCCTGGTTGGTGAACGGGCAGAAGGACAGACAGCCTTGGGAAAGCTCCAGCACCAGCCTGCTGGAGGGGAGCCAGGAGCAGGCCGGGCGAGCGTGCAGTCCTGGGCCCCTCGGATTGTCGGAAGCTGGCACTGTCTGGCCAGAGAAGGGACTCTTTGACCCCAGCAAATCAGAGACTCTGCTTAGATTTCCCTTCTCTCCTGGGACAAAGTTGGTATCCTTCAAGCATACCATGCGCTGAAAAGTGCTATTTCCCTCATCAGGACTTTGCTAGTAAAGTCATTGTTGCCCCTGAGAGCCCCTTTCACTCTCAAGAAGCAGTAGGAAAGGCTATCTACACAGGAAGTGTAAGAAATAGTTAAGAGTATAGATTCTAGGAACTTCCTTGGAGGTCCAGTGGTTAAGGTTATATGCTTGCAAAGCAAGGAGCCTGGGCTTCACCCCTGGTCTGGGAACTGATCTCAGGGGGAACTAGATCACACATGCCACATCTAAAAAAATTCTGCATGCCAGAGCAATTAAAACATCAATGAGTATGGGTTCTAGCATCCTGACCTGGACTTGAGTCCTGACTTTGCCATTTTTTGAGCCCACCAAGGTGAATGTCTGTTATTTCTCAGAGGCCAGTTGTTCTCATCTGCAAAATGTGTAATAATTCTCATTCTTGGGATTGCTATAAGGATTAAATGAGACAAACGTGGAAACACACTTAACATGGTGCCTAGCACATTGTACCAACTCAAGTGTTGTGTTGTTTAGTTGCTAAGTCATTTCTGATTCTTGGAAAACCCCATGGACTATAGCCCACCAGGCTCCTTTGTCCATGGGATTTCTCAGGTAAGGATACTGGAGTGGGTTGCCATTCTCTTTTCCAGGGGATCTTCCTGACTCGGGGATTGAGCCCACACCTCCTGCAATGCAGACGAACTCTTTACCATCTGAACCATCAGGGAAGCCCCAAAGTGTAGAGGTTTCACACAGAAGAAAGACATATTTGGGCAGGCAGGTTTTGTATGGCCGCCACATCCCATTAAGTCGACTGCAGCGTGCTTCCCACCAGCCACTTCAGTTTCTTTCTCAGATGAAATATAACTGAGCAGGGCCCTATGGGGCCTTCCTGGAGCAGGAACTGCCCCCCCCAACCCCACCATGCCCCCCACCATGTCTTGCACCTACCTTTCATCTGTAGAAAAACTTTAGTCTGAGAATAAATTTAATCAGAGAAGTAAGAAAATGCAGAAAGGAAAACAGTCAAGCACAATAAAGTCAAGGTCCTTTAAGTTCCTTCTCAAGGACAATAGATAATGTTCTGAGCCTTGTCATTAGAACTGTTTTAAGAAGTTCTTTGTATGCCCCTCGCAAGCACATAGACCCCAGACCAGTTGGAATCAGAAGGCCGATGATATTGACTCCTGATTACCTCACCACCAACTAATCAGAAGAATGTGCATGAGGTGATCACGCATCCCACAATCCACCTCCCTCGCACTGTCTTTAAAAACCTTTCCCTGAAGCCTTGGGGAAGTCTGTCAAGCACTGGCTGCCCTGAATTTTTGCTTAGTGCCCTGTGATAAATGCTGCACTTTCCTTTACCACAACTGGTGTCAGTAGGTTAGCTTTACCGCAGACAGCCAAGGGAGCCCAAGTTTGGTTCAGGAACAAAAACAGTCCTAATTAAAGGCAAGCTAGGGAATAGGATGCAAAGAGCCCTTCCTAAAATTCTTAAAACAACCAATCCTCCTACCTGCCACCCCCACCACCCACCCAACCCCCCACATACACACACAAGATCTCAGCCCAGTCCCCCAGATCTACAGGCCAAGAGGCAACATAGATGTCTCCATGTTGGCAGCATAATAATCAGCCTATAATTAGATTATAATAATTAGTTGATTTTGATATTTTTTAAAAACTTCTTTCTACTTTTGCATTCCAGTCCCCTATAATGAAAAGGACATCTTTTTTGGGTGTTAGTTCTAAAAGGTCTTGTAGGTCTTCATAGAACCATTCAACTTCAGCTTCTTCAGTGTTACTGGTTGGGGCATAGACTTGGATTACGTGATATTGAATGGTTTGCCTTGGAAACAAACAGAGATCATTCTGTCGTTTTTGAGATTGCATCCAAGTACTGCATTTCGGACTCTGTTGTTGACCATGATGGCCACTCCATTTCTTCTGAGGGATTCCTGCCCGAAGTAGCAGATATAATGGTCAAGTTAAATTCACCCATTCCAGTCCATTTCAGTTCGCTGATTCCTAGAATGTTGACATTCACTCTTGCCATCTCTTGTTTGACCACTTCCAATTTGCCTTGATTCATGGACCTGACATTCCAGGTTCCTATGCAATATTGCTCTTTACAGCATCGGACCTTGCTTCTATCACCAGTCACATCCATAGCTGGGTTTTCTTTTTGCTTTGGCTCCATCCCTTCATTCTTTCTGGAGTTACTTCTCCACTGATCTCCAGTAGCATATTGGGCACCTACTGACCTGGGGAGTTTCTCTTTCAGTATCCTATCATTTTGCCTTTTCGTATTGTTCATGGGGTTCTCAAGGCAAGAACACTGAAGTGGTTTGCCATTCCCTTCTCCAGTGGACCACATTCTGTCAGATCTCTCCACCATGACCCGCCCAGTAGGAAGTCAAGAAACACCTGGAGTAACAGGCAAATTTGGCCTTGGAATACGGAATGAAGCAGGGCAAAGACTAACAGAGTTTTGCCAAGAAAATGTCCTGGTCATAGCAATCACCCTCTTCCAACAACACAAGAGAAGACTCTACACATGGACATCACCAGATGGTCAACACTGAAATCAGATTGATTATATTCTTGGCAGTCAAAGATGGAGAAGCTCTATACAGTCAACCAAACAAGACCAGGAGCTGACTGTGGCTCAGATCATGAACTCCTTATTGCCAAATTCAGACTGAAATTGAAGAAAGTAGGGAAAACCACTAGACCATTCAGGTATGACCTAAATCAAATCCCTTATGATTACACAGTGGAAGTGAGAAATAGATTTAAGGGCCTAGATCTGATAGATAGAGAGGCTGATGAACCATAGAATGAGGTTGGTGACATTGTACAGGAGACAGGGATCAAGACCATCCCCATGGAAAAGAAATGCAAAAAAGTAAAATGGCTGTCTGGGGAGGCCTTACAAATAGCTGTGAAAAGAAGAGAAGCAAAAAGCAAAGGAGAAAAGGAAAGATATAAGCATGTGAATGCAGAGTTCCAAAGAATAGCAAGAAGAGATAAGAAAGCCTTCTTCAGTGATCAATGCAAAGAAATAGAGGAAAACAACAGAATGGGAAAGACTAGAGATCTCTTCAAGAAAATTAGAGATACCAAAGGAACATTTCATACAAAGATGGGCTCGAGGAAGGACAGAAATGGTATGGACCTAACAGAAGCAGAAGATATTAAGAAGAGATGGCAAGAATACACAGAAGAACTGTACAAAAAAGATCTTCATGACCCAGATAATCATGATGGTGTGATCACTGACCTAGAGCCAGACATCCTGGAATGTGAAGTCAAGTGGGCCTTAGAAAGCATCACTACGAACAAAGCTAGTGGAGGTGATGGAATTCCAGTTGAGCTATTTCAAATCCTGAAAGATGATGCTGTGAAAGTGCTGCACTCAATATGCCAGCAAATTTGGAAAACTCAGCAGTGGCCACAGGACTGGAAAAGGTCAGTTTTCATTCCAATCCCAAAGAAAGGCAATGCCAAAGAATGCTCAAACTACAGCACAATTGCACTCATCTCACACACTAGTAAAGTAATGCTCAAAATTCTCCAAGCCAGGCTTCAGCAATATGTGAACCGTGAACTTCCAGATGTTCAAGCTGGTTTTAGAAAAGGCAGAGGGACCAGAGATCAAATTGCCAACATCCGCTGGATCATGGAAAAAGCAAGAGAGTTCCAGAAAAACATCTATTTCTGCTTTATTGACTATGCCAAAGCCTTTGACTGTGTGGATCACAATAAACTGTGTAAGATTCTGAAAGACATGGGAATACCAGAACACCTGATCTGCCTCTTGAGAAATCTGTATGCAGGTCAGGAAGCAACAGTTAGAACTGGACATGGAACAACAGACTGGTTCCAAACAGGAAAAGGAGTTCATCAAGGCTGTATATTGTCACCCTGCTTATTTAACTTCTATGCAGAGTACATCATGAGAAACACTGGACTGGAAGAAGCACAAGCTGGAATCAAGATTGCCGGGAGAAATATCAATAACCTCAGATATGCAGATGACACCACCCTTATGGCAGAAAGTGAAGAGGAACCAAAAAGCCTCTTGATGGAAGTGAAAGTGGAGAGTGAAAAAGTTGGCTTAAAGCTCAACATTCAGAAAACGAAGATCATGGCATCCGGTCCCATCACTTCATGGGAAATAGATGGGGAAACAGTGGAAACAGTGTCAGACTTTATTTTTCTGGGCTCCAAAATCACTACAGATGGTGACTGCAGCCATGAAATTAAAAGATGCTTACTCCTTGGAAGGAAAGTTATGACCAACCTAGATAGCATATTGAAAAGCAGAGATATTACTTTGCCAACAAGGTTTCTTCTAGTCAAGGCTATGGTTTTTCCAGTGGTCATGTATGGATGTGAGAGTTGGACTGTGAAGAAAGTTGAGCGCCGAAGAATTGATGCTTTTGAACTGTGGTGTTGGAGAAGACTCTTGAGAGTCCTTTGGACTGCAAGGAGATCCAACCAGTCCATTCTGAAGGAGATTAGCCCTGGGATTTCTTTGGAAGGAATGATGCTAAAGCTGAAACTCCAGTACTTTGGCCACCTGATGCGAAGAGTTGACTCATTGGAAAAGACTCTGATGCTAGGAGGGATTGGGGGCAAGAGGAGAAGGGGACGACAGAGGATGAGATGGTTGGATGGCATCACTGACTTGATGGACTTGAGTCTGAGTGAACTCCGGGAGTTTGTGATGGATAGGGAGGCCTGGCGTGCTGCGATTCATGGCGTCGCAGAGAGTCGGACACGACTGAACGACCGATGTGATCTGATCTGATCTGAAAAACTTCTTGGCCATGTTGCACTGCATGTGGGATCTTCCCTGACCTGGGATCGAACCTGTGCCCCCTGCAATGGAAGCTTGGAATCTTAACCACTGGACCACCAAGGAAGTCCCAGTATTTGGCTTTTTAATCATAGACTATAGATTTTTTCCCTCCCATTTGTCCTTGCTACCATTGTCTAATCTTGAGTCCGTTTCTGGAGGCACCAAACATCTAAGCTGAGTCTGGAGAGATGAATGAGTTCACCAGATAAAGAGAGAATAGGCCATTCCAAGAGTTTACACAAGCACAGGCAAGCTTCTGAGGCTTCCCAGGACATGTTTTGTGGAATAATACGTGCTCTGTGTGATACAATCTAGGTTCCCACTGAGGCGCTATGGCGTAAGAGGTTAGCACAGGAATTCATGGGCTACGCTGCTGCGTTTAAATTCCAGCTCTTAACTGGAATTTAAGTAACTTAAGAGTTACTTAAGTTCTTTGTGCTTCAGCTCCTCATCTATACAATAGAATTATGGTAATACCCAGCTCTTAGTGTTGTTGGGATGATTACATAAATTGATACTTGGAGAGAACTTAGAATAGTGATGGTACATAGCAGATGTTTCATAATTATCAGATTTACCATTCATAATTCATAGGTAAGCTTTGGAGCAGCCCACCTTTTTCTTTCACCGTTCAACCCAAGTACATCCTGTACAAGAAACTTTCTTTGACTAATCTGAAATGACAATCTGTTGCATACCACCCCAGTGTACTTCATTTCTGGATATCAACATTTTAACAGACTCATTCTCTAACACTAGCCTGGGGAATTTGTCACCTCAATAGAGGGAAGTTGACTGCAGAAAATCGGAGCTGTCTTGTGACACAATGACTCAGTTACACATTCAGCATTCAGTCAGCAAGTGTTTATTGAGCACTTGTGCGACAGACATCATGTTTCACACATCTTCCCCTAAAGCCCCATGTCAGAGAATTAGGTAGAGGGTGATTGATTTAAGGGTCTCAGAAAAACTTTTGTCTCCAACCTCTCTCCTCCTGACTACTTGAAAGATTCAGCACTGATTTCATGTCTTCAACCCCTTCTTAAGGGTGATGCATTCTAGTGGGTCAAGGTTCTAGGTTACCCAGAAAGGTGATACATTCGGTATCTAATAGCAGTAAGGAATCCATTATCTGATTAGCTAATCTTCTGGAGCAAATGGATCCATAAAAGGCTTTGGTGCGGCAGTGAACACTGGAAATCGCGTGGTTTGTCAATGTGTGCGCTTTTCTCCCTTGAAGTTCTATGTCAGGTGAGGTAACAGCTAGATAATGGGACAATCTTCCCAAAACAAGACACCTAAAACATAGCAAGCATTCTTTTACATGCACAGCACAGCTTGAAGAAAAAGAAAAATAAAGACAGGGAAGTCTACAGGGGCAAAAGACAAACAAACATGCAAAGCAAAGAACAAAGACAAGCCTGAAAACCAGTGCTGTTGTTTAAGTGTTTGTCCCTAAAGCCACGGCTGTCCCGAGGGTGCTGACCAGTCTTGATAATCAAAACCTAGCATAGAGCAGGACCCTCGAGGCTACACTCTTCAGGGAGGGAGGGCGGGCCTGGAGAAATCAGCAAAGGGAGAATCAGTGATAAGTGTTTGTCTCTACCTGCTTTCTTGACTTGAGTAAACAGTTTCCAGTGAGAATTTATGATTCTGTGAATTTGAGAGTGGGATGTATACTATATGTGATCTGGGAAAATGCAAGAGGGAACATCAACAAAAATTAGGAATGGATTGTTGGTTCTTTGAAGGAGCTTTTTACAAAGCTTCTCTGGAGGAGTTCCCCCTCACCCCAGGCTATATAGGATTCCCACATAGAAAGTTTGAACAAGTAAGGCTCAAATTAAAAAAAAAAAATCTAGGGAATTCCCTGGTAGTCCAGTGGCTAGGACTCTGCACTCTCACTGCTGAGGGCCCAGGCTCCATCCCTGATCAGAGAACTAAGATCCCACATTAAGTGCAGCACAACCAATAAATAAAAGAACTCATATTCAACTTATGAGTTGAATATATTCAATGGGTAAAGGAGTTCCATGGACATTTTTCAGAAAAAGATATACAAATAGCCAATATACATATGAAAAGACACTCAACATCATTAGTCACTGCTGCTGCTGCTGCTGCTGCTGCTGGGGAAATCAAAACCATGATGTGATACCACTTCAGACAGTAGGACAGCAGAAATAAGAAAGACAATAAATAGTTTTGCCAAAAATGTGGAGAAACTAGAGTCCTTATATGTTGCTAGTGGGGCTGTAAAATGATGCAGCCACTTCGGAAAACATTTTGGCCGTTCCAACTATCAAACAGAGTTACCACTCTTAGTTATACACTCAAGAGAACTGAAAACACATGTCCATATAAAAACTTGTACACAAATATTCATATCGGCGTCATTCACAACAGCCAAAGAATAGAAACAACCCAAATGTCCATCAACTGACAAATGAATGAGCAAAATGTGCTATATCTGTACAATGGAAATTATTTGGACATAAAAAGAAATGAAATCCCAATCTTTAAAAATTGTGAATAACTATATTGTACATCTGTAACATATAATATTGTATGTACATCAATTATATTTCAGTTAAAAAACATGAAATTCTGATACATGCTATAGCATGGATGAACCTTGAAGACATTATGCTAAATAAAAGGCAAACACAAAAGATCATCTATTGCATGATTCATTTATATATGAAATATCCAGAATAATATTCCCTTATGCTGCTGCTGCTGCTGCTAAGGCGCTTCAGTCGTGTCCGACTCTGTGCGACCCCATAGACGGCAGCCCACCAGGCTCCCCCATCCCTGGGATTCTCCAGGCAAGAACACTGGAGTGGGTTGCCATTTTCTTCTCCAATGCATGAAAGTGAAAAGTGAAAGTGAAGATATAGAATCTTTAAATTATACCCCTGCAAATCTATGTATCTATACATCTATAGATAGCTATGTCTTTGGGGAAGAATGCATTAGAGACTGTTGAAAGTGGTTTCTTTTGGAGATGGGAGATGCATGGATAGAGCCCAGAGATGGGCTGGAAACCTTTTTTTTTGTTGTTATTATTGAGGTACAACTACATACAATTAAATTCACCTCTTTAAGTATACTAATGCTGGATCATATAGTAGCTCTATTTTGTTTTGTTTTTATTCAGTTCAGTTCAGTTCAGTCACTCAGTCGTGTCTGACTCTCTGCGACCCCATGAATCACAGCACGCCAGGCCTCCCTGTCCATCACAAACTCTTGGAGTTCACTCAAACTCACATCCATCGAGTCGGTGATGCCATCCAGCCATCTCATCCTCTGTCGTCCCCTTTTCCTCCTGCCCCCAATCCCTCCCAGCATCAGTCTTTTCCAATGAATTGGAACTCTTCGCATGAGGTGGCCAAAGTACTGGAGTTTCAGCTTCAGCATCATTCCCTCCAAAGAAATCCCAGGGCTAATCTCCTTCAGAATGGACTGGTTGGATCTCCTTGCAGTCCAAGGGATTCTCAGAGTCTTCTCCAACACCACAGTTCAAAAGCATCAATTCTTCGGTGCTCAGCCTTCTCCACAGTCCAACTCTCACATCCATACATGACCACTGGAAAAACCATAGCCTTGACTAGACGGACCTTTGTTTGCAAGGTAATGTCTCTGCTTTTCAATATGGTATCTAGGTTGGTCATAACTTTTCTTCCAAGGAGTAAGCGTCTTTTAATTTCATGGCTGCAGTCACCATCTGTAGTGATTTTGGAGCCCAGAAAAATAAAGTCTGACACTGTTTCTACTGTTTCCCCATCTATTTCCCATGAAGTGATGGGACCAGATGCCATGATCTTCGTTTTCTGAATGTTGAGCTTTAAGCCAACTTTTTCACTCTCCTCTTTCACTTTCATCAAAAGGCTTTTTAGTTCCTCTTCACTTTCTGCCATAAGGGTGGTGTCATCTGCATATCTGAGGTTATTGATATTTCTCCCGGCAATCTTGATTCCAACTTGTGCTTCTTCCAGCCCAGCATTTCTCATGATGTACTCTGTATATTTGTTTTTATTACAGTATAGTTAAGAATGTTGTATCAGTTTCAGGTATACAGCAACTATACTTAATTTCTTGAGGAACAAGCAAACTTTTTCCAGAGAAGCAACATCATTTACATTCCCACCAGCAGTTAATGAAGGTTCCTATTTCTCCAAATCCTTGTCAACGATTGTTATCCTTTTTTTTGTTTTAGTTTTATTGCCTCTGGATCTGAAGGTCTATGAGAAATGGCACAGATCTTGCTTTTAGTTTATTTGTATTATAGGGTCTGTGATCTCTATGTAGGGGTCACAAGGTTAGGGGGGAAAATTTCTCTCTCTTCACCTTTTGGAATTAAGAAATCAGCTTTATCCACACTAAAAAGGGCCCCAGGGCTATTTTTAATGTTTTAAAACTTCTGATATAACCCATACACTCCCTCTCATTAGGGTTCCTATGCTAACTGTAATGTCAAGTGATTTAATTTTGACTTGAGTTATTTAAGTTTAGGCTGCTTAAGAATAGAGAATGCATTTCATCTAGTAGCACAAACCTGGCATACAGTAAATGTTGAAGTGAATGAATAAATAATTATTAATTCTCACTTGTTAATCAGAATCTCTGATTGGCAAATTTTCAGGAGGACACAAAATCAAAATGTGAATTCATAGATGAAAGACAGTTGCAGGAATCCTTGATGTGAGAAGCCTGGGAAATTGCCTTTGGGGAATCCAGAAGTGTGGCCTGTTCCCAGAGTTACTCCTTGGGTAATAATGATGGGAAACTTCACTTATAAGGCCTGTGCCTTCCCCTGGAGCTTGTCTCTCAGCTCATCTCTGGTCTCACCTCAGATATCCTCAACCCCTACAAGCCTTGAGTCCCATAGCACCATCCACCTCCCTTCACCCCCACTGTCTTCTTCCCATCCCCTTCCCCAGGATCCAGCATAGCTTTCTGGTATCCTAAAATGAGTTAATCTGCCAAATTCCTGCAGCTTTGTAAATGATGTCAGTTCTTGTTAGAATCCTTTTCATTCCCTATATACACACCACTCCACCCCATCAGTATTAGTGTCCTGGGCTGCTTAGCAAAGTACCACAAACTGGGTGACTTAAAACAACAGAAATTTCATCTCTCACAGTTCTGGAGGCCATAAGTCTGTAAATGTCAGCAGGGCCAGGCTGACTCTGAAGACTCTGAGAAGACCTCTGTGCCTCTTCCAGCTCCAGTAGCCCCATGCTTCCCTTGACTTGTGGTAGCATCATTCTAATCTCTGCCTCCATCTTCACATGACCATCTTCCCTCAGTCTGTCTGCATACAAATTTTCCTTGAGTTATAAAGGACACAGTCATATTGGAGTAGGGCCTACCCTACTTCAGTACAACCTCATCTTTATTTGGTTACATCTTCAAAGAGCCTATTTCCAAATAAGGTTACAGTCATATGTCCCAGTGGTTATGACTTCAACAAAATTTAATTTTTTTTTCAGCATATATTTTGGAGTGACACAATTCAACCCACAATACCAAACTAATTTATTTTCTGCCATTACTAGAATTAACATTGCCCAAAATCTCTGGAGGACTGACAATGACTTCCTAGAGGTGTTTTTTGTTTTTTGTCTTGGCTCGTGGTATCTTAGTTCCCAACCAGGGACTGAACTCAGGTCCTGGCAATGAGAATGCCAAGCCCTAACCACAACCCTTCATAGAGGTTCTGACTCACTGGCTCAGTTTCTGCCCTGGGCGTTCCCCGACCACACACACACATATGACCACCAGCAAAGGTCGTGCACCCAGGAAATGGCAGAAGATAGTGCAACTGAGAGGGTAACAGGCAGGAAGGCCAGGGGTCTCCAAATGGAGGAAATAGCCTGCAAGTGTCAGACATTTTTATCTCTCTTAAGCGGCAGGAGGAAACAAACTAGCAATATTTTTTCCTTCTCTATACAAATTTAAAGGGAGGTTTCTCTTAAAATACTGTGTTGCCATAATGACACCCGGTTTCGCCTGAAGTTAGCTATTCTCGAGCCTAGAGATAACCAATGCCTTTTTCTTATGGAAATGTTTGTCTTAAGCTATGCTAATGTACTATGCCTTTACCCCAAACTCTGTCTCCAAGTCGGTTCCACCTCTTGGCCCAGAACCTACTTGACAAACCAGTATGTTATACTCAGATATTGTTCCCCTAATCTATGTAAATGAAACTATTTGTATGGTGGTCTGCCCTTCTTCAAGATTCAAGTTAATCGTTTTATGGCCCAGGATAAACCATTTGGTGCCAAGATTATTCCAAAATGCATCTTATGGGTGAGGGGCCTGGTGCCATTCTGAATTTTAAGACATTCCTTTCTTTCATTAACAGACTGTTAGTGACTATATAACATCCAGCTGAAGACTAGCAGGTGGGTACTCTTTCTGCCCCCTTCTGATGCCTATGTCAGAAGCTTTCTCTATCTCCTTTATACTTTAATAAAACTTTATTACACAAAAGCTCTGAGCGATCAAGCCTCGTCTCTGGCCCCGGCTTGAATTCTTCTCCTCCGGGGGCCAAGAATCCTGGTGTATTCACGTGATTCAACAACAACCTTTCACAACCAGACTCAGCCTCACCCCTGACTCACTGAGGACCATGTTCTTTAATCTGAGTCGCCTCAATCCTCTGTTGAGATACCAGCCCTACCTGTCTCAGAAGGGATTCTGGTTCCCCACTCCCATTTCCATCATTTGCAAATGGATATAATACCATTTGGATTGTGTGTGCATGGAATATTAGAACACAGACACTTTCATGAAGTGTGGACGGGAGGGCTGTTGAACAGTATGTAACAAGAACCTGAAAGAGGTATGATCTCTTCTTTTCACTCTTAGGATTTACTCTGAAGGAAATAATTGAGCAAGTGTACAAAGTCATAAAGATATTCATTGCAACTTTGTTTACAATATTAAAAAGTATAAACATCCTGTGAAAGTGAAAGTGTTAGTCACTCAGTTGTGTTGGATTCCTCAACCCCATGGACCATACCTCGCCAGGCCCCTTTGTCCATGGAATTCTCCAGGCAAGAATGCTGAAGTGGGCTACCATTTCCTTCTCCAGGGGATCTTCCCAATCCAGGGATCGAACCTGCATCTCCTGCACTGCAGGCGGATTCTTTACCATCTGAGCCACCAGGGAAGCCCTTGAGTGCTGGACACATGGAGGCTCTTCTGCTCTTCAGTTCAGCTCAGATCTGTCACTCAGTCATGTCCGACTCTTTGTGACCCCATGGACTGCAGCATGTCAGGCTTCCCTGTCCATCACCAACTCCCGGAGCCTATTCAAACTCATGTCTATCGCGTCGGTGATGCCATCCAACCATCTCATCCTCTGTCGTTGCCTTCTTCTCCTGCCTTCAGTCTTTCCCAGCCTCAGGGTTGCTTGAAATGAGTCAGTTCATCGCATCAGGTGGCCAAAGTATTGGAGCTTCAGCTTCAGCATGAGTCCTTCCAATGAATGTTCAGGACTGATTTCCTTTAGGATTGACTGGTTGGATCTCCTTGCAGTCCAAGGGACTCTCAAGAGTCTTCTCCAACACCACAGTTCAAAAGCATTAATTCTTTGGCGCTCAGCTTTCTTTATAGTCCAACTCTCACATTCATACATGACTCCTGGAAAAACCATAGCTTTAACTAGACAGACCTTTGTTGACTACTGGAAAAACCATGCTTTGACTAGATGGACCTTTGTTGACTAGATGGACTTCTGTGTATGATAAAAATTTTACATAACAAAAAGTTAAACAAAGAGATTTCTAATTGAATTCTGGTTTATAGGCTTTTCCAGGCACTGCAACTTCTAAGATTATTTTGTTGAAATAATTTGAAATTATTCTATCATGAAATTGTTCCCATCCCTTACCTCATGACCCAATATACCTTGAAATTTTTTCTAATGTCATCTGTTTCTCTAACTCACCCAGTTATTATCCAGAATGAAATAAGTATGAAAGTGCTTTCACAACTAACAGTCCTCTGTATATGTAAGGGATGATTACAATTCATTTTTTCCAAACATATATTGTTGTGCTATTTAGTGGAATAAGTAGGTTAAATTTTTGCCCTCAAAGAATTTATAATCTAAGATTTTACTTGATTTAAAGTTACTTTTCTCAACAAGGCAGTGCAGGAAGGGATGAAGGCCATGCATATAATGGAGGTTGAATTTGGTGCTGGAACCTCAAGTCTCATTTGATCAAGTGTGGCAGCGGGAGTTGAATCAGGGTATTAGATCCCTGGGAGTGGTGAGGGGCAGGGACCCTGTAGGTTTTAAATGTTTTTTATTTATTTATTTTTTTTTGGCTGCACTGAGTGGCATCTCTGTTTCCTGACCAGAGATCAAACCTGTGCCCCTGCAATGGAAGTGCAGAGTCTTAACCACTGGACTGGGGGTGGGGGCGGGGCGGGGAGGTGTCCCAGGGACTCTGTCTTGTTCATTGCTGCGTCCCCAGCACCCAATACCACCTTAGGCACACAACATAAGGACAAAAATAACAAAATATAACTAACGTCAGTTGAGCCAAACACTGTAGAAAATGCTTTGCCTACATAATTACATTTAATCTGCAAAACAGTCCTATAATGGTAGGTATCATTATTCCCATTGAGAAAACTGAGCCTCAGAAAGATTAAGGAGCTTGTCCACGGTCATCCAGTCCCTCAGTCATGAAGCTGAGCTGCAACTCAAGTCCAGTTGTCTTGGAGGCTACTGTTCTTAACCCTGAAACATCCACATGAGAAATCCGCTCCTGTTGTGTATCTTCATGGAGGGACAGTGAGGATAACAGACTGATGGAGCTTGTGACACTCATCCCAAGATGCCCCCCAGCTGCCCAGCTCGGATTCTACCGTCCTGAGCTACTGGCTGTCATGTTTTTAGTCCCTAAGTGGACTTTTGTAGAGAGGAAAGAAAGCACTCTTCACTGTGATTTTAAAAATGGAAGTCAATTAATACGCATTTATATGTCAATTTCACATGAGTTTTACTAATATTGGCTACATAATACATATTTTATCCTTTAAGTTAATTTGAAATTTTTATTACTAATATATTTTATTATATTACTAATATATTACTATATTAGTAATTACTATATTGCTAATATATTAATATATTACTAATATATTTTATTACTAATATATTTTTATTACTGATATAAGTGAGCTATTTATATTACTGATATAGTGAGCTATATATATATAGCTAATATATATGTGACCTTATATATAGAGCTATATATAAGTGAGCTGTATATATAGGTTTAAGTGATAAACCTTAAAGAAAATCAGAATCTTATCAACTAAAAGTATAGCTATACTATCAAACTTCTAGATCTGTAATTTGACTAATTGGGAGTAGGAAGGAGAAAGAGTCCTAAGTTGTCTCCCAAATGCTTCACCTGATGTTAATTTCTAGTGACATTTAATAAATAGTTCTGAATAAATGGGTGTAAAAAGGAGAAAAATAATCATAAACAAAATTAAAAGCGAGCAGATAGGGAAATAGTTCATAAATACAATAAGAAAGGGCTCAATAGGTCAAGGAAGGCTCAGTATATTCTTAATATGTCAATAATTTGGAAAACTGATACCAAAAATAGGAAATCTTTAATAGAAAAATGACAACACCGAATGAATGAATAGTTGGCTTGGAGCTACTGGAACGATGCCTCTCCTGGAACTTAGCACCTTTAATTTTATAAGAGACCGCCCCTCAGGAAGGTGAGGAGAGGGAATTGATAAGAAAATGCATAACGTTCGGAGGGGCTGAGTGAGACCTCTTTCAGACAAGTGAGAGGACAGGAGAGGAAGTGCTCTGTGGCCCGACAGGGTGATCGGATGTCCCAAGTTGGTGAAGGAAGCCAAAAAAATCAGAAGTATTTGGAAGCAGGAATGTGGCTTTCTACTGGAAAGGAGTTGGAGGGTGAGGTTACCCTCTGGGGAGGAAATTCAACTCTAGCAGGTGGACAGCAGTCCTGGGGAGAGTGCTCGAGGGGAGCAGGGCCAGGTCTGTCCTGCCCTGACAGGTCACAGGACACCAGCTTTGGGAGCTATTGAAACTTGGGCTCTGATGATAGCAGTAACATGTCTGGCACGTGAAAATGCCTTTTCCTTATGAGAAACCAGGTGAGGTTATATGACTCCGGGGCTTAGCAGCTACAGGGTTGATTACTGAGCTTGCTTCCAGGCCCAGATCCTGGAATGACTTTCATTTTTGCCCTTCGATAAGGATGATTTTCACAGTACATCCCCTTTGTGGGAAGGGGCTGTTCAGGTGTGCTGACCCCTGGAGCTTGGGGGGACTTCCCTCCTTTCCTGGCTTGGAAGAAGTAATGGAGCTTCAGGCTGTGTCCACTATTATTCGGTGATCCACTAATCCAGCTAAAGAACCTCAACTTCCTGCAGTGATAAGCCCAGCACACAGGTTCAGGTGCACAGAAACACCAACAGTCGCATGCCCCCTGATTAAGTGACCAGCACAAAGACGCTGTGAAAGCTAGCCCAAGCACTCTGGGCACCAGAAGTCACACCAACAGTGATATCCACAGGCTTGGAACCCCTGACAGTGCAAAGGTTCCTAGTGTGCACACGCTTGCCCTGATGTACACACACCCATTTGGTATGCACACTCACAGCACCCTGTATTCTACATCCTGCCATGTACCAAGCTTATTATTTTGCGTAGCCCCCATTTTGAGCAAGTCCCAAAGCTGCTTCGTTCCTTTACTATGAAAGGAGTTTGTCCACATCCCTCTCCTCTTCTTTCTCCTTGACTTCTTCTGTTTAGCAGAGAGAGAAGAGGCAGGGGACAGCTATGAATTCATTCCAGAAGCCTGGGAACAGGAGGCACCAGGACCTCTTAAAAACACTCCATTATAGAATGTAATCAGCTGAAAGGAACGTTACAGAGCTCAGTCCATTTGTTTTATTGGTGAAGACCCTGAGGCTGGAAGAAGAAAGAGATTGCTCTGGCCAAGTGGGGCTGAGCCTGTTTGGTGATGTGAATGGGATGGGCAGAGAGTGTACAGGTTCAGTTTAGCTAAAGGGTTTGGTGGGCTCAGGAGACTTACTGACCTTTAGTGCTTCCACATGATAGGAGACTGATCAACAGATAACCCCTGAGTATCTGGTTTATACAAGGCATAGATGAAGGAGATGATATATCCTCTTTAAGTCTTAAAATAACTCTTTCCCTCAAAGTGGTTACAATCTAACAGAAGAAATAAATGAATAAGTAAAATATTTGTGATAATTTTTAGGAACAGTACAAGAAATTTTTAGACAGAACATGCTTATGCTTATCAATTAAGAAGCATAAACATTGGATGCTATGACATCAGTAAGCAATACTTCAATATGCAAAAAAAAAAAAAAACAGGTGTTGGGGTCTGATGAGGTTTCCAGAGCCAAAGAGAGAGCTGGGAGCCTGAGATAGGGAGTAGTTTTAGTTGCTTTTCAGGATCCGTCAGGCCAGGGGACAGTGGGGGGCAGGCTCAGGAGGGACTGGGCCATAACGTTGAGGAGAAGAGAGGGATGCGGATTCTGGCTGGACGTATTCCCCAGCTTAGCTGGGATACGAGGCAGCAGGGCAGCTCCCACCCTCTTCAATAGCCGACTTGGAGCAGAGCCGAGGAGTTAGTCGGCTGGCAGCCGAAATAGCTGGGCATCTGTGTCTGGGGGAAAGGGACCAGCCAGCCAGGAAGGGGAGAATATGCCCACATGTGCACATACATGTGAATATGGGGCATGTGCGTATAAGAAGAGGGGGAAGTGGTATTGTAACTATGAACGAAAACAGCACAGAAACCAGGAGAACCCCACTGCCTCCCAAGCTCTCTGTGCCAACGGCCACCTCAGTGGTAAGACGGCAGGATACCTGCTCCCTCCTGTAGCTCCCGCAGCCACTTGTCAGGTGAGAGGAAGCTCACTCCATGCCTGGCTCGGTCACAGCTGGCCTGGTCTTCCCTGTTCTCAAGAAGCCCACTCTGCTCACGAGCCAAGAGGACAGGAGAGGAAAAGATTTCATCTAAGTTTTCACATTTAATCATTTTAGGATTCTGTGAAGGAAGGAGAGAGCCAAGTCAATACTCAGATTTATCCCAGACTCTTGGATGGACATAATTTGGTAGAGAGCCCAGAAAGACCAAACGTTCTTAAATACATGCTTTGAGTGTTTCCTCTTTGATTCTTATTACCTACAGAAGAAAGGACTAGGCCATCCACAAGCTTTTATTGAGATGAGGAAACATAGGTTCTTCATCCTAAACTTCCTAAATTTTTCACTAACATGCTTTTTCAAAACATTCACTGAATTATTATTATTATTACAATATATGCTTATAGTAGAAAATTGGAAACTGTAGGGGATTATAAAATGAATCCATAATCTATCTTCCACCCACAGATCTTCCACAGACTGTCAACATGCCTTCCACACAATGACCTCATCACTTAAAATGCACCCATAGCCCACATCAACAGTTATCAAGTTGAGATGAAATTGTCTAGCTGAGATAATATTATATTTTGGAGACTTTTGATTAAATGTTTAGACATCTTAATTTGCCTTAAAATTTTTTTGAAGCCAATATATAGTGTTTTCCATATCTGAATGTTATTTTTTTAATGGAGCTCTTAGATGTGTTGGGAAGATAGCTCCCCACCACTTGCCTAAACTTATCTGAAGATTTATTTTCAAGGTTATAGACTTGACAAGGACACTGTTTTCAAGAAGCATAAAGTTTGCTCTTCAATGGCCAGCCACTAAAAGCCTCAGTAAAACGCTTGCATGCTAAGGTCACTTAAGTTGTGCCCGACTCTTTGTGACCCCATGGACTGTAGCCCATCAGGCTCTTCTGTCCATGGAAGTCTCCAGGCAAGAAGACTTCTCCAGGGGATCTTCCTAATCCAGAGATCAAACCCTGGTCTCCTGCACTGCAGGCAGATTCTTTACCGTCTGAGCCACCAGGGAAGAAGGGAATGGCTACCCACTCCAGTACTCTTGCCTGGAGAATTCCATGGGCAGAGGAGCCTGGTGGGCTATAGTCCATGGTGTAGCAAACAGTAGGACACAACTGAGTGACTAACACTTTTAAAATGCCTGGGGCGAAAATAAATTGTCAGTACACTTCTGTACGATATTGTAATCTCCTGGAGATCCACAGAACACTTCCTGAGGAGATGCTTAACCGTAACATACTCCATAGCAAGTTTTAGTGAGTTTCAGGTCGCATTAAGGGGATAATATCTTCAAAGAAAGAGGTTTAAACTATTCTTCTCTCACAGGCTGAAAGGGTGAGAGCTTTCATTAAAGAGTGTGAGAACATTTCTTTCCTTTTTGTTCAGTGTGAGTCCAGTCCAAGGACACGCACCTCCCAGGCTGGCTTTGTTTTTTCCACAGAGCTGAAACCCACAGCTGGTCACAGGTCGAGCACAGCCAGCAAACCACCCATCTGAAATATTTGTGAGTTTTTATATAGTCTATAGGTCCCAGGCACTGTGCCTGTTGTGACTAATGGATAAAAGGGTCTGCCTAGTGAAAAATAATGTTACTGTTAGCATTTAACAGTATATCCTACCAGGACCTCAATATATATCAATTTGTCACAGTTAACTTACCTTGCTCATATATGTTTTGTGTATTTTTTTTTCTCCCGGCAGTGCAGCATGTCTGACCAGGGATCAAACCTATGCCTCTTACAGTGGAAACTTGGAGTCTTAACCAGTGGACAGCCAGGGAGGTCTCTGGCCCATATAGTTTTAAATACTGTTTTTTCTCTGCATGATTCATCCAGCATTTCCCAAGTGGAGACTGGAGACAGAGGACTATTTTGCCTTTAAGACTCTCTCTCATACACACAGACACACGCAGACACACACACACACACACACACACTGTCTAGGCTGTAGCCTCTAAGTGCAGGTTCTGGAACTACAAACCTCTGAGGTAGCAAGGCAGAGAGATGGTTCATGTCTATCAGCCCTGCATTCCACAGAACGGGAAACTGAGGCCTGGAGAAGCGACTTGCCCCAGATCAGTGGTAGTTAGTACCAGAAGCAGACTCAGGGTAGGATCCCAGGCCCAGATAAGGACGAAGAAGCTCTGCCTTGCCGTGGCCCTCCCACTCCCGACAGCTGCCAGGGCTCTTTACCCTTTTTTCCCCATCCAAACTCACTTGGCTGTTTTCCCCTTATTGTGTCGTTGTCACTATGTTGCACAAGCAATTAATTTATAAATTAATAAAGCTCATAACCATATTACTCAGAAATGATCGTTGTTAAAATGCTGCTGCACAAAAATACAAATATATAGAACCAATAGCTGAGCAGCTGTTCTTTAAAAAAAAAAAAAAAGAAACAGCTCAGGCACAAAAATTATTATTCATTCATTCAATAAATTTGTTCATTTTTTGAGCACCTACTATATGCCGGGCGCTGTTCTGGGATTAGGGATAGAGTTATTGACAAAGTAGTCCAAGGTCTTGTCCTCAAGGAGTTACCTTCCAGTGAAGGAAGATAGATGATTCATTTTATACATATAAATATAAAATAGGTTTGATGGTGTTGATAACTATGAAAATGAAATGAAGCAGAGTAAGGGAGATGGAGAGGGTTGGGGGGGATGTTGTTTTGTGTAGGGGAATTAGGAAGGCCTCCCTGAGAAATGACATTCATTCATGCATCCATACACTCAACAGTTACTCATCATTGAGGAAACAGTAGAAAATGAGACATTCCAGGCTGGGCCACTTCACTGCAGACACCTGCTCTGTTCTATCCAAGGGCTTGAAGACTGAATTATTCAGGAAGGGGAGGTTGAGGAAGAGTCACATTACTAAAATTTTGATCAAGACTTCAAAGGTGTAAAATTAAACAATATCTACCTTCCTCCCTCAAAAGAAGACATGTTAATTTTCTCTGCTCACTGTTCCCATCTTAAACTTTTATCATTTTTTAAAAAATTCATCTTGTTTTCTTTACTTTGCCAAGGTAGTCATTATTATTAAAAATGGTTTCAAGTAGTCAATTTATTTAGATCTATTCATATGGTTTCTAAATGTTTACTTACTTTTTCTTGCATCTTACTATTTCCTTCTAAGTTGAGTTTTCTTCTTAGGTTCATGCTTCCTTAATAAGGGTCTATAGGGAATTGCCTGGTGATCAAATGGTTAGCACTCCACACTTTCACTGCCAAGGGCTCTGGTGGTGAAGCCAAAATTAATAAATAAGTTTAAAAACATTGTAAAGGATCTATAATGGTTAGTTCTGTTTCTGTTTGTCATCTGAAGATGAAGATGTCTTTTTTAAATTAAAAAAATTATATTTAAATTATAACTTTAAAAAATATTTAAAAGTTACTTTCTACTTACATTTATTACAAAATATTGGCTGTATTCCCCATGCTGTACACGACATACTTGAGCATGTCTTACACCCAATAGTTTGTGCCTCCCACTTCCCACCCCTTATATTGCTCCCCTCACTGGTAACTACTAGTTTGTTCTCTATTTCTGAGTCTATGGAGGTATCTTTGTTCTTCTTTTTAAAGAATAAAATCTACTATTCAAATATAATTCACGTACCCAAATGCACCATTTAAAGTGTGTAATTCCATGGTTTACAGAGTTGTACAACACCACTGTCTAATTTTAGAACATTTTCATCATCCCCAAAAAGTTGTCACTCCCCTTTCCCTTCTCCCTCCAGCTCCCAGCAACCACTAACCTACTTTCTATCTCTACGGATTTGTCTACCCTGGACATTGCTTGTAGATGGAATCATACAGTATGTGTTCTTTTGCATCTGACTTCTTCACATAGTATAACATTTTCAAGGTTCATCCATCTTGTAGCCTGTATTAATGCTTCATTTTATGACTAAATAATATTCCATTGTACCACATTTTGTTTACCTGTTGTTCAGCTGATGTACATTTGGGTTGTTCCCATTGTTTCAGTTCAGTTCAGTTCAGTCGCTCAGTCATGTCTGACTCTTTGCAACCCCATGAATCGCAGCACGCAAGGCCTCCCTGTCCATCACCAACTCCTGGAGTTCACTCAGACTCATGTCCATCGAGTCAGTGATGCCATCCAGCCATCTCATCCTCTGTCGTCCCCTTCTCCTCTTGCCCCCAATCCCTCCCAGCATCAGAGTCTTTACCAATGAGTCAACTCTTCCAATGAGGTGGCCAAAGTACTGGAGTTTCAGATTCAGCATCATTCCCTCCAAAGAAATCCCAAGGCTGCTCTCCTTCAGAATGGACTGGTTGGATGTCCTTGCAGTCCAAGGGACTCTCAAGAGTCTTCTCCAACACCACAGTTCAAAAGCATCAATTCTTCAGCACTCAGCCTTCTTCACAGTCCAACTCTCACATCCATACATAACCACAGAAAAAACCATGGCCCTGACTAGACGGACCTTTGTTGGCAAAGTAATGTCTCTGCTTTTGAATATGCTATCTAGGTTGGTCATAACTTTCCTTCCAAGGAGTAAGCGTCTTTCTAATTTCATGGCTGCAGTCACCATCTGCAGTGATTTTGGAGCCCAAAAAAATAAAGTCGGATACTGTTTCCACTGTTTCCCCATCTATTTCCCATGAAGTGATGGGACCGGATGCCATGATCTTTGTTTTCTGAATGTTGAGCTTTAAGCCAACTTTTTCACTCTCCACTTTCACTTTCATCAAGAGGCTTTTTAGTTCTTCTTCATTTTCTGCCATAAGGGTGGTGTCATCTGCATATCTGGGGTTACTGATATTTCTCCCGGCAATCTTGATTCCAGCTTGTGTTTCTTCCAGTCCAGCGTTTCTCATGATGTACTCTGCATATGTTAAATAAGCAGGGTGATAATATGCAGCCTTGACGTACTCCTTTTCCTATTTGGAACCAGTCTGTTGTTCCATGTCCAGTTCTAGCTGTTGCTTCCTGACCTGCATACAAATTTCTCAAGAGGCAGGTCAGGTGGTCTGGTAGTCCCATGTCTTTCAGAATTTTCCACAGTTTATTGTGATCCACACAGTCAAAGGCTTTGGCATAGTCAATAAAGCAGAAATAGATGTTTTTCTGGAACTCTCTTGCTTTTTCCATGACCCAGCGGATGTTCGCAATTTGGTCTCTGGTTCCTCTGCCTTTTCTAAAACCAGCTTGAACATCTGGAAGTTCACGGTTCATGTATTGCTGAAGCCTGGCTTGGAGAATTTTGAGCATTCCTTTACTAGCATGTGAGATGAGTGCAATTGTGCGGTAGTTTGAGCATTCTTTGGCATTGCCTTTCTTTGGGATTGGAATGAAAACTGACCTTTTCCAGTCCTGTGGCCACTGCTGAGTTTTCCAAATTTGCTGGCATATTGAGTGTAGCACTTTGACAGCATCATCTTTCAGGATTTGAAATAGCTCAACTGGAATTCCATCACCTCCACTAGCTTTGCTCGTAGTGATGCTTTTCTAAGGCCCACTTGACTTCACATTCCAGATGTCTGGCTCTAGATGAGTGATCACACCATCGTGATTATCTGGGTCGTGAAGATCTTTTTTGTACAGTTCTTCTGTGTATTCTTGCCACCTCTTCTTAATATCTTCTGCTTCTGTTAGGTCCATACCATTTCTGTCCTTTATCAAGCCCATCTTTGCATGAAATGTCCCCTTTGAATCTCTAATTTTCTTGAAGAGATCTCTAGTGTTTCCCATTCTGTTGCTTTCCTCTATTTCTTTGCATTGATCGCTGAAGAAGGCTTTCTTATCTCTTCTTGCTATTCGTTGGAACTCTGCATTCACATGCTTGTATCTTTCCTTTTCTCCTTTGCTTTTCACTTCTCTTCTTTTCACAGCTATTTGTAAGGCCTCCCCAGACAGCCATTTTGCTTTTTTGCATTTCTTTTCCATGGGGATGGTCTTGATCCCTGTCTCCTGTACAATGTCACCAACCTCATTCTATGGTTCATCAGGCTCTCTATCTATCAGTTCTAGGCCCTTAAATCTATTTCTCACTTCCACTGTATAATCATAAGGGATTTGATTCAGGTCATACCTGAATGGTCTAGTGGTTTTCCCTACTTTCTTCAATTTCAGTCTGAATTTGGTAATAAGGAGTTCATGATCTGAGCCACAGTCAGCTCCTGGTCTTGTTTTTGCTGACTGTATAGAGCTTCTCCATCTTTGGCTGCAAAGAATATAATCAATCTGATTTCAGTGTTGACCATCTGGTGATGTCCATGTGTAGAGTCTTCTCTTGTGTTGTTGGAAGAGGGTGATTGCTATGACCAGTGCATTTTCTTGGCAAAACTCTATTAGCCTTTGCCCTGCTTCATTGTATATTCCAAGGCCAAATTTGCCTGTTACTCCAGGTGTTTCTTGACTTCCTACTTTTGCATTCCAGTCCCCTATAATGAAAAGGACATCTTTTTCGGGTGTTAGTTCTAAAAGGTCTTGTAGGTCTTCATAGAACCGTTCAACTTCAGCTTCTTCAGCATTACTGGTTGGGGCATAGGCTTGGATTACCGTGATATTGAATGGTTTGCCTTGGAAACGAACGGAGATCATTCTGTCATTTTTGAGATTGCATCCAAGTACTGCATTTTGAACTCTTTTGTTGACCATGATGGCTACTCCGTTTCTTCTGAGGGATTCCTGCCCGCAGTAGTAGATATAATGGTCATCTGAGTTAAATTCACCCATTCCAGTCCATTTCAGTTCACTGATTCCTAGAATGTCGACATTCACTCTTGCCATCTCTTGTTTGACCACTTCCAATTTGCCTTGATTCATGGACCTGACATTCCAGGTTCCTATGCAATATTGCTCTTTACAGCATCGGACCTTGCTTCTATCACCAGTCACATCCACAGCTGGGTATTCTTTCTGCTTTGGCTCCATCCGTTCATTCTTCTGGAGTTATTTCTCCACTGATCTCCAGTAGCATATTGGGCCCCTACTGACCTGGGGAGTTCCTCTTTCAGTACCCTATCATTTTGCCTTTTCATACTGTTCATGGGGTTCTCAAGGCAAGAATACTGAAGTGATTTTCCATTCCCTTCTCCAGTAGACCACATTCTGTCAGATCTCTCCACCATGACCCTCCTGTCTTGGGTTGCCCCACAGGCATGGCTTAGTTTCATTGAGTTAGACAAGGCTGTGGTCCTAGTGTGATTAGATTGACTAGTTTTCTGTGAGTATGGTTTCAGTGTGTCTGCCCTCTGATGCCCTCTTGCAACACCTACTATCTTACTTGGGTTTCTCTTACCTTGGGCATGGGGTATCTCTTCACGGCTGCTCCAGCAAAGCGCAGCTGCTGCTCCTTATCTTGGACGAGGGGTATCTCCTCACCGCCGCCCTTCCTGACCTTCAACGTGGGATAGCGCCTCTAGGCCCTCCTGCGCCCGCGCAGCCATTGCTCCTTGGACGTGGGGTTGGTCCTCCTGGCTGCTGCCCCTGGCCTCGGGCTTGGGGCCGTGGAGTAGCTCCTCCCGGCCGCAGCCCCTGACCTCGGACTTGGGTAGCTCTTCTCCGCCGTTCCTGCGCCGTCGCAGCCTGGCACTCTCGGCCTCTGCCCCTGACCTTGGACGCGGGGTAACTCCTCTCGGCCGCGCTATGTGCGCCGTCGCAGCAGCCGGCGCCGCGGCCCATTGTTTAGCTATTACAAATAATGCTGCTTGTGTACAAGTTTTTGTGTGAACCCATGTCTTCAATTCTCCTGGGTAGTGGAATTAATGGGTCACATGATAACTCTATGTTTAACTTTTGGGGGGAACTCTCAAACTTTTCAACAGCAACTACACCATTTTACATTCCTAAGAGCAATATATAAGCATTCCATTTTCTTCACATCCTCAACACTTTTAATTTTATTTTCTTTAATACATTTAAATATATGTGTGTGTGTGTGTGTGTGTTTCATTGAATATTCATTGGAAGGACTGATGCTGAAGCTGAAGCTCCAATACTTTGGCCATCTGATGCAAAGAACTAACTCACTGGAAAAGATCCTGATGCTGGGAAAGATTGAAGGCAAGAGGAGAAGGGGATGACAGAGGATGAGATGGTTGGAGGGCATCACTGACTCGATGGACACGAATTTAAGCAAGCTCTGGGAGTTGGTGATGGACAGGGAAGCCTGGACTGCTGGAGTCCATGGAGATGCAAAGAGTCGGACACGACTGAGCGACTGAACTGAACTGAACTGAACTGATATGCATGTGTGTGTGTATATGGCTGTCCTAGTGGGTAGAAGGTAGTATCTCTTTTTGTACATCCTATCTTGTGAGTTTAACACAAATTGTAGATACTATACACACACTACATATTTGCTTTTCCCATTTAATTTTGTGGAGATCATATCAGGATGTGCAAAACTTCTTATTCTTTTTTGCTGGCTTCATGGTATCCAGTTGTATGGATATGCAGTCTTCCTAGTTGTCATTGACTTAGCCAGTCCCTTGCTGATAGGCTGCTGTTCTATTTTTACCCCCAGTCTTTTGTGCAAACAGTGCTGAAGTGGTTGCCTCTTATATTCTATTGTTCCCATACAGAAGTTTGCCTGTAATGATCATTCTGAGAAGTGGCATTCTAGATTAAAGGGCATGTGCATTCTTTTATTTTTATAGGTGTTGTCAAATTGGTTTCCACAGAAAGTGTACCAATTTACACTCACCAGCAGTGTGGGTACCTGTTTTTTAAATGGACCCAGAATCATAAGATCAGATTTGTGAGGCTAAAGTAGTCTTAGTATGTACTCCTGTGTGGGTCAAGTATGGAATCACTTCTTTTGAGGGCACTGGGGATAAGGACCCACCTCATCAGGAGGTTTCCTTGGTTGGCAGTTATCAAGGAGAAAGTAGAACCTGAAGTGGGTTCATTTTAGAACTCTGTCTACCCTTCCTTGGAATAGTGGGGACTAACTAAAGATGCTGGGCAAGATAATCATTTGTTCATTTATTCCTTCAGTCAACAAATATTTATTGAAAGCCTACAATGTGGAGCTAGATGCTAGGGTGGGATGAAAAAAAAGAGACAAGATAGACCTTTTGTTGATGTTTTCAGGCTCTTGAGGAGTATAAGACATTAACACAAGTAAGAGTAAGGTAACAACAAATAGTGAGGGAAATGTATGTCATGCTACCAGAGTCTGTAGCAAGTATCTGAGGGTCAGCAAACGGTTCCCAGAGGAAACATGTTTGAATTGAGATATGAAATATGAATAAAAGACTAGCTAAAGAAGGACTTCCCTGGCAGTCCAGTGACTAAGACTCCTAGCTTCTAATGCAGTGACCTCAGGTTTGAATGCTGCCTGGGGAACTAAGATCTCACATGCTGTGCTGTGCACCAAAAAATAAATAAGCTAATCGATTAAAATAGTTGATCATGGGAAGAAAAAAAAAACAAAAAAAAAAAAAAAAAAAAAAATAGTTGATCAGCCTTTAAAAAAAGACTAGATAAAGGGAAATCTCTTTTTCTTCTAGTGGAAAAAGCATGAAGTGAAAGTGAAAGTGAAGTCGCTCAGTCGTGTCCGACTCTTTGCGACCCCCTGGACTGTAGCCTACCGGGCTCCTCTGTCCATGGGATTCTCCAGGCAAGAATACTGGAGTGGGTTACCATTTCCTTCTCCAGGGCATCTTCCCGACCCAGGGATCAAATACAGGTCTCCTGCATTGCAGGCAGACGCTTTAACCTCTGAACCACCAGGGAAGCCCAGAAAAAGCATAGTTAACACACAAAGAAGGGAGGTAAAAATACCTACCTCACAGAGTTGTTATAAGAACTAACAAATAATTTCTGTGCTATATTTAGCAAAATTCTTGGCATGTCAGTTACTTGCAGAATGCTCTTTTTGTTTCCACTGTTTCATTCAGTCATGGGGGAATATTAAAATTCTAGATCCCAAAGCAAAGCATTGCCACCCTAATTATGGTCTTATTTCAATTTCACCACCACCCAGTTCTCTCTCTTCCTCTATTTTTGGACTCCTATCCACTGCAGGACATCTATAATGTCCACCTTAGAAGCTAATTTCTGAGGCAGCTTTACAAATAGCTGAGAAAAGAAGAAAAGCAAAAGGCAAGGGAGAAAGGCAATGAATGCAGTTTCAGGGAATAGCAAGGAGAGATAAGAAAGCCCTATTAAGTGAACAATGCAAAGAGACAGAGGAAAACAATAGAATGAGAAAGACTAGAGATCCCTTCAAGAAAACTGGAGATATCAAGGGAACATTTCAAGCAAGGATGGGCACGATAAAGAAGAGAAAAGGTAAAGGCCTAACAAAAGCAGAAGAGATTAAGAAGAGGTGGCAAGAATACACAGAAGAACTGTACAAAAAAGGTCTTAATGACCCAGATAACCACAATGGTGTGGTCTTACCCACAGCCAGATAACCTGGAGTGTAAAGCCAAGTGGGCCTTAGGAAGTATTATTATGAACAAAGCTAGTGGAGGTGATGGAATTCCAGCTGAGCTATTTCAAATCTTAAAAGATGATGCTGGTAAAAGTGCTGCACTTAATATGTCAGCAAATTTGGAAAACTCAGTAATGGCCACAATTTTCAATTCCAGTCCTAAAGAATGGCAATGGCAAAGAGTGTTCAAACTACTGTTCAACTGCTCTCATTTCGCATTCTATAAGGTAATGCTCAAAATCCTTCAAGCTAGGACTTAGCAGTATGTGAACTATGAACGTCCAGATGTACAAGCTGGGTTTAGAAAAGGTAGAGGAATCAGAGATCAAATTGCCAACATTCAGTGGATCATAGAGAAAGCTAGGAAATTCCAGAAAAAAAAATCTACTTTTGCTTCATTGACTGTACTAGAGTGTTTGACTGTATGGATAACAATAACCTGGAAAATTCTTAAAGAGATGGGAATACCATCTTACCTGCCTCCTGAGAAGCCTGTATGCAGGTCAAGAAGCAACAATTAGAACCAGACATGGAACAACTCACTGGTTCCAAATTGGGAAAGGAGTATGTCAAGGCTGTATATTGTCACCCTGCTTATTTAACTTCTACGCAGAGTACATCATGTGAAATGCCAGGCTGGATGAATCACAAACTGGAATCAAGATTGCTGGGAAATATTAACATCCTCAGATATGCAGATTAAACCACTCTAATGGTTGGAAATGAAGACGAACAAAAGAGCCTCCTGATAAAGGTGAAAGAGGAGAGTGAAAAAGCTGGCTTAAAACTCAACATTCAAAAAACTGAGATAATGGCATCTGGTCCCATCACTTCATAGCAAATAGAAGGAGAAAAAGTGGAAACAGTAGCAGAGTTTATTTTCTTCGGCTCCAAAATCACTGCAGATGGTGACTGCAGCCATGAAAATAACAGACACTTGCTGGAGAAGGAAATGGCAACCCTCTCCAGTATTCTTGCCTGGAAAATCCCATGGACAGAGGAACCTGGCGGGCTACAGTCCATGGGGTCACAAAGAATCCGACACAACTTAGTGACTGAGCATGCACACATATAACTGAATCACTCTTTTGTATACCAGAACCTAACACAAATTGTAAAGTAGCTACACTGTAATAAATATAACAAGCAAATTTTTAAAAATGAATAAAGATGCTTGCCTCTTGGAAGGAAAGCTATGACAAACCTAGAGAGCATAGTAGAAAGCAGAGACATCACTTTGCTGATAAAGGTTGATATAGTCAAATCTATGGTTTTTCTAGTAGTCATGGTTGGATGTGAGAGTTGGACCATGAAGAAAGCTAAGCGCCACAGAACTGATGCTTCTGAACTGTGGTACTGGAGAAGATTCTTGATAGTTCCTTGGACTGCAAGATCAAACCAGTCAATCTTAAAAGAAATCAACCCTGAATATTCATTGGAAGGACTGATGCTTAAGCTGAAGCTCTAATACTTTGGCCACTTGATGTGAAGAGCCAACTCACTGGAAAAGACCCTAATGCTGGGAGATTGAAGGCAGGAGGAGAAGGGGGCAAGAGAGGATGAGTGGTTGGACCACTGGCTCAATGGACATGAGTTTGAGCAAGTGCTGGGAGATAGTGAAGGACAGGGAAGCCTGGCATGCTGCAGTCCATGGGGTCGCAAAGAGTTGGACATGATTTAGTTACTGAACAAAAACAATAACAGAAGCTAATTAGATTAATAAATACCATACATTTTGCCCTAATCTATACCAAGTACTTTACACCCATTATTTAATCTTCATAATAATCTCAGTAGGTACAAACTATTATTATTTCCATTTTACAAATGAAGAGACTGAAGCAAGCAAAGCCCAAGGACAATAGCTAGCAAATCGCAGCGCAGTATTCAAATTCAAGTTGGACTGATTTCTAACCACAACCTTACCCAGGCCGTGGGTTGCTACTTATCTTAAATCTTATTTACCCAACCAGGTGACAAGTTTATTTTAGGACAAGAACTTGCCTTTCTCGTTTTAATAAAAATAGCTAAGATTTATAGGTTAGAGCCTCTGCCTGCAATGCGGGAGATCTGGGTTCGATCCCTGGGTTGGGAAGATCCCCTGGAGAAGGAAATGGCAACCCACTCCAGTATTCTTGCCTGGAGAATCCCATGGACAGAGGAGCTTGGTGGGCTACAGTCCACGGGTTTGCAAAGAGTCGGACATGACTGAGCACTTCACTTTCACATGACACATACTTTACATGTATTAGTTCAAATCCTCATAACTCTTTCATATATTATTTCCCTCATGTTACAGATTAGGAGATTAGGGCTCAAAAGGATTAACCAACTTGGCCTGCAGATACAACAGACAAGAATCTTGATATAGGTAGGCCCAGTACCTACCCAGAAATGAGGAGATGATGTAGAAGAATATTTGTAATTGATAAATGGGAAATCACAGGACTATATTCACCCAAACTCTGGTATTCTGCATCTAGCGTGATGTTTGCACAGTGGCAGTAAATAGGGGAGAGGGAATTGTCAGAGAGCTGCCTATCTCTTCCTTCAAGCTCTATGAGAATAAACTTTTAGACTTGACAGTAAGCAGAGCCCAACGGGTTATTGTGGAATTCCTATGTTGCCTCACTGAACATAGGCAACTGTGACCAAAGTCTCTCACTGGGAGTTTTGTGGTAGAGAATACAGATAATTTTAACACTTACAGCACGTTTTCCATGTACCAGGCAGCATTCTCGGTACTTCATGTGGTTTAACTCATTTAATTTCCAGGTAAGGACTGTTAACCTCCCATATCACAGCTGAGAAATTGAAGTGCCTAAAGGTTAAAGAATTTGCCCGAGGCCTCTAACTAGCAAGGGCGGGGGACACTCCTTAGCGTGGTTTCAGAGCTGGCAGGAGAGAAAGAGAAGTCACTCAATCGTGTTCGACTCTTTGCAACCCGATGGACTGCAGCCTATCAGGCTCCTCTGTCCATGGGATTTTCCTTGCAAGAATACTGGAGTGGGCTGCCATTTCCTTCTCCAGGGGATCTTCCCGACCTAGGGAGCAAACCGGAGTCTCCGCACTGCAGGCAGACGCTTTGCCATCTGAGCTACCAAGGAACTCAATTGGTAAAGAATCCGCCTGCAATGCAGAAGACTTGGGTTCGATTCCTGGGTCAGAAAGATCTGCTGGAAAAGGGATAGGCTACCCACTCCAGTATCATGATGGTGTGATCACTGACCTAGAGCCAGACATCCTGGAATGGGAAGTCCAGTGGGCCTTAGAAAGCATCACTATGAACAAAGCTAGTGGAGGTGATGGAATTCCAGTTGAGCTATATCAAATCCTGAAAGATGATGCTGTGAAAGTGCTGCACTCAATATGCCAGCAAATTTGGAAAACTCAGCAGTGGCCACAGGACTGGAAAAGGTCAGTTTTCATTCCAGTCCCAAAGAATGGCAATGCGAAAGAATGCTCAAACTACCGCACAATTGCATTCATCTCACATGCTAGTAAAGGAATGCTCAAAATTCTCCAGCAATACCTGAACCGTGAACTTCCTGATGTTCAAGCTGGTTTTAGAAAAGGCAGAGGAACCAGAGATCAAATTGCGAACATCGGCTAGATCATGGAAAAAGCAAGAGAGTTCCAGAAAAACATCTATTTCTGCTTTATTGACTATGCCAAAGCCTTTGACTGTGTGGATCACAATAAACTGTGGAAAATTCTGAAAGACATGGGACTACCAGACCACCTGACCTGCCTCTTGAGAATTTTGTATGCAGGTCAGGAAGCAACAGCTAGAACTGGACATGGAACAACAGACTGGTTCAAAATAGGAAAAGGAGTATGTCAAGGCTGTATATTATCACCCTGCTTATTTAACTTATATGCAGAGTACATCATGAGAAACGCTGGGCTGGAAGAAGCACAAGCTGGAATCAAGATTGCCGGGAGAAATATCAATAATCTCAGATATGCAGATGACACCACCCTTATGGCAGAAAGTGAAGAGGAACTCAAAAGCCTCTTGATGAAAGTGAAAAAGTTGGCTTAAAGCTCAACATTCAGAAAACGAAGATCATGGCATCTGGTCCCATCACTTCATGGGAAATGGATGGGGAAACAGTGTCAGACTTTATTTTTTGGGGCTCCAAAGTCACTGCAGATGGTGACTGTAGCCATGAAATTAAAAGACGCTTACTCCTTGGAAGAAAAGTTATGACCAACCTAGATAGCGTATTCAAAAGCAGAGACATAACTTTGCGAACAAAGGTTCGTCTAGTCAAGGCTATGGTTTTTCCAGTGGTCATGTATGGATGTGAGAGTTGGACTGTGAAGAAAGCTGAGTGCCGAAGAATTGATGCTTTTGAACTGTGGTGTTGGAGAAGACTCTAGAGAATCCCTTGGACTGCAAGGAGGTCCAACCAGTCCATTCTGAAGATCAGCCCTGGGATTTCTTTGGAAGGAATGATACTAAAGCTGAAACTCCAATACTTTGGCCACCTCATGTGAAGAGTTGACTCATTGGAAAAGACTCTGATGCTGGGAGGGATTGGGGGCAGGAGGAGAAGGGGACGACGGAGGATGAGATGGCTGGATGGCATCACCGACTCGATGGACGTGAGTGAGTGAACCCCAGGAGTTGGTGATGGACGGGGAGGCCTGGCGTGCTTCGATTCGTGGGGTCGCAAAGAGTCGGACCTGACTGAGCGACTGAACTGAACTGAACTGAACCCACTCCAGTATTCTTGGGTTTCCCTTGTGGCTCAGCTGGTAAAGAATCTGCCCGCAAAGCGGGAGACCGGGGTTCGATTCCTGGGTTGGGAAGATCCCCTGGAAAAGAAAAAGGCTACCTACTCCAGTATTCTGGCCTGGAGAATTCCATGGACTGTATAGTTAATGGGGTCGCAAAAGAGTTGGACATAACCAGAAAAGGTATATATACTAAAACATTTGAGGGCTTCCCTCATAGCTTAGAGCTGGAGCCCCTCCTGAATAACAGTGCAAGAGAAGAGTTACTTGAGTCCAGCGAAAATAGAGACGAAACTGTAGTTTAATGAAGAACCAAAAATTCCTGCAAGCTGAGTAGAAAAGTTAATTTCTCTGTGCCTGCCTGCCTGCCAGCACGTCTCCCATCTGCAACTTTCCTCCTTCTCAGCGGCCTTTCCCGCCCCTCCTCCTCTGACAGTAGACGGAGCCGGGATAGTAGGTGAAAGGTCGCAGCGGGGTTTGGCAACTCCCGGTTGGTCCCGCCTCTTTTCCACTGAGCCGGCGGAGCCGAGGGAGCGCCTGGGTTGTCGCTCGTCCAGTCCAGGCAAGCGGAGCCGACAGTCCTAAAGCTCCGGGGACCTGCTAGAGTCACCAATTTGGAGCTTTGCCCCCTCACCTCCCCACGAGGAAGGCAGCAAAACCACCCACGGCCTTCCTTCCACGGCGTGGACATTCCCTCCCCAGGGGCCTCCCCATTCCCAGCGTGTCCCCAGCAATTTATTTCCCGAGATCAGCCATTGGGTGCCCTCACGACACCCAGTGACTTGTGTGTGTGTGTGGGGGGGGGCAGGGATGAGGTTTGGGAGCACCCTGGGAGCGTGGTGCTTAATGAGGCTTCCTCAGCCCCCAGTCTGGGAGCTAGCCTCTAGGAGTTTCCTCGTAGCTCAGTCGGTAAAGAATCTGCCTGCAATGCATAAGATCCAGGTTCCATCTCTGGGTCGGGAAGCTCCCCTGGAGAAGGAAATGGCAACCCGCTCCAATGTTTTTGCCTGGTGAATTCCATAGATAGAGGAGCCTGGCTGGCTACAGTCCACGGGGTCGCAAGAGTCGGACACGGCTTAGGGACTAAACCACCACCTAGACTGTGACCTCCTAGGACTTTCGTTCATCCTCAGACTTCGTTCCGTGGCCACATTGTACACGAGAAAACTGACATCCAGTGCCTGCCAAGGAACTCGGTCACATGCTCAGACACCAGGGCCAGGTGTGTATTCCACATTTTGGTACTGTGACAAACTCTCATGAAAAGCAGGGTTTATAATGTAAAAAGACGCCATTCCAGAGATACAATGGCAAAGAAAACTCGGAATAGGGACTGGGGGGCGGGGGGGGCGGGGTGGCGTTTGGAATCCTGTTACCTCTAGGAAGTGAAACAATGTCAACTTTTCAGTTCCTGAATGAAGGAAACGGGCAGTATGGTGGGGGGTGGGTGGAGCGAGGGCCTGAGGCCCTCTGACAGTCTGTGCTTTGCTGAAATCTGCGGCGAAGAATGCATCCCCAGCCGCCCGCCGGACCTCATGCCACGCAGTCTGAGAGCCCTTGGATTGCATCAATTTAGGTGTGTTTTCCATCTACTTGGTATGCGTGAATAATGACTTTCTAATTACCTCAAACGTTTCCTGCAGCTAGAAAAGGCAGTTGAAGTTAACATACATGCCTTGTGCCATGTCCACCTCAGTGATTCAGTCGCACAGCGTTTATTTCCGGAAACAGCCCTGACTGAAGCTGCTGAGAGCTGCCTGGGACCCCAGACCGCCCTCGCCTAGGGGCGGGGCCGCGAGTTTGCGTCAGGGCTCCAGTGCGCGCGCGCGCGCGGGCTCCTGGCCGCACCGCGGGTATAAATCGGCCGGGTGGCCCCAGCTCAGAGTTTCGCTGCAAGCTGCGCTTTTAGCTGCAGTGGGGCGTCTGGGTTGACATCTCGTGGGTCGACTTTCTTTCCGACTCCGCGCGACCCGTTATTACAGCAAGCGGGCCGCTCCTGGCCCTTCCTCCTGGAGGTGAGCGGCTTTGTAGGCTTCCCGGCTCCCCGCCCCCATCCCCAGGGCTGCGTGCCCCGCGGGTCTCCTGGCGTTCCCCGGCCTGGGACTGCGCTGTGGAGAGCGTCCCTTCTCGTCCCCACCTGGGGCCCCACTCAGCCACCCCGCCCAGCTTTCTCCAGGGGTGGCCTAACTAGGATCCGTGTGCCCACCCCATGCTGTGCCCATCCAGAGCACACCGAGCATCTCCTTCCTGTTGCTTGTAGGAACTGCCCGTTTTCTTGCCTGTCCCCCCTAGACTGGAAGGCGCATGAGGGCCGAGTTCGTGTCTGCAGGGCCTCGAGTGGCCCTAGTGCCATCCGGGGTGCCAAACAAGTTGTGGGTGTTCAGGGCGTACTTGTTAAATAAGTGAACTTGATATATTTTACTCCGTTAGGATTATTTAGACTTTTTAAAAGTTTATGATTAATTTACACCTGACTGAGATGTGATGGAGATTTCCAGGCAGGTTGCTTTTGCTTTCTCAAGGACATGTTCTTATATTCCTGCAATCGACCCCCCTACCCCCTGCACCCTTCCCCCCCAAAAAAGAACTGGGTTTTTACATCAGGAATGTTTGTGGTCCCTGGACTGTGGAACAGGGATTCTCTATACCTGAAAGCAGAAGTAAAAGTTTTAAGGAATGCTCTTGAATTAGTCCAAAAAGCTGAGTCGCTCCACAGCTGGTGGGAGCCATGGCATTTACAGTGTAAATTTACTTGGAGATTCTGCCCTGGCCCCTGCCTCCCTGACTGGCTGGCCACCTGCTTAGCTCTAGGGTCAAGGTCAGAGGCAGGCATATCCGGGAAGGCTGGAGATTAACCTCGGCTCTCTCTTCTCAGGATCCAGAGGCCTTTCAGAAGCAGAAGTCAGCTGTGTTGTTCTACAAAGGAGTGGAATTCTTGAAGCCATGAAGCATATGTTGAACCTCTATCTCTTAGGTGGGGTGATGACCTTGCTCTCCATCTTCATTGGACTGATGGAGTCCCTGGAGGCCTGCTGGAGAGCCTGTCTCCTGGGAGCTCCTGGGCCACCAGAGGTCAGCTTGCCAACACAGAGCCCCCAAGGGCCTTCCAGACCATCCATCCAGAGGGGTGTGATAAGACCTCCTTCCACTGGTTATAACCTTGGAACAGTGTCCAAAATACCGCCAGCTCTACCAGTTCCTGGGCAGGCAAGCTGCACATCAGTGTTATCAGAGAACTAACTGTTACTAGGCCCTCGAAGAACCTCATCTGGATACTCCTTGTTCTGGAAAAAGCCTGTTTAATCACAGATCTTGGTGGGTGGCCTGTGGCTGTGGAATGGAGTGATCTCACTCTCCTCCCCAGTCTGCCCTATGCTTGGCTGTCATGGGCAGCCTGGCTTTGTCTTCTTTTAGTTGAGGACTTGTGCTGGAACTTCAGCTGTTGGGAGATGGTCTTAGTTTCAATCCTACTTTCTAAGCATCCGCCAAGAATTCTTTTGGACTTGGGTGTCTTATAGTCAGTTTACTTGGTATTCAGCTTTTTTCCCATGAGAGCTCTTCTGTGTGCAGATAACAGTTAAGAGTTGTGTGGGTTGGCTGTAGGAAGGGGGAAGGTGGAGTCTTCTGTGTCCCATTCTCATTTTTACATTTTTTAAAGTTCTTCCTCCAACTTAGCGAGTATGTGTGTGTATGTATTGGTCTGAAGTGGACAGAGGAATGATAGCACCTGCTTGGGACAAGGGCATTTTGGCCACCTTGTGGCTTAAATAAGTTTTTCTAATGAAATAAGGTTGAATGTATATATCCACTCCGTGTCTTGTTGACTCCTGCCCTTGAAATTGGTGATAGGGAAGGGTTTTAATGTGCACATCTGAGGTTTCACATCTTAAAGCATAGGAGCAGAAAAGTATGTAAAACACTTTGTTTAAAACATAAGGTAAATAAACCTTTGAACGTGGAGGCAGGTGCACTTGGGGCTGCCCTGTATCAACCAGTTGTCCCAGCCTGCTGCTAAGTCGCTTCAGTCGTGTCCGACTCTGTGCAACCCCATAGACGGCAGCCCACCAGGCTCCCCCGTCCCTGGGATTCTCCAGGCAAGAACACTGGAGTGGGTTGCCATTTCCTTCTCCAGTGCATGAAAGTGAAAAGTGAAAGGGAAGTCGCTCAGTTGTGTCCGACTCTTCGCGACCCCATGGACCGCAACCCACCAGGCTCCTCCATCCATGGGATTTTCCAAGCAAGAGTACTGGAGTGGGGTGCCATCGCCTTCTCCGTGTCCCAGCCTAGGCCAAGGCTATTAGAGTTTTCTCTTGACTCTATCCATCTCTAAAGAAAAAGAAAAATGGTCCTTTCTGACAATCTTTCAGCTTCAGTCCCTGGAGAAGACTTGAGTCCAGTAGGCGTTTTTTCTCTGCGTTCTTATCTACTCAATTCTGATTGTTCTCCAGGTCGGCTGGTGAAATGTCTGTGCTTCACTGATGATTGTTTCTGCTCTCTCAGACCTAACAGCTTGGACTTTCCAGAAAAATGGAGATTTTTTTTTCCTTGAATTCCCTCCTTCATCCCCACTCCATATTGAAGCATATTCATTCCTCTGCGTATGGTAATTAACACACTCATCTTGGTACACATGCCCTTTTGTATATGGTGAGTCTGATTTACTTTTGCTAAAGGGTAAGAATGGTGCATGGTGTCCTCTGCTAAACCGGTTTTATTTTCTGAGTGTTCTTTGTTTTTGGCTGTGCTGGGTCTTGGCAGCTGTGCGGGCTCCTTGACGAGAGTGGGGGCTGCTCTCTAGTTGCAGTGCTTGGACTTCTCATACTGCAGTGGCTTCTCTTTTTGGGGAGCACAGGTTTTAGGGCACGTGGGCTTCAGTAGTTGCGGCTCCCAGGCTCTAGATCACATGCTCAAATAGTTCTGTGGGCTTAGTTCCCCCTCAGCATGTGGGGTCTTCCTGGATCAGATATCAAACCCATGTCTCCAGCATTGGTAGGCCGGCGGATTCTTTACCACTGAGCCACCAGGGAAGCCCTCTTCCTGAGTGTTGTTAAACTCAAGTGCTACTACCCCAGACTTCCCTGGTGGCTCAGATGGTAAAGAATCTTGAGTTCAATCCCTGGGTTAGGATGATCCCCTAGAGAAGAGAATGGCAACCCACTCCAGTATTCTTGCCTAGAGAATAACATGGACAGAGGAGCCTGGCAACAGTCCATGGGGTCACAAAGAATTGAACACAACTGACTGACTAACACATAGCCCAGAAACCAGTGGTTTGGGCATCACTTTTATTTATTGTGCTGTGGTAATTCTTAGTGCTGTTGGCAAGTATTTCCAGCTTCCCACCTGGGCACATGATAAAAGATTGCACTCTGGTCTTTCGTGATTGGCTGGGCTTATGTGACGTGTCTTGGTAGCAGAGTACTCTTAGAAATATAGTTGGCTTTTTATCTCTGATTTCAGGCAGTTTCATGCCATAGCTGCCCTTTTCTAGACATTTTTCTTAGATTTGGTGTCTTTTTTCATTCTTATGCCTTTTCAACTACTTTGGGGCATTTTCATCTTTTGGTTGGAGACCTGCACCTGAAGTCTCTTTCCCAAGCAGTTTAGCTTAATGGAAATGGTTACTGAGTGCCACAAATTAAATAAGGTCTTGGCTCTAAAACAATTTAAACTACTCAGGTTTCAACAGAGATGTGATGAGTAGGGTAAAAAACTGTCCCTGTGCCTGGCAGAGGGGTTTCCTTGGTTACTGGATTTTTAGTGTTAAGAACTGGAATGGTTCTGATCAAACCAGGACTGTTACCATAACAACAAAGCTGAGTTTGAATTTTCTTTTGAGTGATTTTTGTCACTCCAAGCATCTCCATTTTATCTCTTGCCATTTAGGGATGCCCTGGAGGAGGAAATGGCAACTCACAATACCCAAGGTATTGGGATTGCCTGGGAAATCCCATGGACAGGAGCCTGGTAGGGCTGCAGTCCATAGTGTCGCAGTCAGACACGACTGAGCATGCATTTAAGGATGAGAAGCAGTTGCTTCTGTGAACCCCTGTGACATCCATAGTCTCTCTTGATCCCTTTACCTTCTTGCAAGCTGGCCAATTCTCTTCTGAACTCATCCTGGGGTGCTTTGTCAGTGACGGCCAACTGTATCCAATTTCTGCTGCTAAAATTCTATTCTCTTGACTCTCCTAGCTTATTAGGTAGATTATTAAAGTATAACATCTAAGTTACTGCAGGCCACAATTTTACCAAATGTTTTGCTACTGTATAACATGGATTGCTGACCTTCTAGCCTCCAGTAAGATTTCTTTGCTGCCTTCCACATTAGTTATTCATACATATTAAGTGTTGTTTTTTAAATAATATGTAACACCCGCCTCTAGATTCTGATTTCTTTATCAGTCAGGACAAATTAGGTTATACTGCAGCAACCACCCTGAAAACTTTGCAGCTTAAAACAGAGAACAATGGCCTAAGGATGTCTTCCCAAGAAGCAGAATTGAGAGCTAATCAAGAACTATTCCCTTTGCTCCAGGTAAGGGGCTGTCATCACATCTACGCAGTGGAACATCACAGTCACTAGGCTATTGTGTTTTCCATTTGTCCCCACTCCCGTGACTTCATTTATCCTTTCCCTGTTCCACCAGAGTACATTAGATGTGTGGCTGCTACTGCTAAGTCACTTTAGTCGTGTCCGACTCTGTGTGACCCCATAGACAGCAGCCCACCAGGCTCCGCTTTCCCTGGGATTCTCCAGGCAAGAACACTGGATTGGGTTGCCATTTCCTTCTCCAATGCATGAAAGTGAAAAGGAAGTCACTCAGTCGTGTCCGACTCTTCACGACCCCATGGATTGCAGTCTACCAGGCTCCTCCGTCCATGGGATTTTCCAGGCAAGAGTACTGGAGTGGGGTGCCATCGCCTTCTCCGAGATGTGTGGCACATGGCTTGTTTTAGTTTATCGTTGTCTAGCTCAAGCCACATCTGAAACTGTCAATAGCAACTATTGTGCATCATGCAGATTCTTGAATTTGAACTTGACGTGACTGAAGGGAATTCTTGGGTTGTTTCCTTTGTGGGGGAACATATAGTAAATGTGTTCTACTTGCAGGAGAAATAGTGAGCTGAAAGGTTGTTGACTAGAAGGGTTATTAGTAGTCATTTGTTCAGTCACTAAGTCATGTACAATTCTTTGTGACCCCATGGACTGCAGCACACAAGCCTTCCCTGTCCTTCACTATCTCCTGGAGTTTGCTCAGACTCATTTCCGTTGAGTTGATAATGCCATCCAACCATCTCATCCTCTGTTGCCCCCTTCTCCTCCTAGCCTCCGTCTTTCACAGCATCAGAGTCTTTTCCAATGAATTGGCTCTTCAAATCAGGTGGCCAAAGTATTGGAGCTTCAGCTTCAGCATCAGTCCTTCCAATGTATATTCAAGGTTGATTTCCTTTAGGATTGACTGGTTTGATGTCCTTGCTGTCCCAGGGACTCTCAAGAGTCTTTTCCAGCACCGCAGTTTGAAAGCATCAATTTTGGGGCGCTCAGCCTTCTTTATAGTCCAACTCACACATACGTACATGACTACTGGAAAGGTCATCATTAACATTCCTCAAATATTTCTGCCCTTGCCTTCTAAGCACATGACAGAATCGCACTTTCTGACATCCTTGCGTTGAATGGAGCCATATAATTAGTTCTGGCCAGAAACTTGCGAGTAGAAATGATTTGTGTCGATTCTAGGTTGGTGCATTTAAGCACAGGTTCAGAAACCTCCAAAGCCCTGTTTGCTTCTATCACAGTCACCAGCAGGGCTCTAGATGAATTTGTTCCATTAACGTAGTCCTGGAGTACGGGTCATGAAGCAGAGCCTTCAGCTGATCCCTGATGAACATGTAACGTACACAGAAAAAAACTTTGTCCTTTTTTTTAAATACATTGTACTTTACTTATTTATTTGGCTGTGCCAGGTCTTAGCTGTGGTATGTAGGATCTTCAGTTGTAGCATGTGAACTCTTAGTTGCTGCATGTCGGATCTAGTTACCCCACTAGGGATTGGTCCGAGAGCGCAGAGTCCAAACCACTGGACCACCAGGGAAGTGCCCCTCTGTTGTCTTACGCTACTGCCATGTGGACTTTTTGCTAACTTGGCCTATCCTGGTAACATTGCTTATAGTACCTACTGCGTGCCAGATGCCAGGCATCAACTAAAATCTCATCACTACCTATCTCAGATAACATGCAAGATGGAAGGAGGGATGCATGTAAACAATATTTCATGGCTTACTATAGAATGATATGGCTACATACATAATATGGACAGTGGCTACATAAAGTTATTTATGGACAGGAGACAGATGTTAAGGATCTGAGTTTTATTTTTAATTTCTTTATATTGGTTGTGCCACGTGGCTTGTGGGATCTTAGTTTCCCAACCAGAGATTGAATCCAGGCCCTTGGCAGGGAAAGCTCAGAATCCTAACCACTGGACCACAGGGATGTCCCAGAGGATCTGAATTTTTTAAAAATGAATAGGCTATCTAGTTAGGAAAGAGTTTCCCAGTAGAGCAAATAGTGTGAGTAAGGGCATGGAGCTGAAACTAAGCACATGTTTAGAGAACTGCAACTATTTTAAAATATAGTTGTTAGCTTGAAGCTGTAACTCTAGTGCCATCTACTGGAATGGAATGAAGAGAATGAACTGCTTTAAATTGCTTTCTGGATTTGAAGCACTGCACTCCTAAAGCTTAGGAGAAGTATCAATATTAAGGACTAGAAGATACGATCTAGTTTAGCACTGTCCAATAAAGGTATAATGCAAGCTGTATATATGATTTAAAATTGTCTAGTAGTCACATGAAAAAGAAAAAAGAAACAGGAAAAGGTATTTTAAATTTTAGCTAACCTAATACATTAAGAATATTTCAATATGTAATCAACATGAAAAGTTATTAATGAGATGTTTTACATTTTTATTTTTGTTCTAAGTGTGTATTTGTATTGGTGAGTATTTTACACTTACAACACACCTGCATTTGGATTAGCCACATTTCAAGCGCTTAGTAATCACGTGTGGCTGGTGGCTAGTGTATTGGGTGATGTCTTATCATTTTACCACAGAGGAAACAGAAGGAAACTAAGTAACTTAGATAATGTCATTGAATTAATTGGTCTCTTCCAGTATGCAGCTCTTTTGTCTACATCATGGGTTTGTTTGTTTGTTTTTTTTTTTTTTTCAAGGACTCTTCAAAGTGCAGTAAAGAAAAATAAGTCAATAATGAGTTTTATCACCCTTGAGGTAATTCTTATGTGGGCACACGTGCCAGGAGCCGGAGAGACATTCCACTTGTGACGAAGGTCATGAGGAAGGAGGCTCGGCATACGCAAAGGCTGGATCGAGCCTCAGGAGTCCCCCTGGATATTCTCGAGCATCTACCCCCAAAAAACCAGAGTCTGCCTACTTTATTGCTTTGTGCTCTCAAGCTCTCACCTCTGTCTTTACTGGGGGCTGTCCCCTACCACCATCTTGCTCTCTCTGACAAAGAGTTAACTTACAGCTCCAATTAATAAAAGTTCCTGGGCAATTAGCAGTGTTTAAATCCAAACCCCTCAGATGGCTCTCTAACTCGCCTGACAAATTTACCCGGACTCCTACAGCTATGCATACGATTGTTTACAGTCTCCCAGCCTCAAGAGGCACGGGAAGCTTAAGATATTCAAATAGCTTAGAGCCTCTCAGAGAGTTAGAAACTGTCAGAATAAAACTAGTAAAAGATTTCATTGATGCACCAATGCTTGCTGCCAAGTTTTCACATCCCCTGTATTGTATCCTTGAATGTGTATTAATTAATATAGTTGGTATGTAGAAAAAATAAGTAGTGGCCTTGGTGTTAGTAACTTTAGACCCTTAAGGTAATAAATTCTTTCCTTTGTTGTAAACCCATTACACATCCGCCCTATAGGAATGCAATTTTATCTTCGGAAGATGGTGCCAAACCTTAAAATAATTACTCTTAGTCTTTGTTGATAAGTCTTTGTCAAGAGTCATAAAATGTTAATAGGCCTTCTGGCCATAAGATGATGTAAATCACCTAAACCATTTGTATACGATAAATTTGCAGGAAAGAAACCCTGGTTTTTGATAAGGATCAAATACTGCTGACTTTGCATCCCCTATTATCCTCTATGTGTAACTTAGGGTATAAAAGCCCCTGTTGAAAATAAAGCTACGGGCCTTGCTCACCAACGCTTGGTCTCCCCATGTCATTCTTCCCCTCAACTTCCAGCTGAGTCTCCATCTGGAGCACGGATATCCTCTGCGACCATTTATTTGCCTGGGCTTCTAAGACCCACTCAAGAAGGTGTCTAAGGTGGGGCACCTTCCGCTATTCGAGAGGGCGCCTGCGGCCTCCGTGGTCAGAGCTAACCTGGTGTCATGGGTTATATTGATTTTCTGCGTAAACCAAGCTACTCAGCTTCTTTTCTCCACTGAATTTTCCTACTGAGCTATCCTCATTCTATTACTGTTTATATCTTTGACAAATAAATAAATAGGTCACCGAAGCCGTCTCTCCTTCGAATACCCTGGATCAGCTGGGGCTGGACCCCGGCACACATGTGAGATTTTTTTTCCTAAGCAAACTTAATTGTAACAAAATTTAAAATTATAAAATGGCTATAACTTACAATGCTTGTTTTATGTCCTGCTTTGCACACAAGAGTATTAATAATGCCAACAAACTTGATTTGCTTTATATGGCAAGCCTATACCGACTTGATGACTCAGCATTCATCACTTGAGGGACTTCCCTGGTGGTCCAGTGTTTAAGAATCTGCCTTCCACGGCAGGGGACCTGGGTTCAATCCCTGGTCAGAGAATGGAGGTCCCAAATGCCACAGGGCAACCAAGCCCGTGTGGCACAACTATGGATCCTGTGCTCTTGAGCCTATGTTCTGCAATAAGAGAAAACCACATGCCCCAACAAAGAGCCCACATGTGGCAATGAAGACCCAGTGCAGCCAGAATAAAAAATAATAAAATATATATTAAAATAGTTTTAAAAAATAAATCACCACTGAGCATTAACTGTCTTTATTACTGTTTTCTTTCTTCTTTTGGATTAACTGAAAATTCTTCAGTGTTGTATTTTACCTCCACTATTGATTTATTAGCTATACCTCTTTTCGTTATTTTTTTAATGGTTTCTCTCTTCTAGGGTTTACAATAGACATCTTCAACTTACTACAGTCTACCTTCAAATGATATTATACCACTCATGTATAATGTCAGAGCCATGCAACAGTACATTTTTATCTCCACACTCTTATTCAATGTGCCATTCTTGTCATATATTTTACTTCTGCATGTGTTCTAAATTTGATGTTACATACTGTTGTAATTTTTTAAACAACTTATTTAAAGAACTCTTAAAATTATATACAATATATATTTTAATATGTATATTTAAAAATTTGCTTCAGTTCAGTTGTCGCTCAGTCATGTCCCACTTTTTGCGACCCCATGAATCACAGCACGCCAGGCCTCCCTGTCCATCACAAACTCCCGGAGTTCACTCAGACTCACGTCCATCGAGTCGGTGATGCCATCCAGCTATCTCATCCTCTGTCATCCCCTTCTCCTCTTGCCCCCAATCCCTCCCAGCATCAGAGTCTTTACCAATGAGTCAGCTCTTCTCATGAGGTGGCCAAAGTATTGGAGTTTCAGCTTCAGCATCATTCCCTCCAAAGAAATCCCAGGGCTGATCTCCTTCAGAATGGACTGGTTGGATCTCCTTGCAGTCCAAGGGACTTTCAAGAGTCTTCTCCAACACCACAGTTCAAAAGCATCAATTCTTCGGTGCTCAACTTTCTTCACAGTCCAACTCTCACATCCATACACGACCACTGGAAAAACCATAGCCTTGACTAGACGAACCTTTGTTCGCAAAGTTATGTCTCTGCTTTTGAATATGCTATCTAGGTTGGTCATAACTTTCCTTCCAAGGAGTAAGCGTCTTTTAATTTCATGGCTGCAGTCACCATCTGCAGTGATTTTGGAGCCCCAAAAATAAAGTCGGACACTGTTTCCACTGTTTCCCCATCTATTTCCCATGAAGTGATGGGACCAGATGCCATGATCTTCGTTTTCTGAATGTTGAGCTTTAAGCCAACTTTTTCCCTCTCCTCTTTCACTTTCATCAAGAGGCTCTTTAGTTCCTCTTCACTTCCTGCCATAAGGGTGGTGTCATCTGCATATCTGAGGTTATTGATATTTCTCCCAGCAATCTTGATTCCAGCTTGTGCTTCTTCCAGTCCAGCGTTTCTCATGATGTAGTCTGCATAGAAGTTAAATAAGCAGGGTGACAGTATACAGCCTTGACGTACTCCTTTTCCTATTTGGAACCAATCTGTTGTTCCATGTCCAGTTCTAACTGTTGCTTCCTGACCTGCATCTAGATTTCTCAAGAGGCAGGTCAGGTGGTCTGGTATTCCCATCTCTTTCAGAATTTTCCACAGTTTATTGTGATCCACACAGTCAAAGGCTTTGGCATAGTCAATAAAGCAGAAATAGATGTTTTTCTGGAACTCTCTTGCTTTGTCGATGATCCAGCGGATGTTGGCAATTTGATCTCTGGTTCCTCTGCCTTTTCTAAAACCAGCTTGAACATCTGGAAGTTCACGGTTCATGTATTGCTGAAGCCTGGCTTGGAGAATTTTGAGCATTCCTTTACTAGCATGTGAGATGAGTGCAATTGTGTGGTAGTTTGAGCATTCTTTGGCATTGCCTTTCTTTGGGATTGGAATGAAAACTGACCTTTTCCAGTCCTGTGGCCACTGCTGAGTTTTCCAAATTTCCTGGCATATTGAGGGCTTACATATTTACAATTTCTAGGCTTCTCTGTCCATGCTGAAGTGGATAGCCATTTCCTTTTCCAGGGGATCTTCCTAACCCAGGGATTAAACCCAGGTCTCTTGAGTTGCAGGTAGATTCTGCAATGTCTGAGCCACCAGGGAAGCCCTATAATATATATTTTAATATGTATATTTTTAAAGTTTAGTTACATACTTACAGTTTGTACTGTTCTTATTCTTTGTATAGATGTAGGTTTACAGTTTCTATTACATTTGGAAAGTTTCCCACCCATATTTCTTCACATATGTTTTTGTTTTTGTTTTAACCTCAACAAGTAAAGAGTTATGTCTAAGACAGCCCTGACCACGTCCACAACCCTGATCAGACTACTTTTAGAGCTAGTAATGGTTCTTCCAACATGTGGCATACCTTGGCAAACATAGTTGCTTCTCAGCAAATATTTGTAGGGCCATATGTAGGATAATTCTTTAACTTTTTATTTTAAAAGGAAATACATGCTCAAGATAAATAATTTAAGCATATATATATATACACATACTGTATATATATAGTATATACTGTATGTAGTATATATACTATATATGTATATATATTGTGTATATATGTATGTGTATATAAATGTATGTGTATACTGTATATATGTGTATATATACACTGTATATTCTATATATACTATATATTATATATATTATGAATATATATAATATATTCATACTATATATGTACATATTATATATGTATCGGTCAGTTCAGTTCAGTTCATTCACTCAGTCGTGTCTGACTCTTTGCGACCCCATGAATCGCAGCACGCCAGGCCTCCCTGTCCATCACCAACTCCCAGAGTTTACTCAGACTCACGTCCATCGAGTCAGTGATGCCATCCAGCCATCTCATCCTCTGTCGTCCCCTTCTCCTCCTGCCCCCAATCCCTCCCAGCATCAGAGTCTTTTCCAATGAGTCAACTCTTCCAATGAGGTGGCCAAAGTACTGGAGTTTCAGCTTTAGCATCATTCCCTCCAAAGAAATCCCAGGGATCGTTATATATAATATATATTATTATATATATTATATATATACACATGATATATATATAATATATGATATACTATATATATAGTATATATATATATATATATATATATATAGTATACTATATATACTATATATATTCAAGCGTATATATGTATACTGTGGAAAGTAAGTCCTTTCTTTTCACCACAGTTGCCATTGCCCTACCCCTCCTAACACAACCACATTTTTATCCTCCCAGAAGTTTCTGGGTATGTTCTAACATGTTCATATGGGTATATATTCTTTTAAATTCCTTTTACCCAAGTGGTGGCATATTATATATACTGCTCTGCATCTTGTTTTACCTTAATGTCTTGGTAATCATTCCTTATCAGTATATACAAAGCTACCTATTCTTTCATGGGCTGCAAACCATCACCTCATTATAGATTATGGTTAGGGTTAAGGTTAGGTTCGTATCGTAACGTAACTGCTGCCCTGTTGATGGACATTTAAGTTGTCTCCAGTCTTTGTCACTGCAAACAGTGTTTCAGGGAACATTCTTCCACTTATTTAACACTAGAACTTACTATACAAGTAAGTGAGGTACTCTAGCATAAGTGGTCACGCTGATGTTCTTTATGTCGTTTAAATTTTTGGTCTATGCTGCAAACATTGTAAGAGAAGTTTCCTGTTTGTTTTTTGTTTTTTCCTTTTACAAGGAAAGGAGAAACAATGTTACAGAGTGCACTGAGATAAGAAAAAGAAAGTAATAGTCTTGAAGTGTTTGAAGTTTAAATCCCTGGTCTTATAGACTTTGCATCCATAAAAGAGAAGAATTTTCTCTTCTAATGAGTGAGTCTTAAGAAGAAATAAGCTAATCCTGCTTCTGATGTCACAGCTTTGGGAAAACAGTGAGAAGCGGGTTTCCCTCCTAATAGGAGAGGCAGCAGAAGATTCAAGCGCAGTCATGGGTGGACTGCAGCAGTGTGTGTCTTGAGAGTTTAAAAGATAAGAGAACTCACCCGTTGGCCTGTTGAAGCACCAAGTGAGAGCCTGTAGCTGTACAGCCAGCGTCTGAGAGAGGTAACTAATGGCTCATCCCTCCTCAACTTCATGCAACCTGAAGATGCCTTTAAGTGAAAGTTTCATGTCCTGGAACCAGGCAAAGATTGCAGTGGGAGAGGAGTAGTTGGTACCACCACAGTGGGGTGCTGTTAAATGTCTAACCACCAGCTTTCCAAGGGGGCAGTGGAAAGGGGAAATACATATAAGTATACATTTTTTTTCTTTAAAAAAATCTTACTGTATAACGTTTTACTTAATAAAAATTTACTTTAAAGCACACAATTTACAACAATAGACTATACACTATTCTACTGTAACTTTCAGATGCCAGATGATTCTCATAGAAAGCTTTCATGGACTTTTGTTGGATTTTTGTGTTCCTAGCCAACCTGTGTAACTGACAAGTCAGTGTAGTTCTGACATGAATGCTGGCTGATTTTTCCACTTACATTCATGAATAAGGGGAATGTGAAATAACAAAGTTGCCTTTTGGAACTCTATTAAGGATAATGACCAGCACCTTCTTTGCTAATTTAGATAATACCTTTCAAATACTGGAAGATCATTTCCTCAGATTTTTCTTTGTGTCCACAATGTAACAGCTATAGACACTCTTTTAATTGGCATCACTGACATTTTCTTTATCCCTTTAGACAATCACAATGGCAATAAATTAAGGCCAGATTTTAGCACTGGCTGATTTCCATCATGTAAACACCTCCCAGCATGGCTGGTTTCAAGAGAGCAACCACTGTGAACTTTCTGTACACCCTGAGAAGAGAGAAGCAATGGTAGAACGTTATATACCATTTCTACCAGTAGAAACCAATAACCCCAAGGGAATAAAGAGACATAAAATAGAGTTAAATGATTAAGAAGTGATGAGTTTGGGCATCTATTACCTTGCTTTTTATATAACTTATTTAATATTATCAGTTTATATTATTAAATTTTAAATAATGGCTGTGTTTAACTGGCTCGTTCAAATTCCTAAAAAGATAACAATTGATTTTCTTGATCTTTTCTCTGATGCTCCAGCATACACTGTATCATACTTCCTCGTTCACTCACAGCTTCCAAATAAATAAACCTCTTTGCTTTGTCAATAACCTCATGTTAAAAAAAACATTTTTTTTTTCATCTCATGAGATGGGGAGGAAAGATTGGGTTGAATTGTGGCCCCCATCCTGACCTCCCCTGGCCTGGTGAAGGCCTGGCATTTGGGTGAACAGGTCATGCATAGAGAGAAAGTTTTTGTGAGAAGCTTCAGAGAGACTCCCTTGCTACTCTGGCAGCTCACAATCAGGCCACAGCCTTGGGAGACTCATTTTCCTTGTGTGTGTGTGAGGAGACTGAGTGAAGAATGGAGGAGGCTGCGTTACTGCTGGTCTGTAGTGAGTAGGAAAGGGGAGAGACACGCCCTGCTCACTGCCAATCCTTCCTCGCCTCTTGTCTGCCATCCTTTCCTGTTGTTACCCATCACATTCCTTGATGTCATTCCTGCCATTGTGAGCCTGCAGCGTCCCCCACCCCCCAGCCTGGGGGACAGCCCTACATCAGGAGGGGTGGCACTGTGGAGGTGGGGGGAGCAGAGGTCACAACATCACCTTGGAGTTGGGCTGGGTCTGCGTGGAGCCCCAGAGATGTTCCCCAGCCCATTCTTCCCAAGAACCAATGAGTAAAATTCGGGGCCTCCCACCTGAGGTCAGGGAACCAGGCCCTGGAGTGGAACTTGGGGTGGAAGATGGCCTCCTTTGTCAACTGATTCATTCTCCAGAATTCAACTTGTTCTCTGACTCAGTGGTGTTTGAAAGCATCTTTATCCAGGTACCCTTGTGCACTCAGGGCCCCTTTCCTAACCTCTCCCCCCAACCCCGACCCCTGTACCCCAAAGCCTATTCCCAGGGTTTGGCCCCCAAATGCCACAGCCTTTGAAAGCTGTGGGGAGGAGGAAGAAGCAGGGAAGCAGGTAGAGCCAGAGAAAACAGGAGTGTCTAGATCCCAAGTTCACCTCGGTTTGTGCCTACAGATCACAGGCCTCCCTGCAGGTCAGATGCTTTTGGGAAATAGAGTTATACCTGCAGAAGGAGATAGCAGGACCCGTTTTCCAGGGGTGAGGTGGAGGTCCACAGGCACCTTCTGGGGCCGCCAGTGTATACCGACTGGTTAAAGAGGGTGAAGGCGGCTGTCAGAATCTCTGCTCTGAAACCCAAATTCCTTCTTTCTAGGATGTCTTAAAAACACCCTTGTGTGAGAGCAAGGTCCTGGATAAATTAGCTTTCCCAGATTCTACTGATCCCCAGAAGAGTAGTAATATGACCCACTCAAGCGAGTGAGTGTGGCCTGAGAAGCATAGAGCCACCAAGAGCACGGGATGGTCATTTCAATCCGTGCTCCCCCACTTTCCTCCAGTGGTCTGGCTGGTGACCCCGCTGTGCTCCGTGGCAGGTATAGCATCACCAGTTTGTCAACAAGCTGTGTGAGGGGCAGGAGATGCAAAGAGAGATGAGATAATGCCCCTGGCCAAGAAGCTTGTGACTTTGGAGGTTCAATGGACATAATGTGAAATGGTAGTTGTTAAGAAAACTCTATGTCAGAGGATTTGGACCCGCTGAGCCCTATAGCATGAGCAGAGCAAACGCTCGACATGGGCGGTTGTGGAAGCTTTCCCCGTATTCTGGGAAAGCACATCTTTGAGGTGTTCCTAAGACTTTGGTAAGTGGAAGAGTTGGCAGAGAAAACCTTTCAGGAAGAGGGAAAGGTTTTCAAGCTCTTGGGTGAAACCAGGAGGCTGGAATGCACAGGGAGGGTCTGCAGTCAGGAATCTATTTGGTGGAGTTGAAAAGTGATGAGGAACCCTGGGAGAGAGGGTGGAAATAATCGGAGGTGGGTGTTGAACTTAATTTGGAGACCGTTTCACAGAGTAGGGAGCCTCTCTCTGATGAGATCCCCCAGGTCTCAGAGAGCTGGTTCATAGCTCGGGGTCTTCCCCATCCCTGAGCTGCCCAGGAGACTCAGACTGTGCCAGGGAGGGGAAAAGCCTGCCTGCTTAAGCTAGCTCTTCAGAGCTAAAAGCTGCCTTGAAATGATCCAGCCCAGAGTTATGCTGCTCCCTCCTTCCCCTCTCCTCAGCATCACCAGTACTACCGTCACTTGCCAAGAAACATCCCCCGCAAACATTAATGTATCACTCTGTGTGTGGGGCCCTCTGTTTTGTAGAACATATGAATTTCATTCCACAACATGGACTTCAAGAAATGTTCCTCTTATTTCTTCTCAAAATCAAAATTCACTTTTCTCAGAGTACCATCTACTAGGCTTGTGGAAACCTACAATTCAGGCATTGCTGGGGCTCTCCCCTGTTGCCCAGATCCTTCACAGGCTGTGAATGGCCTAGATGGTCTTACAGAGTCTGGGACGTTGGGATAAGGCCCTCTGGTCTTGGGAACATAGGGGTCATCCCCTTAGATCCTGATCCCCATGGTTCCTTGGACGCTACAGTAATGGTGCTTATCTGCCTGTTCTGGACAGTGAGGTATGGGGGTGTCTCAGCTGAGGCTGCACCCAAGTGCCAGGCTGCCATCTTTCTGTCCTTCCACAGCCCTGAGTGCTGCAAGAGAACAGGTCCTTATTCCTCTCAGGACCCAGCAGCAAGCCAGACTGACCATCATCTTGAGGGAAGCTCCCCAAACCTCTCTCAAGTTGGGCTGCCTGGATCTTCCCCATTCAACAGCTTTTTCCTCATTCCCCTCCCCTTCTGGAACTTTCTTTGCATAATCCCCCTTCCAGATCATTAGAAACCTGTGTGCCTTCTTCTGCCCAAGGATGGAGAAATGAAATGGTGATCAGCTTTGTCTTACCAGCACATCCTTTTAAAGTTAGTCATGCAAAGGACACGAAGGAGGGTGACCGATTTCCTGTTGTCAATGACCTAAAGTCTCTTTGGGGAGAGCCCACGGGAAGGACGGATGGCAGGTCATGACCCAGCCCAGTGTGCGAGAACACAGGTGCTCCAAGCCTGTTGCCAAGTTGAAGTGCCATTTTAGCACCTGCAATCTTCCACCCCTGTCTTCTGTTTCTCTCTGACTCCATGTGCCTGGGTCTAACTTCCAGGTCACTAAGCCCGGGAACTGGATGGATGACTGTGAAGGGCCAACCACTGTGATCCTTGGGGTGACCTCGTCCGTACCCTCCTTGCCACTCCCCAACATCCTCCTGATGGCCAACGTCACCTGGCCCCAGGGTCAGTTTTCCACCTGGAGCACACCTGGGAGTGCCCCAGTCATCACCCTCAGCAGGTAAAGGAAGATTTGAGGGAGGTGCTGGAAGGGACTGGGTGAACAACTGAATTGTTTTGCCACTGGTCTCTAGACAAGAAGAAAGGACAGTGTTCTTTAGCTTATAAACTGCGTAGACTTCCTTCGTTCATTTAACAAATATTTATTTAGTGTCTGTATGTACCAAGTGCTGTACTTGGTGCTGGGGTAGAGCACCACTCCCTGTTCTCTTCCTAGTTTTTGAGAATCTTGGCTTCCTTTTGCTTATTTTTTGTTTTGTCAATATAGACTTGGAGATTTTCAAAAGAAAGGTGAGCGATATGAAAGTCAAATAGGATTATGAGATATTGAAATTGAAAAAAAATACTGGATGTAAAATACCAGACCTCCATCCTTCTCCTTATCCTTTCAGCACAGTTACTCAGGATCTAGGGAGAAGGAGACCTGGAGATGGAGTCAGAAAACCTTAGTTCCCGTTCCTACTTAAGAAGATCTAAGCTTGGGCAAATCACTTAGCTTCTCTGAGCCACAGTTTCAAATTCTGTAACAGGGAATTAATACTACTTATCGTTCCTTCATCAAGGGGTTGTTGTGAGGGTTAAATGAGATTGTATACATCAGCCATCAGCCATTGTTATTGGTTTGAGCAGATTCTTTAATAACCAAGGCTCTAGAAATCAGAGAATAGGTTTTAGTGATCATTTCCACCCTCAGACCACAAGCTTTCGCTCTCTGGCATCCCCCAAACAGAGGCAGGAGTCTAATGGGGTTAGCCCAGCAAGGTTCATTAAAACCACTGGGGCCTCTGTCATGGGAATTTCCTGATTGTGCCCAGGATTCTGCCCCTGAAGTACGTGGAACTGCGAATCTATGACCGGCTCCAACGCATCCTAAGGGTTAGGACAGTGACTGAAAAGATCTACTACCTGAGGCTCCACGAAAAATACCCAGAGACCGTGTTTCAGTTCTGGACCCGTTTGGTGAACATTCTGCAGAGAGGTCTGTCCATCACCACCAAAGATCCAAGAATCCGAATCTCTCACTGCCTAGTGCCCAAGTTGCCCTGCCGCTCAGCAGAAACAGTAAGTTTCACCAAGATCCTGCCAAGATCCATAGGGTCAGCTGGGAATTGGAGATATACCGTCTCTGGAGAATGGATGGATGTTAGAGTCTAGCACTGTGTGGGGGTCAGCAGCCTTCTTTTTCAAGTCAGTGATATGCGCACACCACACTGAGGTCTACAGACATTAAAAAGTAATTTTGTTTTCCTAAAAAGCGATAAAGTACTGAACTCACTTAAAAATTGTTTTCTGGGGTTTTTTTTGTTTTTTTCTCTGTTATAAAGGAATAATGTTCACTGAAGAAAAATCAGAAAATTACAGAAAAATCACCCCCACTCCTCTCTAGCCCTAAGCAATCATTTGGAACATTTTGGCATATATTCTTCTAGTCTTTCATCTTAATTTTTAATTTATATCCTTGAGGACATTACATATATAAATATATTTCTCAATTTTGCTTTTTTTTCCAGTTTAGATTATATCATATATCATAAGCATTTCCCATTTCTTTCAAAAGCCCTTTGTACACATCATTTTGATAATTTCATGCTTATTCAGTTGTATGAATGAGTTAAAATTTACTTCACCATTCCTCTAATATATCAGACATTCAGAGTAATTCCTAACTTTTCATTATTGTAACTGATGCTAAAACAAGCATATATGTATTGTCCACATTTCTGATGGCTTTCCCAGAATAGATTTAGAAGCAGAATTCAAAGGGTATGAATGTTTTTAAGGCTCTCAATACATATTGTCAGAGAATTTCCAGGAAATTCATACCAAATTATACTCTCTCTAATAATATGAGTGACTGTGTCACTGTATCCTTATTACAATTGAGAAGTGTAAATTTTCCTTGTCTAATATGACAGGTTAAAAAAAAAGTGGCAGCTCTTTGATTGTCAATGAATTTGAACGCCGACTTTTTTTTTTTTTTTGCACTATCTTTTGCGTTCTTTAGCCATTTTTCTGTTGGCAACTTTGCATTTTTCTAAGTTGATTTATAAAACAGAGCTTTTTATATGTCAGGAACTTTAAGCCTTTAATCATGGGTTTTTGCAAATATTTGTTCTAAGGATTTGGTTTTCCCTTTTAGTTTATTTAAGGGTTTTTTTTCCCCCTTTTTCTTTTGACATACAGAAGGCTTTCCCAGTACCCGCTTAGGGTAGAAGCATAAGAAGGAAAAGCATGATAGATTAGATAGCCTTAAAACTCCAGATTTCAAGATCTAAACACTTGCTTCATCGCATTTAAGTGATATGCTTCAGGTACTTGGTCACTGACTTCGAAGTCAGCCCTTATAGCTCTGCTGCTCCCGTTCATAAGGATCAGACCTTGGCTCTAGGCAGAGTAGCCAAAGCAGTCCATTAGGGAGAGGAGGAGATCCTGCTAGGGGCCCTGCTTTTGGTCTGATGATTCCAGGGCTTAACATTTAAGGAACAGTTCCTGGGACTAGGCTGGAAGACACAAGTGAATTTCTTCAAGGTCCTGGCCTGAGGAGGCCAAGAGCAATTGGAGATCAGACCCTGTCATCTGACTGTCAATTTCTCCATCCAGTCTGAAAGCAGCCTGCCGTCATCCTCCCGGCCCAGTGAGAGCTCCATGCTGTTGGCCGCCGAGCAGAACAGTGACCGTTTCTTGAACCTCTCAGGAACTTCCCAGCTCACAGTGCACAGGTGGGTCCTCCATGAAGGCTGCCCTGGCTTCCCTTTCCCACAGCCTAGAGTCATGGTGGGGTGGAGGGTCAGTGACACCCTCTGCCTACCCATCTCAGTTCCTTCTCTTCACTTTAGACTTCTACATGTAATGTTTCCGCTTCATTTTATTACAGGCCTGTTCTTGGAAACAGGCTCTGTGGCTGCTTGATCTAAATATTCCCTAGGCAAACCCCAGTGTTTTCACATGGAAGATGTTCATATGAACATCCTATGAACATATGTTCACTCCTAAAAGGAGTGAGGATGAATAGGTTAATTCAAAGAAGGGTGATAATTGCAGACTCATGGAGTTAGATGTTGACAGTCCCAGCTCGCAAGGGTCCCTTGGGTAAGACAATCCTGAGGCCTCTTTGCCTCACTTATCTATTCTGTAAAATGGGCAGAATAGACATTAACCCATAGAGGAGACTACTGCTGGCTCCAAAGCTTTACTATCTACTAAGTCACTGTGTTAGATTCTTTCTGTAACAAGTGATAGAAAAACCAACACAAGATCATGCAGTCAATACATTGAACAAGTACAACTTGGAGGGCATCATCAAAATGCAAAAATTTGTTCTTCCTTTTATAATTTTTTTTCAATGGGAGAAGTCTTCCTCTTGCTCCTGAGTAAAAGCTGGTCTCTGGGCAGGCCCCCTAAGCATATATGGGCTCCTTCTTAGAATATAAAAAGGCCCTTTGGTCCCTTTAAACTGCAAAAGCAGCCTCAATTCTGGAATTAAAACATCCAGTGCCTGAAAATTATCAAAATTCTGAAGTGGCCACATCACCCCCCTGCAGTCAGCATGGCCTTATATTAGGATGGCCCTTCTTTGTGGGGACTGGGTTGTCACTCCTTTCCTTCAGGTCTCTGATTTGATTTTATTTTTGAAGATTTTTCTAAAATGTAATTTTTATTTATTTACTTTTGTTTGTGCTGAGTCTTTGTTGTTGCACAGTGGCTTTCTCTAGTTGTCGTGCTCAGGCTTCTCATTGTGGTGGCTTCTTGTTGTGAAGCATGGCCTCTAGGTGCATGGGCTCCAGTAGTTGCGGTTCATGGGCTTAGTTGCTCCATGCCATGTGGAATCTTCCCGGACCAGGAATTTTATCCACTGTACCACCAGGGAAGTCAGTCCCTACGTTTTTTTTTTTTTTTTGATGTAGACTATTTTTAAGGTCTTTATTGAATTTGTTACAATATTGCATCTGTTGTTTATGCTCTGGCTTTTTGGCCTTGAGGCATCTTAGTTCCCTGACCAGGGATCAAAACTGCATCCCCTACATTAGAAGGTGGAGTCTTAATCACTGGACCACAGGGGAAGCCCCTTGTTTCTTGATTCTGAAACTGACTTTTTCTCTTAGGAGCTTCCTTGGGTTATTTGAAATCCCCTACTTATCACCCCTCAGGCTTCCCCAGTGGCTCAGAGGTAAAGAATCCACCTGTGATGCAGGAGACACAGGTTCCATCCCTGGGTTGGGAAGATCCCCTGGAGGAGGGCATGGCAACCCACTCCAGTATTCTTGCCTGGAGAATCCCCATAGACAGAGAAGCCTGGCAGTCTACAGTCCATAGGATCGCAAAGAGTCAGACAGATTGAAGCAACTTAACATGCACCATACACTTAACACCCCTCACCCCAAGGCAAGCCCCCCTCCTCCCTCTCCAGGCCCTGGATCTGCAGGCATCCGTGCCCTCCAGGCACTAGCTGTCAGTGTCCCCTCCCCTTTAAGGGAGTCAGGCAGGGTTCACAGTGGCTCTAGGCTGGCTCTCTCCCTGGTACAGTTCACATCTGATCCTCAGGAAAATGACTGGCTACTGGACGGAGGACTGTGCCTCCTGGACACAGATGCACACAGATCCTCATCACTCCATCATCAAAGAAACCCACTCTCCCATTTCTCCCACCCTCGGTGCTCCCTGGGCAGGAGTTGTGCCCCCAACTACTGAATTTCCCAGACCCTGGGGACCACGGCTCAAGGGCTCTGGGTGGTTGCAGGAAGCCTCTCTCCTTCAGCTGGGGTGGGACGAGGCAGCAGCTCTGTACAAAGGACTTGCCACACATCCTCTGTCTCAGTGCTCCCACAGCCTCGCTCTGGGGTCCCAGTGCTGGTCACACCAGGCCAGTTCTCCCAGGCCATTTGTTGTTGTTCAGCTGCTCAGTTGTGTCCCACTCTCCGCGCCCCCACCATGGACTGCAGCACACCACACCTCTCTGTCCTTCACCAGCTCCCAGGTAATGATTCACCTTTATATGTACTCAGCAGTCTTTTTTTTTTTTTTCTGACTTCAAGATTGTTTTCTTGAATTATAATATTAAAATTTCCTCTTAAGGTGTGCTCACTATATGTGGGTTGGATCATCTTTGCTATCTAATTGCCTGCCACTTTCTTATTTCTGAAACTCAAGGAGAGGACTTTTGCTCTCCTCTTTCTCTTAAGGCATTAGCTGCTTTGTTCATTTTCGTGTTCCTTCATTTTGGAAGTAATTTTTGTTTCTTTAGAAATGTCTAATCCTTTTCTCAATTTTGCCACCGCATTTATAAATCTTTAACTTCTGGCTGACTTGGCTCTTTCATATATGCTCTGTCATTGTCTTCATTGTGAGCTCATTTTGAAATGCTGGGTTGCAGTTTTCATTTGTTTAGCAGGCACATCTTTTTAGCGTGCATTCGTTGTCTGTAAGGAGTTAAGATGCTTCATAGCCTCTTTCTTCCTGAGATAATTTTGTATAATCTTGGATTATGATCCATTTCTGATGCTTGTTTTTATGCAAAACGGTTTTCCTAAACCTTTTGGAGTGAGGGGTTGGTCGAGATAGCTGTCTGGTTTGGGCTCAGAGCGCCCTCTTGTATTGCTTTTGTGAAGTGTTTATGGACTTAAGCTTTTTAGGATTCCCATGCTGTGTTCCTATTTTTAGCTGATTTTTATCTTTCCTTTCCTTCTATTGTTCCTGTCCTACTCAATTTGGACTCCATTTCTGGAGTCCATGTCCTGCAAGGGAGAGCGTTCTGGTGGTTTTGAGAGTTCTTAAGGCACGTACTTCAACAGCCTCTTCAGACTGTGCCACAGACTCCTTGCACTTACTTCCCCAGTTTCCTTCTTTCCAAATTGGCTGGTTGCACTTTCTCCTGAGAAGCTGCAGGCAATGTAGAAGCCCTCCTGTTTACAGGCACGTCAGATGCCCTGTTGCTTCTCTCTGCTGTCTCTCACATAGATACTGACCCTCTGGGCCTTGGGGCTACCTGTAGCTGTAATATTTTGTCTGAGCTTTTCTCAAACAGGCCTATATCTGTGGGATTCATGTTGGCCTAAATTGGAGGGGCAGGGTTTGACCCCATAGAACCATTGTAAGTTTGCTTCTGTTAGATGCCTCAGAGAGATTAATGGCTCAGGAGAAATTTTTTATATTAGTTTATCAGCTTGGAAGTTATTGGACCCTGTATCATTTCAGAGCTCAAACCAGTATTGGGACAGTCCCTAGGATAAGGATTTTCAACAGAGACTTTTGTTTTGATCCAAGTTGGTATAGTTGACCCAGAATCCCTGTTGGCTTTGACACTGGATGGATTTCTTTCTGGTATTCCCCTGCCCCTTTAAATTAATTAATTAATTTTTGACTGTACAGGGTCTTCACTGCTACACACCCGAGCTTTCTGTAGTTGCAGAGAGTAGGGCCTACTCTCTAACTATAGTGCAGGGGCTTTTCATTGTGGTGGCTTATTTTGCCATGGAGCACAGGCTTAGTAGCATGTGGAATCTTCCCAGACCAGGGATTGAACCTGTGTCCCCTGCATCAGCAGGTGTATTCTTAACCACTGGATCACCAGGGAAGTCCTTGGTATCCCCTTTTGTCAAGAAGGTGGCTTTGAAAGTCCTGGACTTATGCAAATATCTTGACTGGTATTGTATTCGTGACCTCCAAAGAAGAGAATTTAGCTTAAGAACCAGGGCCAAGGCTTCAGGCACTCAGAGCTTCATGTGGCAGAAGTTTTATTACAGTGGAAAAGGGACAGAGAAAGCTTCTGATATAGACATCAGAAGGGGGATGGAGAGTGCCCCACTCAGTAGTCTTATCAAGGCTTTATATACTTTTTCAGTTGGTTAGTAACCAACAGGGAAGAGCCCCTGGAGAAGGGCATGGCAACCCACTCCAGTTTTCTTTCCTGGAGAAACCCCAAGGACAGAGGAACCTGGGGGGCTAAAGTCCATGGGGTCACAAACAGTCAGACATGAATGAGTGACTAACAATTTCACTTTTCCCTTTGGGCTTCCCTGGTGGCTCAGATAGTAAAGTGTCTGCCTGCAATGCGGGAGACCCTGGTTCGATCCCTGGGTCAGGAAGATCCCCTGGGGAAGGAAATGGCAACCCACTCCAGTACTCTTGTCTGGAAAATTCCATGGATGGAGGAGCCTGGTGGGCTACAATCTCTGGGGTCCCAAAGAGTCTGACTGAGCAACTTCACTTTCTTTCACTAAGAGTAGGTCTTACCACAACATACATTTTAAAACAACAGGGTTAGAACTAACAATAGGAAAGTTTTACCAGACCTACTCTCACAACATAAGATAACAAGATTAGACAGAAGGTTCCTGTTAAGAAAGAGAAACATGTCCTCAAGCAAGATACATTGTTGTTACATAATCATTAGTACAGAGCTTAAGGAAAAACATACCCTTCAGAAAGATGTGTTGTTTTGTGTAATCATTAGCTCTGGGTTTAAAGAAAGTTAGTCTTTCAAGAAATAGATTGTTTCCATTAGAACTCACAGTTTAAAAAAAATGTCTCATGTGACTAAGATAAAGCAATATAGAAAAAAAAGTTTGTTCCCTTCTCCTCCTTGAGGGCTTCAGACTTCTTATCAACCTATCTAAGAATTAACTCTCTCAAGTTAATGTCCCAGGAGCTGGGTCCTAATACTTAACCTCCTGGGCCACATGGCCATAAATACCCAAGGCCTGGACTTCCCTTGATCCACTGGTTAAGAATCCACCTCCAATGCAGGGGACCTGAGTTCAATCCCTGGTCCAGGAGGATTCCACATGCCACAGAGCAACCAAATCCATGCACACTAGAGCCTGTGCTCTGCAACGAGAGGAGCCACTACAATGAGAAAGCCAGGCATGCTCAGCTAGAGAGTAGCCCCACTCCCCACAACTAGAGAAGCCTGCTCAGCAACAAAGACTCAGAAGAGCCAAAACAAATGCATAATAAACCCAGGGCCTGGGTCACCAAGACTGGCCGGTCCCTCAGGCAGCCCAGCTTTAACTCATATCTCACTGATCTTTAATTTTTGGTCCCAGGGATTTTTACTTTAGTTTTCATAAATGTAATGATACATTTAAAATTATGTTGATTATATTTTATCTAGCAGTTCTAGGTGTTTCGTGGCAAAGACATTTTTAGATTATTAGTCCATATTACCTGTCTGTGGCTAAATAACCCTAAAATTATTTTCATTGGAAAAAAAATTCATCATGCTTCTCTCTGAATTCTGTTTGTTATTTTTAACTTTCTTTTTGGTGTCTTTTCACTTCAACCCAGATCTGGGTTGAAGGTATCTGTGCTGGAAAAAACATAATTAACAGTTTTAAAATTCGATTTTTACCAATGCTTTCTTTTTCTTCTGTTGCTTTCAATATTCCTGGGCTACTCCAGAAACACCAACAGTGCCACTGAAATAGAGAATTTCAACTGCAAGGACAACACATCCTCGCCAGCGTCATCCCCCGTCATTTCGAATATACCCATGAGAGCCGCCTTGAGCCACAGTCTCTGGGAACAAGAGAATGCCGATGAGTACCACATACAGGCTCCTGTAGCCAGTTCCTTAGGAGAGAACTTTTGGGGACCCTAACACCTAGCCCAAACAGGGTGGTCTTCAGTGCACTTGTTACAAACTTCTATAGGGCAGTTTTCCTATTGTGGCCCAAATGACCCTGGGAGAGGTAAGATGGTGTTTATAACAAGATGTTTCTGCACGTCCATCAATAAACCTCCAGATGAGTCCCTAATTGTAGATTGTGCTATGGAAGGGAGGGCGGGGCCCTAGGCTGGAGAAGGACTAATTAGGAGCAATGGCTCACTCCTGGGGAAACAAGTGGGAAAAATGTGTTTTGTTTGCTCAATTGAAACCGCAAAGCAGCCAAGCAAAGCCCAAAAAGCCAGTCTCAAGGAAAGGGCCTGGGGATAAATCCAATTCCCTCCTATAAGGAAGAGGTCGGAGGAACAGAGACAGGGCTGCTACAAGCCCAAAATGAAAGAAATCCTGAGACTGATGGCGACTGACTGGGAGATATTTTTGTGTTGCCCCACTTACCCCAAGCAAGAATGTGTGTCTTCCTGCCCCCATACCGTATGTTAAGTGTAAAGCTATGAATGTTACCAAAAGGTATGCGTGGGGGGTCTGGCTCCTTGCTGCTCAAAAGCCAATGAGCAGGCCAGGTTGGTGGAAAGGAAAGTTTGCTTCATTTTAGAGGCCTGCCACTTGGCGGGGAGAGTGGTGGACATCTGTCCAAAGGCAGACTCCCCGCCCCTGATAAGCAGGGGTAAGAGCATTTATAGACAGTCTGGGGCAGGGGGCCTACATGCAGAAATAGCATAGTCATTTCTAACAGTCATCTTCAAATTGGTCATCGGTGGTCTGAACAGCATCATCTTGGTTGTTTTAGGTACAGTTAATCTTCATTTCCAGGGTGCACTTGTTCCCAATTCTTTGTGGTCAGTTCTCAGAATTGTGGCAGCTCATGTCCTGGGTACAGTCTGGTCATCATGTGGTTAACTTTTCCACCCGGGATTTTAGTCTCTATAAGAGAGCTCACAGGATATGCCTCAGAATATTATCTATAGCCCTTGAGAAAGAACTAAAGGTCCTTGACCATGCTTAATGACTATAGTATTATTGTTTAGTCTCCTTAGACTGTTTTCCTTTGTTTCAGCATTTCTCACTTCTCTGATTAAACTTATTCTTTGACTACAGTTTTCCACAGGCAAAAGGCAGGCAGAGGACATGATGGGGGTTGGGGGCGGCAGCAAGGACCATATGGTTCTGTTCCATTTCATGAAGGCTCATCTTAGCCATGCAGACTTTGGTTGCTAATGAAGACTGGGCTTCTGGTAAGGAAGCTGGTGATCACTCATCACTGGAAGTCCTAATCGATTTGACTCTTCCAACCCAGCACCTAATGAAAGTCACCTGGAAGACACACTGTAGATCAGGGATGGGGCAGGAGCCTTGGCCAACATCTGGGCAAATGGGGAATATTGACTTGGGAAATACCACATCAACATTCAGTAAGCATCTATCAAGCTCCTGCTAGGTGCCAGACGCTGCACTCAGCGCTGGGTATATTACTGAGAACAAGACAGAAGGACATGATACTCAACTTAGGGAGCAAATGGGAGAGCCACTGAGCCCTGTTTTGGAGACACAAGAACACCATTCAGGTGGACATGATGTTTGAGTCACCCGGTTTGCAAGTCAAAGCTTGGAAGACCTGCTTCCATGTAGTTCACATTGTACGTAATAGAGTGCTGCTGCTGCTGCTAAGTCACTTCAGTCGTGTCCGACCCTGTGCGACCCCATAGACAGCAGCCCATCAGGCTCCGCCGTCCCTGGGATTCTCCAGGCAAGAACATTGGAGTGGGTTGCCATTTCCTTCTCCAATGCATGAAAGTGAAAAGTGAAAGTGAAGTCCCTCAGTTATGTCCGACTCTTAGGGACCCCAGGGACTGCAGCCCACCAGGCTCCTCCGCCCATGGGATTTCCCAGGCAAGAGGACTGGAGAGGGGTGCCATCGCCTTCTCCGCGTAATAGAGTGAGAGAGGCAGAAAGAGCATGAGTGCCCTCCCCTTCCCCCTACCTCCGTGCATGCTCAGTTATGCTGAGTGGTAAATTCCGGCTAGAGGGACTTCCTAGGTAGCACTAGTGGCAAAGAACCTGCTTGCCAATGCAGGAGACCTGAGACGTGGGTTCCATCCCTGGGAGGGGCAGATCCTCTGGAGGAGGGCATGGCAACTCACCCCAGTATTCTTGCCTGGAGAATCCCCAAAGACAGGGGAGCCTGGAGGGCTACAGTCCATAGGGTCGCAAAGAGTCCGCATGACTGAAGTGACTTAGCATGGCACGGGACAAATCCAGGCTAGACTGGATCAGAAAAGACATCTGAGCCAAGAGGTTGCCCAGTGTTTGTTGGTTTCTCTCTGTGTCCAATAAAACAACAAATTTTCCTTTCACGTGTTAACAATCAAATCAGCTGAGCATTGTTGGTGCTGATGAGGGACATCTGGAAGCAGAACTTAGAAGAGACTCATGTGAAGGGTGACCACACTTCCCAATTTATGCCTGTTGTTCTAGTATCATTGTTAACATGAACCCATTCCACTCTCAAAAGCATCCCTATAGGAATCACTCTACTAATGTATCTTCACAAATGTTTAGGAGATCTCCATCCTCACTTCTATTGCCTTGGTTTAAGCCTCCATCAACTCTCACCTAGATTACTGTGATAACTCCAACTGGGCTCCCAGATTCTGTCATCACTGTAGCATTAACAGCTAATTTCATTAGAAACTTACTATAGGCCAAACACTATGCTAAGACTTTACAAAGATCACTTAAACCACCCAACTCATTGGAATAGAGATATTCTAAGGGTCACATTTTGATAGATGATGAACCCAAGTGACAGAGGGGCTCAAGAACTTGTTCAAGGCCATAGAGGGACTGATAGAGCCAAGACCATACTCTTGATGACTCTGATTTCTTCCCAATCCATTTCCCTTTCACATGTCTAAAGAGCTGTCTTTCTGAATCACAGATCTGACTATAACCTCACCTTGATAAAACCAAACTCTTTGATATGAAATGACCAGGCCTATCTCTCCAGCCTCCCCACTGAGCACTGCTCCCCATGAGTCAGCTGCTTCCACCATGCCGAATTTCTTGTGGTTTCCATAAGGCACCACGTGTTTAGATGCTGCAAGGATGTTGCACATCCTTCACTCGATTCAAATATCTTTTCTTGTGTTTTCTACCTGTTGTTCTCACATTGCTCTCAAGATACTTGTCCTTATTGATGGAGCTCTTCCAGGCTACCAGTGTGCCCTGTGTGTGCATGTATTATAGCATTTCTCACACTACTGTAGTTGCTTGCATATCTGTTTCCTTGGGGGGACTGCTGCTGCTGCTGCTGCTGCTAAGTCGCTTCAGTCGTGTCCGACTCTGTGCAACCCCATAGATGGCAGCCCACCAGGCCCTGCTGTCCCTGGGATTCTCCAGGCAAGAACACTGGAGTGGGTTACCATTTCCTCCTCCAATGCATGAAACTGAAAAGTGAAAGTGAAGTCGCTCAGTCGTGTCCGACTCTTAGCGACCCCATGGACTGCAGCCTACCAGGCTCCTCCATCCATGGGATTTTCCAGGCAAGAGTACTGGAGTGGGTTGCCATTGCCTTCTTCGTTGGAGGGACTAGGACCCCTTTAAGAAGAGGATCCATTTTATATTAAACTCTTTTGATTCCAATAAGAGAAGCTGACTCTAAACCTAAAGGAACTTATTGGGAGAATATGAGTTGGCTCGTGGGATTGAAGAGCCAGCTGAAGAGCCAATCTTGGGAGCCAGTCTTGGAATGCGCTGACACCAGTAGAGCTCTGGGGTTTCGGGTAAGGATATCCAGTTGAACATCTCATCAAATGCTGCAGCAGGCTGCGTGGTTTCCCCAAAGGCAATTGAGGGCTCTTATGAAAGAACAATTAGGGGAATGGATGTCTACTGGGGGATGATAACAAATGCCCACCACAGTCTGACTCTTTGCTCTGAATTTGGACAGGAGCTCTGCCATCAGCCTCAAGCAAGTCTGTATATCCTTACTGAGGAAGCCCAAATTTCGAGGCCTAACTGTCCTATGACCTTGAGCCATTTCTGTAGCTAGCCACATAGGCAATTAAATAGGTGAAGTGACCAATGCATGACTACAATGACTTGCTCTCGGAGTGGGCACTGGTTTGGTTACAGTTGCTGTTTGCTGAGCTCTCAGCCCTGGGTTCCTCAGCTGCAGTGCAGTTCACTGTGGGCATGGGGCTCACCGGGCCCATCCTGTTCTCCTGTGGGCACTGGGGGCTGGGCAGCTTGTATTATCATGCTGAGGCTCCTCTGTTTGCTGGGCTATTGGTAACAAACTGTCTTGCTTTCATCCATTCACTCTGCATGTCTACTTTGGGTGCCTTTGGGATTGTCGTAAATCAATCTGCTTTCTTCCTTGGTCATTTTCTTTGGAGTCATTGCTCTGCTTCTCTCTGCTATTCTCTGTGAGACCTGGGTTCATCTCCAACACTGTCCAAACCCCCACATTCACTCTGATTTTTTTCACTATTGGCCAATCCAATATCATTTTTTCGCTATTAAGAATAATCTTCAGCTAACATAATGCCTGTGTTTGGGGATGGGGAGGATCTTTCTTTTTAGAGAAAACACAAAACTTCCTCAATTATTGTGTCCATTTCCAGATCTGGGTTCACGAGGCAAGGTCCAATCTTCCCCTGGCTTGTTGCTATCTTGCCTTTATATTCCAAAACTTCTATCAGTTCAGTTCAGTCGCTCGGTCGTGTCCGACTCTTTGCAACCCCATGAATCACAGCACGCCAGGCCTCCCCGTCCATCACCAACTCCCGGAGTTCACTCAGACTCACATCCATCGAGTCAGTGATGCCATCCAGCCATCTCATCCTCCGTCGTCCCCTTCTCCTCCTGCCCCCAATCCCTCCCAGCATCAGAGTCTTTTCCAATGAGTCAACTCTTCCAATGAGGTGGCCAAAGTACTGGAGTATCAGCTTTAGCATCATTCCTTCCAAAGAAATCCCAGGGCTGATCTCCTTCAGAATGGACTGGTTGGATCTCCTTGCAGTCCAAGGGACTCTCAAGAGTCTTCTCCAACACCACAGTTCAAAAGCATCAATTCTTCGGCGCTCAGCTTTCTTCACAGTCCAACTCTCACATCCATACATGACCACTGGAAAAACCATAGCCTTGACTAGATGGACCTTTGTTGGCAAAGTAATGTCTCTGCTTTTCAATATGCTATCTAGGTTGGTCATAACTTTCCTTCCAAGGAGTAAGCGTCTTTTAATTTCATGGCTGCAGTCACAATCTTCTATACCAAGTGGTAAATTGAAATGCCACAGATACATCCTATGTATGGTAATGTGAGAAGGAATAACTTAAATAATATACTTCATTACAAAGAAAGAAATGTAGGTTGAAATTCTTGTTTCTGCATCTTGATGACCAGGCAGTAGCTGCTGCTGCTGCTGCTGCTGCTGCTAAGTCACTTCAGTCATGTCCGACTCTGTGCGACCCCATAGACGGCAGCCCACCAGGCTCCACCGTCCCTGGGATTCTCCAGGCAAGAACACTGGAGTGGGTTGTCATTTCCTTCTCCAATGCATGAAAGTGAAAAGTGAAAGTGAAGTCGCTCAGTCGTGTCTGACTCTTAGCGACCCCATGGACTGCAGCCTACCAGGCTCCTCCGTCCATGGGATTTTCATACAGTGGAAGTGGGAGGATTAGATCTGATAGACAGAGTGCCTGAAGATCTATGGACAGGGGTTCGTAACATTGAACAGAGGTGGTGACCAAAACCATCCCGAAGAAAAAGAAATGCAAGAAGACAAAATGATTGTCTGAGGTGGCCTTACAAATAGCTGAGAAAAGAAGAGAAATGAAAGGCAAAGGAGAAAGGGAAAGGTTTACCCGACTAAATGCAGAGTTCCAAAGAATATCAAGGACAGATAAGAAAGCCTTCTTAAGTGAACAATGCAAAGAAATAGAGGAAAACAGTGGGAGGGGAAAGACTAGAGATCTCTTCAAGAAAATTAGAGATACCAAGAGAACATTGCACGCAAGGATGGGTACAATAAAGGACAGAAATGGCAAGGACCTAACAGAAGCAGAATAGATTAGAAAGGGGTGGCAAGAATACCCAGAAGGACTGTACAAAAAAGGTCTTGATGACCATAATGGTGTGATCACTCACCTAGAGTCAGACATCCTAGAGTGCAAAGTCAAGTGGGCCTGAGGAAGCATCACTACAAACAAAGCTAGTGGAGGTGATGGGATTCCAGCTGAGCTATTTTGCATCCTAAAAGATGATGCTCTTAAAGTGCTGCATTCATATGCCAGCAAATTTGGAAAACTCAACAGTGGCCACAGGACTGGAAAAGGTCAGTTTTCGTTCTAATCCCGAAGAAAAGTAATGCCAAAGAATGTTCAAACTATCGCACAATTGTGCTCATTTCACACATGAGCACATTTTTTGAGTAAGGTAATGCTCAAAATCCTTCAAGCTAGGCTTCAACAGTATGTGAACCAAGAACTTCCAGATGTACAAGCTGGGTTTAAAAAAGGCAGGGGAACCAGAGATCAAATTGCCAATATCCATTTGATCATAGAGAAAGCAAGAGGATTCCAGAAAAACATCTATTTTGGCTTCATTGACTACATTAAAGCCTTTGATTGTGTGGATCACAACAAATTGTGGAAAACTTTTAGAGATGAGAATATCAGACCACTTTACCTTCCTCCTCAGAAACCTGTATGCTGGTTAAGAAGCAACAGTTAGAATCAGATATGTAACTATGGATTGGTTCCAAATTGGGAAAGGAGTTCATCAAGGCTGTATATTGTCACCCTGTTTATTTAACTTATATGCAGAGTACATCATGAGAAATGCTGGGCTGGATGAAGCACAATCTGGAATCAAGATTGCTGGGAGAAATATCATTAACCTCAGATAGGCAGGTGACACCACACTTATGGCAGAAAGCAAAGAAGAACTAAAGAGCCTCTTGATGAAAGTGAAAGAGGAGAGTGAAAAAGCTGCCTTAAAACTCAACATCCCAAAAACTAAGATCATGGCATCTGGTCCTATCAGTTTATGGCAAATAGATGGGGAAAAAATGGAAACGGTGGCAGAATTTATTTTCTTGGGCTCCAAAGTCACTGCGGATGATGACTGCAGCCATGAAATTAAAAGACACTTGTTCCTTGGGAGAAAAGCTATGACAAACCTAGACAGTGTTTTTAAAAGCAGAGACATCTCTTTGCCGACAAAGGTCTGTCTAGTCAAAGCTATGGTTTTTCCAGTAGTCATGTACAGATGTGAGAGTTGGATCATAAATAAGACTGAGTGCTGAAGAACTGATGCTTTCGAACTGTGGTACAGGAGGACTCTTGAGAGTCCCTCGGACAGCAAGGAGATCAAACCAGTCAATCTTAAAGGAAATGAATCCTTAATATTCACTGGGAGGACTGTTGCTGAAGCTGAAGCTCCAATACTTTGGCCAAGAGGTGCAAATAGCTGACTCATTGGAAAAGACCCTGATGCTGAGAAGTATTGAGGGCAGGAGGAGAAGGGGGTGACAGAGGATGAGATGGTTGGATGGCATTACCGACTCAATGGACATGAGTTTGAGCAAACTCCGGGAGATAGTGAAGGACAGGGAAGCCTGGTGTGCTACAGCCCATGGGGTTGCAAAGAGTTGAACACGACTAAGCGACTGGACAACAAGGTAGCATTTATTTCTTCATTATGCATTCCATGTACCTTTTGCTTTGACAAGCACCTCAGCTAGATGGGGTTCTTCTCTTGGTAGGAAGACCATAAAACTTAATTCTTGAAAAACCTTAAAAGTTAATTCTTTAGGTTTAGATTTCCCCGGTGGCCCAGTGGTTAAGACTCTACGTTTCCACTGCAGGGGGTATGGATTTGGTCTTTGGTCAGGGAACTAAGATCCTGCATGCCCCACAGTGCAGCCAAAACAACAACAATAAAAAAACCAAACCCTAAGCCCTCACTGGTCTGGCTGTGTAGGCTTGTGCTCTTCTGTAACTGAGCAGGTGCTGTAAAGAAGCATCTCAGGGATCTTTTGGGTTCCATGCCAATTCGCCCCTGCCCCCATGTTGTTTTTACAACACTTTTGCCTTTGATAATGAGTCAGTGCTTCTCAAATGCCTCCAGAACCCCCTTTTATACATAATCACATGCTCTGCTAATGGCAAGTGGAGCCCAAAATAGCAGCATCAGTCCCAATCAGTAGAATGATTTTTGTGCCTCTGGTGGAATCATTTCCATCCTTAAGTGTTAAAAGCTCCAAACTTTGGAGATGTAACTTATGAAAGTTTTTCATACAACCCTTCCTTCGAAGACTTCTGGAGGATGCACTGCATTAAAATTCCTCAGAAGGAGGAAAACATGGATCCAGGAAAAGGATGGATTCAATGTAGCATAGAAATAAAGGAAATCCAGGATATTGATGGAGGGAGATGCCAGAATGACAGCAGAGCAGTCAGTTCTTATTGGAGCAAGAAAGGACTCTGCTAAATATGTCTCTGTCCTCTGTCCATGGGATTCTCCAGGCAAGAATACTGGAGTAGGGTGCCATTTCCTCCTCCAGGGGATCTTCCCAACCCAGGGATCAAACCTGGGTCTCTTGTGTCTCTTGCATTTGGAAGCATATTCTTTACCACTAGCACCACCTGGGAAGGGGTACATTAGGAATAGTATATAAAACCAAGTAGGGATGTTCCTGGTGGTCCAGTTTGTAAGACTCTGAGCTATCGACGCAGGGGGCCTGGGGTTCAATCCCTGGTCAGAGAATTAGATCTCACATGCCACAGCTGAAAGTTTGAATGTGGCAACAAAGATCCCATGAGCCAAATAAAGTCCCAATGCGGCCAAATAAATAATTAGTTTTTTAAACCAAGCAAACAAGACAATGCTACAATTATTAACTTGAAGAGGAAAAAGTTGTACTAAAAAGAAGTACAATTTAGGTATATGCTTTGTCTGTGATTACTCATAATACTATGACAGAAGATGAGATGGTTGGATGGCATTACTGACTCAATGAACATGAGTTCAAGCAAACTCCAGGAGATAGTGAAGGACAGGGAAGCCTGGCGTGCTGCAGTCCATGGGGTCACAGAGTTGGACACAACTTAGTGACTGAACAACTGAACAGCATGCCATGTAGGATCTTAATTCCCTGACCAGGGATCAAGCCCACACCCCCTGCATTGGAAGCCCAGAGTCAACCACTGAACCACCAGGGAAGGCCTCAGTTTTTATTTTTTAGATGTCCACAACCAACTCTCTGAAGTTCAGGCATAAAATGAACATTTGACGGGATATCCAGTAGCTGACACACTCTCACGAAAGACAAGAGAGAAATGGCTTGAAGGCTTATCCAGCCAGAACAAGGAATGATGGCCCACCCATGGCAGGACTGCCCCAACAAAGACCCCATGCCCTGCTACAACACAAACACTACAGCTGCCCGCAGTGATGCTGGGCCGAGAGTCTGCCATCACTGTCTTTTAGTATCAGACACTTCTGCAGCCACCTGGTCCGGAAAACAAGACTGTGCGGTGCTGGCTTCCTTATGTTCTCACTCCCAAATAAGTGAGTCTGCTTGGCAGAACCCAGGTGACAGGATGTACCTGAGCTGAAACAGAGGCTAGGGAAGTAAGGTCTGGCTTCCTCCCCAGGAAAGTGAAACTCATGATGTGCAAGTCCCCAAATAGAAGTACACCAGCCAGAAGTCTTGAAAAATGTCCCCAAAGCACCCTTAATTAAGTAAGTACAGTCCCAGATCTCAAAAGGTCAAACCATTCTCAGCTCTCTGATTACCAAACCTGACTATGCTTCTGGTCCTCGAGTGCTTCCCAGAGTCCTCTTTTCTCCAGTAAAGTCTCCACTGGAGCCCATTTACAGGCTTACAACTAGACTATTAAACATTCTAATGCTTTCTTAAAACCCTGGAGATAGGGACTTCACTGGTGGTCCAGTGGTTAAAAATCTGCCTTGCAATGCAGGGGACATGGGCTCGATCCCTGATCGAGGAACTAAGATCCCACATGCTGCAGAGCAACTAAGCCCAGGCACCACAACTAGAAAGTCTGTGCCTTCCAGTTCGAAAGATACCACATGATGCAACCAAGACCTGAGGCAGCCAGATAAATAAATAACTTTTGCAAAAACCTTGGAGATGTATAAGTATTGAGGGTCTTCTCAAAGGACAGAGTTAGGCCAGGACAGAGGAGGTACACAATAGATGAGTCAGCATTCTTGTCTCCCAAAGCCTTGAATTCCTTTTTGTACATCCTATCAAGGAATTTCTGGCCTCTCGTTGTTCTTTAATGTAAACCAGGTTGAATCCAAGCTCATTTAAGCCAACACAGCAAACTATTAGAAACACACAGAGCTGGGAGAAATAGCAATCATTACATAATCCGTGGTAAGAGGACCCTTATCAATAAACCAGCCCTATCTAAAATTATGCTGTCCCTTGTTGATGGAGTGCCTTAAATTTATTATAATAGATAACTTCCAGACTTTGCACATACAAATCATCAAATTCCTACCATATGTTTTCATGGGTAAATACTTTCTCTTCCCTACATTGATTCCTACACTTACCTACCCACACCCACTGGACATTGTGGAACTGAATTCTGCTTACCAGTCTCCTAACTCTGAGGGGAAATTTTAGCATCCTCCTGCAAGAAAGGAAAGCCTTCTTCTCATAAGGGATTAGGCAGTGGGAAATTTCCAGAAGGATTTGAGGGTTTGAATCTTCTAAGTCTCTAGAATTAATCCCTAATTTTCACTCTGTTTCATCATGCCTTTCTTTTACATTAAAGACTGGATTGAAGCTATGACTTTGGTAGTCTTCAAAATTCAACAACCGAAGGAACCTGGATTCTGAGTTCTTTTTCTTTGAACTTTTGGTCTCTTTCTTTGAGTTATTCCGTGTCATCAGAAGCGCCCGTTGTACCCCAGTGTCCAGGAGTTCTTCATACCCTTTATGTTGTCTGAAGGCAGCAGCCACCTCGTTCCCTGGATACCCTCAGCCAACAAATGGTCCTGGTTATCAACAACTTATAATTAGCTGCAGGCCATTGACAGTTAAGTTCCCAGCCCAGAATATTGCTAGAATCTTGCTGAATTCTATTCTGTCTTGTTAGGATAAAATTAACTCCCTAGGGATCTATAACCTGCAATCCACTCTCTAGTACCAATTTCTGTCTCAGAGTTCTTCAGCTGCAAGCAATAGGAATTTAGAAGGAGCTTGAGTTTTGTGTCCCTCGCTTCTTTGGTAGCTCAGCTGGTAAAGAATTCGCCTGCAATGCAGGAGACCCCCGGTTCGATTCCTGGGTGGGAAGATCCCCTAGAGAAGGGATAGGCTACCCACTCCAGTATTCTTGGGCTTCCCTGGACGATAAAGAATCTGTCTGCAATGTGGGCAGACCTGGGCTTGATCCCTGGGGTTGGGAAGATCCCCTGGAGGAGGGCATGGCAACTCACTCCAGTATTCTTACCTGGAGAATTCCATGAACAGAGGTTCCTGGTGGGCTACAGTCCATGGGGTCGCAAAGAGTCAGACACCACTGAACAACTAAGCATAGCATAGCACAGAATCAGAGACAATTAGAGAAACAGGCTTAGAAAATGCAGACCCCCCCACCCCCTCCCGAAAAGAAGAAAGAAAATGCAGGCTCAGAGCAGCATCAAGGATGCAGGACGTGGATTTAATCCACACTTTGTTTGGGACACTGTTACCAGCTTGAACAAGGCTCCACCAGATTCTCTGTCCTTATGGTTTTCCATTTAACATTCAAAGTCCCAGGAACCTCTCTTGGGCCTTGTTGCCTGCCTGTGCCAGTTATCTTCCCTTTTCCATCCAAACCCACTCTCTCCCTTCTTCACCCTCTCTGTGGCCAGAACCATATGGTTTCTGCCTGTTCTACAAGACCATAGACTACATCAAGGGTCTCATTGCCTCTGGTCTCCAGATGGGTTTGGCCAGTAGGAAGTCCAGGTAGGAGGTCAGAGGGTGAGGGGAGAATGGAATCAAGACAATTATTCCCTCTCTTGCAGTAACATGAGGCTGGCTGTGTGTCCCTCAGGAGAAGGAAATTGTTCTTCTTGTGGCAGCCTCTTCCACTCAATTCTCTCTTTCCTAGTTCCAGTACCCGCCCTCCCCTCACCTCTAGGGCCATTATGAACTTTAGCCAACTGGATGCTCCCTCCTGACTTTTATATCTTGATCAGGGATGTCCCTCATCCCCACTAAATGAAGGTATGGTAGTGGGGTCAGCATCCTGACCAGGCAGTGCTGGTTGTGTGACAGGGCTGGGCATCCATCCAGCTTCTTGTCCTCTTTTGATTTCTGCCAAGAATCCCAAATCCCTTGTCTGGTTCCCATAACTTTCAGCTGTTGTCAAGACCTTCCAAAAGTCTTCCAATGAACTCTGTTCGGCTTAGGTGAGCCTGTCGCTTCCTGGGCCTACAACCATGAAGTCTAATTGACGTGCTGCTATCCCCAGAAAAGTGGATGCTGTGTCAACATGGCAAACACAGGTGTCTTATTCACCTGTTTCCTCCAGCGCCTGGTTCCTACTAGATACCCAGTTAAAAGCTGTTAAGTGAATCCATTTCTGCCATGGCCAGCCCTGGCTGCCCCATAGTGTTCCTCCCCATATTCCCCATATTGAAATGAGGGAAGAAACTATAGTCTTTGCTGAATGAGCTTAGTGAAACTGACTTCCTGGAGACTATTGCTTAGATGAAAATAACACAACATAAAGGATTAGTAAAGCTTTCAAGGGCCGATAAGCACATCATTTAAAAGGGAAAAGGAATAAAACATTGTCATCCAGAGTCATATAGAGCCCACCAGGACATGACATTTGCAAAAGCCATCCCCCAAACAATGTAAGAATGCCTGTTAAAGTTTCTGAAATGGAATTCAGAGACAAGAGAAAATGTCCTCAAGGAATAATACCAAGAGGGACCTACTTAAAATGTGTGATGGAAATGAGATGAAAGCTTCACAAATGCCCTGTAAATCTCAAGAAAAATAATCAACAGCAGGTCCATTAAGACTCTAGTAGTGATGAGATACTAGAGTATCTTATCACTTTATCACTTACCTTCACTTATCACTTTCATGCATTGGAGAAGGAAATGGCAATCCACTCCAGTGTTCTTGCCTGGAGAATCCCAGGGACGGGGAGCCTGGTGGGCTGCCGTCTATGGCGTCGCACAGAGTTGGACACGACTGAAGTGCCGCAGCAGCAGCAGCAGTGATGAGACAGCAGGTGGGAGAAGCAGAGAACCTGGGGACAGAGAACATGTCAAAATGAGCCATTCTGACCTGCATCCTGGGGCCACCAAGGCATCCACTAATGAACTCCCAGAACCACAGAGCATTGATTTAGAAAAACAAAACAATACATGCCTCATCTTCAGCAAGAATCCTGTCACTTCAGTTTAGCCAGAATCCTCCTTCAGTTCAGTTCAGTTCAGGTGCTCAGTCATGTCCGACTCTCTGTGACCCCATGGACCGCAGCACACCAGGCCTCCCTGTCCATCACCAACTCCCGGAGTTTACCCAGACTCATGTCCATTGAGTCAGTGATGCCATCCAGCCATCTCATCCTCTGTCGTCCCCTTCTGCTCCTGCCTTCAATCTTTCCCAGTATCAGGGTCTTTTCAAATGAGGCAGTTCTTCACATCAGGTGGCCAAAAGATTGGAGTTTCAGCTTCAACATCAGTCCTTCCAATGAACACTCAGGACTGATCGCCTTTAGGATGGACTGGTTGGATCTCCTTGTAGTCCAAGGGACTTGCAAGAGTCTTCTCCAACACCACAGTTCAAAAGCATCAATTCTTCGGCACTCAGCTTTGTTTATAGTCTGACTCTCACATCCATACTTGACTACTGAAAAAAACATAACCTTGACTAGATAGACCTTTGTTGGCAAAGTAACGTCTCTGCTTTTTAATATGCTGACTAGGTTGGTCATAACTTTCCTTCCAAAGAGTAAGCGTCTTTTAATTTCATGGCTGCAGTTACCATCTGCAGTGATTTTGGAGCCCCCAAAAATAAAGTCTGACGCTGTTTCCACTGTTTCCCCATCTATTTCCCATGAAGTGATGGGACCAGATGTCATGATCTTAGTTTTCTGAATGTTGAACTTTAAGCCAACTTTTTCATTCTCCTCTTTCACTTTCATCAAGAGGCTCTTTAGTTCTTCTTCACTTTCCTCCTTATCCCTGATGTTTCCTCTTAGTAAATTTCCATCCACTGCTCCCCACCCTGTTCCTTGGCTATAAAGTGCCACCAATAAGGCTTCTCAGGTGGCTCAGTGGTAAAGAATCTGCCTGCAAATGCAGGAGACACAGGTTCAATCCCTGGGTTGGGAAGATCTCCTGAAGGAGGAAGTGGCAACCCACTCCAGTATTCTTGCCTGGAGAATCCCATGGACAGAGGAGCCTAGCAGGCTACAAACAATGGGGTCACAAAGAGTTGGACACAACTGAGCACATACATCCATGCTGTAGTCAGAGTTGATGCAATTTCTCTCCTCAGTTGCAAAATTCCATTGTGGTGGTCCTTATACCTGTTGTGTTAACACCTGTTGTGTTAACCCTCACCCCTCCTGCCCCAAATAAAGTCTTCCTTTCTTACTTTAAAAAAAAAAAAAAAAAAGCCCACAAGGGGTCAATCTTGAGAAATCCAAGACTACGGTTAAGAGAAAAACAACTACTGAGAATGGTGAAGCTTCCTAAAGTGAACATTTTAAATGAAAATTTAGAATTATTAAGTCTAAGGGCACTTATTGGAGCTATATCTTGAATGGAAACAACCAGAAATGCAACAATCTAGAAATATACCAAGAGGTTTCAGTTCAGGTTTTCGAATCTGTTTCTGATTCCTGGTTGACTTAGAATAAATCAATTAATTTCCCCATTGGAGAGATACATTTTTCCACGATGCTCCCAAACAAAACACTGTTTTTGAAAGTTAATAGTTGCAACAGTAACTGGAAACACACCAAGTGTTCTTGGCAAACAAGTAGTCATAGTTTAGTCCAAGTTGGTCTTGCTGTGGTTGTTTAGTCGTGTCCAACTCATTCGCAGCTACATAGACTGTAGCCTACCAGGCTCCTCTGTCCACAGGATTTCCCAGGGAAGAATACTGGAGTGGGTTGCCATTTCCTTTTCCAGGGGATCTTCCTGACCTAGGGATCGAACCCATGTCTTCTGCAATGGCAGGTGGATTCTTTACCATTGAGCTATCAGGGAAGCCCTCTTATAGCCCCCTAAAGTCTCCAGTCAAGCATGCTGCCTTGCATAACAAAGGAAAGGAATTTCTGTCACATTCCTGTCAAGGGCCACATCTGGATGCAAGAAGAACGTGGCTCCTAGTGGTATAAGATCTTCACACACCCATCCTCAGGATGTTCCGTTTGTAAATGCTTTGGATTTTTCAAAAAGTGTCTCCACTTCTATAGTCTAAGGTAATTTTCCCAGTTGTGTGAGATGATAGCTGTTATTTTGAATTATGCCTTACAGATGAGAAAAGTACAGAACAGCTTGGCATGAGCTTTGGGCAGCTCATGAGTCTCAAAGTCCAGAGGGCGTGGGGTCAATGGCCTCTGGGCCTCTTTTCGTGCGTGTCAGTCCCTGTTGTGCCCATTTCTGTTAGTCATCATCACCGAGACCTTTGGTTGCAGGCTTAGCCCAGCCTAGTTGCTAAACCAGGGGCCCAACCCAAGCCCAAGCTCTGGATTCTGGCCTAGGTAAGCAGGCTGTCACCAGGTGCCACCACACCACAGCGGGGACCCCAGTGGTTCAGATCTGCATCTCCCAGCCCCTTGGCTGAGTAGCCCAGCCCCAGGCATTTTATTAACTTCAGAATAATGCCCCACCAACCAATTGATTATTTGGGACCTCACTTGTCTGTCTATAGTGGAGTTCTACTGCTTTTCAGTACCTAGTTCAATACACCTTCAAGGGTATTTTTTTGTTGTTACAGCTGCATTCTAAGTCTCTGATTAGATTTCATTATTTTCTGAGTAAAAGTTTCTGATTAGATTTCGCTGTGACTTTCGCAAGTTGTATGCAAGAATTTACATATTGGAATATATATTTTTATTATACTTTTTTCCTTTTACATGACAGGCTAACACATTGATCTTTTTCTTTTTCTCTTTCTTTTTTTTTTTTAAGTTTTTATTTTGAGTTGGAATATAGCCAATTAACAATGTTGTGATAGTTTCAGGTGAAAAGCAAATATATATATACACACATATATATATATATGACTCAGCCATATATATATATGTATATCCATTCTCCCCCAAACTCTGCTCCCTTCAGGCTGCCACATAAGATTGAAGCACATCGATTTCTTAAAACTACATATGTATATATTTCTATAAGGATATAATCACTGAATTTTATTTCAGAACAGCAAAAGAGGGATTATAAAAAATATTTACCATAAAAAGGGAACTTGAGTCTGACAAGGTTGAGGCCATCATATTGGAATATTGACCTTCCAGATATTTTCTGGTTGACTTGATGATACTTGAACAGATAACAACTTTTAGCTTACTTTGCTATGTCCACTTTCTCCTGCTCTCTCCTCACCCTGGGGCTGCTCCCAGAGGCTCCTTTGCTCTGCTGATCCCACACCTTCTCTTTACCTATCAGAGAAAAAAGCTCCTGACAGCATCAGTTGCTCCCTGGTACCATCCCAGGAGGCCCACTTCTCCCTCCTAGGCTCCCTCCCACCCCTTCCCAGTCCCCCAGCTCCATCTTGCTTGTTCTACCCTCACTTCAACACACTTAACATATCCAATCTCTTCTGGACTGTCTGTCCAGGTGAGATCCTGGGCTGTGCTCTGTCTCCTGATGGCCTTTTAAATGTTCTTTTCTCTAGCTGGAGATGCATCCTGTTCTCATGGAATAATCTTTGTCAGTTCAGCTGGAGATCTGAAAAATGGTGAGCCTAGCTGAGCATTTCTGCCTCTGCAGAGACAGTGTTGTGATCAATAAGGGCTTCTACTCTTGAAGATTTTCCTTATTGCTGTATCCCCAAAGCTTATTACTCATCTCTCTGGTTGTCTCTCTCCTGTTGGGGGTGGCAGGTAATCTGTGAGAACACACACAATTATATTCACTTGCTTTCTTTATTATCAGGCCATACCCAGATTTTATGTTTTCCCTATCCTTTGACCACCATTTAACCTCTTTCCTGGTTAGACTGTCAATAGTTAAAATTTTGCTATTAAAAAATATTATGTATTTACTGTGGGTGTCAGAGGGAGTAATTCTGTGACATGGCTTCTTTGCAGAGGTTGCTGATAATCCATCAATATCCTTCATCTTTAAATAATAAGTAATAGAACTTTCCAGTTCTACATGGACTCACGTTCACTCAGCTAAAAAATCTACATTTCCCAGCTTCCCTTGTAGCTGGGTGTGGTCATGTGACTGAATTCCAACCAATGGGATGTGAGCAAAAGTGATTATGTCATTTCCAGGTCTTGCCCTTAAAAGGAATGAGTGTACACTCCCTTTCTCCCTCTTCTCAATGGCCAGGATGCAAACATTGATGGCAGGAACTGAAGCAGTCACCTTGGAACTCAGAGATGGAAGTCACGTGTTGAGAATGGCAGAGATACTCTACCAGCTGTAGACTACATTCCTTTGGACTACTATGTAAGAGAGAATAAAAATTCTGCTTAGTTTAAGTCACTGTATTTTGGGGTCTTCTGACTACCTATTTTATGCTCTAAGCTTCATGTTACTACCATTACCCAGGAAACTGTCCTTCTTACTTGTACTTATTTGTGTTTTCTTAGTTCAAGTTTTATGATTTCTGTCTTCCTTTTAAAAACTTTTAAACTGTTAGATAGTGGGTCATCTAATTTTTTTTTTCAAAGAATCAGCTTATGGTTTTCCTTATTCTAGAGTGCTTAGAGTTTGAAGATTATTTTTGCTACCTTTACACTTGAATTAATTTCTAGCCACTTATGGAATTGTTGAGTCACATCCTTTCCTCCTCAACATTCTTTCTACATTGTTCCATTGTCCTATGCCATCTAAAACTGCTGAAAAGAAGTCCAAGGTCAGTCTCATTTTCTTCTTGGTAGATGGTCTGCTGCTTCTTCTGGGATGTTTATAGTAGGAAGCTTTTGTTATCCCTAAGATTTAGGAACTTCACAAGAGCTATTCTGATTTCAATAGTCTCTTTACTCAATTTACCTGGAATATAGGAAATTCTGTTCACTTGCCAAGCTGAGTCTTTTTGTTTCAGAAATGGCTTTTCTTTTATGCTTGTGACTACTTTTTCAATTTCGTTTGTTCCCTCTTCACCAGGACTCTAGCTGTATGTTGGATCAATATAAACATCTCACATAGCTACCATTTTCTTTCTAATCATTTCATCTGTTTGTACTTCTCTTTTATGTCTGTGTGATATTCTCACATCTGTTATCCATGGCACTGACTCACTTTTCTGTTATAGCAACTCTACTTCGTGTGGTTTCTAATGTGACTTTCAGATAGTGTATTTTTCTTCTATTTCTTTCCTTACCTTTCCAAGTCTCCTTTTCATATAATTTTGGTATCTCTGAATTTTTGTTTCATAGGGTCTCATATTGTATTCAGTTAGAGTGATACTTTTCAAAGAACTTATTCTATTTTCTGAAATCATTTTTCTTCTGATGTGTATTCTTTATATGTATTTTTCTACTGACATTCTTTGGGAGAGGAGAATAGTATCTCACGTAGATCCCATGGTAGCTCTTTACTAAGAAATAGTGACTAGTACTTGAATCCATTTGCCCTTGAGATATAACTTCTATTTCATAGGAAATGTAGTAGCTAGAGAAGAAAGCTAACACAAGGGAAAACCAGAGAAATACAGAAGGACATTCTGTAGGACAACTGACTCAATTGTTTCCACTGGTAAGTGTTCTAAAAAAGGGACTGGACGAGATTAAGCTTAACAGGTATTAGGGTCCTTGATTGGATACTGATATGGATAAACCAGCTAAGAATAATTGGAAAAATTTTAATATGGCCTGGAAACTAAATGAGATGAGATAAAATAACTAAAACACAAAGGTAGAAAGTGTTGCCTAAACAAAACAGGGATAAAAATGTTATAAAACCATTTTTACAGTATGATCTCATTTTAGTACACACACAGGTAACTGTTACAGTGAGTGATATTCTCTGGGTGGTAGGAATATGCTATTTGTTTTTAAGCTTGTCTGTATTTTCTAATACTCTACAAGTACATATACCTTTTATGTAATATTTTTTTTTTAATAGTGACACATTTAAAATTGGAGAAGGGAATGGCTACTCACTCCAGTATTCTTACCTGGAGAATTCCATGGATAGAGGAGCCTGGTGGGCTATAGTCCATGAGGTCACAAAGAGTCAAACATGACTGAACAACTAACACTTTACTTTTATATTTAAAATATTTACCATGGAGATAATAAAGCTTAAGTTTCAAGGTCCCTTCTCATGTGCCCTTCCAAGGTCTAGGAGGACATCCCTCCAACAATTTTGTACCATACACTTTTGTAGGATTTTTAAATCTCATTTTTCATTTCTCTAGCATTTTTAAATTGTGGTAAAGACACATAATGAAAAGTTCACTCTTTTAACCATTTAGGTTTACAGTTCAGCGGTAGTGCATACCTTCACATTGTTGTGCAAATATCATCACCACTCATCTCCAAGGCTTGGTCATCTTTCCAAACTCAAACTCTGTACCTGTTAAACAATAACTCTTGACAAACCCCTCTCTCCAGTCTTTTTATTTTTAAGAATCTCCAAAACTGTATAAGCTTTAAACTCCACAAAACCTGGGCCTAGCCTCAACTGACAACCAGATATCCTAGTCATTCTTGAGAAAGCTTTTGAAATGATACCTAACCCTGACAAGGTGACTTTAACCTCAAACCAAAGGACAATCAACATATGCAAGGAGACTCTCACCAAAGTGCTCATCAGTAAATGTGCAAAACTCAATAATTGTGACAACATCAACAGTGTATACACATAAAAACAAAACCAGTGAATGTTACTAGAATATACATTAAACAACTTTTTCCAAAAGTTACTTGTTTGTCATTCTTAAGGTCCAATTTTATTGTAAAGTTAAGCCTATTTTCTTCATTACTTAGAATTATTGGTAAATAGTTCCATAACTTCCTGTAAAATTAGTCCAGAGGAGTATATAGACATTTTATATAGTTCTATCAGCTATTTTTTAAGCCTGATTCAAAATCAAAGAAACCTTTATTTCTTTCATACTTAGAAGAAGTTCAAAGTAAGAGTCCAGGACTAGTATAATTTTATGATCCTCAAGGAACTGAAGCCCTTTTATCTTGCTATGCTACCATCCTTAGCATGCCAATTCATGGCCCAGTAGGGTTGCTCAAGCTCCAGCCATCAAGTCTATATTCCAGTCTGAAGGGAAAAGTGAGTGAAAAAGAGCATACCCCCTTCCCATGATGATTCCTTACAGAAATTTCATCCAACTCCTGATCTTGCATCATTTTTGCCCTATAGCCTTAGCTAGCCAAGACAGAGGCCAGGAAACACAATCTTCATTCCACAAACTCATGCCAACTAAAAACCAGACGCTCAATTACTAGAGACCCAATGGTCAAATATATCCAAACCGTACATCTAAGCTTTACTGCAGCATGTAAGCTTTAGCTGTGAAAAGCATCGTATCAGTGTACTAATTATCATCACTTTTTACTGCGTGTTGTTTTCAGGGAAATGTAAACCACAGGATGTGGTCTCTGACCCCATCCCTAGAGAATGTTACCATAGAAGACATTTCCCCACACGGTAAACAAAGGAAAACAAGGAACGTGAGGGTAGAAGTTGTTGTACCCATGAGAGAGCCTATAGAGCTGGAGCATAATAGAAACAACCAGAGGGGGGTGATGGAATCAGCAAAGGAAAGCCTCGTGACCTTTCAGCCTTCTCCCTGGCTTGATAATGAAATACAGAAATAAACCTCCCCGCTTGTACTTTGCATATTTTGGTTGTCATATTGCTTTTCTAAATTGATTGCATTTGACCTTGATGAGGGAATTTACCTTGGTGGTTAATAGAGTCTGGAATTTTGTTCAAACTAGGATTTCTCCCTGAAATAGTGGTAGTGGTCAGTAGGAGTGGTGGTCAGTCTGCTGGGTTCTTTGCCTCTTATCTAACTGCCCCAAGATCTGGGCTCTTTTTTCCTCTCTCTGGCTCAGCGATGAGGCAGGCTCCCTCTCTGAGAAAAAGCAGGGCGTGTTGATCTAGCAGAGCGGCTCATTGGGATTCTGTTCCTCTCAGCTGGCACCCCCACCCAGCCAGCCTCTGGGTAAGAAACCACTTATTCCTACTGTTCTTCAGTTTGACTTCCTTAGGGAAATTAGCCCCGCAGAAGTAGCCAGACAGTGGTAGCAAAGTATAGAGCAGGCACCTACAGTCCTGCAGCTTCTCCCAGAACCAGCAGAGGCTACTGCAGATAGACCAGGGCACATGGGGCCCACATGGTACAGAACTCAGGAAAACTGTTTTAATCAACCACCGCCCTTAAAACTCTTTGGGGGTAGGTCACATTTGGAGTAAGGGAGGCTTGAAAGGCAGGGAGGGGACTTTCCTCTTAACAGTGGAAGGAGCTTCTTAACAGTGGAAGGAGCTTCCTAACAGCCTTCCTTTTCTGCTTTGTGCCTGGGTCAGCAAGTTCTAGGGGAGCTGTGTCCTCAGGTCCCAAGGGGGCTGGGGCCTGTCGGGGCACGCAGCAAGCTGTGAAAGCACTCTGGAGGAAAAGGGAGGCTCCTCTTCATTTCCCTTTCCCGCAGGCCTGCCCTGGTTTTTCATGATGTCATCCATTCATCATTGTGAGCTGATTGGTGGCCCCAGGCCTTGGCTGGCTGCCCAAGGCCAGGAGGGAAGAAAGAGGACCCAGGACAAATGCGCAGCAGGCCCCTGACTATGTGCGGAAATGTTGTCATCAGTTCCACATAGAAAGACTTGGAACAAATCGAAGAAGACAGTAAAAGTCACAAGATCCTATCCAACCTTCCCTTCCCTGAATGCCTGGGAAGAATTCAGGGGCCTCTTTCCTGTGGATGGGGAACCAAATCCTGGAGTGGGCCTGGGTGTGGAGGAGGGACTGCTCGGCCAGATGGTTCATTCTCCAGAATTCAACCTGTTTCCTGAATCAGTGGTGTTTGAAAGCAACTTTGTCCAGGTACTCTTGGGCCGCTCCGAATGGCACTCCTTGATTCCTCTAAATCTCTTCCCACAATGTGACGGAGAGTCTGTCCCCGGAACTGGAGTGGAGTGACAACTGAGGCAAAGAGAGGAACCAAAGGCAAGGCTACCCACACCTGACCCTGACATTGCAGAGCCCCAGATAGGCTTTCTCCTGCAGTCACTCTGGAGAGAGAGGTCAAGGGTTCTCTGCTCTGAGGGGAGGGTTTGATCTCTGAATCCCTTAGTTTACTTCATCCTCCAGGCTGTCAGTTCAAAGTAGATGAACAAAAAGGCAGTAAAATGAGATGCTATTTACGGCTTTAGAGCAGAAATGCTGATGGATGAAAGAATAGAAGTGGGGCACCCAGAGAGATCTAGGCTCGGAGTCTGGTCCATTTTTTTCTCGTCAGGGGATGTCATGGTGCAGGTGACCTGCGCACCAGTTTTTTCTGTTGTAAAAGAGGTGGGACTGACCTGGCTGGGAAACATGGGAAGAAAGGCCTCAGTACAGGAGCACTCAGTGCATTTTGTTTCCTTGCCTGGGCTCTCCTTAGGCCAGATGGGACCCAGAATAAGCAGCACTTGGGGGTTACAGGGGCCTGACAGTGAAAAAAAGATGCAGGAGATAATAGGGCTCCCAAGAAAGTGCCAAAGGACAGGTTTTTTAATTAAAAGCCAGGAAATGGTCTGGGGAGGATTCATGGGAAGTGTGACACATGTTCAGGGAACTCTTGTGGGCAATTGCTAATATTGGGTTAGTCAAAAAGTTCATCTGATTTTTCCACATCAGCTTAAAAAACCCAAATGAACTTTTTGGTCAACCCACAATAGGCAAAGTAAATACTGTTACAGTTGTTTAACCAATATAGGTTTAACTGTGGTTCCAAACAAGTGATGACTTTGCCCCCACCAGTAGTGGAGCCATGTCTGAAGCCACTGGCCATGTCTGAATGAAGCATTTTGGATTGTCACAGTTTGGGGGTGGGGTTGGGGTGGTCACTGCTATCTGCAACTATTGGGCAAAGGCCATGGATGCTGTTAAACACCTTACAACACACAGGAGAGCCCACTCCCCCCAAACAAAGAATTATCCAGCCCCAAATGTGAACAGTGCCGAGTTTGAGAAGCTCTCTCGTGAAACATGCTGCTGCTCCTGCCAAACGCTCAGACTGTGCTGGGGGACTGCTTTGCAGGTCAGAAAGGGCAGGGACTGGATAGACATCTACAAAACCTACAACACCATGGCCCTGGGGGTGACCTCCTCCGTGCCCTGCCTGCCTCTTCCCAACATCCTCCTCATGGCTAGTGTCAAATGGCACCACGGGCAGAACCAGACATGGAACAAACCATCCACAGCCCCCAAGATCATCCTGAAGAGGTGAGCATCCTGAAGTGGGGCAAAGGGGGAGGCATGTAACATGGACAGGAAGGAGGGCCAGTCTACATCCCCACTTTCCTTCTTGTTGCACTCACTGCACTGAATTCTTAGGAAGTCTCTCTACTTTGGGGCAAGGGACAAGGAAGCCAAGGGGTCTAGGAGATGAAGCATTGGTTGGGAGATGCAGGTTCTAAACCTTATGCAACTGACTAGACTCAAAACCAGAAAAGGCAATGGCAACCCACTCCAGTACTCTTGCCTGGAGAATCCCATGGACAGAGGAGCCTGGTAGGCTGCAGTCCATGGAGTTGCGAAGAGTCGGACACGACTGAAGCGACTTAGCAGCAGCAGCAGCAGACTCAAAACAATTTTTGAGTTCCAAGTTACTTGATGCATTTCAGTTTTCCTACTGGTAAAGTGAATTGAATGAAGTCTTACTTGGAACTGTAATATTATGTTTGTCCGGGATGCAATGGCCCTTTATTTTTTCAGATTTCCAACTTTTTATTTTGTATTGGGTATAGCCAATTAACAATGTTGTGGTAGTTTCAGGTGAACAGCAAACTGACTCAGCCATACATATACTTGTATCCATTCTCCCCCCATATCCTCCTCCCATCCAGGCTGGCACATAACACTGAGTATAGTTCCATGTGCTATACCCTTGCTGGTTATTCATTTTGAATACAGCAGTGTGCAGTGGCCCCTTTAGATGCTTGAGCCTCTTCAAGTAATTTGCAGGATATCTCAAGAATCTCTAGATATTCCCAGAGGCCCAAGTTAACCTTTCATTGCTCCATGGTGCTTCAATAATAAACCTCTCCGTTATGTTCTAAGCACCCCCTACAGCAAGTGCATCCCAGTTCAGCTGACTAATCCCAGATCCAAAGCCAGCTCCCTGAACTTTAGCTCCTTTGGGAAGAGTAATTGGGGCCTTAAGGTCAATGAATGGACAAGCTGGACAGTGAGACCCAGCTCCTATTTTTCTATCAAGAAGAAAATTAAAAATCCCTATGATCTCAGCTATCTTACTCCCAGGCTGCCCTTCTCAAGCAGGATTCAGGGAACACCAGCATGAGAATCGTGGCAGGAAAGGTGGAGGTTAAAATGCAGATTCCAGGGCCCTACCCCAGACCTACTGAATCTGAATCTTTGGGGGTATCTTCAGGTGTCTGCATTTTAACCAAGCTCCCCAGGTGAATCTGATCTCCCTGAAGTTTGAGAACCACTGTGCTAACCATTCACTCCTACCCACCCCCAAAGCCTTGGTCCTAAAGGAGACACTCTTCATTTTAGTGAAGACAGCGTTGGACCATGTGTGTTATCAATGTATGTCTTCCCTTGCGTCTTCAGGATTCTCCCATTGAAGTTTGTGGAGCTCCAGGTCTCTGACCACCTTCAACGTGTCCTGCGTTTGAGGACAGTCACAGAGAAGATATACTATCTAAAACTCCACCCTGACCATCCTAAGACTGTCTTCCACTTCTGGATCCGGCTCATTCAAATTCTGCAGAAGGGCCTGTCCATCACCACCAAAGACCCCAGGATTCTTGTCACTCACTGCCTGGTACCCAAGAATAGCTGCAGTCCCTCAGGAGACTCACAGGTAAGTGGACACTATGGCCTCCTCCAGCCAAGGCCAGAGCTGAGCTGTAGAGCTTTGGTAAGCTGATATGGGAGCACCCTGGGAAGGAGATCCCTGCCTTAGGCCTTTTCTAATCACTTTATTGATTAAAATTCACTCAAGTGTACAGTTCAGCATTTTCAGTAGTTTCAGTTCTGCAACCATCACCACCATATCTATCACCCTAAAAAATTCCCTCATGCCCATTTGCAGTCATTTTGTTCCTACTTTCTACCCTAGGCAACCACTGATCTGTCTTCAAACTCCACTCATATTTCTGAAACATTTCATATACATGGAATCCTATAATATATAGTGTTTTGTGTCTGGCTTCTTTCATTTAGCATAAGGTTTTTCAAGTTCATTCATATCATAGCATGAGGCCAACTCTATGTTAGAGTCACATATTATCAATAATTTCTTCCTTTTTATTGTGGAATAGTATTCCACTGCATGGATATACCACATTTTGTTTGTCTAATCACCAGTTGATGGACATTTGGATCATTTTCATGCATGCGTGCTCAGTCCTGTCCAACTCTTTGAGACCCCATGGCCTGCATCCCACCAGGCTCCTCTGTCCATGAAATTTTCCAGGCAAGAATACTGGAGTGGGTTGCTCTTTCCTCCTCCAGGAGATCTTCCTGGCCCAGGTATCGAATCTGCATCTCCAGTATCAGCAGGCAGATTCTTTACTGCTGGGCCACCTGGGAGACCTTTGGATTATTTCGTTTGGGCCTATTATGAATAATGCTGCTGTGAACATTTGTGTACAAGTTTTTGTATAGATGTATGTTAGGGTATGTTTTCATTTGTTGTGGGTAGATTCCAAGAATTTGGAATTGCTGAGTTATATGATAAGTTTGTGTTTAAACAGGCAAACCTTTTTCCAAAGTGACTATACCATTTACATTCCCACCAGGAATGTGAGAGGGTTTTGCTTTCTCCACATCTTCACCAACAATGATATTATCTTCTTAATTAAAGCTATTCTAGGGGATATGTTGTGTTTTTAATTAGGATTTCCTGTCAAGAAACTTTTCATAGACTTGTTAACCATTTATATATATTCTTGGTGAAATTTCTAATCAAATCTTTTCTTATTAAAAACATTTTTTTATTGAGTTGTAAGAGCTCTTTGCATATTATGGATATAAGTCCTTTATCAGATATATGACTTGTAAATGTTTTTTCCCAGTCTGTGAGTTGTCTTTTCATTTTCTTAATGATGTTTTCTAAGGAGCAAAACTTTTAAATTTTGATGAAGTGCAGTTTATCAATTTTTTCTTTAATAGATCTTTTATCTAAAAACTCTTTGTTCAACCCAAAGTCACAAAAAATATATGTTATCCTATATTTTCTTCAAGAAGTTGTATAGACTTCTTTTAAAAAAAAAAATTTTTTTTTTTGGCCACATCATGTGGCATGTGGGATCTTAGTTCCCCAGCCAAGAATTGAATATGAGCCCCTGCCATTTGAAACATGGAGTCTTAACCACTGGACCACCAGGGAAGTCACTAGACTTAGCTCTTACATGTAGGTCTTTGATCCCTTTTGAGTTAATATTTTTGTATGATGTGAGGTAAGGGTACATTTTTAAGTAATTTTTTTTTTTTTTTTTGGCATGTGGATGTTATAACAATTCTAGTACCATTTGTTAAAAGACTATCCTTCCCATGTTGAATTGTCTTGGCATTGGACCATAAACGTAAGGATTTATTTCTGGCTTCTCAGTTCTGTTCCATTGATCTGTTTGCTATTCTTGTGCCAATACCACAATGTCTTGATAAATGAAGCTTTATGGTAAGTTTCTTGAAACCTCTGAATTTTAATTTTTGAAATTGGGTGTTGTAAATCTTTCAATTTTGCTCTTTTTCAAATTGTTTTGGAATAGCCAAATCCAGATCCTTTGCATTTCCATGTAAAGTTTAGGATCAACTTGCCAATTTCTGCAAAAAAAAAAACAAACAAAACTGCTGGAATTTGGTAAGAACATGTTGAATTTATACAACAATTTGGGGAAAATTGCCATCTTGACAATATTGAGTCTTTCAGTACATATGTATACAAAGTCTTTCCATTTATATCAATCTAATTTCCCTTAGCAATGTTTGCAGCTTTCAGTTTATAAGTTCTACACTACTTTTGTTCAATATATTGCTAAGTATTTGATTGTTGTTGATATTATTGTAAATGGAATTGTGTTGTCTTAACTTTGTATCACTTATTGAAAGTATATAGAAATACAATAGATTTTTGTGTATTGTTGTTTATTAGCTGTATTAGTTTTCATGGATTCCTTAGGATTTTCTACATATATGCATATTCCTGTTATCTGCAAATAAATACAGCTTAATTTCATTTCTCATTTGGATCCATTTGTTTGTTGCTTATTGCATTAGTTAGAACCTTCAGTACAATGTTTAATAAAAGTAATAAAAGCAGACATCCTTGCCTCATTCCAGGTATTACGGGGAAAATATCCAGTCTTTCACTAAGTATGATATTAACTATGGGATTTTTGTAAATGCCCTTTATAAGACAGAGGAAATTCCTTTCTATTCCTTGTTTATTAAGAGTTTTTTTTATCATGAATGGGTATTATATTTTGCCAAATGCTTTTTCTCTGTCTACTAAGATGATCCTATTGTTTGTTCTTTATTCTATTAATATAGTATATTGTTGTTGTTTAGTTGCTAAGTTGTGTCCAACTCTTTGCAACCCCATGGACTGTAGCCTGCCAGACTCCTTTGTCCAGGTCCATAGGATTTCCCAGGCAAGAATACTGGAGTGGATTGCCATTTTCTTTTCCAGGGGATCTTCCCAACCTAGGGATAGAACCCAGGTCTCCTGCACTGGCAGGTGGATTCTTTACCACTGAGCCAACAGGGAAGCCCATATATTATATTACTTTAATTCTTAGATGTTAAACCAGCCTTGTATTCCTGCAATAAATTCTGTTACATTACGATGTGTATGATCCTTTCTATATAGTTTGATTTGGTTTGCTAGCATTTTGTTAAAAGAGTTTTGCACCTACGTTCGTTAGAGATATTGGTCTGTAGTGTTCTTGTGATAGCCTGGCTTTGGTATCAGAATAATACTTGCCTTATTGAGTAATTTAAAAAGTGTTCCTTCCTCCTCTGTTTCTGAGTTTTTGAAGAATTGATGTTACTACTTCTTTAAATATTTGATAGAAATCAGGGAAGCCACCTGGGCCTTTTTGCCTCAGGCCTTGGAGTCTAATGAACTGAAGCCTGAAGTGAGCTACAACATAAGCTCCACAATGGCTGAGATTTTTATCTGTTTTTTTCACTGAGATTCCCCAGTGCCTGGCAAATAGTTGATGTTCAGAAAATATTAATATTAAATGAACGTGAGCAGGTGGTGCAGTGGTAAAGAATCTGCCTGCCAACCTGGGAGATGCAAGAGATACGGGTTTGATCCCTGGGTCAGGAAGATCCCCTGGAGGAGGAAATGGCAACTCGTTCCAGAATTCTTGCCCGGAAAATTCTATGGACGGAGGACCCTGGTGGGCTACAGTCCATGGGGCCTCAGAGTCTGACGTGACTGAGCATGTGCGCACACACACCCCCCCACACAACCAGAACATCCAAGGGGCATCACAGGCAACAAGAAAAGAGGCAATTTTACTTTGGCATAAAAAGCACCTCAACACAGGATATTTCTTAGATAAATGAATTTGAAAAACATTAAATTTCTACAATAAACATTTAACCCCCTCTATTTAAATATAAAACCAAGTATGGTAAGTTTTATTAAAGTTTATATTAATAGACTGTTCAATAACATAGTAAGGTATGTTAAGAATAGCTTACCTACACTAAATTATGTTTAAAGTTTTTAATAACAATATCATTCTTAGGACATCAAAGGAAATTTATAACAATAGAGATCAAAACAAACAGATATAGCCTCAGAATTGCCTCTCTGAGCTGCTGGCATGGCTTTGTCTGATGGAACACTTTAGGTTCTAACACTTTCGGTTCTAGACCATGATATTAGGAAAATGCAGAGATGCTAAAACCTTAACAACCTGGCTTTGTTTTTCTTTCCTCCATCTAGTTAGTACAGAAGAAACCCCAACCTTCCCAGCCCAGCGAGAGCCTCATGCAGCTGATGGCCAAAGGGGAGAGCGAGGCCCTCTGTCAGATCTTTGTGGACTTGCATCAGCACAACCTGTTCAGGTACATGACTCAAATCCAGCCAGCCTGATGTCCCCAGGTGGTCTGCCCCAGAGACTCAGAAACCAAGTAATCTGGTTAAGGGGCACAAGGAAGTACATGAAATTCTGCCCTTCCACATGCAATCCAGTCTGTATTCTTGACTCAGGGAAACCTTTTCCTGGTCTCTTTGCCTGATTGTCCTCCACAAGCACTGTGGGCTTGACTTCAGAGGAGGATATTCATAAAAAATGAAGAGTAACCTCTTCAATATTAAGAATAAATTAGTGACACAGTGGAAAAGTAAAACCTAATTTCTAATCTAGTTCCTAGATTTCCTACTGAGAAATAATCAAAACATTGTTGAAAACATCCTCTATCACTGAGTTCCTTTACCTACATACTTGGCCTCTGCTTGGACTTTATGGAGCTTCTGTGGTCAATTTTTTTTAAGTGTTTTCTGGAAAGCTCCCTCATGTAGGCCTGTCTTCTCCATGTCTGAGGAAATGTCATTGTAGGTACAGATGACTTAGGGTTGACTCTTAGGACTGGTTGGTATGAGAGAGACAAAAGCAGAGCACACTTAGACCTCAGGGTACCACAGCCAGAGAGCAAAGTTCAAGTGGGAACCGGAGTTCCAGTGAACTTGACATGTGGTGTCAAAGAAAAGGGAGAACAGAAATGAATTAGTAAATGTCACCAGAAGAGAAAAACACCAGAGAAGGAGATTTTGTCATAACAGGGACCAGCAATTCAGAGACAGAATTAAAAAAAGAAAGTTTTTTTGTATGTATGAGTGCCAATAATAAACTGAAAATCAGGAGAGCTCAGAGGAGGCGAAGTCTCATAGTGGGTAAGTGCTCACATAGGTTTGGACCCAAGTCACTGCTCTGACTATGAGCCCTCGGGCACATTGCTTAACTCTGCTGGGCCTCAGTTTTCAGATCTGTAGAGTGGAAATTATGATAATGCCAACCTCATCCAGATAGTGTCAGTATAAAATGAACCCATATGCATCAAGTGCTTGGCTGGTCCTCAGCAAATCTAGAGGCAGTTATAAGTTAACTCTCAATAAATATTAACTTGTATTCTAACTTGGGCTGAAAGTAGAAAAGTGATAACACAGGAAAAAGACTTATTAGTTGCCTGCTGTTGAAGAATTTTTTATACTGGGGTTGTCATTGGTATATCACACAGAGATCTGTAATGAAGAAGTTCCAGGGTAAGATATCACAATCTGAACAGGAGAGCTCTGGACTTAATACAGATTTTTTTTTTTTTTTGACCACACCATTCAGCTTGCAAGCTCTTAGCTCACTGACCAAGGGTGAAACTCCTGACCCCAGGCAGTGGAAGTGCAGAGTTCTAACCATTGGACCATCAGGGAATTCCCAGAACAAAATATTCTGAAGCAACTTTTTGATTGTCTCAAAATGTTAACTCACAGATTTTCTTTATTACTCTTAGGACAGCCTCTGTTTATACCTCATTAGCCACACCTATATCTAGTCAAAGCTATGGTTTTTCCAGTAGTCATGTATGGATGTGAGAGTTGGACCATAAAGAAAGCTAAGCACCAAAGAATTGATGCTTTCAAATTGTGGTGCTGGAGAAGACTCTTGAGAGTCCTTTGGACTGCAAGAAGATCAAACCAGTCAATTCTAAAGGATATCAACCCTCAATATTCACTGGAAGGACTGTTGCTGAAGCTGAAGCTCTAATACTTTGGTCACCTGATGCAATGAGTCGACTCATTGGAAAAGACCCTAATGCTGGGAAAGATTGAAGGCAAAAGGAGAAGGGGTGGCAGAGGATGAGATGGTTAGATAGCATCACTGACTCAGTGAACATGAATTTGAACAAACTCCAGGAGATAGTGGAAGGCAGAGGAGCCTTGTGTGCTGCAGTCTATGGAGTTGCAAAGAGTGGGGCATGACTTAGAGACTGAATAATGATAGTCACACCCAGTTGCAAAGGAGGCTGGGAAATGAAGCCTCTACTCCACATAGCCATGGGCCCAGCACAAAATTAGATGCTCTGCCTCAGCAGGAGAAGGGAAGAAGGGATGCTGGGGGCCTACTGGCAATCTCTGGCACAGAGAGATTTTAATATCTCTGAAAGGTCAGAGAAGTTGAAGACCTAAAGGAAAAACTCACAGAAGTCAGATAAAGGATGGGGAAAGCTGTGCAGACTAAGGGAACAAATGGGTGTAAGACTGAGGCTATGCCCTGAGTAAGAAGCTTAATGAGTCAGTGTAGAGAAAGGGAAGGAAGATCAAGGGGAAGTGGGGATGTTGGTAGGAGGACATATGTAGAAGTGGGCAGGGCCCAAACCAGGCAGGGCCTGGGAAGCCATGCCAATGGATTTAAGCTTTAAGTGTAATGGGAACCTTAGCATTTTCAATAGGGAAGTGCTGTGATCCCATTTACATTTTTAAAAGGTCAAGCTGGCTGCTGCTGTGACAGCGATTTGAAGAGAGGCAGGCTAGGTGTGATGGGACCAGCCAGGGAGCCATGGCAACCGAGTGCAGGCTGTCATGTCCAAGACGGATCAGAGGGATGTGAGAAACAGGGAACATTTAATTTTTGCTTCCCCATCTCAAACAATTACTTTGTACAGATGTTTAGTTTCTTCTCTTTCATTTCCCAGCATGAAGCCCTGGAGTGATGATTTTTCTCCTCATTTAGGCAGGTTCTGGTCTGGTTGCAGTTTTAGCAGTTTTTGCACATCAACAGTAATATGCAACTTACAGCAAATAAAATAAATGGCTGAGATGCCAAACAGATGGAGTCACGCCCACTCCACCTCAGCAAAATCAGCATCAAGGGTTCTGCTCCCCAAACCCCTACCCCATTCTACCTCCCCCTTCTCTAGTTTTCCTTCTGGTGCTTTAATATGGGTCACATCCACCCAATATAGCCACAGCTGTCCTTTTTCATATTTATATCTGCCTCTAAAGCTTTTGTTGCATCAGGAAAAATATAATGAAAAACAAGCTTTAAAACAAGAGTCTCATGCTCTATTCTTTTCCTTCTGACCTTCATTTCCTCGATCCTGAAATGACTGGAGTTCCAGGAGCAGCAAAAAGACAGAGAACAAAAAGGACAGCTCAGGTAAGGGAGGGTACAGAGCACCCACATCTTGGAGAATCTTTCTGCTCTGCAGACATAGGAATAAAATTCCCTCCAGCCCCCTAGACCAACTTTCCTTTGCTGTCAGGATCACCATTATCCTCCTGTACCTTGGTTCTAGTTCTTCTGGGATCTGCAGTCACCATAGTCTATTTGGCACCACATCACCCCAGTTTCTTTCTTTGAAATATTCTTTACATTCTTGAGTTCATTTCCAAGCCCACAGATCCTACCCTAGTCTACTTTATTATCTCTTGCCTGGGCCACTGCAGCAATCTCCTGCTAGTTCATTCATTCATTCAAAAACACATATTGGGCACTTGGTAAGTGCCAAACACTGTTGAAGGCTTTGGAGTCACAGTGAAGAAAAACACAGCACCCCATTCAGGGGTTTATAGTTTTTGGAGTCGGATGGGTAAATTCCCAAATCACATAACCTCTCCTTCCAGGCAACATTCAAAGCTCAAGACTGGGGTGCTCCTGTCTTGAGGGCACAAAGGCAGAACTCCCTCACTCCTCCTGGGAAGCTGTCCCAGAAGACCTGGGGTCTGTGCTGAGTCACAGAGGATGAGTACAAGTGGGCTGGCCGAGGCGGATGAGGCAGGGATCCTAGAAAGAGACACAGAGTCTGTGTAAGACAGTATGACATGTTCTGGAAACAGCAGCCAGTTCCCGATGTATTCTCAGGTTCTAGTTTACCCCAAATCCACTCATTTTGGCATGGCTGATCCTGCATGAGCCTTCCATCTCTTACCCATCTCACCTGATTACTCTCTCCTTCTTCATCAGGAGCTCTCTGCCTTCTTTTCTCCAGCTTAAATCTTCTGCTGTGGTCAAACCTCAGTTATCCTTTCCCATGACTTATTCATCCTCCTCTGCTCCCTTCTTTCTGACGCCACTCTAAATCCTGCCTAATCGTCCAGATACACTCACAACTGGGGCTTCCCCGGTGACTCAGCATTAAGAATCTGTCTGCAATGCAGGAGACACGGGTTCAATCCCTGGGTCAGGAAGGTCTCCTAGAGAAGGAAATGGCAACCCACTCCAGTATTCTTGCCTGGAGAATTCCATAGACAGAAGAGCCTGGAGGGCTACAGTCCATGGGGTCGCAAAGAGTCAGACACAACTTAGAGACTAAACAATCACAACACCTTCCTGTCCAGGCACATCTCGCCTTGCTCATAACCTCTCTTTCATAACATAAGTTCCCTAATTGTTTCATAGGTTTAAGTCTTATTTCTTCAAACAATGCTAAACTTTTTTGTATGCCTCTGAATTCCTACAGTGGGAAGCACAGGTCTGAGAACGCAATAGGAGCTCAATAAATATTCATGCACCACATCCCTAAGAAATTTTTCCTCCAAATTGGCTCATAAGGCAGCCAGAATATCATGTTATATTTGGAGGAGTGCGTAGGTCCCAGAGGAGCTGTGCCAACTTTTATCCAAACCAGGGATTCAAACTCAAACATCTGCAGGTGTTATAAAGGAGTAAAGAGTCTACGTGTCATAGATAGAAGAAACGGCTAATTTTTCCCTCATCCCTATTATTCATAAAACAACAGCTGGGCTGACACGGTTCAGCACTGAAGAGACAGTAGGGGGTGATGGGGACTGTGGCAATGAAAAAGTGAATGTTTCAATTCAAGTTTCATTAATGGTTGCCATGCTGCAACACAGGCCTGGCATTGCCAGATAATCTGATTTTTCAAGAAAAAACAAAAATCTGAATTTTTATATCACATACACCCCCACCCCCCACTTCATAAAAATCTATAGTGTGAAAGTGATAGTTGTTCAGTCATGTCTGATTCTTTGTGAACCCATGGACTGTAGCCTTTCAGGCTCCTTGGTTCTTAGAATTCTCCAGGCAAGACTACTGCAGTGGGTTACCATTCCCTTTTCCAGGGGATCTTCCCAACCCAGAGACTGAACCCGAGTCTCCCGCATCACAGGACAATCCTTTACCATCGGAGCCACCAGGGAAGCCTAACAAAGTACAGTATAGGCCAGACTTAGTGGGGAAACAAAAGGTACCTGCAGACCAAAGTGAGCCTAGAGGCTGCCAGTTTTCAGCCTCTGTTCTCTATGGTAAGCGGAGCTGGCTGCTGGCCCACATTTTCTGCAAGTCTAGAATTGCTTTTTAATATTATGTGATTGTTAATACAATGGTGAGTCATTAATGTTTTTACACATACATTCAAACACACACACACGTACATACACACACACTCAAAACATATCTCATGAGATTAGTGTCGAAGAAGATAAAGCTAGAGAATATTTCAAACATTTCTAGGACTTGAGAGAACAGCTAGAATTTCAGAGTCACAGGACATCTCTGACATCGGAACTGTTGCTCCCAAGATGTCCCTAGGCTGATTGCAATGAATGATCCTGGGATGTCCTTAGGACCCTGTTCTTTCCTTGGAGCTGAAGGAACCCCTCTTTTATCTTTGGGCCAAGTAGCGTACACTTTCAGTTTGGAAGGACACTTACACCCCAGCCTCTTAAGACTTTTGGATGATGAGAGGGAGAGACAGAGGGAGCTACATTTGGAAAAGCCAGCATCCCCAAGTGTACCTGTGTAGTTGAACATGTCACTTCCCCATTTGTGGGTGATGTGATCTATATTGCTGTTGCTATGTTGCTAAGTCGCTTCAGTCGTGTCCAACTCTGTGCGACCCCACAGACAGCAGCCCATCAGGCTCTGCCTGGTCCTTCCTAAAACTTTAATGTGCAAATGCCCCCCTAGGGATCTTGTTAACATGTAGATTCTGATTCAGAGCATCTGGGCAGACCTGAGACTATATTTCTCACATGCTCTGGGTGATGCCAAAGCTGCTGGGCTGTGAGCCACCCTTAAGTAGCTCAAGCCAAGTGGACCAAGAACAGGCTCTGGCTTCAGGCCATCTGGGTTCAAGGGCATTGCCTGTTCAGCTAGCTGAATCTCCTGGGGAAATTCACTTGGTTTACCTCTCCAAGCCATGTTGGTTGCCTTGTTTTATGGGTACTGCCTGTTGACATGGTATAGTGGTAAAAACACGGGCTCTGTTGCCTGGCTATCTGGCTTGGGATTCTGGCCTTGCCTCCTCACGATGTGACCACGAGTAAGTGACTTCACCTTGCGGGGCCTAAAAATCCTCACGCATCAGATGGGGACTATGGCAGCACTGACCTCTCAGAGGTTGTTGTGAGGGTTAAAAGAGCATTAATGCGTGTAATTGTTTGGAACAGTGCCCAGCCCATAATAAGCACCTCACACATGTTGGCTGGAACCTGTGAGTGTGCTCTGTGAATTAAAGTACAAACAATTGCATTCCTTTTTGACCTAGGAAAAAAAACCTCTCCGAGTGAAGACTCCATCCCTTGCACCCGTGACCTCAGTTGGAGGGATTCGTTCACCTATGGAGAGTGGGAAAGAGAGAACCCCTCTGGGCCACAATCCCTCTCGCTCCTCAGCACTCTGGCAGCCTCCACTGGGCCTCAGCTGGCCCCACTCATAGGTACGGTGACGGCCTCATCCACTGCCTTCCTGGGACCAGCCTGGGTTCAGGTTCTAGGGTCTTGGGATGATTCCAGGAGGCTGTGGGTTGGGAGTGGGGGACCAGCCATAGCTGCCTCAACACTCTTTCTTCTTGCCCTGTTCTTCTCTACCTCCAACTGGGCTGAGTGAAACCCTAAGTGTGGCACCTCCAGAGCTACCAGAGGCCCCTGGGCTTCCTGCAAGTGGCTCAAAAGAGACAGAGACTAGCAGGACACAGCTGTCATTAGAGCTGCCTTCTCTGTGCTGTGCGGAAGGCATGAGGGGCTGCCTCTGCAGAGGGAGGAGCTCCTTCTCCTTCTCTGGCCTCCATGGGAATCCCAACCTTCTGCTGTGTAGAGTGGGAAGGAGGAAGTCTGTGAGGAACAAAAGTGAAAGTCGCCTCTGACTCTTTATGACGCCATGGACTGCAGCCCACCGGGCTCCTCTGTTCATGGGATTCTCCAGGCAAGAATATGGGAGTGGGTAGCTGATCCCTTCTCCAGGGGATCTTCTTGAACCTGGGATAAAACCCGAGTCTCCTGCAAGGCAGGCAGATTCTTTACCATCTGAGGCACCAGGGAAGCCCAGGAGGGATGAGGTGTAGGGATCAAATATCTCTGAGGCCCAGCCCTTATCTTTCCACGCACCAAGGCTCATCCATCCATCCACGTATTCATTTAACATTCATTAAGTATTTCCTATGTGCCTCTGTCTGACCAGAGATCCTTAAAGAAGGTACAGTGGTTTATGTTTTCTAGAGTAAAGTATTATCAATAAGCCACTAACTCTTACAAGTTACCTATTATCAACAGTTGACGATTTAAAAAACTAACAGAAAAAAAAAAAAAAAACTAACAGAATATCTAGGTGCCTATAGAAGAGCTCATAAGGCAAGCTACATCTTATTGAAAGTTTTTCTCTCCTATACTCACAGGAAGTTCTATTTGAGCCACCCTTTCACAGTAGAGAGAATCATACGACCCTTGCCAACACCACTCTGCAGCATTCAGCTTTCTGTGGGATACTGTCTTTATGGAGGGGAGGAGAAAAGCTGCACCTAAGGAAAAACTAGAATCATCTCACGCTGACAGCACAGCCTTTCCCTGGAGAATCGCTTGGGAGCATGGCTCCCAGATGAGAAGCGTTATTACAGCATTATTCTGGTCCGTAACTTTGCATCCTCACCACCACACATCACTGCACCTCACCTCCCTTCCAGCACAAGAACATACGCTCTCAGAAGGACCAGGATCAAGAGAGAGAAGGAAGGAAAGAGAACCAGAACCAGAAAAGAGGTGGAAGAGAACAAAACGGGGCTGAAGAGGAAGGTGGAGGGCGGAAATCAGAGAAGAGGGGAGATGCAGAAAAGTGGTAACAGAAGGAAATGAAGCACACTGAGAGATGCCTCGCCGCCACACTTCTATTTATCTAATTTAAAACTTTAAAGTAAGGCCATATACCAAAGGAGACATGTGTTTTCTTCTCTGCTCAGACTCCTCTGGACAAGGATAAGGGGACAGAAATGAATTCCAGCCAAAGGCCTCTCCTTAAATGTTCCTTTTTGCCAATTTTTCTCCTTAGTCCCTCTGTTTTGATTCAAGCCTTAGACCTTCCTCCTTAGTGCATTTCCTGACTTGGACCTGCTAGCCTGGCCCTGCTGTTCCAAATGGTGGTTTGGGTCTGAGGCTACACAAGTTTCCTGCGGGAGGTGGTAAGACAGGGTGCATGTGGTAGGGGGAGTTTCTCTTGCTGAGTTTCAGAAATAAGGCATTCTATTGTCTCAGCCCTACAAACACTGGCTCAATTTCTTTTGCATATCATACTCCCTTGAAATAGAGTATCTTGTTAGTACTTATATATGCCAAAGAGAGGAGACACAGGCTCAAGCTACAGGTAAATCAGAGGTTCCAGGCTCAAAGCATAGGTAAAATCAAGGGTTCACAAATTATAGATGAAGAGAGTCACTAAGGAGGGTCTGCTAGAGAGACCATGGACTGGTCTCTATTTAAAATGCATGATATTGCATATTCAATAAAAGCCAGACTATACATATTTCAGAAAAGGTACCCAACCTTCCAATTGGAAAGCTTTTTTGGACATCTTGCTTTGATTTAGGCTGTCCTAGGGGAGGGTATTTTTCTTCAATGAAGCAGTTTTCAGACTGAAATGGTTGGAGGCCTAAAAAGTAAGTTCCTCGATCATCATTGGTCTTACCAAGGATGAGTTATGTCCTAATTCTTGATGATTTCAGTATCCACATAGATGATCCTTCCCATACCCTAGTCACTGTCCTTGTCCTTCACCCTCCTCAGCCACTGACCCTCCCTCCACGATTTACCCTAGAGTTTGCCATTAATAACTGCACCCACCCCATCATTTCTACTCTCCTACTATATACTATCTCCTATCTTTCCCTGAGTCCGATACTCCTCCGACCCCACCAATCCTGCAATTTCTTGCTCCTTCTGGGTTTTCATCATCCCTTCCTGTCCTCACATCCTCATTCCCTTCTCCTCCAGCCTAGATTCCACGATCCATCCTGAATGCCATCACTCTCTTGCAAGTACCCTCAGCGCCTTTGCACCTCTTCCGCTTTATTAACTGACCGGGTCGAACTCCCCACCATGACGCTAAACTATTTTTTGGCTGCGCTAGGTCTTAGTTGCAGGACCTGGGATCTTCGATATTAGTTGAGGCATGCAGGATCTTTATTTTTCTTCGTTCAGACTCTTAGTTGCAGGATCTAGTTCCCTAACAAGGGGTTGAACCCAGGGCCCCTGCATTAGGATCACGCAGTCTTAGCCATTGGACCACTAGGGAGTTCCCCACGCCACTAAACTTGCCTAGAGAAAAAATCACATGCCATACTACCCAGTTTCACCTCAACATTATCTCAGTTCTCAAGAGGGTCCTTAATATTGCCTGGAGCTCATACTATGTTTCCCTCATCGGCTCTTTCTGCTGAATGGCTATTTCACATCTTCTCCTTTGGGTGGGAGGCTTCCCCCAGTGCCTCCTGATGACCCAGCTTCCTATTTCACTGGGAACATAGTAGCAATTGAAAGAAAACTCCAAGTTCTCACTGACCACCCCTACCACTCACCTAGAACCAGACCAGTAGATCTAGATTCTCTCCTTGTTAATCTAAAAGAACTGCCTAGCTCTAAGCAAAGTCCAACTCTTCCCCTTTTGTACTGGGTCCCCTCCCACCTCACCTACTCAAGGACATTGCTCCAGCAACTCTCCCTTCTCCCTTCATCATCAATTTGATTCTCTCTCTTAGAGGCTTCCCATCAGTAACAAACATGCTGGTATTTTTCCTTAATATAACTGCTATTTCTTCCATTTAAAAACATGAAAAAAATAAAACAAAACCTCTCTTGGGCTCTCTGCCCACTCTGTTCCCCTTTAGTAAACTCCCTAAAAGGGTTTCCAATGTTTTGCTTCCCATTTTCTCTTGAACCCTTCCACTACAACACCAAACCTGATCTTCACATTGCTAAAGCCAATGGTCAATGAGTCCTCACCCCTCTGTTCAGTTCAGTTCAGTTCAGTCGCTCAGTCGTGTCCGACTCTTTGCGACCCCATGAATCGCAGCATGCCAGGCCTCCCTGTCCATCACCAACTCCCAGAGTTCACTCAGACTCACGTCCATCGAGTCAATGATGTCATCCTGCCATCTCATCCTCTGTCATCCCCTTCTCCTCCTGTCCCCAATCCCTCCCAGCATCAGAGTCTTTTCCAACGAGTCAACTCTTCACATGAGGTGGCCAAAGTACTGGAGTATCAGCTTTAGCATCATTCCTTCCAAAGAAATCCCAGGGCTCATCTCCTTCAGAATGGACTGGTTGGATCTCCTTGCAGTCCAAGGGACTCTCAAGAGTCTTCTCCAACACCACAGTTCAAAAGCATCAATTCTTTGGCGCTCAGCTTTCTTCACAGTCCAACTCTCACATCTATACATGACCACTGGAAAAACCTAGCCTTGACTAGACGGACCTTTGTTGGCAAAGTAATGTCTCTGCTTTTCAATATGCTATCTAGGTTGGTCATAACTTTGTTAGCACGTAACATACTTGATTTCTCCTGGAAACACTTCCTTCACTTGGCTTCTAGAACACTATGCTCTCCTCTTTCACTGGCTTTTCTTCTCAGTTTCCTTTGCTAATTCATTCTTATCAACACCCCTCCACCACCACCATCACCACCATCTCCAAACACTAGAAATTTGCAGGACTTAGTCTTGGGTCTCTTCTAATCAAACCTCATGGTTCATACCACACATAAACCAGTTACTCCCAAATGTATCTCTCTAGTTCAGAACACTGTGATCGCCAACTGCCTACTTGACAACTCTATTTGAATTTCTAATAGGCATCTCAACATGTCCAAAAAAAAAAAAAAACCTCTCAATACTGACTTGCTCCCCACAAGGTCTTTTCTATCCTTGTAAATGGCAGCTCCATATTTCTGCTTACTCAAACCTGGAGTCATCCTTGACTCCTCTTTCTCTCCATCTCATTTCCAAACCATCAGGAAACACCTTTAAAGTGCTTTCAAAATATACACACAATCTGACACTTCTCAGAATTTCTACTGTTATCACCCTGGACCAAGCCATCATCATCTGTATTGTTGTAAAAGTCACCTAAATGAGTGGCTTGTTTCTAATATTACCCTCTTCAATTTCATGTGACCCCCTTTTTTTAAAGGTTGGCTTGATTTTTTTTTCTATTGATGGTAACATACTTTTCCATGACTCAGATGGTAAAGAATCCTCCTGAAATGCAAGAGACCCTGGTTCGATCCCTGGATCAGGGCAATCCCCTGGAGAAGGGAATGGCTAACCATTCCACTATTCTTGCCTGGAGAACCTCATGGACAGAGAAGCCTGGCAGGCTACAGTCCATGGGAATCACAAAGATTTGAACACGACTGAATGACTACTACTACTTTTTCTACAGAACATTATTTTATTTTTTAAAAACATATTTATTTGGCTGAACCAGGTCTTTGTTGCAGCACACAGGATCTTTAATCTTCAGTTGCAACATGTGGGATCTAGTTCCCTGATCAGGGATGGAACCTGGGCCCCCTGCATTGGGAACATGGAGTCTGAGCCACTGGGCCACCACCGAAGTCCCTAATGTGACCCTTTTAAGATCTTAGGCATGTCACTTTTCTGCTTAAAACCTTCAAATGGCTTCCCATCTGTATTAAGGTAATGCTACTTCTGTAAGGAATAAGCCCCAATATATCAATGGCATAAAATAATCAACAGAACTTCATTTCTCAAACACAGAAAAAGTTCAAGAAGGGTGTCCTGTTCAGGGAGTAGCTCTTTAATGGGACCCTGGGCTCCTTCCATCTTGTGACTTGCCATCTGTGCTACATAGCTCCCAGGGTTGCCATAGAAAGAGCAAGAGCTTGGAGAATGGCCCATGGCAGGTTTGCATGGCCAGTACTGGAAGGAGTGGACATCATTTGGCCCAAGCTCTGTCCCATTGCCATATCCCGAGAAGGGGGATAATGGGAAATGTAGTCGAGCTGTGTCACAGGATAAGAGGAAACAGTTTGGTAAACAGCCAGTCTCTTCCACATTACTTCAATCATAGTAGCAGCTAAAGACTTTAGAATGGCCTAAAGCCCTCCATGGTGTCCCTCTCATCTTCACCCCCATCCCTGCTCTGACCTCATATCCTCTACTCTCCTCAATTACTTTACCCAGACACACTGACTTCCTGATGCTGCTCAAACACTCCAAGCAGGCTCCAGAAGCTCAGGACCTTTGCTCTCACTGTTGCCTTTTCCTTCACCAAACTCAGATGTTCACTCACACTCATGTGTCATTCTCTTCATAAGCCTTCTCTGGCTACCCTCTTGAAGACTGTAAACCACTCCTGATGGTCCGAATGTTTCCTTTTTCCTTTCCTGCCTTATTTTTTGAAAAATAATTTATTTGGCTGCATTGGGTCTTAGTTGCGCCATGAGGGATCTTCCGTTGTGGCCCACAGACTCTCTAGTTGTGGTGTGCAGGCTCTGGAGCAACTGAGGTTCAGTAGTTGCAGTGCCGGGCTTTAGTTGCTCCTCAGCATGTAGGATCTTAGCTCTGTGACCAGGGATCAAACCCGCATCCCCTGTACTGCAAGATGGATTCTTAACCACTGAGCCACTAGGGAAGTCTCCTTTCCTGTCTTATTTTATTCTGAGGCATCTATCACCACCTCTCATTCTATATATTTTGCTTTTGTATACTGTTTATAGGCCACATTCCAGAATATAGGCACCATGAGAGAGTTTGGGGCTCCCCTGGTGACTTAGATGGTAAAGAATCTTCCTGCAATGCAGGAGACCTGGGTTTGATCCCTGGGTCAGGGAAGATCCCCCGGAGAAGGGAATGGCTACCCATTCCAGTATTCTTGCCTGGAGAATTCCATGGCGAGAGTTTTGTCCATTTTGTTCACTGCTGTACCTCCAGTGCCTAGAACAGTGTCTTGCACACAGGAAACAATACATTTGCGGAGTGAATGTTCAGTAGCGCCATATGAGAGCAGTTAGGATGTCTGAAGAATATTATCAGCCCTTTGAGGTTGACATTATTCTATCTGCCATGAACAGTCTTTTGGTGCTTCCCTTACAGTTTGATAGGCCTTGGGTACAGCTATGGTGATATTTCTTGACGTGTGTCAGCCCTCATGTCCTTTTCCTCCTCTACTGATTTTCTAACTCTAGGGCTCCCAAGAGGCCTAATCTGCTTTTCTCTCCTCAGAAACCTCATGTGTTCTCATGGCTCCACCAGCCGCTGCCTGGACAATGACCCTAAGTATCTCCTCCAGCCTACTGGTTCATTCTTTTTAGATGTTCTCCTATTACCTTAGACTCATCATGTCTTTAATTCAACTCCATTCCCCTATCTTGCATTCACCTAGCTCATTCTCCCAGTTTCCTACAATTAAAACTTTAAATTTTTGAGTGCTCCTTTTTCACTTCTTTCTTCCAAGCAGTCACTAAGTCCAGGAAATGCTTATTCCCACTTTTTAAAATTCTTTTATATACAAGTGTTCATTTGCATTTCTCTTGCTTGCCTAGGCCAAACCCTCATTCATAGGGGACCTCAGGGTTAAAGGGTGCCCCATCTCTGGCAGAGTCCCACTATCTTATCCAGCCTCTTCTAGAACACTTCCAAGATGATGGCATTTCCACTAGGCAGCTGTTCCTTGAGGGCAGAGGCCATGTCCTATTCTTTGTGGGTTTACCAGCACCTAGTACAGTGCCTGGGAGAAGGCAATGGCACCCCACTCCAGTACTCTTGCCTGGAAAATCCCATGGACGGAGGAGCCTGGTAGGCTGCAGTCCATGACGTCGCTAAGAGTCGGACATGACTGAGTGACTTCACTTTCACTTTTCACTTTAACACATTGGAGAAGGAAATGGCAACCCACTCCAGTGTTCTTGCCTGGAGAATCCCAGGGACGGGGGAGCCTGGTGGGCTGCCATCTATGGGGTCACACAGAGTTGGACACGACTGAAGCGACTTAGCAGCAGCAGTACAGTGCCTGACTTCAAGGAGGCATTTTCAAAATAATTTTTAAAGTGGCTCCTGATGCAGCTTATTCTATAGTTAACCTGTATGGAGATGCATCTCCCTGACAGAACACTTTCAACCTCATTCCACCTGCCACAAAGGCACAAGCTTAGAAACCTTCAGAAGAAGACCCACAATTCCCAGTGCCTTCAGCTCAGGCTCCTCAGAGCTCAGGCCCTCCCCTCCCTATCCCCCCTTTTAATCTCCCTCATCCCCTACCTGACCTAAGAATTTAACTCCTACTCTGTCCCCCACATGCCCTTTTCCAGTTATTCCTTTTGCTAAATAGTGCTCAGGGATTTTTTAGTCCAGCCTGAGTCACACCTTCTTCGGAAGCCCTCTCTGACTGTTACCAAGGGTTACGGCCACACCTTTGAATTCCCAAAGCATTGGTCAACCTCTCACCTTGATGTTTAAAGTAAACTAAGTTGCTTTGTATTTAACTTTCTCATGAGAACACTACTTGTCTCAACTGGATTTTAAACTATACAGGCTTTATGTGCTAAGAACACAGTAGGTTTATATTCCATTGACATTGCAAAGGTAGTAGCCCCTAGTGAAGCAAGTGAAAGTCACTTAGTCGTGTCTGACTCTTTGAGACCCCATGGACTGTATAGTCCATGGAATTCTCTAGGCCAGAATACTGGAGTGTGTAGCCTATCACTTCTCCAGGGGAACTTCCCAACCCAGGGATCGAACCCAGGTCTCCTGCATTGCAGGCAGATTCTTTACCAGCTGAACCACAAGGGAAGCCCAATAATACTGGAGTGCATAGCCTATCACTTCTCCAGGGGATCTTCCCAACCCAGAAATCAAACCGGGTCTCCTGCATTGCAGGAGGATTTTTTACCAACTGAGCTATCCTTATTTAATTCTAACTTCATGACTTGAAAATGAATAAGTTCATGATTTCCTGTGTTCCTCTTCAATTGGGACATCATATAGGTTCCACCCATTCAGTTCACTTAACATTATTAAGCATTTACTTTGAACTGGGCAGTAAGCTGAAAGCTTCAGGTACAAAGATGAATAAAGGCAGATCTCTCTCCTGGAGCTTAGTCTGGAGGACAAATGGATAAAAAGCGTTTTATAGCAAAATTTGTTCTTCCCAAGTGGCTCTAGTGGTAAAGGACCCACCTGCCAATGCAAGAGTCGAAAAAGAGGAGGGTCCATCCCTGGGTCAGGAAGATACCCTGGAGGAGCAAATGGCAGCCCACTCTAGTATTCTTGTCTGGGAAATCCCATGGATAGAGGAGCTTGGGAGGCTATAGTCCATGGGGTTGCAAAGAGTCCAACATGACTGAGCATGCGTGAACATACATACCAAAGATACAAAGTGTATTAAGGTAAATAAGGGAGGAACTGCTATGCCTAGCAAGGTCAGGAAAGGCTTTTACAGCTAACATCAAACTGGGATTTCTGTGAACTGGGACTTGTATTGTCATTCACAAGGCAGAGCTCACTGTCAGTTGATAATGAAAGACTATAGAGATGTGAATGAAGGGCTTCCCTGGTGGTTCAGACAGTTAAAGAATCTGCCTACAATGCGGGAGACCTGGGTTCGATCCCAGGGTTGGGAAGATTCCCTGGAGGAAGGCATAGCAATCCACTCCAGTATCTTTCTTGGAGAATCCCCATGGACACAGGAGCCTGACAGGCTACAGTCCATGGGGTCACAAATAGTCGGATAGGACTGAGCGACTAAGCACAGCACAGATATGAAAGGGCGGGCAGTTGGAAACATCTAGACGATGACACTCACAGCACAGGGTACGTACCCATCTAGGCGGCAGAGCTGAAGGGAAAGAAGTGGGTAGGGCTGTTCAACATACTTGGCGAATGATTCAATTAATTTGGCCCTGGTTTCTTGTGGGCATGAAGATAACTAGGATAATTTAAGAAGCCCTGCAGAGGCCGAGTCACGCTCTGCGAACCGGTACGTAGCGACCAGACAGCCGCGCCCACACGGCAACCAGAGTACGGGGTTGCTGCTGCTGCTAAGTCGCTTCAGTCGTGTCCGACTCTGTGCGACCCCATAGACGGCAGCCCACCAGGCTCCCCCGTCCCTGGGATTCTCCAGGCAAGAACACTGGAGTGGGTTGCCATTTCCTTCTCCAATGCGTTAAAGTGAAAAGTGAAAGTGAAGTCGCTCAGTCGTGTCCGACTCTTAGCGACGTCATGGACTGCAGCCTACCAGGCTCCTCCGTCCATGGGATTTTCCAGGCAAGAGTACTGGAGTGGGTTGCCATTGCCTTCTTACAACCCGCCAACTCCACAGGGCCCAGGACAGGAGTTGGGCGGGAATCCTGTCCACGCAACCCGGCGCGCTCGCGGGGACGTGGCGCTTTCCAGCCAATCCCTACTACGCAACTGTGGGGCCAATGGCTGCCCGGGGAAGCTGCGCGTAGGCGGCGGGCTGGCTGATGATTGGTCTGGAGGCTGCCGTCGTGGAGGACAGCGGCGGGGAGCGGAGCCGCTTCCGGCTGGGCGGGGCTTGCGCGCCAGAGCTAAGCCGGTGGGAGAGCGGCGGCAGCGGCATCCTGGGCTGTGGGTGCGACGGAGAGAGGTAGGTACCACGGTACACAGTTCCTCTGCCGCCGCCGTCTCCTTTTTCACTTTCTTTCTGTCTTCTGGGCCTCGCTCCCGGTGCGGCAGGGCTTCTTTGGCTCAGGGTCCCCGTTTCTGCCCTCTTGTGGTTCTGGGGCCTGATACTGCTCATGACTGCCCGGCCCTCGGCGTGCAGCCTGGATTAGAGGCCGCCGCTCGCCTTCCCGCGCGCTCTGGGAAGGGGCCTGGGGCCCTGAGAGCTCCTACTCCCCGCTCTGCGTCCTGTGGGGGTACTGTTTTGTTCTTGGCTTGCCACGTCCTCTGGCCGTGGGCCCCGCCAGTCACCAGCTCCCTCATCCTAAAGGGTCACGCTTGTTTGTCTCCTGAAGGTCGGAGGGCAGTCAGATAGCGTTATTGTTACAGCTCCCTGCCACTTCCCACGCTTGGGCCTGCTTGTGTCTGCCAGCTCCGCCCCAAAGCCACATCCCGAGAGGACATCTGCATCTGCCAAGAAAGTCGTGTTCGCTGACTTGGAGGGTGTAGAAACGAGGGGGGAAGAAAGCATACAGACCCTATGTGATTTTTTTAAAAAGTTGTCTATAATTTTAAAGAAAAGACGAATATCTCTAGCATGTTTGGCTGCATGCCTCGGTCAGCGACGGAAAATAGTTTTTAAAAACTCCAATAAAGAACTGTATTATTACATGGTTTCGTTGCTTTTAGCCCCAGATCCTAGTTCTGATTTTTAGCATGCTGAGTTCATAGGTAAACTTAATTCCCTACAGCTGCCCTGATCGAGTTGAGTGATTTTCAGTTCTGAAAGCTGCTTTTGCTTCAAGGCAAAAAGCTCCCTGGATCCCCTGCTAAAACTTTAGTAGGAGTTTTGATCTGAAGTCCTAAGTGTATAAAGTCCCAGGATAATGTCCTTGAGAATTGAATTGCAGTCACTTCCTGGCATGAACCATAAAATAAGCATGAGTTGGAAATAAGGTTTCTTATGATTTGTTTTTGTAGCTTAGAGGTAGAGAACCATAGGATTTCTGATAACTTATATTTTTGCTATAGAATGGAACTTGACACAAGGCACATGCACGTTTGACCTCATTCGGTAGATTTAGTTAACCAAGGACCAAACGATGGTCATCGTTGAAGAATTCATGTATATCTAGTACTATTGCGGCTCCACAGATAACCTGTAAATTGTATTTGTGTGGAGAGAAGATGAGTTTGTTTATCTTGGCCTAAATCTGAGATTTACAGGGATTCAGGGGTATCCAACAGGACTGTTTCGAGAATCACTAGGAGAAACACGAGCTAACAAAGATGCATTGAGTATGCCTGAATGGCTAGTAAACTTATAATCATCACTGTTAATGTAATCACTTGCCTGCATTTATCCAGTGATGTGTCAAAAGATACTCAGGGCATTTTCTGTACAGTGCATCAGTACAAGAGATCCGTTCATTGATTTTAACACACGTTTTCCTCTGTGTGTGGCACATGCATGGTTGTGCCAGGGGTGTTGGAAGCACAGAGGTGTAGTCAGGAATAGCCATTGGAGATGCTTACTAGGCCATAAGGTCCTAGTTCCAGTCTTTCTTTGAACTCTTAAATATGGCTGTTGTTGATGTTGTAATTTATGTATTAGAGTTAAGACAGCTGAAATAGCACTTTTTTTGTTGCTGGCTGATGACCAGATCCAGTAAGGGGAATTGGGGGATGGGGAGCACTGGTGGCAGGCAGGAGCTGTATTGCTGCCAAGTACAGTCCAACTAATGCAGTAAAATGTGTTAGTATACAAAAAGCACAAGACACAGTGTTAGAGATTACGATGATGGATGCTCAGTCAGTCATGTCTGACTCTTTTCAACTCTATGGGCTGTATCCCACCAGGCTCCTCTGTCCTTGGAATTTTCCACTCAAGAATTCTAGAGTGGGTTGCCCTTTGCTTCTGCAAGGGATCTTCCCGACCCAGGGATCAAACCAGCAACTCTTGCATCGGCAGGCAGATTCTTCACTACTGAGCCACAGGGAAGTCCATTAAGGATTACAGATGAGTATTAATTTATATTTAGCTGAGATCCCTGCCTTCCTAAAGTACATCTATAGAGGAGCTAAGGAGACAACTTAAGATAACCTATGATCATTATTGTGGAGTGGTACAAACAAGTTCTATAAAGTTCTTTAGAGGAATATATACAGACCACATGGAGAAGGCAATGGCACCCCACTCCAGTACTCTTGCCCAGTACTCTTGGACGGAGGAGCCTGGTGGGCTGTAGTCCATGGGGTCTCGAAGAGTCAGACATGACTGAGCGACTTCACTTTCACTTTCCACTTTCATGCATTGGAGAAGGAAATGGCAACCCGCTCCAGTGTTCTTGCCTGGAGAATCCCAGGGACGGGAGAGCCTGGTGGGCTGCCGTCTATGGGGTCTCACAGAGTCGGACACAACTGAAGTGACTTAGCATACAGACCACTTGCAGCTGGAGTGATCATAGTAGATAGGTCTTTTCATCTAGGATTTTAAATTGTTGATTTACATTTGGCACTAAAGGAAGGTTGAGCTAAAATAACTACCAAATTCCCAAGAATTTTGTGCATGTTACATATGCACAGCAAAATTGCAACTAGAAACCAAAACTCTTGCCCCTACATTTTACATAGCTTTCCTTTGGCAGTTAATAATTTATTGAAGTTTCATCAGCCAAAAGGAAACCTTCATTCTCCCAGGGTTTCTCGAATTTATTTCTTAAGGAAATTTTTTTACTCTTTAGCAAGAAAAATTTTAAGTTTGCACTGGGTTGCTTTGGTTATAGAATTAATGAAACCTAAGTAGTAGCCATTTCAAAGCTTTTCTCCTACAGCCAAATTTTGCACTTTTATATACTTGGCTAGCTTATAAAGGTATACCCTCAGTCACACAAATGATTTAATTAGAATGTATTAATGAACAGATCCAGATCCATTGATTGCTGGAGAAACGCTGAATAAATGGTTTGTCATTATTACAATTCTCATCAAATCATGAAGGGTGATGTTATTACCTTAGTATGATCCATTGGTGGTACTAAAGTCTGGAAGTGAAGAATGTCAGGTAGATCCCCAGGTGGCTTTAATTCCTAGACCTTATAACAAGAACTTTAGTATTGTTAAATTGCTATCAGACTCTTGCCCTCAATTCCCAATTGAGGTAGATGCTTAAGCATTGAGATTCCGCTTTTGCTGCAGTATAGGAGAAGGAAATGGCAACCCACTCCAGTGTTCTTGCCTGGAGAATCCCAGGGATGGGGGAGCCTGGTGGGCCGCCATCTCTGGGGTCGCACAGAGTCGGACACGACTGAAGCGACTTAGCAGCAGCAGAGGAATGCCTCCCCGCCTCCCGCCCCCGAATATCCAACTCACAGAACTGGCATTTTAACCACCACGCCCATTTCTCCCACTGTTAACACTGAGCAATGGGTCTTTGGTCAACTAGAATAACTGTGGGGTCACTCATTGTTAATGTTCTTGAGAAGCTGAATTTAATCCAGACCTCTAAATTTCCCTGAATCAACTTACTTTTAACTGTTCTGTGACCAGTGCATTTTTATTAAAAATGATTGGGAAGGAAAGGAGAAATGGCAAGAATTTAAAGCTTTCAAGAAAATTTTTGAATGGGTAAAACTGATTCTTAAGGCTATCATTGTTACTAAGAGAAATTCAAGTTTATGCTATTACCTCTCTCTCCTTATAAATTTACTGGAACAATTCATGAAAATAACTTTGTAGGAAACCATTATGGCTGACATAGTGCGAAAGTATGGTAGTAACTTGATACATTTTCTGTTCTAGCCCTTTATTTATGTCTGTAACATGGCACAGTGAAATAGAAATTAATATAAGCCACATATGTAATCTTAAACTTACAGGTGAGGGACTTCCCTGGGGGTCCAGTGATTAAGATTCTGCACTTCCACTGCCAGGGGGCATGAGTTCAGTCCCCAGTCAGATTCCTGCTGGTCGGGGCTGGGGTGAGGGGGATTTTTTTTTTTTTACAAGTGAATATTTAAAACAAGGGGCTTCCGAGGTGGCACAGCGTAAAGAATCTGCCTGCCAGTGCAAGAGATGTGGGTTCCATCCCTGGGTTGGAAAGATTCCACTGGAGGAGGAAATGGTAACTCACTCCAGTGTTGCTGCCTGGAAAATCCCTTGGACAGAGGAGCCTGGTGGGCTACAGTTCACAGGGTCACAAAGAGTCAGACATGACTCAGCGACTGAACAACATTTATTAATAAAGCATGTGAAGTTAATTTTAATAATGTATTTAATTCAGTACATACAAAAGTACCATTCTTTTATCATCAAGTGTAACATACCACATCCTTAATTCACACTAGCCATGTTTCAGGTGTTTGGTAGCCACATGCAGCTCTCATCCTGGACAGTGCAGGTCTAGTTTTCTGATTTTGTTTTTCTTTTAAGAAAAAATATTAAATGTAGTCAGACATGACTTAGCAACTGAACAGTATCAACAATTAAATGTTACCCTTGGTGAGGGAGGGGCAGAATTTGAATGAGAGAAACTTATAAGTCACTTGAAAAATGGAAGTGGGAAGATGTATTTTTCACAACCATTGATTTACCTTTAAGATCATGTGCTACAAGTCCTTTCTCAAAAAAGAAAAACGAAAGTCTCAAACAACCTAACCTACCACCTAAGATAAATTAGAAGAAAAAAACAAAAGCTAAAGTCAGCAAAGAAAGAGTTAGTGACTCTGTCGTGTCTGACTCTCTGCAACCGTGTAGTCTGTCCTTGGGATTCTCCAGGCAAGTATACTGAAGTGGATTGCCATTCTCTTCTCCAGGGGATCTTCCCTGACCCAGGGATCGAACCTGTGTCTCCCACATTGCAAGCAGATGCTTCTTTACCATCTGAGCTACCAGGGAGGATGGGTAAAGTCAGCAAAAGGAAGGATATAATAAAGATCAGAGGCAATAGAGATTTAAAAATAGAAAAAACCAAAAGCCTTTTTTTCCCCTATTGTTTGAAAGGGTAGACAAAATTGATAAACCTCTGGTCAGGCCCCATCTAGATCATGCGGTAAAAAGCCATACAAGCAAGCTATCGTGATGGAGAAAGAAAAGGGTCTGTTAGCTTTCTATTACTTGGTTTCAGTTTGGTTGAAAAGAGAAAGATGCTTCAGAAATAACTGCTGATGTAGTTCTTCAGGAGGCTTGTATAAGTTGTTCTATACTTTTCTCACATCTTTCCACGTTATATGTCCTTTGTCTTGGGAGATACCCTTTGTTTCTAATGGACATTTTTATATGTATGGATTTAAATAAATTTGGTAGTCTTTTTTAGGGTCTGTATTCATAAAACAAGAGCCCTTTTGTTAAAGTTTCTAACAGCCAAGGGGGCTTCCCAGGTGGCACTAGTAGTAACGAACCCACCTGCCGATGCAGGAGACGGAAGAGACACAGGTTCAATCCCTGATTTGGGAAGATCCCCTGGAGGAGGAAATGGCAACCCATTCCATTATTCTTGCCTGGAAAATTCCATGGACAGAGGAGCCTGGTGGGCTATAGTCCATGAGAGTCAAACACTACTGGCAGAGTCAAACTCTACTAAGCACAAGCACAAACAGCCAGGAGTTGATATACGTGGGCACAAAAAGTATATTTTTAAATATCTGCTAAAGTACAGATTTTTCATTGCCCACTGCAGAGAGATGAAGGTGAAACCATTGCTTTGTCTGGTAGGTAGTCCTTGGTGATGTTTTTAGGCACTTTCATCAGTAGTCAGTAGAAACCTAGATTGCAGGGAGACAGTAGGTGGTGTGGAAACAGAGACAAGAGTTCCTGGACACTATGTGGGTGAAGGAACAGGGAAGAGCACGCTTGAAGTAATAGTGCGGTCTGAGAAAGACTGATTTTGGATTATGAAGACCTGAGAAGTATTGATTGACAGAATGAAGGAACCTGTAGAGGGGCAGGATTGAGTTTAATTGTGAAGGGAAAGGATAGAGAGATGGATAAATGATAAAGCTGAATCACTTGGCTTTTACGCTGACCTTCTTCTTTTATCACTGGATCAAGATGTTAAGTCTCAATCTTAAATGTAGTTTTCCCTGTAAATCACAATGAGTCAATCTGTTACATTTCTGTATGTTACACAGTATCAAAACTTGACACAGTATCCCTCCCAGGCCCTGATAGTGTTCCCAGGTTTAAGCATTAATTTATATTATAACAATGGCAGTTTGCAAAAGCTGTCAGGGTATTATGCAAGAGTTGGTAGGCTATTATTCTGGGGATGTAATTAGTCATTTATAAAATTTTCCTAAATGTGAGGTCACCTTGTTAATAGGCATAAGGAAGATACTGTTGCTGTGACTCTTGATTTTTACTTGATTCTGTAAGCCTTTAACATCATAGATATCATTTGAATATGTCACAGAATAACAGCATAAAACTCATTCCTTATCTCTAAAGAATTTTATTTAAAGAATTATTTGTAGTTTGCAGTGAAAGTTTCATTTTGTCCTAAAATAAAGAGATACTCACTGTGACATTTGAGAGAGCCACTAAATCTAATTTTCTCTCTACTCTTCCACTGATCTGATTGATTAGTTCAATTATTGAAGTAGCCTGGAGTGTTTTTCTCCTTGGGCAGTGTTATTTTACTTGAAAAATAGCGTTTGTATCTTAAGAATAAATATATGTTTTTTTCCTTAAGAATAAATATGTCTCCTTTTCCAGTCAGGAGAAGTGGCTTGAAAATGTATGCTACCTAACAATGAAATTAATGTTTATCATATTGTTTAAAAAGTACACACAAAAAGGTAATGTACTCATTTAGAAAAAGGAAGATAGCACAACAGAGTACAGCATTAAAGTTCTCTCCATCCCAGCCTCACCACCCCACCCCCATCTCTTCTTCAGCCTAGGGCGTTGTTGCTATTTATAGATAAATGCTTATCCTTCCACACCATTTTCATGCATATATGTTATATTTTATGCAAACATAAGCAACCTGGAGAGGTTAGTTGATTTTTGCTTTTTATATGAATGAGATCTTGACATTGTTTTGCAACATGCTTTTGTTGTTTTCATAGACTTTTCTGGAATGTAACAGTCACTATATCTACTTTGTGGTGGTAGTGGTGGTTTAATACATATTTACTAATTCTTTGATTTAGTTCATTTTTCATTTTTTAATCATAAAATATCATCATTGATTAAAGCATCTTTGTATGTGATTTGGGTGTTTTGATGGAATAGCATGAAAAAGAACATTGATAAGCTTTCAGAAGCATGTGCATGCATGCACGCTCAGTCACGTCCCCTCTATGTCCACAGGTTCGTTTTCTGTGTCTGCATAAAGGGAGACTGCTTATAAGATGGATGTTCCTTGTAATTCCTTGTTCCTGTAATTCCTTGTCAGCCTACAATCAGACGAAGGAGAGTGGTGAAAATTTCTCGGAGTAAAACTAGAAAGTCTCATATTCTAGCATACTTTTTTATGGGTTAAATAATTGTATTTAGGATGATGTCATTAATAATTTTACTGGGTCTGAGCTTTTAATTTCCTGTTGAATTATTAAGCATACTGACTGAACTGCCTTTCTTTTTTCTTTAAGATCTGGTTATCATGGACCTGCGACAGTTTCTTATGTGCCTGTCCCTGTGCACGGCCTTTGCCTTGAGCAAGCCCACAGAAAAGAAGGACCGCGTACATCATGAGCCTCAGCTCAGTGACAAGGTTCACAATGATGCTCAGAGTTTCGATTATGACCACGACGCCTTCTTGGGTGCCGAAGAAGCAAAAACCTTTGATCAGCTGACACCAGAAGAGAGCAAGGAAAGACTTGGGTAAGTGCCAGCTCGCAGGGGGCTAGTTAGAGTAATGACCTTTCTTTATAAACCAACTCATTCTTTTTTTCCTCTTCTATCTCAGTCACCCAGTAAAGCTGTACTGAACTACATCTGCTGAAAGCTAACCATAGAATTGCTACCGCTAAAATTTAATCTCTTTCCTCATTTCTCCATTGAATAACAGTTTTTACCTCATTCTACAAAACAAAGTCATTTCTGCATTAAAGTGCCAGATACTGTAGGACTCGGCTTAAACCGCATCATCTTGATCCCAAAGGAACGTTACATGGGGATTTTCTCAACACTGTTGCTTTTAATTTTTAAAAGCAGTCTGTGACCTTTGTTGTTGACCATGCCAAGTCTTTGAGTGGATAATAAACTGCAAATTAGACCCCTGGACTGACTAATTTCTGTAGTTTATGATTTCCAAGGATGTCCTTCACCCTCTTTGGTTCATTCTCGGGTATTTGCTTAATTAAAAGCAAAACCAAATCAACCTTGGCTTTCAGAAGGTTGTATTAAGCTGTGATCTTATTGTCAGAGTATGTGTTGCTCTTGCAGTAAACAGCTGGGCCATAGTCAGGTTCTGTGGCTCTCTCCGAAGGCATCTTTTTACCTAAATAGTTGATTTGGTAGAATTCCAGCTGATTATTTCTAACTGAGAGTCTGAGAATGTCTTTTTTAGTTCTTTCAAAGGCTTGCTTTTTAAGGAAATGCAGGTTAATTGGTGAACATTTTCTCTTCAATGAATAGTGACCATCTGTGTAGCTTTCTGAACTAAATTTAACAGAGTTGTCTGAAAAGTTATATCACATAGGAATTTCCAGAAATATTTTTCCCATGGATAGTGCTGTGATTAGAAGACATTATAGGGTTTGCTTTGAGTGGTACTTAAAAATAAATTTATTCTTTCAGTGAGTTATCTGCCAACTGAAGGATACAGTATTCTTAAACACTGACAGAAATAATCAAAGATTTTGCCATGTAGAATGAGAAACTTTCCCAAAACATTGAAAATAGAGAAAACAAGCGCATCAGAGTCAGTCTTCTGTTAGGTTGTTTTTTGACTTTGAAGGACTGTGCTCACTTTTAATCTCTTAACTGTGCTAACATTCCAAGCTGAAAATAGGCGTGCATGAGGGTGTTCTCAGTCGTCATGTCTTGCCTGTTAATAACATGCATGTCCAGCCTAGATTTTGGTCTGCACACGTCTCTGCAGAATTACTGTCAGATAACAAAGGGCCTCTAGGTTTGGTGGCAGTCGGTGTTCTGGCCCTGTGCAAGTATTGGGATTGCTCTGCTAACAGCCTTCAGTAGAGGAAAAAATGTTTCTTTTAGTCCTCAGTAAATATCAAAAGTTCAACACGTGATATTCTTATCATATTTGATAAGAATAAGATGGTTAAAATGATCTTTTTCATGGAATGTGTGAATGAACCAAGTCTGGTTTGCTTCTCCCACATGTGGAGATAATAACGAATAGCCCATTAATAAGGTGATATACTCTTGAAAGCAAGAATTCCAGGTGAACTTTTTTTTTCTTTTAAAGTAGCTTACTATGGCATTTTTGAACATTGTTTGGTATGTGACTGTACACCAGAGGTTAGGTACGACAGTTTCCCCTTTCCATCTATCTAGGAGGCCAGTGATTATTAGGAAATCAGAGCATTGTTTATACCTCTAGTTGCAAAAATTCACTACTATTTTTAAATCTTTAGTAATAATATCTAAAAAGCTACAGGAAGCACTTAAAAACAATTTTAACATCCAGGTTTTAGTTTCTTTTTCTTATGAATAATCAAATAGAACATTTTTTTCTTCTGTGTGTATTCTCAACCTTACCCCACCCCAAGCAGTCTGAATATACTTAATTTTCATTTATGTGTCCTTCACATGATGATTTATCCAATTTGAGGTGGTGGTCCTTAGTAAAGTTTTCACTTATTTTGATATAGAAATGAAGTAGAGCTGTTCATCGTCCTTTTTTGGGGTCACAGGCCCAATCCCTTTGGCAGTCTGATGAAAACTAAAGTAAAGTGCAAGTATATGAATATATGTAAAATTTTGCATCCTTAAAATTTCTGGAATATTTTGAACCCTCCTGGAATCCTTTTATTGACCCAGGTTCTTAAAAAGCCAAAGGATTTGGCTTTACGCCTTTTGAAATGTAGAGGCATATGTCACCTCTTAGAAATGACATAATATCCACTTAAGTGCATTGTGTCTGTCCTAGAGTAAATACTTATTTAGTGGCATCATGCATTTGTAGGGTTCTCCAGTGTCATAGAAATACAATACCATTAGCTTTATAAATTAACATGGGCTTTTAAAGATCAGAGTTTAGAGCTTCATGCCAAAAATAGGCTGTGCCCACTTCCAGTGTACTTTGACAACTGCCTGCAGGCTGGATAACTAGAAAGATAAGGATAGCTTTTTTATTTTTAAATAGTTGCGTGGTTATTTTTACTATTGTTTTTAAGATATGTGACAGATGATATGTGGCCCACAAAGTGAAAAATATTTGACTTTTTCAGAAAAAGTTTGCTAACGTCTGAATTGAACCATTTGGGATATTTCTGTTGGGATGAATAGAATAGCATTCAGCCAACTTCATTAGGAAAAGCCCATCTTAAAGAGTCATGCCTTTTTTATCTTAGTGATGCTTCTCTTTAGGCTATTAATAATAGTTTAAAATTTTCTTTCGGGAATAAGTACCTTGCCTTTTTTGTCTTAATAGTACAGTGGAACTCTTGGTAGCCAATGCCTTTCAGACACAAACTGGATTCCATTATAGATAATGTAGAGGTTTTTGAACAGGTAAAACTTAATCTGTTGGGGCTTCCCTGGCGGTCCAGTGGTTAAGATGCTGCACTCCAGTGCAGGGGGCATAGGTTCTATTCCTGGTCAGGGAACTCAGACCTCTCGTACTGCACAGCACAGCCCCCCAAAGAGTAAGAAAAGCTAATTTATTAATATTGTTAAGATTCTACAGATTCAAGTTGCAAAAAAATTTTTGTCCCATGTCCATGTAGATGCAGAAGGGTATTTGAGGTGACTTCTTAGTATTTTAGGGGACTTCCCTGGTAGCTCAAACCATAGTCTGCCTGCAATGCAGGAGACCCAGGTTCGCTCCCTGGGTAGGGAAGATCCCCTGGAGAAGGGAATGCCAATCCACTCCAGTATTCTTGCCTGGAGAATCCCATGGACGGAGGAGACTGGCAAGCTACAGTCCATGGGGTTGCAATGAGTCAGACACAACTCAGCGACTAACACTTACTGTTTTACCTTTTTAAAAAAATATTTTAGAGTAAAAACTATAAGATTCTTTGAAGGAAAATGCTTGTTAATTACAGGATTTAAGTAATAGACAATCGTGGCTAACAGCATATCAATCAATATCGAGGTGAATTTGTGTCACTTATATTCTCTGATTCTAATCACTTTCCAATGTTGTATTCATAAGAATACAGACTGGGAAATGACAGTCTTTTTCAATCCTACAAACAATAGAGCATAGGGGTATGCCAAGATTTCAGTTCCAATAGAAGTTTTTTTTTTAACAGTAGAAAAATTATTTATTCTTGACCCTTGAATTCTTTCTAAAATATTCCATGTGATGAAATAAGTGTGCATAATGGACTTCTACTGTGTCAATTCCATTAGAAGTTTTGATTTAAAGTTCTTTTGACTTGAGCCTCCCTACAAAGGGCCAAGGGGTGTTTACGTGATCTTTTCCTGGCTCTCTTAAAGAATGTAGTCAGTGAATATTACTGCTCTTAGGCCATTAAATAATTGGTGTGTAAAATTGTAAAAAAAAAAAAAAAAGTTCTTGTGACTTTACATAGGCAGTTTTAGCTTATATAAGTAAGCAATTGCATCTTTTAACAGAAGTTTTCATATCATGCACATATTTTGAAATCCTTAAAAAAGTCTTTTTAAAATGTCTGTTATTAATATGACAGTGCTGAAAGAAAGAAGCTTATGAAGAGCAAAGTATATTCATTCTTTAGCCTTGTAGTTTAGTTTATCATCTGCACCCTAACCCTCTCAGCTTATTAACATTCTCATAATCAAGGATGTATGTTCTTACCACATTACTTCTTCAGAGCTCTCTGTTTTTGTGGTTATATGTAAAAATCCAATTCAATATAGTGTATAATAACTGCTGGCCCCCTTTTTTTTTTATGTATAAGCATGCCTATGTCTCTGTACTTATTTTGGGGTTTAAAAGAAAAATCTTGACTTTAGGTATAACTGATCCTGGAACTTTTTTGATATCTTTATATTTTTAGCAAAAGTGTTTTGGTTTAAAAAAAAGACTTAATTTTTTAAAAAATCTGGTTACAATTTTTGAATTTTTAGAAAACCAAGTCAGTGGTTGTGATTATTTACCCAGAAATAGAGATTCTCCTAAGAGCAATAAAGAAAAAATATAAAAATTTGCATGTTGTTTGATACTAAGAGTGAAGAACCCAGATAGGAAAGGATATTCACTCCAAAGTTCTGACCACTGGCTGAAACCTACCTCTAAAGGGATAGTCCATAGTTTGCTTTTGGTTCCAAGTACACCAGCCATGGACTGTGCTTGTCTTATCTGGATGACTCATTTCAGAGCAGCAACAGGCACTCAAGAGAAAAATTTTCAGTTGCCCATCTGGCAGTTTTGTTTTGGAGACAATTTTTATTTCCATCCTTTAGCCCTGGGCAACACCCGTGGCCACAGCACACATCTGGCTAAGTCCAGAGCCTTGTGTCCTTTTAACCTCTTGCTGGATTTCTCTGCATTTTCTACAGAAAGATTGTAAGTAAAATAGATGGCGACAAGGACGGGTTTGTCACTGTGGATGAGCTCAAAGACTGGATTAAATTTGCACAAAAGCGCTGGATTTACGAGGACGTAGAGCGGCAGTGGAAGGGGCATGACCTCAATGAGGACGGCCTCGTTTCCTGGGAGGAGTATAAAAATGCCACCTACGGCTACGTTTTAGGTAGGTCCCTACTCTCTGGGGGAAAAAGCCTTGTGGAGCCGGCACCTTGAAACGTAACTGTTTTGTCTTGTAGAATGATTGTAGATAAAATAGACGCGGATAAAGATGGGTTTGTGACGGAGGGGGAGCTGAAATCCTGGATTAAGCACGCCCAGAAGAAATACATATATGACAATGTTGAAAACCAATGGCAGGAGTTTGATTTGAATCAAGACGGCTTAATCTCCTGGGATGAGTACAGAAACGTGACTTATGGCACTTACCTGGGTAAGGGGCAAGGTGTCAGCCTGGTGGAGACCATGGTCTTGAGTCAAAGAAACAAATGGGTCAAGCAGTGAAGGAAAGGAAGGAATTACACTTATCTTAGACAGTTTGATGCTGTGCTGATTCTCCTTCACTTTATTAATTTTGAATTTGTATATTATTTATTTTTTAAAATTTGTTTTATTTTGGTTTTCTAAGGTCTGACATCTTTTACGTCTTTTAGCATTTCAGATATATTTTCCCATTTTTTTCTTGCTGACATCCCTCAAAGAGACCATTTTTGGAGTAAATTCTCGTTCAAAAGGCTGCATTGTACCAACAATGCAAAGCAGGAGGCTTTGAGATGTCTCTTGACATGGTCACATTAAAGCGTTGGACCTGAAATTTAAACCAAATTAGATTTCTTTGTAACTGGTGACTATAGGAGGAAAATTACTCTCTTCCCTTGCTAAAATAAAAATCAAGTCTAATGGCATTCCTTGATGAAATTTAACTATTTCAATATGTCTGCTTACTGAAGTTTAGAAATGAGTATTTCCCATTTGTTTTCTCTGACACATGAGTTTATTAGCCTGCTTTGCAAATGCTTCGAGGCAAATCAATGTGACTTTGATTGCTTTTTGTTGTTTTGGTAGCTTGTATGCTTGGGCCACCTGTTAGTAATTTTCTTTTACTTATTCCACTTGCCTGCTATTAAATGCTAGGTGGCGATCTTACCAAGTTGATGACTTAGGGTGTTTTTGTTAGTGATATTCCTCTTTTGTACGTGGTCACAGTTTGAGATGAAACAAGAATGTATAAATGTTACTTCTTGCATTTTTATTCTGGAAATGAAATAAATTTCTGGGTGAAAGCAGGCGTTCTCCATCACTAACAGGCAATGACTGTATGATGGTCTGTTTCCCCCATTGGATAACCAGCTGTCCGTGTTAATTACAGGACTGCATGCATTTCTGGTGAACAGATTTTTATTTCTGTGTGGGGCTTGTTCTCATTCCTGAGACAAGAGTGGCCACCTCTCTCATGCTTGACACTTAGCCAAGAACCAAACATATCCTCCTCCCAATTAAGAACACATGTATTAAAAAGTCAGTGCAGATAGAGAGACAACCATGCTTCTTGCTCTCTGTCTGAGACCCAGAGCTTCATGATGTGTTTGGGATTAATTATAAATACAAAGTACTGGGTAGGCAATTGGTGATCTCAACAGAATGATGTGTTACTAAATCTCAGCTCAGACCTAGGCACTCACTGTCCAGAAGGAGTTTTAAACTCTTTTTATGATTATGTGCATACAAATCTGTTGAGAGCTTTGTTACCTCACAGGGCCAATGATTCAATGTAATGAGTATTTCTACTGACTTGAGACTCTGCATGAGCTGAAGCACTGGCTGGAGAAACAATGTCTTTATAAGGCATCTTCCCCTGGCGGCCTGGGGGTGGACAGTGCTGGGGTAAGGAGGCGCCTTCCAAAAGTGCTGAGGAGTTTTTTGTGAAAATGTGTTCTTGACTCAGTTGAGTTAAGGTAGAAATCATCTTAGCTTCTAATTAGGGTCTGTCTTAATACCTACTTTCCACAAAAGGAACATTAACCCCATCTCTGCCACAAGTAAAATATGAGATGCTAAGATCTGCCCTGTCTATACCAAAACCAAAACTAGATCACGAGCCTACCCTTCACTGTGTGCAAGCCAGCTGGCCCAGTAAACTGGTGCTTAGGACAGATAGGGCACTCTGAGCAGTGATGATAGACATGCGAGTTTAGTCATTAAATATAGTTCTGTAGCTTTCTTCTTCATCCTCATATATGTGTGTGTGATCCTAGTCACCAAGTTTTACTTAAGGAAAGAGGGCTCTCAGCTAAGAATCTACTCTTAACATGTAAGTTCTGTTATCTTATTTATGTTACATAGTTTGTACTGATGATTTGTTTAGAAGAAATGACTTAGTATCTGAGTGAAGTAGTATTTTCCTTAAATTCTCAGTCTCTAATCTATTATGGCTTTGAGTATACACATAGGGTCCCCAAAGCCCCAGTTTAATCAGTAAACTGTCTTACTGAATTTTGACCTCATCAAAGAATGAAGCTTCAAGTTGCTTAACTCAAAATAGAGCAATAGTTTATTGTTGTTGTTTTTGACTGTACTTAAAAGTATGGAAAGACTGAATTACAATATCAAAAGTCAATAGTGTAGTGTTAGTAAGGGGCCCTGTGGGTTTGTTTGTTTGTTAATAAAAACTAGTGCTATATCTTTTTTTATTTGATCAATATGTTTTGGGAATAATCATTTCTTACCTTTAATGTGGTGTCTTTTACTTTTCAAAATATCTTCACGTGTTATCTTATTTTGGTCCATATAGCAACTCAGATTGAAAAGTTGTTTTGTTTTTCCCCCTTTTTTGCCATGAACTCCTTCACATTTTTTCAATTTGAAGTTCATTTTTCTAGATTCTTAGGAAATGAAGTGAAAGTCACTCCGTTGTGTCCGACTCTTTGCGACCCCAAGGACTACACAGTCCGTGGAATTCTCCAGGCCAGAATACTGGCATGGGTAGCCTTTACCTTCTCCAGGGCATCTTCCCAACCCAGGAATCGAACCCAGGTCTCTTGCATTGCAGGCAGATTCTTTACCAGCTGAGCCACAATAACTATTGCTTGTGCAGTTCAGCATCCTAACAGATAGGTCCAAATTCAATTTGGTTGTAATCTAATATTTATCTTCTGTAACAGATTTATTGAAGTATAACTGACATACAGTTTATTGCACTGCACATATTTAAAATGCACAACTGATGAGTTTTGCCATATTTGTATGCATCAGTGAGCCCCTCACTGTAATTAAATATTTCCATTACCCCCAAAAGCTTCCTTGTGTCCCTTTATAGTCCTCACCTTCCTTGTGCCCTGTCCATGGCATCCACTGATCTGTTTTCTGTAACTTGATTTGTTTGCATTTTCTAGGATTTTATAAAAATGGAGGAAGTGGGGGTAGTGAACTGAACTTGTATCTCATGGTATATTTCTGAATTGACCAAAGAAACTAAAATGTGACCTTTCAGAGTGGTGCTGTTCTGGTATTGAATCTAAATGGCCTGTAATGGGATAGAAGGCCTTTGATATCTGGCTTCTTAATGAGAGCCTAATGTTTAATAAATGTTTAAATAATGTTTCCTAAACATAGCAATAGTTAACATGTATTAAAAGCCAGGTCTGTGCCAAGCAGTGTTCGAGGCACTTAACTTCTATTTATTTGCTTATTTAACCTCGTAACAATCCTGTGAGGCCAACTCTGTTACTGTCTATATTCTACAGATGAGTAAATTGAAGCACAGTTAAGTTGCTTGTCCAAGGTCACATGGCTAAGAAGTAGTAGAGTTAGGATTCAAACCCAGACCATGTGACTTTAGAGCCACCACTGCCCCTTGGATATAACTAGAAAACTGAAGCCCTCTAGTAGCCTAGATAATTGATAACAATGAAGCATTTATGTAACGGATCACATAGGCCAAGAGCCAGGGTTCCATGTTGAATTTACATTCAACTCAGACCTGACTTTGTAGTCTTTGATCACCAAAACTGAATGCCTTTAGACTGCTGTAGTTTTCCCTGAGTAACCACGTTAATTCTTCCATGCTAGGTTTATTGTTCTTGGAAATTGATTTCCATACATTTTCATGTTTTCTGGAAGTCTTTTAAGATTTGACCTAAATTTTTGTTTCCTAGATGATCCAGACCCTGATGATGGATTTAACTATAAACAGATGATGGTTAGAGATGAGCGGAGGTTTAAAATGGCAGACAAGGATGGAGACCTGATTGCCACAAAGGAGGAATTCACAGCTTTTCTGCACCCTGAGGAGTATGACTACATGAAGGACATAGTAGTACAGGTGGGTGAGAGTGAGGATTCTCAATGGAAACTTCTCCTTTTGTTGCTTACACTCTTTCCTATGGTTTAACCATACTTGAATAGATATACATTAACACATATATACGTGTGTGTTTAATGAAGCACAGTTACTTGTCCTAAATAATTGCCTGAACTAATTCATCCAAATACTAGATCTAATTATTCTCTTCTGTCTAGGAAACAATGGAAGATATAGATAAGAATGCTGATGGTTTCATTGATCTGGAGGAGTATATTGGTAAGTCTGTTTCTAGTGTTTTTCTTAGAAGAACCTGGGAAACTTTGGAAGATATGTTCACCAATAAAAACAATCTACTCCATGGGTCAACTCTTAGCACATCATTAACTCAGACCAGCATGGGAAATAGTGGGTCATGATAAAGTGTTGAGTAGCACTGGCCAATCAAAATGTGAATGTGAGCCCCAAATGTAATTTTAACTTTTCTGTTAGCCACATCAAAAATAATGAAAAGAAACAGATGAAATTCACTTCAAAACTGTATTTTATTTAATCTAACTTTCCAAAATACTATAATTTCCACATTATCAAGGGTTATTTTTTTTTTTCTTTTTTCACACATGTCTTCAAAAGTTTTACACTGTAACACATCTCAGTTTGGACTAGCCACATTTTTTTTCCTCATAGCCTGTGGCTACACAGTATGGGACTAGCCACGTTTCCTTTCCTCAGCAGCCAGTGGCTGCTGTAGTGGACTGCACTAAAATAGCGCATCCCAGCTGCCCTGTGGAATTGGCACTGAGGAGTTGTAGGGGACCTAGGCTGGTATTAGGCAACTAGGGAACAGAACAAAAGAGACCCTTGGGTGAGTAAGCAACCAGGAGTTGATGATTCCTCTTCATCTTTCCTTTTCTCTGTATTCTATTCGTAGTTTCTGTAGAGGTTTTCTAATTTGTTTCCTTTTGTCCTTTTTTTTTTTTTTTGGCCATGCCATGCAGTTTGTGGGATCTTAGTTCCCCAACCAGGGATCAAACCCCACCCTTGGCAGTGAAAATGTGGAGTCCTAACCACTGGACTGCCAGGGAATTCCGAGTTGTTTACTTTAGATGCTGTACCTTCAAGGCAGTTTCTCTCAAGTACAGCTTTTTTCTTTTTTTTCTGCTATGCCGCTGCTGGCGTGTGGAATCTTAGTTCCCCAATCAGGGATTGAACCTGCATCCACAGTATGGAATCTGAACCACTGGACCACCAGGGAAGTCCCTAAACATTGCTTTAAAAAAAAGGAGCTGCCTCTTACCAAGTAGTTGACCAAATTGTTTCACAGTTCATGTGATAGAAAGTAGCATAAGACAATGCCCATCATTTTAAGAGATACATTGTAAAGTATATTTAGGCATTGACTGTAGACAGTTTGACTGTTTTACATTTACAGACACTTTTACATCTCAGATTTTCCTGAGGATTTACAACCACATCTTTCTAAAACTGGTGGTCAGGTTAATTAACTGCCTTGTAGTGAAATGGAACGCAGGGAACAGGTGTCTTACGAAAGTTGGTCTTTACCTTTCTTGACACTAGTCATCTCCCTTTGTTTCTGCATTTTAAAAAATACTTATGGCTGCGCTGAGTCCTCACTGCTGCACGCAGGCCCTCTCTAGTTGCAGTGCCTGGGCTTCTCACTGTGGTGACCTCTCCTCCCACTGCAGAGCGCGGGCTCTAGGCAAGTGGGCTGCAGCAGTTCGGCTCTCAGGCTTAGTTCCCCCGTAGTAGCACATGGGATCTTCCTGGACCAGGGGCCAAACCCGTGTCCCCTGCATTGGTAGATGGACTCCTAACCACTGGACCACCTGAAAATCCCAGTTTCTGCCTTTTTTTAAAACAGTTCTCTTTGCTCATATCATTCAAGACCAATAGCTTGAAATATTCTTTTTGCAAGATCATCAGGAAAATGCCTTACTTCATAATATCTCTCCAACCTAAAATACCCTTATAACTTCCTGTGAGATTCCAAACTAATGAGTGAGGAAGAAAGGTCAGATCAGATTTGCATGGGGCAGGCTTTGAGAGAAGACACACCCATCTTATGTATGGATGTCTGTTCATACAGGTGATATGTACAGCCATGACGGAAATGCTGATGAGCCAGAGTGGGTCAAGACGGAGAGAGAACAGTTTGTTGAGTTTCGAGATAAGAACCGTGATGGAAAGATGGATAAGGAAGAGACCAAAGACTGGATTCTCCCCTCAGATTATGACCATGCTGAGGCAGAAGCCAGGCACCTGGTCTATGAATCAGACCAAAACAAGGTAAGCCTGACTAGGCCCAAGCAATCTAGCAGTGGTCCAAGTCTGTCTCTAGGAGATTGCTTAAAAAATTCCTATTAATGTACATAGAGCATCTAAGGTTTTAATTAGTCCAAGTCTGCTGTGGAGCTAAAGTTGGCGACTGAAACTTACAGGGCAGCACTGGCTCTATGCTCTCTCGTTTTAGAAATCCCTTTGCCCAATGTTCTTAGCATTGGAGGAATTTAGGCCTCAGCAAGAGCCTCTGGGTATAGCCTGTGCCCAGCGTGCCTCATCCACTATCTTTGGAACCCCAAGAAATTTTCTTTGCCTTTTTGTTGTTATTTCCTTTGTTCTTTTACCTTTTACAGTCTCACTTTGCCTACTCAAAGCTGATTATTTCCTTCTTAAATCAAGTATGCTTGTTGTAGCTTATAAATCAGCTTTTCTCTATTATAATTCAGTTCAGTCGCTTAGTTGTGTCTGACTCTTTGCAACCCCATGGACTGCAGCACGCCAGGCTTCCCTGTCCATCATCAACTCCCAGAGCTTGCTCAAACTCATGTCCATTGAGTCAGTGATGCCATCCAACCATCTCATCCTCTGTCGTCTCCTTCTCCTCCTGCCTTCAGTCTTTCCCAACATCAGGGTCTTTTCCAATGAGTCAAATCTTCACATCAGGTGGTCAAAGTATTGGAGCTTCAGCATCAGTCCTTGACCAATTATCTCGGAAGGCATTTGGTTCATTGAAACAGTGGTGTTACTACTGAGCCCTGTCACCTTTTTCAGAGAACGTTGTCCTTAGAGCAGACTGAAAATCAGCCTAAGATGGGGGGTTTTAGAATTCTGAATGTTCTTTTATTTAGATTAATCTTTGGTTTTTATGTAGTTTCTTATCGATGAGCCTTTTTAAGGGTCAGTCTGTTTTGAGTTCTTGCTCAGTCTCTTCAGTAGCCAGGTGCTGAGACATGAGGAAAGGAAACTCATAGTCATCCCTTGGGAATCTGCCCTAGCTAATTCTTGAGATAAGATCTGGACCTCCATTAGGGGTTCTGTCTGGAATCTGATTGGTAGCTAGCGCATTTTGGTGGAGATGGCAGTGGCACCCCACTCCAGTACTCTTGCCTGGAAAATCCCATGGGCGAGGAGCCTGGTAGGCTGCCATCTATGGGGTCACACAGAGTCGGACACGACTGAAGTGACTTAGCAGCAGCAGCAGCAGGACATTTTGGAGTTGAAAACTATGCTTGATAGTAACAGATTTCATTGTCCCTATTAGACAGTGACTTGATTCACTTTGAAGTATTTTTCCTGGCTCTTGTTAAATATCTCTTACCCATATCTAGGAGGTGTCCCACATTTTGCTGAAAAGGGAGCATTTTCTCCCCAAGAAATAAACCCATACTGCTGGCATTGTCCTATTCAGCTGTATTATTTTCATCCTTTTAACCTTCTTGATAAGGAAATATATTAATTGCTCTTTTCTTCCGTGTGTGTGTGTGTTGGGGATGGGCCATGAGTACTGAGTTCACATTTAATTTAGTGGGAATTAGAATCTTAAATCTTGACAATTCTTAGATCCCCTATTATATGATAGCAGTGTTTCTAAATTTGAAATGGGAACTTACATTTCGCCTCAGTTCACTGTTCTTTCTGCTTTTAGGATGGCAAGCTTACCAAGGAGGAGATTGTTGACAAGTATGATTTATTTGTGGGCAGCCAGGCCACAGATTTTGGTGAGGCCTTAGTACGACATGATGAGTTCTGAGCTGCAGACAGAGGAACCCACATTTCTTCAAAATAATTTATTTTTACAGCTTCTGGTTTCACATGAAATTGCGCTACTGAGACTGTTATTACAAACTTTTTAAGACATGAAAAGTTATAACAGAAATGATCCCGTCCCCATTCCTCCTCCTCTCTGAGGGACAGGAGGGAAACCGTGCTTCTGAGGAACAACTCTAATTAGTACACTTGTGTTTGTAGATTTACACTTTGTATTATGTATAACATGTGTGTTTATTTTTGTATTTGTTCTCTGGTTGGGAGTATGATATGAAGGATCAACATCCTCAACTCACACTTGTAGGCAAACATTAGCCCTTCTCTCTTTCTCAACCCTTATCATGTAATTTTTTATAATTTTGACTTAAGTTTAAGCCTGAGATCAATAAGAAATGTTCAGGAGAGAGGAAAGGGAAGAAATATTCCCCACTATTTAGAAAGAGAACACTTAAACTTGCCTATTGATAAGTGTATTTCATAAGTAGTAGGGGCCGCATGTTCCATTCAGTTGCTTCATGTCCAGGTCCTAGCATTATCTGGGCAAGGACAGATCCCTGTGCTATAAAAAAGCTTGAATCGACTTTATTTCATTCATCCTTTTTTTCCCCCCCTTCCCTGTAAGACTAGCTGTTTGCTAATTTTGTCAAGCACAGCTGTGGTGGGAAAAGTTGGGGCCAGTGTCTTGAATATCAATCAAGTAGTGAGTGTGATCTCTTTACAGAGATATAAATAGAAGCAGCTGGAAAACTAAAGAAAAAATCCAAGTGTTCTTAGGGCACATGCTTTTTTCTGGGTGTGCGTCTATTGAAGTGCTCAAGCCTGTCTTTATTCAATCAGTCAGTGCCCCATTCAGCTTCTATTTCCCCAGGTGTTCCAAGGAACTAATTTTGATTTCATTGCAGTCAAAATGTGCTTTTCCAATTGTGTCATTGAAAGTGCCTTTAATGAGAGAAACGGTCACTGAATGAGGATTCTCTTAAGAAACCCTAAGATAAAAAGAAAGCAGACGAATTGGACCACCTTAAATGAAAGCTTAGAACCTCCTGTTGTGGTGGGGATTTTTTTCTTCCCTTTCTCTTTTGGACAGTGGTTCAATAGCAGTATTAGTTAGGGGCTTGGTTGCAGTGTTCTTACCTTGTGGGCTGATTGCTGAAAACCACATGCTGCTGAATTTACCAGGGATCCTCATACCTCAGAATGCTAACCACTTACTACCAGGCCTGTTTCTGTGTCAGCTGAAGAGGCTGAGCTAAGGCTCAGAGATGAGAGGACTCTTTGGTTTGAGGACCGTCGCTCACCCTTCCTGCCTTAGACCCATCCCTCCCTATGTCCCCATCTCCCCGCTGCCAAAAAATGTTTATCATGGATCAACATTGTCAGTCCTTATCAAAGAGAGGAACATTGTAGAAAGAGCTGAAGAAACCACCTCTGTTCCCAACTCACCTATATTTTACATAACAAGAAACTGCCTTTTTTTTTGGTCCCTTTCATACACATGGACCTCTTTTGAGAAGAATTATGTATTCCAAGTTTTTAGCCCTCAGGTTACTAAGACAAATATATATATATATAACCTTTATTATTTCATGTATCTTTCTGGATAATACATTCAGGTGGTGCTGGGTGATTATTATAATCTGAACCTAGGTGTATCCTTTGGTCTTCCACAATCATGTTCAGGTGGGCTCCTTGGCCTGGTAAAAGGCCAGATATCACGTAACTTCACCCTGGCCTTTGCATTGAGCTCTTGAGAGTGGATACATTCTTTGAACCCCCATATAAGGAAATGGAAATTCTCTGCCTTCCAGATTCCCCACTTGAATTGTTAAGAAGACTGGGGATAATTAATAATGCCACCAACCCTTGCTTGGAGAGGGCACAGTGCAAATTGTGTGGCAGGAGAGCCTCGCAGGTCACTAGGTACAGAGAACCCAGGCCTTATGTTAAAGTCATGCACTTAGAAAGCAAATCTCCATCTGCTAAGATAGCGACTTCTGGATGCTGGGTGCTCATCAGTAAGCATTTGTACTCTAATCTCTAATGACCCTCCTGGATTTTTTTTTTTGGTTTAAATCAAGCCTGAGGCTGGTGAACAGTAGCTACACACCCACATTGTGTGTTCTGTGAATGCTAGCTGTCTTGAATTTGGATACTGGTTATTATTTTTTATAGAGTGTAAACCAAGTTTTATATTCTATAATGCAAACAGGTACCTATCTGTTTCTAAATAAAACTGTTTACATTCACTGAAGGGTGTGTATGTCCTTTGTTTTCTTAAGAAATGGAACTCTTGCTTAGAATTATGGGGTTATAAAATGTCACAGAAAATGGACCTCTCCTAGAAGGTTTACCCCACCCCAACCCAGAGAAGTTGCTACCTTCTCCCAAATTGGTTACTGAAATCTTTAGCATCCTTATACAGCCATAACCCTTCTCTGCTTCTCTTAGGCCATGTAACTGGAGAGGAGCCCAGCTGCTCATTACATAATTGTCTGATACCAAACACAGCCATTTCTGAATGTACACACATTTATCTTGATTTTTATTTCAAAAAGGCCTACATGGAGTAGGGAGACAGAATATAAGGTAAAACAGTTTTTTGAACATTTTGTATAGTTTATAAACAGTATTGAGACGTGCCAATTCATTTTGAGAACATGAAGGGAGTTGAACTATTGGCTTTAGTAAATACACAGCTTAAGACAGATAAATCGGTTTAACCAAATAAGAGACGTCGGGGCGGGGGGGAGGAAGCACCTGGAATAATTCATGCTGGTGCAGGCATTTATGGGCTTGTCAAAGTGATAGCGATTACTGGCAGTGACAACATAAGAAAGTTCTTTCAAACTCATATTTAGAAGCTACTAAAGGGTTTTTTTTTTTTTAATGTCTCATTTCTAAGGTGTTTTCCTAAATTCGTTCTGATTCAAAATGTATCATCTTTGAATGGATCCCCAGGAGGGAAAAAAAATTTCTGAAAAGGAAAATAACTGTCTGTACACTGAAAAATCAGCCATACTCCTTTACAATTGCCTTGTACATAGAAATCCGTTTTCCAAACGCTGTAAATTGTGCCACTTAAGAGTAGAAGCTGATGACTGGCAGTGGCCCTTGAGGTGGTCTGAAGAAGACCCAGCTGGAGCAGTTACTTTGTAGGTAGGAAGGAAATAGTAGGAAAATGGAAAACCGACCCCTCAAGTTGCTATCACTCCCCTTCCCATTTTCTATGTTGATAGTGGTTTGGTTTTTGACAGAGAAAGTAGAAATGTCCTCAAATGTAAAGTCCTCACTGCACACAGGCCAGTATGGCTCCTTAGTTGGGGCCAACTTGGCTAGAAGAGACAGTAGACACTTCGGTTTTCTGGGAGCTAGACAGCTCAGACTCATCTGTCATGGGTTTTCCACACACCATCTCCATGATGCAAGCTCGGAACTAGAGGGAAAGAGCACAGATAGTCTCCTTGGCAGACCAGTACAGAGGAGGTAACATCAGGAAGCATGCGAGAAAAAAGATCTTTGTATCCCCATAGCCTTATACATGGGATCTCCTCGAGCAGTATTGATATGTCTTCTCAATCCTGAGAGCTGGCTAGTCCAGGCTAACTCTACTCACTCCTGGATCTACAATAATAATCTCTACACGTTCTGGCTAACCCTGAGGCCTCACTGTTGGGAAACCTCACAAAGCACCCCGTCCCAGGAAAGTGAAGTGAAAGTGAAAGTCGCTCAGTTGTGTCTGACCCTTTGCAACCCCATGGACTATACAGGCCATGAAATTCTCCAGGCCAGAATTACTGGAGTGGGTAGCCTTTCCCTTCTCCAGGGGATCTTCCCAACCCAGGGATTGAACCCAGGTCTCCCGCATTGCAGGCAGATTCTTTACCAGCTGAGCCACAAGAAGCCCAGGAATACTGGAGTGGGTAGCCAGGAGAGCACTGTCAAAAGTGACCCCACTGTACCCCCACCCACCCACCATTACTAGAAAGTGCTCCCAACTAGGAAAGGACTGCCAGTTCTGTTAATACTCAGGAGCTTCCTCATTAGTTTTTAATCCACTTCTGGAACTGAGGAAACAAAATCTCAAAGCAGAGTGTTTGGCTCTATAAGACAGGAACCCTCCTTGATTTGTCTGAGTTTGGGTTACTAGCTTCAATTCAGGATTTGGGGTAGGCAGAGCAACTAAACCCACGTGCCACAACCACTGAAGCCCGAGCCTAGAACCCGTGCTCCACAACAAGAGAAGTGACCGCAGTGAGAAGCCCCCTGCTCACCATGACTAGAGAAAGCCTGTGGGCAGCAACAAAGACCCAGCACAGCCCCAGATTTGTTTAAAAAGAGAACAACTTTACCTGCTTATTCATGAAGCAGTAGATGATGGGATTGTAGACACAAGCACTCTTGGAGAAGAAGGCAGGAATGGTGACAAGCCGTAAGTCCACCCCATGGTTACGGTTGTTGACTATATACATGGCCAGGGCAGCGTAGGGTGTGTAACAGAGACAAAAGGATCCCACCATGACCACCACCATGTGGCTCACCTCCCGCTCAGCCTTCTGGGTCGAAGCTGACTCCTGCTGTTGAGCCGCAACCTGGAAAGAGCGCAGAAAACATCACGCCTTCTGCTCCCTGGCCCTGAACCCCCAAGTCTCTGGACGTTTTTCAACAAGGGGGCCATCTGCTCTAATTGTGTCTCTGCCGTCCCACCTTCTGACCTAGTTCCTCTGTTCCCCTTTCATTGAGGAAGGCAAGATGGAGCCAGCTCTCTTTCCAGTCCGTGATACTGGATGGAATCACAGGCATCTCTCGATACATGAGCTGGGATGACTCCACCTCACTCTTCATCTCCTCATCTCCCTGTCCCTGCTTCCTGCACTGCTTTTTGATACCCCTCACCCTGGCTGTGGACATTTCTGGGTGTTTTGTGTTCTAGAGCACATACCCACTCTTCCCTCTCATCTAGAGCCCTGTGACCCCTCCTCCCTGACCCTCACAAAAGCCACTCACAGCTCTGAGGGCCCCCAGCAGCTGAGAGTAGGAGAAGCAGATGAGGGAGAGAGGCACAATGTAGCAGAAGATGAAGAGGAACCAGGTATAGTACTCGCTGTAATACTTGGTGCCCACGGTGTACCAGTCGGGACCACAGGAACACTGCAGGCCCTCAGGGACGAATCTGCAAGGGACCAAGCACTTGTTCACCGTGAGGCTCACAGCAAAATTGGTAGAGTGGGAGCTGAGGTTCCTGGGCTGTGTTCTCTGCTTAGAACCCAGAGTTATGTCAGGCAGAGGGTACTTTCTGTCCTCACTAGCCAACCTTTAGCAATTCCAACCACAGAGTAAACCTTAGCACTTGTCTCCCACAGCCCTTTCCCTTCTCTATTCCTCCAGCTCTTTAAAAAATGGTCAATGACCATACCCCACTCTTCCCACCCTGAGAACCTGAGCTTCTAGCTAAGTCAGCATAACTGCCCTGCACTCTCACCGGCTCCAGCCAAAGAAGGGTGGGATGGAGACACCAATACCGATGGTCCAGGTGGCCACGACCACCATCAGGGCATGCTTGGAGCTGAAGCGGAAGTTGCCGAAGGGTTTACAGATGATGATGTAGCGCTCAAAGGCCAAGAAGGCCAGTGACCAGCCTGTCACCAGACCTGTGATGAAATGGGCGGATAATGGGGTAAACAACTCCACTCATCCTGGCAGGCAGAGTGGAATACAGGTGGTGTGGAGAAAGCACAGAGAGGAAGGGTTGGACTGGAGAGTGAAATAGAGTTTGGGACTTGCTCAGACCTCTGGGTGGCTCTCTACCTCAGCATTCAAAAGAACACCAAACTTCTACCCCCCGGACTCCTCTTTAGGGGTCCACTCTAACCCAACAGACTGGCCCCTGGCTCCCATCCTGAAGCAGGATCCTTCCCATCTCTCCAGCTCCCTTCGCCTGCAGTACCTGCTGTACAGCCCAGGAAGGCCTCCAGGGCACAGACATGGCGGCCGAAGACAAAGTACCCATAACAACTGGTGATGAAGACGATGAAGACAGAGAAGATGCAGTAGATGAAGCCCCCCAGAGACACGTTGACCAGAATATAGTTGAGCGGCTGCCGCAGCTTTCTGTAGCGCAGTGTGGCCACCAGCACCGTGGCATTGAGTGGCGTCCCTACAAAGAAGACAAAACCCATGAAGACTGCCTGGAGGTGGAAGGCCCAGACAGGCGCGAGGTGGTACTGAGGTCCATCCCACGGCCCCACCAAGGAGATGTTCTTGAACAGAAGAAACTCCTCCTCCTCTGACATCTTGCTCATGGGATGTCCCCCACCCCCTCTGATTCCTCTTATAGATCATCCTCCCCCATCACTTCTCCCCCACCTGCCAAAGACCCTCTCCTCCAAAGCCACTTTGGGGCTCCCTGAAAGATCAGTACTGATCCTAAGCCTCCTAAGGACAAAGTTTGAGATTAGAGACCCCAAACCCCCACCTAAACCTTTTGTGGCCCCAAAGCCGATTGTGTGTTCTTCAGAGGATAAAAGATTGGGCTCACAGAATCCAGATATGCGATGCTGCGGGCTGGAATAAATAAGGGTGGACTCAGTAGGGAGATGCTGACCCATATTTAATGAAGACCCTTCCACCACTCTTTTTCCCTTTGAGTGGAACTGTTGAAGGCAAGCCTCTTCGTTTCGCTTCAGGCACCACTACATCCATGTAGGTGTTTACACACCATCTGCCCCATTGTGGTAGGTGCCCCCTAAGTCTCCCTTTCCAGGGGTCTTGGGCTCAGCCAGCCTCAGGCTGCAGGAAAGGGTAAGGGATAGAGAGAGTTCTTGAACAGCCTTCATGGAACAGTCCAGGGGCAACTCGACAATGCCTAGAGGTCTAAGGCATCCCAGGCTGCCAGTTTCTTCATGGCGAGTCTCCCCAGAGATGGAATCTTTCCTGCTCAGAACTCCCCCAGCCAGGTCCAGGTTGGTGTGCTGTGGTCCCTCTCACACCACGTTCACACCTGCCCCTGCCGTTAACTCAGCAGTGCCTCAGCGGCCAGACTTCCTCCTGTCTGCCCATCCCAGACCTGCCCAGCTCTTAGCCTGATTTTCTGAGAAGCCCACCCCAGTGACCCCAGCTCCACTCTAAACTCTGCGTGGGGACGTCCCTGGTGGTCCAGTGGTTGAGACTCCACACTTCCGCTGCAGGGGGCACCCACGGGTTTGATCCCTGGTTGGGAAACTAAGATCCTGCATGCCACATGGAGTGGCCAAAATAAATAAAATACTTAAAGCTCTGCTTGCACTTATACTCAACACTACACTTCAGCCTTTATGAGTGTATCTTCTTCCAAACCTCAGTAGACTATAGATATATAGATAAGTTAAAAGTGAAAGGATGGTCCGGTAATGGCGGTCATTTGGATCAGATGAATCCCATCAGAGATAAAAGTTATAAACTCTGGACAAAATATGAAAAAAAAAAACTATTTGAAAGCACTATAAAGTATCCTCAAAACAGGCAGAAAATAAAGGGGACTCAACCCTTGAATGAAAGGAACCACCTACCATCTACATGCAAATGGATTTTCCCTAAGGACAACCCCCATCTAAAGGGCAATGACCAGCTAGGACTCCTCAAGCAAAGTCCAGCCTTTATTGACTTGGAGAGTCACAAGACAGAGCCTGGGACTCCAGAGCAGCTGGAAATTGAAGGTGGGTTTCTGAGAATGAAGGAAGCCATGAAAGGAGAAGCCTTCAAATCTGCATATAAACTCCCCTCAGATCCTAAGACGACTGCTGAGCTATGCTGGAGGAATCTGAGGAGCCTAGCAAAAGGCAAGAGCTGGAGGTCTGAAAGCTCAGCAGAGATATGGGCTGCTACCTACTGTAGGAGACAAAGCGTTTATGTTTGATTCCTTCCAAGTTAGACAAGTTAAGCAAGGACTTCAGCTTCTCCAGTTGAAACTCCCAGAAAACCACACTTTAGGACAAAAATCTGTCCCTTGAATCCTGAACTAGAAATACTAGATGGAGACATGTCAGCCATTTCTGAAAGGCTGACATTTCCAGGCACACAGGGACACGTGTGCATGAGCACACACACACGCTGCACACAGACACTCACCCACAGGTAGGATTCCTCGCAGAGGTTCCTGGTGAAAGCCAGCTAACTGTCCAGGAATTGCAAGGCCAGTTGGTCCCCACTAGATTGCCTGAGTTGGCATATTCTGTGCCCTGGGCCCTTAAGACCAGGGCCAGAGGCCCCCCTGAAGGCAGTGTTCTAAGTGCCCATCCCTGGGCAGGGCACGCAGCGATGTGTCAGCCTGCGCTGAGTGGACTTAGTCCACCTCAGCTGTCAGCAGGGCTCTGCTGAGGTACCCACCTCTGCAATTGGTTCTGACAGGAGCCCGTGAGGGCAGCCCCTGGGCTTGGGCTGTCAGTCCAACCGTTATGGGTAAGAGAGGCCTCTTACTCCCACTCCTCAGGCCAAGTGGCTGCATCTTTAGCCTCTCCCTCTATTGTCCTGACAACTTCCCAGACAGTGTCTTCCTCTCTATTCCACCCCACATCAGAAGAAGGGGCAATGGGCCCCAGCTGAGGACAATGCAGCCACAGTTAAAAGGAGGCAGATGCCCCTGTGGGGCTCAGGCCAACCGAGCCTTGCTCAAGCATAGAGTCTCACTGGCAAGGGATAAAAAATTTCCAGTCATTGAAGCCATGGAGTAGGACGAGGGGAGATTTTAAGGAGAGGACAACTGGTAGAGGAGAAGGGTAATGATATAAAAACTGGAGACATTTTAGGTATGGCGGAGCCTCTGCTTCTGCAAGGGTCAACCAAAATATTTAAAAATTCCAGAAAATTCCAAATACCAAAACTTAAAATTGCCTTATGCAGGCAACTATTCACATAGCATTCACATTGTATTTATAACTATTTACAAGGTATTATAAGTATTAGGTATTGTCAGTAGTCTAGAGATAATTTCAAGTATCCAAGAGAATGTGTGAGATTATATGCAAGCACTAAGCTATTTTATATAAGGGACTTGAACATCAGAGGATTTGGGTGTCTGCAGGGGGTCCTTACCAATCCCCCTGTGTATTTAAAGGGCAACTGTATATTTAATATATAATACTGTGCCCTTTTCAGATTTAGAGTTATTAATTTAGGAACATGACAATACACTGAGGCTTTACAGAATATCGCATCAGGTGCATTTAGACCAGGGTTTTCTCAGCCTCAGCACTACCGCCGCACTGGATGATCTGGGGGGATCGGGATGGAGGGTGGTTGTCTTGGGCAATGGAAGATGTTTAACAGCATCCCTGGCCTCTGGATGATGAGAGCACCACTGTCACCCCCGTGATAATAACCAGTCATGTCTCCAGACACAAATGGCCCCCCGAGAGGCAAAATTGCCCCCTGCTCCTCTCCCCTCCAATTGAGAACCGGTGATTTCAAGTTGAACTTATAAATGCCCAGAATCAAATGGAAAAGAATTAAGAGAAGTTATGTTTTTCTAGGACTTCTAATTATCCAGAGAAAAAGAAAGAAAGAAAGCCCTAGTGAAAGAGGAGATTTTCTGATTTGTTTCAGGGTTTTTATCCCCCTATTGTCCTTAGTAGTGTATTCATATATACTCCCACCTTTTCCAGAGATAGTTTAAGGAAGGCTTACAGAACTATATAGGGTAAATGAGAAATTATTAATCAAATGTGAAAGCAAAAAAAAAAAAGAGAGAGAGAGAAACAACAGAAGCAAGTTCAGGGGCGAGAGTGAAATACAGCTACTCCGGGAGCTCGCTATTGATGGACCACATGTTCGTGCTTCCCCAGGGGCCCCATTTACAAAATTCAATGTCCAGAAAGCAAACACAAACTAACCATTCTTCGGATTATGAGAGGCAAAGAGGGGGGTTCACAGAGGAGACATCGGTGTGATATAATAAACAAGGTCCTTAACAACATTCCTGAGTAGCACAACCACCAGCTTCACTGGCCCGGGTCTGCTGCTAGCAGACTAGCACCTTCAGTATAGGCTCCACACAAGGCATGATTCAGAACAGGATATAAACCAGAACCATTCCCCAGGGGGCCAAATACCAGCTCTGCCAGGCTGCTCTGATCCACAAGACATTTCAACTCTCTGGAGGCTTGAATCATTGCTTCTCTCCACTTAGTGTTTTATCATTTAATTCCTGTTTCGAGTGGATTGTATATGCCCGGGGCTCAAAATTCAAAAAGTACAAAAGAATATACAGTGAACATACATTTCTTTCCCACGCAGGCTCCCAATTGCCCTCTCCAGAAGCAACCAGCGTTTGCTTTTTGCTGTGTTTTTCCTGCATAGGAGGTGACAACGAGCTTGAAATGATGTGTTGTGACAACGTTGTCTGTTAAATACTGACCGGTCACTCTCCAAAGAAGTGGTGAGATAAGGGAAAGGTTCACACATGCTCTTTTGAAAATGAGAAATCATCCAAGGTTTACTTGAACAAATGCCATCCTCATATCTGGGAGGAAAGGACAGAAACCACCCCCATCCCCTATCCCCACCCCGAGGCAGAGTCATGACTCTCCCTAGAGAATTTCATCTGCTGGCCTTGAAATGCAGAGACAAATGAGTCACCGAGGGCCTGAACTCCTACTGCTTAGAGCCAGGCCATAGTCACTTTGGAAATCAACGCACGGTAGATGCCAACGGATTGCCACCAGGAAAGCGATCCTCTCCCTGACCCCACCATCTTGGAGGCATTTGGAAGTGTGTGGGTGGGGAAAGGATGTCTTATGGCTCTTGGCAAAGAAGCTAAAACTGCTAAAACACATTTCATGCTCAGTCGTGTTTGACTCTGTGTGACACTATAGACTGTAGCCTGCCAGGCTCCTCTGTCCATGGGATTTCCCAGGCAAGAATTCTAGAGTGGGTTGCCATTCCCATTCTTCAGGGGATGAGAATACCTTCCTGATCCAGATATTGAACCCAGATCCCCCACATTGTGGGCAGATTCTATACCATCTGAGAGCCACCAGGGAAGCCTCAAGAATACTGGAGTGGATAGCTATTCAAGAATACTAGAGTGGGTAGCTGTTATTTCAAATCCTGAAAGATGATGCTGTGAAAGTGCTGCACTCAATATGCCAGCAAATTTGGAAAACTCAGCAGTGGCCGCAGGACTGGAAAAGGTCAGTTTTCATTCCAATGCCAAAGAAAGGCAATGCCAAAGAGTGCTCAAACTACCGCACAATTGCACTCATCTCACACGCTAGTAAAGTAATGCTCAAAATTCTCCACGCCAGCCTTCAGCAATATGTGAACCGTGAACTTCCTGATGTTCAAGCTGGTTTTAGAAAAGGCAGAGGAACCAGACATCAAATTGCCAACATCTGCTGGATCATGGAAAAAGCAAGAGAGTTCCAGAAAAGCATCTATTTCTGCTTTATTGAGTATGCCAAAGCCTTTGACTGTGTGGATCACAATAAACTGTGGAAAATTCTGAAAGAGATGGAAATACCAGACCACCTGATCTGCCTCTTGAGAAATCTGTGTGCAGGTCAGGAAGCAACAGTTAGAACTGGACATGGAACAACAGACTGGTTCCAAATAGGAAAAGGAGTTCGTCAAGGCTGTATATTGTCACCCTGTTTATTTAACTTATATGCAGAGTACATCATGAGAAACGCTGGACTGGAAGAGTGTCTTATGGCTCTGGGCAAAGAAGGGTTTACTGGTATTGACTAGGCAGGACACTGCTCAAGACCGCCCACACTGAGAAGGATCTGGCCTCAAACTCCATCACCTCCCCCAGAGAGAAGCCCGGGCTGGGACCCAACCCCAGTCTCAGCCCTGAAACATTCTCCACAAAGTCCCCCTGGAGCCCTTACTAGGAGCCACCTCACTCCCTGGCACACCCAGCGAGAGAAACAATTAGGGAATGCATACTGAGGTAATGGAATGACGCGTTGAGTGGCTTTTATTTATAAGCCAGTTTGAAGCTGGGGAACAATTACCCAAAAAAGTCCCTTTGGTTTGAGAATAGATGAGCTGTTGATTTTCTCTCTGGCCATGACTAGTTAGCTGAGTCAGTCATCTGGTCCAGACACTCCTGGATGGAGATAATAAAACTTGATCCCCTGAGTACAAAGGAATGTTGGCCAATCTGTTCTCTAAAGTGAGAACCATTCTTCCTCCTATCCAAGAGAAGAGGGTGGTTTATTAGGAAGCCTATTTTTACATGGACGGTGGAGAGGGTTTCTTCAGGCTTATGGTTTTTACCTCGATCCAAGTGAGTATCTGTTGCCCCTGGTGGGTTTTTTTGTGTACACCCCTGACTTTCTTTCTTCATTCTTGCACTCATTTATTCCACAGTCATTTGCTGAGAGATATCTGCAGCAGCAACTGTGCTGTGAGGGTGAGATGAGATTAATCTGATAGAGTGCTTACCAAAGGCCAGGCACACAGAAGTGCTTGGGAGTCGTTTGTTTTGTCAGCAGTATTGCCAAGTGCCAGATGCCAGCCTAGATCCAGAGATCAATAAGATAGATCTCTGTTCCCCCAGAAGCTCCCAGCCTCCTAGGGGGCAGCCCCACCCCTGGAAGCAAGCAAGCGTCCTGGGATGTGATGGGTGTGGTGCCGTGCCGGAGCCTCCTGGGTCTCCTACAAGGCCCCAGTTTCTAGAGGGGTGACCTCCTCCCTCTCTCTCATTTGGGGAACCCCATCTTGAAGAACCCCACCCTGGCCACCCTTAGCTGATTGGCCAGCTCGTCCCTGCAGCCTCCCTGGATGGGATGAACAGGGCAGGCCAGGGTGAGGGAGGAAATGTGTGTATTTACAGAATGTATTCCCATTTTTGGTTTTCTAGAAAGTCTGGGTAGCATGTGTACTGTGTTTAAAACAGGCTTTGGATTCAGATAAATGTGATCCTTGTAAGCTGAGTTTTGCCAAGTTTCATTTTCTTACAGTGGGGTGACAGCTATTTCACAAGGCTGCCATGAAGTTAAGAAAGAGCTGTAAAGCACAGATCACACCGCTCACCCTACCGTAAGCATTAAGTGGCAGCTCTCCTAGCGTGTATTTTTTTCCCTGCTCTCAGATTACATCATTATAACTCCTTTCCTTTTCCAGCACTTTACAGTTTGCAGCATACTTTCTTTCTTTTTTAAGTCTATTGAATTTGTTACAATTATTGTTTCTGTTTTATGTTTTGGCTTTTTGGCTACAAGACATGCAGGATCTTAGTTCCCTGACCAGGGATCAAACCCAACCCTCTGCACTGGAAGTGGGAGTCTTAACCCCTGGGCCACCAGGGAAGTCCCTGTAGAGTGCTTTCACTTATGTTTTCTCACCTGATCCTCAAATGACCCTGTGAGACAGGGCAAGTGTTCCTTCCCCAACTGACAGATGAAGAAACTGAGTCATTTAGCAACTATCACCTAATCAAGGGTGATCGAGGACAGGTTTCTCAGTCCCCATCTAGGAGACTGATGAGTTTGGAGGATTTTTTCTGGTGGTCTAATCATGAGATAAGAAAGAAGAATGGTTCATTCTGGGTGCGGGAGACATCAAACTGGCTCCCCTCAGCCCTGGGCTTCTCACAAGGGCAGCTGGGGGAGCCTGGCCCCTTCTCTGCCCTTCCCCAGCAGCACCACATGAACTCCACTTGGCAGCCTGGGGGAGAGCTGGATGGTCACAGGGAAGATGGAACAGTCCCTGCAGTGGGCTGGGGAAGAGCAGAGAGCGCTGAGAGGTGAGGCCTGCTGGAGTGGAGCCGGCCTGGGCTGGGAGCCAGCCTGGATGAAGAAACTCTTGCAGGAACCACAGACTGTGGCTGCTGCTGAGGTGGCAGAGAAGGCACATCTGGCAAGGGATAACCATCAGTGGCTCGTTGGTCTAGGGGTATGATTCTCGCTTAGGGTGCGAGAGGTCCCGGGTTCAAATCCCGGACGAGCCCTATTTTTCCTGGATTTTTCTTTTTTTCCATTCCCTTTTCTCCACCACACACACAAGTACACACTGCCTGCCTTTTCTAAAGTTAGAAGCAGAGATGATGCAGTGGTGAGTGAATAAAGGACTCAGGACAAGCTGCCAGTCAATTTCCCCACTAGCCATGTCCTGTAGATAGCCCATTATTCCCACTGAGGCTCCAGGTGGGAACCTGAGAAGATTATAGAGCCAAAATGTTGCCTTGTGTCAGGCAGAAAGCCTCTCAGCCTCAGAGAAAGAGCAGGGAGTCAGGACTGAGGAGTGGGTCTGAGTTGGAGGTCAAGAAAAGGCAAACCCACCATGCAAAATCCAAGCTATGAAATACACTGGCTTCAAAGTCCAAAAGCTAGGATCAAAGTTACAATTTGGAGTCTCAGCTTTCCTCTTGGTAAAATGGGAACAATAATATTCATTTCTCAAAGTTGGGAGGATTAAATCAGAAACTGTATGTGAAAGCCCTTTGCAAACTATAATGTACCTTACCGACAGGGATTATTAGGAATACTACTAAAGGTAAAGAGAATCTAGAAAGGAAATTCTGACAACATGACAGACTGAACTAACGTAGCTCTCCCTTCACCTAGTGTCCCTAAAACATACACAGAAATATTGCATAAAACAGAATTTAAAAACTAAAGTATGAACAATTGCAAAATTGACTTTGAAATTTCCAGATATCAGAATTTAATAAGGAATACAAGGGACTTCCCTGGCAATCCAGTGGTTAAGATTCTGCTTCTAATTCTGCTTCTAATCCCTGGTCAGAGAACTAAGATCCCATATACTTCACTGTGTGGCCAAAAAGTGAAAGAAAAGAAAAAAGGAATACAAAACAAAGAAGGGAGAGGGGAAGAAGGAAAAGAGCTATCACAGGAGCCCATGGTTTATTTCAGACACAGATAACAGATATATTGCTTTCAGTTCTAGGCTATGTCCCCTCAGCCCAGCAGACACAAAGGGCCGGGACTGAGCCTTCTACATTAAAGTTTAGAACATCGAAGATCTACCTTATCCATGGCAGGAAGACTAAAAATGGCACACTCTAGTTCAAGGAAGCAGAGGAAAAAGGGGGAGAAATGTAAGTCAGCTCTGAGAAACTGAAGTCCAAGCCTGAGAAGATGCTTGTGTTGCCTCTGGGTTTATCTGCATGATGTTGAATCCTCAAGCCAAGAAATTCAATATAAATTGGTTTAGGAAAATCCCTAGGAATACCACAGGACTCCCTGGGAATACCACAGGAATCCCTAGGAATACCACACAGCCACAGAAAGCAGGAAAGAGCTCTCCAAGCATGTTTCATAACCCAAGGTATATCTCACTAAATAAATGGAAATCTCACTAAAAAGTGACAAGTCAAAAACACCTACTGAAAAAGAATTCATAAGAAAATATTAAAAGCTAGACAAGAAAGCAATCCATCATAAGGAAGAATTGGCAGACACAGCAGACAGGACAATTAACACACTAAGAACGGTGCATAATAGAAAAATATGACAAGCAGTGTATAAGTTTTCTTAAAAGTGTTAAAGATGAAAGACAAGAAAATAAACAATAATGAAAATATTGCACTATGAAGAAAAGCAGCTCATTGAGGGAAAAAAACCAAAACTTTAGGAAATGAAAGATACACCACTAAAGACTCAATGCATTAAACAGTAGACTTGACCCAGCTGGAAAGAGAATTGATGAACTGGAAGATGAGGCTGACGAAAGTGTTCAAAATAAGGGGGGAAAGGGGAAAGTAATGAGATACAAGATATGAAAGAATAGTTAAAAGACATGAGGAAAAGAACACTATATATATATATGTGTGTGTGTGTATATATATATACACATATATATTATATACTCATAGACTTTTGGGCTTCTCTGATAGCTCAGTTAGTAAAGAATCTGCCTGCAATGCAGGAGACCCCAGTTTGATTCTTGGGTCAGGAAGATGCGCTGAAGAAAGGATAGGCTATCCACTCCAGTATTTCTGGACTTCCTTGGTGGCTCAACTGGTAAAGAATCTGCCTACAATGTGGGAGACCTGGGTTTGATCCCTTAGTTGGGGAGATCCTCTGGAGAAGGGAAAGGCTACCCACTCCAGTATTCTGGCCTGGAGAATTCCATGGACTATACAGTTCATGGGGTCACAAAGAGTAGGATATGACTGAGCAACTTTCACTTTCACTTTCAAAGACTTGCACTGAAATGCCACCGAAGGATATTTGTGTTTTGAAATAAAAGATCTTTTAACACAAAGACTGAGAATGTTTGCCACTCAGAGACTTCTGAAATGCCACCAAAGGATATACTTCATAAGAAGGAAACTGAAATAAAAAGAAAGGCATGAAATTCAAGAAGGAATGATGAGCAAAGAGATCTATAAATATGTTCGTTAATCTAAACAAGCACTGAAAGCCACTGCTGGTAGAATGTAAATTGGTCCTGCTGCTTCATAGAACAATTTGGCAATACTTTGTAAAGTTTAAGGTGCATGTATCCTATGATCCACAAATTCTACTTCTAGGTATCTACCTTAGAGAAGTGCTTACATATATGCCAAAGAGGCACACACAGCACTATTGATCACAGCATTGCTTATGATCTGGAATACTGAAAATGTCTTAAATGCCCACTAGCAGAGGAATGGATAAATAAATTGTGGTATATTCAAACCATGAAACAGTATTCAGCAGTTAAAATTTATGAAGTGGCACTATATGAAACAGCATGAATGTTTGCATTTAAAAAAGAATATATTTGAATCAGTTCTAATGAGGTGGATGAAACTAGAGCCTATTATACAGAGTGAAGTAAGCCAGAAAGAAAAACACCAATACAGTATACTAACACATTATGTGGAATTTAGAAAGAAGGTAACGATAACTCTGAATGCGAGACAGCAAAAGAGACACAGATGTAGTGAACAGTCTTTTGGACTCTGTGGGAGAGGATGAGGGTGGGATGATTTGGGAGAATGGCATTGAAACATGTATAATATCATATATGAAACGAATCGCCAGTCCAGGTTCGATGCATGATACAGGGTGCTCAGGTCTGGTGCACTGGGATGACCCAGAGGAATGGGATGGGGAGGGAGGATGGAGGGGGGTTCAGGATGGGGAACACATGTACACTCATGGCGGATTCAAGTCAATGTATGGCAAAACTAATACAATATTGTAAAGTAAAATAAATAAATTAATTAAATTAAAAAAATAAATATATTTTTAAAACACGCAAACCAGTATTGTCTATTGTTTGTTGTTGTTCAGTCATTAAGTCATGTCTGACTCTTTGTGACCCCCATAAACTACAGCATGCCAGGCTTTCCTGTTCTTCACTATCTCCTGGAGTTTGCTCAAACTCATTTCCATTGAGTTAGTGATGCCATCCAACCATCTCATCCTCTGTTGCCCCCTTCTCCTCTTGCTCTCAATCTTTCCCAGCATCAGGGTCTTTTCAAATGAGTCAGTTCTTCGCTCAAGTCCCGAAGTATTGAAGCTTCACCATGAGTCCTTTCAATGAACACCCAGGACTGATCTCCTTTAGGATTGACTGGTTGGATCTCCTTGTTGTCCAAGGGACTCTCAAGAGTCTTCTCAAACACCACAGTTCAAAAGCAACAATTCTTCAGCGCTCAGCTTTCTTTATAGTCCAACTCTCACACCCATACATGACTACTGGAAAATTCATAGCTTTGATTAGATGGACCTTTGTCGGCAAAGTGATATCTCTACTTTTTAATATACTGTCTAGATTTGTCATTGGAGAAGGCAATGGCGACCCACTCCAGTACTCTTGCCTGGAAAATCCCATGGTCGGAGGAGCCTTGTAGGCTGCCGTCTATGGGGTTGCACAGAGTCGGATACGACTGCAGCAGCAGCAGATTTGTCATAGATATTCTTCCAAGGAGCAAGTGTCTTTTAATTTTGTGGCTGCAATCACCATCTGCAGTGATTTTGGAGACCAAGAAAATGAAATCTGACACTGTTTCCACATTTCCCCCATCTATTTGCCATGAAGTGATGATAGGACCAGATGCCATGATCTTTGTTTTTTTGAATGTCGAGTTTTAAGCCAGCTTTTTCACTCTCCTCTTTCACCTTCATCAAGAAGCTCTTTAGTTCCTCTTCACTCTCTGCCATTAAAGTGATATCCCCTGCATACCTGAGGTTGTTGGTATTTCTCCTGTCAGTCTTGACTCCAGCTTGTGATTCATCCATCCCGGCATTTCACATGATATACTCTGCATATAAGTTAAATAACCAGAGTGACAATATGTTGTCCATTGTTTGTAAATACATATATTTAAGTAAATATATAATAGATGGGCTATCGGAATCAAACGTGTCAAGAAATGAACAGTTGTTAAATTTCAGTGGTAAGTGCATGGATATTTATTATGTTACTTTCTGTATTGTACTTTATGCATCTTTAAAAGATTTTCTTTTTTTTTCTTTTTAATGAAAGGATCTAAGTATTTAGAAATAAGGGTAAATGGGGATAAATGGCTGCATCAGTCCTCAGAGAGGATGATCTGCTGGGATGGGATTAGGAGGGAGGCTGAGTCCTGGGTCCAGGGATTATGAGGATTAATTCAGATCATCCCCCTAAGCTGATCACCTGCTTGGCATTCCCAGCACTCCAAGCCCTTCAGAGATGCATCTCTGGACCGCAGTCCACGTCCCCCCATACCTCCTGCCTCCTATCTCCACTCTCATGCTCAACCCAGTACTGTTCTGCTCAGGGATTACCCACATTTGGGTCCCTAGAATAGATGGGTTCAGGTGTCCCCTGAATACTCCTCAAATCAAGGGTAAATGATGACCTGCACCCAGGACCCAAGGAGAGATTAGTCCTAATACTCAGGATCAGAGCTCCCTGAGGAGAGCCTGGACCCTTGGATGTTATAGTTGACAACTGCCTTCCCAGTCCCTCCCTCTATTAGCCAAGAGGTCAGCAGTCAAGGTCTGCTAACTGACCCTGCTGGTCAGTCAGAACCAGAAGGAGCTGGGCTGGTGCAGAACAAAGAGTTGCTCTGCTTCCAGCATTAGACTCTGTCATTTCTGGGAACCCTGTGCCCTTCATCTTCCTGATGCCAACCCCTTCCACCATCCCTGACAAGCACTCTGCTCCCCAAGTTTTGACAAACCTAAAGTCTGCAGCAGTCCCTCTGGAAGGGGTCTGGGTGGACTTGCCCAGCAGTCTTTCCCCACAGCTAGATCACATTAACCACAAGGTCTGGAGTGGAGCCCTATTCCCCAGGGAGCACAAGAAACATCTTGATCTGTGCTCACCATCTCTCTGAGCACATACTGAGCTGGGAGTATGAGAGGGAGAAAGAAAGGTGAGGAGAGGAGGCAGGGTGTGGAGGGAGGGAAAGAGAGACAGAGGCTGAGAGGCAATATTATTGTCAACAGGCAACACTGAACTCCTTGAGTGTGAGATCATATACTAAATGATAAGCAGAATATACAGATGTGAAGTTGGGAGATTTACCTTTACTCATTCATTCTACGTGTAAGAGAATTTGTCAGATGCTAGAGATACACAGAAGACCGTGGTAACTTCCCAGTCTTCAAGAAAATGGGCAGACAGAAAATTAAAAACCTGACCATGACAACCCTGAGTGACTGGCACTGCCCTAGAAAGAAAGGAGGATAGGGTGTGTATAATGGGGTGGAAGGGAGAGTTAGGAAGGGCTGCCTAGAGATGACTCCCTGCTGAGTGTTGAAAGATAAGTAGGGGATGTCCAGGTGATGAAAGGTTCTCCCCTGAAGAATATGGAGGGATCGTGAACCTGGGAGCCTGTGGCGGTGACAAAGACAATATATGCCAAAGACCTTGCGAGTGGATGGGCGACAGAAGGGATTGGTGTGTGTCCCTGGCTTAGGAATCTCGCAGTGCTTTTCTGGATGTCCTGGGACGCCCCAGTTCTCAAGTGTACCAATATTTTTCCTAGCTAAGACCTTCAGAGATGTGAGAACAATTGCTTCTTCAAGACCTGGCCCCTGGTAGACGTTCCTTGAATGAATGATGAAGTTAAGTGACATAAGCCCGCGGAAGTTTCACATCTCCCATTTTTAAGAGTGTAAATCAGCAGTGCCCACCCTGAACAGGCTATGCGTGCAGGATGAGTGGGGGTCATGCTCGCAGCCCACCGGGAGTAGGGCTCGTGGGAAGGCAAGCGGTGGAGAAAGGCGGCCTTCGGACACTAAGGACTGTGTAGGGCCACGGAGCCGCCGCTCCTAAGAGGGTCCCTGCTTCTGGCTTGGTGAGGGGCGCACTCAAGGACAACAGAAGGATCAGGGCCCCGAGTTCACGTATCCTGGCCTCAGTTTCCCCGCTCCTGCCCTCACACAATTCTGAGTCTGGGGCGGGTGGCCGGGGTCCGCGCCGACTGCGGAGCTGGGGGGCGCGCCCTGCGCCGTAGGGAGCCAGAGGAGTGGAAAAGCATTCGCGTGTTTTCAGGAAACAGGCCGGGAGGATCCGTCCATCCTTTTGGTTTTCCTGCCTCATCACCGAGCGAGACGGGATCCTGGCACACGGAGCAGAGGGGGTCCCCCCGCGCAGCCGACTCCTAGCTGCTTGCACTCTCCGCGCGGGTCTCCTCCCATCGCCCGCTCGCTCGGCCTCGGGGAACTCGGGAGCTGCGGCTGCAGACCGGCTTCCGGGCGGCGGCGGGGGCGGTGTCAGGTGGCCCGGCCAGGCCCCGCCCCCTCGGCCGGCCCGCCCTCCCTCCCCGGCGCACCCGGCTCCGGTACCCGGCCTCGCGGCGGTGGCGGCGGTGGCGGCGGCGGCGGCGTCTGCTCCGGGAGGCAGCGGCGGTGGCGAGAGCGGCCATGGAGGCGGGCGCCGGGGCCGGCGCGGGCGCCTCGGGCTGGAGCTGCCCGGGCCCAGGTCAGAGCGCCCCTCCCTCACCTCACCAATGCCTCTCCTTCCTCTTCTCCATCTCTCCTCCCCCCAGACCCCCACGGCCTCTGCCCCCTCCGCTACTCCCCACCTTGACGTCCGAAGTCTTCCTCCTCCCTCCATCCTGCCCCCAACCCGGGCCCGGTCTCCATCTTTCCCGGCTGGGTCTTCCCCACACTGGCCGCATCCTCCTTGGCAGTCCCTGCCCTGAGCCTTCTCAGTCTCGACTCTCCAGCCTCATACCGCGTCCAGCCCTAGGGTCTCTACAGATCCTGCACCCGCTCGCACCCCTAAAGCTTCTGAGCGCGGGGCGCGGGTGGGGTGGACGAAGTCTAGGGAGAGATGGAGGGGAGGGGAGGGGCTCCGGTCCACGCGACCCCCGCCAGCCATCGCCGGCCCCCCTCCCCACCTTCCCCTTAGGCGCACTACCTCACCCATTCAGCCTCTTTACTGGCTCCCACCCTCTGCCATTCTTGTCCATCTTACCACTCTTCCCCTCTGGGCTAAAGAGACACACACCCTTTCTGCCTGTGCAAGGGAGAGGAGCCTGGAACAGAGGTTGCAGAGGAGGATGAGCAGGGCAGGGCGGGGTCCCCAGAGGCCCAGCCTGAGGGGCAGCTTGGGGAGAGGAGTCGCAGTGCCTGGGAGAGTGAGCCAAGTACTTCCACCGGAATGAAAATCCCAAGGGCTCCGAAGGGCTAGAAGGTGTGTCCCTTCCCCTCTCCGCCTCACCCCAACCACCCTGGCACCCCACAATCCCTCCTCTCTCCCTGCTCACAGGACCCACAGTGACCACTTTAGGCTCCTATGAGGTGTCCGAGGGTTGCGAGAGGAAGAAGGGCCAACGCTGGGGGTCCCTGGAACGGCGGGGTATGCAAGCTATGGAGGGTGAGTTTTCCCATAAAGCTTTCTTTCCTTCCCCCTCACCCAATTTTCCTTCCTCCCTCTGACCCTCCAGAACTCTGAGCCAGGACACACACCTTCCCCCTAGTTCAGCTCAGCACCTGCTAGCCCTCCTCAGGGCTCAGGCTTTGAGGGAAGTTCAAGGTACATCCTTTTGGGGTTCTAATCACCAGCTAACCAGGTTGTGTGTCCCGAGGGAGCTGCCAGACAGAGAAAGAGGCCTCTTTGGACAGAGCTTTGAAGCAGCCTTTCAGCAGGGGGTTTGTTCTCTCTGCCTCCCGACCCAGATCCCAAGCTGTCTCTTATTTTGAAAAGCAGGGAAGTGAGCATGTGAACTGTCTTTCTGGTGCTGCCACCACTGACTTCAAATGGAAGCCTGGTGGCTTTGGTTCTCTAGGCTATCTTACTGCCTGAAAGAGGGAGCCTGGGAAGGGGGCTGCTGAAAAGGCCAACCTCCCAACACATGTGTATTCCCACCACACCCATGTGACTTGGCAGTTGCTGCCAACACCCGGAGGATGCTAGAAGGATGCTGGTCCTGTTGCCAGGACTTCCTGTGAAGGGTCCCAAGGTCCCTGTGCACATCCAGTGTGGACAATCTTGCCCCCGCCCCGCCACCCCGGGGAGACAGATGATGCCAGGGGTCCCAGATGAATCTTAGGCTGTGGTTACTGGACAAAACCAGACCAGAGATTCAGAATTTTTAAACAAAACAGTTGCCATCCAGATAAGGTTTTGCTATTTAGAGGAACTGCATTGCAGTAAAGGAGGGGGTGCTTGCCAGCCAGAGACTGGAGACCAGCACACCCCAGTTTCTTAACTCATTAAAATGGCAGGCTTTCTTTTACACACAAGTACAACCTATGACTTCCCCCTAAAAACTGCCTTTTGGTCAGCAGGGGAGGAAAGGAGACCTCCAGACACTCAGCAGGGAAAAGAAAAGTGGACTTGGTAGAAAATTTCAAAAAGGCTATTCGATGGAATATGTTTGGAAGGGCCCCAGTGTTTGTCCAGTAAATCCTTTAGATCATTTCATTCAGATGTTCTCTTTCTCTGCCTACTGATAGGCAACACTTTCTTATCATGGAAAGGTTAGTTTCTCACAAGCCACTTGGATCGTTTGTAAACTTTGTACAAACCTCCAAACCGTAATTCTTGCCCTGTTTGGCTTAAAGACACACCCAGTGTCTGAATCCTTTCTTGACTACTTGTACCCAGAGACAAGGATGGAAGAAGCAGGTATCCTTGTGCAAGCCAGTCCCTGGCTGTTCAGTCCACCTGAAGGCAGTCCTTGGAGGCCCCAGAGGCAATATTGGTCCAGAAAGCGCCTGGGAGGGGGATGGATACCTCCAAACTTGACTCTCACACCTCGGAGCTCCTCAGGCATGCAGGTGCTGCCCAGGGGCTCCTTGGGGGACACCAGGTGGCACTATTATACCATCTCTGCCCTCTAAGGACAGTGAGGTGGAGGGCCCTCTAAGGACTGGGGAAGAAAGTTGGCTCTTACTGGCGGGATGTTGCGGGGGGTTCTCTCCTAGGGGAAGTGTTACTCCCAGCTCTCTATGAGGAGGAAGAGGAGGAGGAAGAGGAAGAAGAAGAGATGGAAGAAGAGGATGATTCAGGGCAGAAAGGTGGCAATGCGGGCTCCCTGTCGATGAGCAAGCACCGAGGCCTGAGCCTCACGGAGACGGAGCTGGAGGAGCTAAGGGCTCAGGTGCTGCGGCTGGTGGCAGAACTGGAGGAGACCCGGGAGCTGGCAGGGCAGCACGAGGATGACTCTCTGGAGCTGCAGGGTGAGCACCTGTGATGGGGCTGGAGGGCTTGGGCCCAAAGGCACTGGGTCCCCAGCCTGACACCAGCTCCCCTGTCCCTGCAGGGCTCCTGGAGGACGAGCGGATGGCCAGCGCCCAGCAGGCAGAGGTGTTCACTAAGCAGATCCAGCAGCTCCAAGGTAATTTCTTGCACTTGGACTGGCGGGTAGGCAGTCATCTGAGTACTTGTGTCTTGAGGGTTTAGCAGAGGCACAGCAGACCAATGGAGCCGAACTCGGTACTTTCTCCTCACTTTCTTCTACTATTCTTACCCTTTTCTCCTCATCTCTCCATTACCCTCTTAATTTCCGTTTTTGTTTTTTTTTTGGCACCTCTAACTGACTCTTCTGTCCCCCTCCTCCTTCCCTTTTTTTGCCCTCCCATTTCACCCCCTTTCCTTGAGGCTAACTCCCTCTTCTCCCCTCAGTCTCTCCCCTTCTCGTCCCTTTTTCTTTGTTCTCCTGGTCAGTGCCAGGGGTAGGTAGTCAGGGTTGAATTGCAAACCATATTACTTTTTCCCCCATCCCTCCAAGAGCATCATGGGAAGAGTGGTGAGCCAATGAGAAGTGACAGGAGGGGACTCAGATGAGAACACTTCTCTTGCTACTGAGGACCGAGCTGCTGCTGCTGCTGCTGCTAAGTCGCTTCAGTTGTGTCTGACTCTGTATGACCCCATAGACAGCAGCCCACCAGGCCCCGCCGTCCCTGGTATTCTCCAGGCAAGAACACTGGAGTGGGTTGCCATTTCCTCCTCCAATGCATGAAAGTGAAAAGTGAAAGTGAAGCCGCTCAGTCGTGTCAGACTCTTAGCGACCCCATGGACTGCAGCCTAGTGGCCCCCAAAGCCCTTTTGTTTCTAACGCCCACGTCTCTGGGAAGCAGCAAGGCAGGCATCCTACAGTCCACTGTGCCACCAAATAAAGAGGCAGGTTTTGTTACATCTGTGGGCTTTGGGAAGGTTTTGGGGAGCTGCCCTAGAAAACTGCAGGGACTCTCCAGGCAGAACTGAGATCAAGCCAAAAGAGAAGTATAAATGGAAAAATAAGGAAGGCTGGCAAGCAGGCCTGGAGAGGAGCAAGCCAAGGTGGGAGAGGAGGAGGGAAAGAGGAGGGAAAGAAGACGTAAGCAAAGGTAGAAAATAAAACAGGAAAAGTAGACAATAAAGGTGCTGAGGTGGTGGGGAGGTAAAAGTGTTAGTCGCTCAGTCGTGTCCGACTCTTCGCGACCCCATGGACTGTAGCCCACCAGGTTCCTCTGTCCATGGGATTCTCAAGGCAAGAATTCTGGAGTGGATTGCCATTCAGGGAGGGAGAGAAACTGCAGGAGCCATGTTGCTCTGGGGAAAGAGTGTGAGCATTGTTCTCAGGTCACCTAGATTCTTGAGCCCAGTTCTGGCACATAACAAGCTTTGTGATCTTGAGCAAGTCACTTTTATCTTTCTGAGACTCAGTTCCTTAGCTGTAAAATAGGGCTGACTTATATGCTTTATCAACCATTTATTGAGTGCCTATATACTTGGAGGACTAGCTATGGACAACATAGATCAGATCCCTGCCCTAATGAAGAGTACATTCTGATGGGAAAGGCAGAAAACAGACAAACACCATCAGTTCAGGAAGAAAATATAACAATATGATATGGATGGGGGTAAGATGGAAGTGTATTTTTGATAGAGTAGTTAGAAATGTCTGAGAAGGGGTCATTTGAACTAAGACCTGAATCATGAAGAAGATCTGAGGGACATGCACACCAGGCAGGTGAATTAGCAACTGCAGAAGCTCAGAGGCAAGAATAAGCTTCATGTGTTTGAGGGATATCGTGGCTGGAGCAAAGTGTTTGTGGGGGATTTTGCTAAGAGAGAGTTCTGAGAAGTGGGAGAGTTCAGATTACAGAGGACCTTATAAGCCAGCTGAGAGGTTTGACTTGTATTCTAAGTATAGTGGAAAACATGGGAGGGTATTAGCCAGGGCTGGAGGGATATGATCCACTTTACATTCTTAAAAGAATACTTTGGCTACTCTGTGGAAATTGAATGACAAGAAAAGAGTCAAAACAGTTGAGTCTGGTCAGCAAATAATTGCAATAGTCCAGCAAAGAAATGATGGTTATTTGGATTAGAGCAGTAGAAATGGAGATGATTGAGAATACAATTTGAAATTTAGAGCTCTCAGGACTTGCTGAATTGGATTGGGGGATAAGAGAGGCATGAAAGATGACTTTGCCTTGAGAAACTGAATGGATGGTGGTGTCATCTACTGGAATGCGAACAACTTGACAAGGAACAAATTTCAGGGCTAGGAGAACCCTTTAAGACATGTTTTCTACATGTTGAGTTTGAAATGGCTATTGACATCTAAGTCAATATATTAAAGGAAGCTGCTGGATATATGAATCCAGAACCAGAGGAGAAATCAGGACTGAGGATATAAATTTGGGAGTCATTAGCATATAGATTACATTTGAATCCATGGGAGATCACAGTGAAATCACATGGAGAGATACAGGAAAAGGAGAGAAAAGGGTTCCAGGGATGCTCTGAAAGTTAAAAGTCTCACAGGCAAGGAGAAATGAACAGAGACTGAAGTAGGAGGAACCACTGAAGCATTTGGTGACCTGGAAGCCAAGAGCAGAAAGTGCTTCAAGGAGACAGTGATCAGCGCTGTCAAAAGTTGCTAAGTAAGACGGCCATTGGTTTGGGCAAGACGGAGGGCTCTGAGACATTTCAGTGAAGATAGAAACCTGACTATACTGAGCTTGAAGAGGAAAGGGGAAGTGAAATGGAGAAGGTTGAGTACGCATAATTCCAGTAGTCCTGTCTTGGAGAGAAGCAGAGAAACAACGGAAAAGAAGTCAAGGGACAGCTCCTGGTGTTTCGTTTTTGGGGGATGGGTCACACTGGATCATGTTGGTATGATGAAAGAAAGGATCCGCTAGAGCATTAGACCTCACGTAAGCCCAGGGGTGGGATGGGGCGGCGGGTGGTGGTGGTGGTGGGGGTGCTGCAGGTCTGGGTGGTGGTGGTTTAGTCACTAAGTCATGTCCAACCTTTGCAACCCCGTGGACTATAGCCTGTCAGGCTCCTCTGTCCATGGGATTCTCCAAGCAAGAATTCTGCAGTGGGTTGCCATTTCTTTTGCCAGGGGATCTTCCCGACTCAGGAATCGAACCCAGGTTTCCTACCTTTCAGACAGATTCTTTACCCGCTGAGCTATGAGGGAAGGTTTGGGGAAGGCACCCAAACCCCACGCCGCGGAGGAGTCCTTGCGCACGCGCGTTGCCCGTTTCCGCCAAGAGGGGGCGCGCGCGGCCTCAGAGGTAGCTGGTGTTGAGAGGCCGTTCCGGCCGCCACAGCCCTTCGGGGGCTGGGACCGGCCGGCGGCGGGAGGCCCCGCCCAGAGAGACCGCTTGGTGAGGGGCGGGCCAGTGAGATGGAGGCCATAACCAGTGAGTGAGAAGTGATTTTTCTGTGCCCCTCGCCCGGCTCCAGGGCCTTCGGCGTCGCCCCGACGGCCCCAGTCTCACTGCCAACCGGCGCTGGCTCTTCAGCACCCCGGTCCGGCCTTTCCAACTCCTAGCGAGGCCGCCCCAGTAAGGGGCCGCCCAGCCCAGCCTCCAGATAAGGTCCTCCCTGGTGTCCGCAAGCTCCACCCCGCTGCCCCTGTGTGTTTCTAATTAAGAGCTTTTCAAGGTTGACCCTCCGTCATTCAGTGGATCTGAGAATGTCTTTTTTTTTTTTTTTAAAGACATAGAGGAAAACCTCAGGGATACTTGAACCTGAACATCAGGGGCAGAGTGGGGAAGTGGAGGTTTCTGACAGAAAACCCACCCGGGCCTTTATCCTAATGGCCAGTGACTTGTGTGTCTCCCCGACTAGGCTATATGCTCCAAGGGGCAGACTGTTCAGTAGTAAAAAGAGCAAGGACTTTGTTTCCTTCGAATAGGAAGGAAGTCGGAGAATCTAAGCAGAGATGTTTGGGCTTGGCACAGATGTGATCAACTAATACTTGTTGAGTAGACTAAGTAGAGGAGACAGCTAGGATGCTTGTAGAGAAGGGAAGACTGGCAAAAGGTGTGCCCGGAACCGCACCTGTGAGCTTGGCAGTGTAGGGCCAGAGACCTTCCCCCATGCCTCTGGACTCCCCATCGGCCCAGCGTTTATGTCTGTAGTATGTCCAAGTTTTTCTAGTCAAACCTCCATTTTCTGTTCTAGTGTTTGTTTGTTTTTAATACCCAAACATACAATTCTGCACCTGTAGTCCTCAGTAAAAGTTTGTGAACTAGATGTATCCCCCGCCTCATTTATGCATGTATACAGCAAATATTTATTGAGTACATTATGCTAGGGTCTCTGGCAGATCCTGGAGCTATAATGGTGAGCAAAACAGACATGATTCCTGTCTTCATGAAGCTTGCAAGTGAAGGGGAGGCCAGCGTTTTAATAACACACGCTGCAAAGTACAAGGGGCTATGAGAGCATTTAATGAAGGACTTCATTTATTGAGAAGGTTGGGGGAGAGGCTAGGGAAGGTTGAAATCTGAAGGGAGTTGGGGGCAAGGGTTAGGGAGAGGCTGCCTTGCAAAGAGTTTGTGGGAAAGTCCTGACCCTCCTAACTGAATCCTAATTTCCTAATCCTGACCCCCAAATTTTGAATTCTGTGTTGGTGGCAATATCTTTTTACTCTTGCTCCACGTTTAGATTCTCCTGATTCCCAATGAGTACCTCTATTCAGAAACCCTGAGATGCTCCACAGATACTGAGAGCTCTGACATGTTTATTTTGTACATTAGAACATATTATAAAATGTAAGCTTGTTGTGAAAACTATCAAAGCACTGATATATATAATGTGGAAAGTAAAAGTCCCTCTCACATGCTAAATCATTCCTTAGCAACAACTGTGTTTTATGGTTGAGGACTTCTATCTTTCCAGACCCTTTTCTATGTCTCTATATATTTGTGTTATATACTATACGTATAAATATTTTTGCAAAAATGGATAATACCATGTATTTTACAGCTCATTTTTCTTTCTAGTTAGTATATTATGGAAACCCTTTCATGTTTTCTCTATAGATCTGCCACTTTCTTTTAAATGGCAGCCAATATTCTATTTCATCTTCTTCAATTTAAACAATCCCTTATTAATTGGCATCTAGTTTATTTCCCCATTGTTTGATTACCTTGCTATGAGCTTATATTTGAATTTCAGCTGTGAGCTCTAAATACACATTGTTTTGGGACCAGCACTTAACACAAGCAGTTCATGGAAAATCTGAGCCTCTGTAATTTCTAAGCTCCCAGACTGAATAGATGAGAATAATCTATAAGTGTTTTTTTAGTAAGATACTTTTTGGGAAGACTCAGGGCATAAGTAAAATGCTGAAAATTAGGTCTGGTCTTTAACTGTTAGGTGATTTCTTAGAAGTACCTAATACTTTTTGCTTGGGGTAGCCTAATTTGTTTTTTGTTGTTGTTGTTTGTCTTTTGGGTTTTTTGGGTTTTTTGTTTGTTTGTTTGTTTTTGCCTAATGTGTTTTTGATGCAAAGCCTCAAGATCTGCTTTCCTATTGCACCTTACTACCTAGATTGACTCTGTTCTCTTAGGTATTCCCTTTATTCCACATCAGGTGAAGCTGTACTTCTCTGATGGGGTAGAGACCAGGTTGTCAGGAGTTTTCCAGATAAGAAATAAACCTGCCTTTTAACTTTGTGCCTCTAGAATACGGTTGGTTATCCTCTTGATCATCTCAATATCATCTTTGCGCTTTGCAGGTGAGCTGCGGTCCTTGCGGGAGGAGATTTCCCTGTTAGAGCGTGAAAAGGAATGTGAACTTAAGGAAATAGAACAGGAGTTGCACTTAGCCCGGGCTGAGATCCAGACTCTGCGGCAAGCAGCGGAGGACTCCGCGACTGAACATGACAGTGACATAGCCTCGCTGCAGGAGGACATCTGCCGGATGCAGAATGAACTCGAGGACATGGACCGAATCCGAGGAGAGTACGAGATGGAGATCACCTCCCTCCGTGCAGAAATAGACATGAAGAACTCTGACCCTTCCAATAGTTTCAGTCTCTCAGATTTCTCTGAGATGCAAGGTATGAGAAAGTGAGCCCTCCTCCCGGTCTGTGAGTCAAATCAAGCAGAGGGAGCTAGGCTGCAAGAAGATGGGCTTAGATCATGAATTGGGAACCTGTAGAAGAAACTTCTAGGTGGGATTCAAGACTGTAAGAGAGAAAAGCTTGAGGTCATGTAACCAATCTATGACGGTATAAGAAACAGTACCATGGAGATGTCCCCTGAGAATTCTTCCTCACAGAGCCATCATACATTTGTTGATTTGCCTGTGCTAAAGTCCTTCCTGCTTCCCTAGTGGCTCAGATGGTAAAGAATCTGAGTGGAGACATGGCAACCCACTCCAGTATTCTTGCCTGGAGAAGCCCCTTGGACAGAGGAGCCTGGTGGACTGTAGTCCATGGGGTCACAAAGAGCTGGACATGACTGAGCAACGAAGCACAGCATAGCACACAGCCCTCCCCAAGTAGAAGTTTTAGGGGGCAACAAACCAGAGCACAAGACAGCTGGAGAGGAACAGAGGTTATTTCTAGTAATACATGAGGTACACAAAAGCTTAGAGCTCTGCTCAGAGTCTCCCAGTGAGTTGCTAGGCTTCATGACATAAGAGACTTTGCCTTTATTCTGAGGCTAGATTTATGATCTGAGTATAATGGGAGGCCCTGTACTAGGCCAGGTCAAGCAAAGGCAGTCAACAAGGAATCAAAAGAACTTCAAGTTTTCCCAGCTGTAACAGGCTTCTCAGAAGCGCCTTTGGACTGATATACTCTGAGAAGGAGGCTAACACAGTTGGAAGGCTTGGGCTGTTCAGAATCTCAGCTCTGCTAATTAGCAGGATAAACTTAGCCTGGTTATTATCTCACAGTTTCCATAGCTGTGAAAATTGATTAATAAAACTTTATAGTTGGATGGGATTCTGGAACAGGAAAAGGACCTTAGAGAAAACGTAGAGAAATCTGAATAAAATATAGAGTTTAGTTAACAGTAATATACCAGTGTTCATTCCTTACTCATGACAGATGTACCCATGGAAAGATGTTAACAAGAGGGGAAGCTGGGTGAAAATACTCCCAGGGAATTTCGCACTATCTTTGCAACTTTTCTGTAAATCAAAAACTGTTCTAACACTAAAAGTTTATTTAAAAAGGAAGAAAGAAAGAAAACCTTATAGGGCTTTTTTGGGGATTAAATGAAATGCCTAGTATGCTGAAAGCACTCACACACAACTAACGCCAAGGCGGGAATCATCCGGTCTAATGCTTAGCACATGGTTAGCTTTTATTAAAGATTAGTTTCCTTCCTTCCTTCTACGGTAATCTGGAGTATGCCGAAGACTTTTGAGTGGACTAAAGAAGGAACACTAGAAGTGAATGTCAGGGTGTTGACTCTTAGAGTGGGAAAGATAGGCCTTGGGCTCTAATTGGAGCAAGTTAGTGTTCTTTAAACATCAGCAGAATTAGTATTCTGAGAGAATTAATTCTTCATCATGAAAAAACAAAGCAGATATGTGTGTTTCTATTTTCACATCATGAAAAAGTATTGGTATCTGGAACTTAGGATCTGTGCTGGGCATTTTAACCAGATCTCTGCTGATGCTTGTGGATGTATAATTTGTGGGTTCAGTTGTGGTGAGCTTTTTTGCTGGCAGATAAAAAAGATCATTAGAAAGATTTCTTGACCATGTGCAGGCCGATGGATTGGGTGTGATGATAAAGGAAGTAAAAGGACAACAAGAAGTGCAAGGATGCCTGGGTTGTCTCTGAAAGCTGAGGACTGGCAGTTCACACTCTCAGCTTTTTGTACTAAAAGTGTAAGGACAATAACCATAAACAGTTGAATGGGAACTTTAAATACAATAAACCAAAAACCCTCACAATTAATTCCTGAAACCCTCAAAAGCTCCTAAAAATCTGAAGACGCTGTCTTGGTTGGTTTTGCTTGTTTCCCCTGCCACCTCCGCACCCCCCACCCCGGCCCTCTTGGTTGAAGTTTTGAAGATGGACACCCAGGGCCAGTCTTCTGGGAAGTTGAAAATAAGGGCAGCACACTGAAAGAGGACAAAGACCCATTGCAACTTGAAACTTTCTGGGCCCCGTCTTCTAAACCTCTGCATGGGGTATCTCATCTGTCTCTAGAAAAAGAAACTCTTCAGCTTTCTGCAGCCAGATTTCTGGGCTAGAAAACTGGGGGCTGGTCATCTGTGCTTCCTCCCTGGGGTCTCACCTCTCCGCCTGTCCTCTGCAGAAGAGTTGCAGCAACTGCGGGAACGTTACCACTTCCTGAACGAGGAGTACCGGGCCCTGCAGGAGAGCAACAGCAGCCTCACAGGGCAGCTTGCAGATCTGGAGAGTGAGAGGTACAGCCCACAGGCCCACAGGGCTCTTTAGGACAGGGCTATTCCCTGAGTAGAACCACCGAAGGCAGATGTCAGGCTCCCCAGCCTTCCTCCACTGTGGGAGAGCTGGTCTTTCCCATGGTATTTGAAGGGTTTGAATACTGCTGAGAAGCAGGTATGGGGATCCAACCAGATGTCTCAGGACTAGAGCTGGGCGAGTTCTGAAATTTCATTTTCTTCCACTATAGGCAGTTAGGTCTGGCTGGCTCTGCTCTGGAGTAGAGGAGAAGCAATTCCTTTATTGTCCTCCCAGACTTGATCCAGTCTAAGGATGCACTGCTTCCAAATTGGAGCTGGCTTCACTCCAGTCCCAGCCTGGAGTGACTCGACTAGTACCCTTAGGGTCTCTCAGAGCCAGACATGCCTTTGCAGGTTGAGGTGCTGGGGACTTTTTCTGTCATCCTTCAAGTGTGTTTGAGAGGTAAATCACAAGAGAAGGCTCCTTAACTGTCTTTTGCCTAAAATGAAGGCATCAGGACCAGGCATACTTGGCCGGTTGTGCTGGGCAGAACGCTCTCCCGAATGTGGCTCTGGGGTTCTGAATTACAGGACACGAAGAGCAACAGAAAGGTGGCTGGAGTCCCAAACGCTACGGACTATGAGGTCAGCAGAGTCTCAGACCTCAGAAGAGGATTTCCTGGAGCCCGATCCTGGAATGCATTTGTTGCGGCAGCAGCTGCTGGGAGCCAAGGAGCAGATGCATGACATGCAGAGCAAGGTAGGGAAAGGCCAGCTCCTTCACTGCCTCGCTCTTACCTTCTCCTGGCCTGTGTCAGCAGCATCTCCTTAGACACAAGGTCAACAAGGGAGACAGGTGCTATGGCAAGAGATCAGACTCTGGGGTCTCACTTGTGTGCCTTTCATGGAATATTCCAGTAAAAGTACTGCCATACTCTGCCTAGGTCCATTCCCAGAGTTCATATGGTCCCTGTAGTAATTCAGGCTTCCTGTTCCATTTCCCACACAGTGTAAGAAATTGACTTGTGAGTTGCAAGAGCTACATCACCATCGCCGGACCAGCGAGGAGGAGCAGAGGCGGCTGCAGAGGGAGCTCAAGTGTGCACAGAATGAGGTGCTTCGGTTTCAGACGTCCCACAGTGTCACCCAGGTAAACACGGATAGGGCTGGGCACCAGGGGAGGGCAGAAGGGCCCGATTGGAGTTACCGCTTCCAGGGAGGATGAAGGCAGAGGTGGGCTGCACTCTACTGACTCTTGGCCTGCAGCCAGGGGTACGGCCAACTGGAGAGCAAGTGGAGAAGTCACACAGCATTGCATTCTAGAATGGTAGTCATGATGGAGCGTCTGCTGCAGAGAAGAAACTAAACGCTAATGCCCAGGGGAGCTCCTCAAGATGTCTGCTCGGCAAAAACAACCACTCTGGTGTGGAGAGGGGTCTGCTGATTTCTGAGAGTAACCACTCTTCCCACATCCTCCCCACCACAGAACGAGGAGCTGAAGACCAGACTCTGTGCCCTGCAGCAGAAGTACGATGCTAGCCAGGATGAACAGAGTGAGCTCTTGAAGGTGCAGCTACAACTTCAGGCTGAGCTCCGGCAGCTCAAAGTCATGAAAAGCACAGTAGAAAGCCAGAGTGAGAAGGTAACAGCAACCCGAGATGAGGGGCTGCTCAGGTGCCAAGAGGTTTGGGCAGGGTGGGGAGAAGAGTAGAGCGTTGAAATAGCTCCAGCTGCCACCTGTATGGCACTGCAGGTCCAGGACTCCAGCTGCCCTCGAGTCCCCCACTGGACCAGAGGGCAGCCTGTAAGCGCAGGGCAGGGACCAGTGGATTCTCAGACTGTCTGTGTCTGAGGGCGATTCCAGCAGAAGAGTGAGTGGGTGGAGGACTACAGAGGCACTGCCCCAGGCCCCCTCCACCGCAGGAGCTACAGTGCCAGCTACAGAAGCTGCAGCTGCAGTGCCAGAGCATCTCATGTGAGAAGGACAAGCTGCTGGACGTGCAGCAGCACCTGCGGGACACTCTGCGCTGCCATGAGGCCGAGGTGCAGCACCTCAGGGGTGTTGTGACCACCTACCAGGAGAGCAGCGAGAAGGTAAAACAAGCTTCAGGTGAGGGAGAAGGTAGCCCGGCAGACCCTCCCATGAGAGGCTGGGTCCGCAGGAGAAAGGGATGGTAGTTCTATGGAGGAGCTGTTGGTGAGGAGACTTTATACCTTACTATTAGAACCATAATCACATCCTGTCATTCATGAAGAACATATATGTAGGTCCATATACACAACTATGACTGTGCCCAGTGGAAAGGTGACCTCAGAGGGTCACAACACACTCGGCTTCCTGTGATTTTAAGTCCGAAATGACTGTAGAAAGGAGGCCCTTTCCCTTCCCTGCCTCCCCAGAGAGGAAGCCCCCAGTATCTGTGGAGAGCCTGTTAGGGATTCGTCCATCTCAGGGAGTTCCCCCCTAGACCTGGAAAGGACAGGGTAGGACCCCCTTAGCCCCTGCCCGAGAGGAGAGAGTATGGCCATGGGTCTCTGGGGATAATGGTGGGGTCTGCCTCCCCGCCCCAGAGTGCAGAGGTCCACGCCCAGCTGCAGGAGACGAAGCGGCTGTACCAGTGCAGCCAGGAAACACTGGACCGGCAGAAGCACATGTATGACCAGCTGGAGCAGGAGTTCCTGCTCTGCCAGCAGGAGCTGCAGCAGCTCAGGAGCACCCAGTCCATCCTAGAGGACAAAGGGAAGTGTGCTAATAAGGTAATTGTAACTAAGACAGGTGAGGTCTCCCAAGCCTTGGAGAGAGGAAGTAGAGGGGCAAGAGATGAAGTCATGCAAATGAAAGGCTTGATGGACTTCCTGTCCAGTCACAGCTGAGTGTGGAAAGGCAGGGAACAGAGACAGAACCCATGCTGTTAACATTAAAACTTTGACTTGACCTTCACTTTGAGCCTGAGCTACAGCTTAGTAGAATCAATACATCTGGGTCCAGTCTGAACACCTGAAGATTTTACACATGATTCCATGAGCGTAGACTTTATACTTTATTTTTAGAACTATAGTGAAATCCTGTCATTTGTGGAGGAGAACATACACGTAGGCCCATATGCACAACTATGACTGTTAGAACTAGAAAGAGAAGGTCCAGTTTTCTGAGGCAGATTGTAGCTGCTCTTGTCAGAAGGCATGGTTGGTGCCCTGAGTGCTGATTAGTTATTAGAAGAACCTGGGCTTTTCCAGGATTTATTCCATGACTTCAGAGTAGTTAAATTCTCAACTCGAATCTTACCCTTTTTAAATTGAGCAGAATATTACTCTTACCTCACTTTGTTTTAGTGAAAAATCCTGGTGATCAATAAGGCCTTCCTTCCTCACTTTCCCTTTTCTCCATAGTGTGTAAAATGCAAGTCATTATTAATTAGCCTTATTGAGTACTTTCAGCTCCTGATCACTGGCAGGAAATGGAAAAATGTCAACACATGATGCAAAATACTGCTAGAATACTCATTTGCTCCTGCCACAGCAGGCTATGTCTCCAGGGGAAGGCCTTCCGAAGACACAGAGCTGGAGATGTTTTTTGGGCTGCCCTAGTAGTCCACCTGCCTTTCTACACCCAGGCTCACTTTCCCTTCTCCCGCCACACCGACTCCATTGAGAGGGCCAGGGGGTCCATATCCCGCTCATCACTTCCTCTACTAGGGGAGGGGACCATAGGAAGGGAGAAGGATGTTGGCACACAGAGGCAGTCTTTTCTCTAGTCCTAAAAGAGCATTGAGACTAGTCTGATACTAGAAGATTGGGTTTTTGGAGTCATAGGATACTTTAGTCTTCTCAACCCCAGCTTAGCAATAGTTCATACTTCTCTAAAGATTCTTAAAGCTGATGATGAAAACAAATATGGGGGGAAATTAGGGTGAAAGTACATCCTTATTGGTAAGGAACATAATCAGTTATAGAAACAACTGGAAAACTAGAATTCCCAGCACGGTGGGAAAATGGTCTTCACCAGAGGAAAGAAGCAAGGGGGAGGTAAGAAGGGAGGGGCATTGCCAACACTCTCTTGAAAACCACCCTCAGAGAGGACTAGTAGGCAAAATATCCAGCACAGCCAAGCTTCAGCCCTGAGCCGCCTGCTGGGGTTCCCGTTCAACATGTAGGCCTCTAGGGGGCGCAGTGGGGCTTGGGGTGATCAGTCTAAGGTGACCACAGGGAGGGAGATCCTGGAGAATCACAGAACAGAACACAGGCGTGGTCCGCTGACCACCCTGCGTGCCCCGCCCCATCCACAGTGTGATGCGCTGCTCTTCAGACTGACAGAATTGCAGGAGACTTACAAAGCCAGCCAGAAGGAGATGGCACAGCTGCAGATGGAGCAGTGCGAGCTCCTGGAGGAGCAGAGGAGGATGCAGGAGGAGCAGGGCCAGCTACAAGAAGAGCTGCACAGGCTCACGTTCCCACTCCCCAAGTCTGGTCTCTTCCATAAGGTAATGGCGGCCAGGGCGGCCGTCAGCTGCGAGGCCCTTCCCGGATGTGAGCGACCTGAGGAGAAGTGAAAGGATGCAAAAGGAACTTTGTCTTAACTCCTCACTTTCTCACCAGTCTCCTCACACAAAACTGCTCAATATAGCCGATTAGGGCTTTAAATCTTGAAATACAACCTCAACTCTGGAATCTGTCCAGCATTTTAGATATTTAGTCCATCTGGAGAAAATGTCCTTGAAATCACTTTGTAAAAAGCAAAAGACATCCACCCACAGGAGGTCTTAACTCCTCCACTGGCAGGTCTGTGTAGAAAGACTCCCCTCCTATCCCAAGTGGGCTGAGCAAAGCCAACTCCTTTGAGGGAAGGGTCCCCAGAGGGAAGGAGGCAGAGGTCTTTCCGTGTAACTATCACAGTGCCGCCCACTTCCTTCCACTCCACCTCACAGAGTCAGGAGCTTCTCACAAAGTTACAGGACCTGTGTGAAGTGCAGATGCTCTACCAAGGCATGCAGGAGGAGCAGAAGAAACTGATACAGAACCAAGAGAACATAGTAAAAGAACAGTTAGAACTGCAAGGAGCGCTGCACCGTTTCAAGGAGTCCAGCTTCCGGGAAGTGTTGGAGAATCCCGAGGATTCCAAATGGCCTAAGTCCTCGAAGTGTGGTCACAACAAGGTAACCATAGCAAGAGGCAGGGAGACAGTTCTGGGGGCAGCAGTATGCTAGGGAAAGGTGCTCCATAGCAGGGTCTGAGTTCCGAAGGCCTGTTGGGCCAGGAGCAGAGAGGAAGCTGAAGCCCACTCATGGGCTCCTTAGTCACAGCTTTAGGTCTGGCCTGAGCTGCTCCTCCGGATGGATGCCCAACTGAAGCACTGTGATGATCAGGAAGTCTGTGATCTCCTGATACTTTGAACTCAGTCTCTTTAATACCTCATTTTCCAGATGTAGTTGGAAGTAGAGCAACCTAGTGTTTGTTTGGGTTCTTTAGGACTGACTCTAAACATGTTGTCTTTTCCTCATGAGCTGGTTGATGATTGAGAAGTTCGCTTTCCAGTGATCCAAATTTGTAACCTTTTGGTGTTCTACATGAGGCATATCTGGGGCCATTTGTTTCTAAGAGAGAAATTCCCAGCATATGGGGTTCTTGGTACTGACCTCACTGTCTTCATTGGATTGGAACTTTGCAGCAGTAACAGCCAGGTCAGAGGCGTTAGACTAGAGAATCCATGTGTCTCAAACACCAGTGAGTGGTCAGGCCTCTGAGGTCATATTGGTGGAAATTTCTAAACAAGTATGTTCGGGATTGGGAGATGCATTTGGTCTGAGGCCTCAGTGTAGGCAAGGAAGAGCAGGAAGACAGTTTCCATTTAAGTGAGATCAATTTGTTCAGATATTAGCCTAGACAGGCAGATAGATGCATAGAGCAGCAGAAGTCCAAACCCTGCGATTTGGTTGATCAGGTTCCAGGGGCATCCGATTTCAGCCTGGATAACAGAGACCAGGAACCAGACCAGGAAATAGAAAATATTTCCTTAACTGATCAGATCTCATCCTGGGCATCAGCTGCCAAGGAGCCAGACCCAGAGGGCCCAGAAAGCATGCCCAGAAGCCAGATTTGGAATTGAGGCAGGAGAGGGGCTCGTAGTGAGACCCTGATTGGAAGTCTTCATCTTCCAAGGGAGGAGTTCTTCATATGCTCATGTTCGTGGCCAGGGCTGATTTTAGAATTGGGAGTGGAGGAGGGGACTGAGCCCCAGAGGTCAGGATAATGGATCCACCTGACTAAAAAGAGAGAAGGGAGGCTGAGTGACCTTGAGACCCACTCAGTGCTGCTCCAGGGAGAGAGGAGGTTACCAGAGCATAGCAGCCAGGGGAAATGAGAGCCCAGAAATTGCGGAGTGTCTGCCCTAGGAGATTTTCTCCAGTGAGTAAGAAATTGAAACATGCCAGGTACCTGCAGGCTAAGTGGAAGTCCTGGGCTGCGGTGAGCTGGGAGGGCCAGGTGTGCCATTTCCTGACCTGGGATATCAGACATCCTCACCAGGAGGGGTTCCACTGGAAGGACCACAGCGTCTGAAGTAACGCTGGTGTCTCTCCACCCACTCCCGCCAGTCCAAGATGATCATTGCCCAGATGCAGGCCCTGCAGGAGCTGTATGAGGCCAGTGAGACTGAGCAGGAGCTGCTGCAGCAGGAGCAGGAGCGGCTTCTGGAGGAGCGGAAGAGGCTGCAGGCCGACCTGCAGCTCTGTCTGGAAGAAATGCAGCTGCTCCAAGACCAGTCCCCTTCAATCAAGATGAGCCTGGACTCCTACAGGAAGAGTTATTCGAGCACGACCACCAGCAACGAAAACTGCCACAAGAGCTGCAACATCAATGACGATGAGGGCTACCAGAAGAGCTACAGCAGCAGCCAGGCCAGTGAAGAGAGCCTCCTCAAGAGCTATGAAAGCAGCACCAGTGCCAGCGAGTCCTATCAGCGGAGTTACCTCAGCAGCAGCAGCAGCAGCTCCGACACCTATAAGAGGAGCTATGGCAGCAGCAGCAGCTCCGACACCTGTCACAAGAGTTACGTCAGCAGCAGCATGGACGACGAGCTGGCCAAGCCTGGAGATGTGGAGGTAAAGGCAGTCAGGTGTCCGGTCAGACAGGGGACAATGGTTCTTGTCTCATTAGGAGAGGCCACGGGGAAGGGCCCGAGAGGTGAAGTGGGCAGCGGGCTGAGAGCTGAGCTGGGTGACCGTCAGGAAATGAATGAGGTGCTCTCCCCACTTCCTGTGGAGATACAGTTCCATCTGGACGGAAGTCTAAGATTCTGGACTTTTCATCAACACAGTCATGTGCTCTTCATGGGAAGAAATCCAGTGTTCTCCCCCTGGGCAGCTTCAGATCCTTTCGGCCAGTGTTTTGTACCCATGAGAAAAAAGGGCCCAGCGAAGAGAGCGGGTGGAGGGCAGGGGCTCCTCAGGGTGCCCTCCTCACTCCTCGCCCTCCACAGCACCTTGAGGACGTGGTCGCCAAGGTGCTGATCAAGCTGCAGGGTGTGCAGGCCATGTACCAGCTCAGCCAGGAAGAGCACACGCTGCTGCAGCAGCGAATGAAGAAGCTGCTGGATGAGCAGAAAGAGCTCAAGGAGGAGCTGGATGCCTGCGAGAAGGAATTCAAGGAGTGCATGGAAGGCCTTGAGAAGCCCGTCGCCTCCCAAAACGACAAGGATAAGAATGAGGTAACTGCTTTCAGCGAGGCAGGGCTTCTCATAGGTGTCTCCAGAACCCAAGGAGGTTGGAGTCCTTTCAGAGAGGCTGAGGGTGAGATGGGAGCTCACTGCTAGCTCTCTACAGGTGCCATCTTCCTGGTGGAGGGACAAAGCAGGGGCTGAACCCCAGGCAGCAGGGCAGTCTGCTGGGCCTCTGACGGGCATTTCTCAGGCGCCCACTGTTCTGGAATTTACTGATCATCAAGACCTCTTGAAATGATTTTTTTTTCCCCTCTGCCATTTTGTTCTCTCTTTTGTCCTAGAGCACTTCTGTAAAGTTGCATTTTTTTTACCTGCCAATTTTCTTTAGTTTGTGTGTATTCCACCTTGTCTCTTTAACTAGATTGTAAGCCCCTCAAGGACAGGGCCAGGTCTTTTGGATTTCTCATAATACCAAGCAGAGTGCTCTGCATGCCTAGGAATGGGATAGAGGGCATTGACTCTGACCAGGAGTAGTCCACTGTCCAGTGGGGGTCACTGTATGCATGGGAGAGGCTCAGAAAGCGGGAAACACATGGGCCTCTGTTGCTTAGTGTTGGTACCTACCTCGGGGGCCACAGTATGCTGCCAGAAGCCAGGAAGGACAAAAACCAGTGAGTAGTGAGCAGGGTTGGCAGTTGCCTTTGTTTCCAGGGCAAGGTGCAGGAGCCCAGTCTGGTCTCAGAAGGATACGACACAGTTCCTATAGTAATGATTGACCTGTTAGAGAAATAGCCTGAGTCAAGTCCCATGGTTCAGTTAGTCCAGCAGTCATTCCCCCACCAGTTCATAGTAAAAGCATAATTTAAGTCATCCTTTTTTTTTTTTTTTATCACATTAGACTTACACTAGATGTAAGTCAGGTGCCTCAAGTTAGGGAGAACCTCTTTGTAAAACTGCTTTTGAGGCTCATTTTCCACGGTTTTCATGTTTTCTGTATTATCTGCCTCCCCCCGGGCTTTAGCAGGGAGATCCTGAGGCCGGGACCCCCAGACAGGGGCCAGACTGATCACGTAGGCCCAGCCACGGGTAATGGGCTCTCCACTACCAACAGATCAAAGAACTGCAGGCCAAGCTGCGGGAGCTGCAGCTGCAGTACCAGGCCAGCATGGATGAGCAGGGGCGGCTCCTGGCCGTGCAGGAGCAGCTGGAGGGGCAGCTACAGTGCTGCCAGGAAGAGCTCCGCCAGCTCAAAGAGAAGAAGTCCTCTGTTACCAAGGAAATCAGGGGCAAGAACGGCAACAAGAACATGAACAAGAATGCCAATGGGGTGAAAAATAAAAAGGTGGCCAAGCCAAGCCTAGAGAGTACTGAGAGCGGCCTTGAGACCACGAAGGTGAGTAGTAACCTTAGTAGTCAGACGAGTAGGAAGTTAACAGAGATCTTGGGAAGAAAATTCATCTTCATCACCACTGTGACCAGATGAGGTCACTGTAGAGAAGCTTCTGGTGTCTCTTAACTCGTCTATAGTAGATCCATCTTGGTAGTGGTTTGGTCCTCCCTTTTCTTTTGAGGTCAAGGGGAGGGTAGAATACGGACCACTCGGATCTGGAGCTTTAGCCCCCAGGCTAGATGACTGTTTCAGGTAGCCCAGTGCAATTTGTGGAGGGATGGGAGGTTGTTTTCCTAGATCACATGCCCAAGAGAAGCACCAAATGGATGAAAAGAAAGGAATTTATTCAAAGCCCTGTGTACACATAGGTGGAAGAAGATTGGATAAAATAGGAGCCACCATGCAAGGGTAGAAAACAGCAGTTGAGATGTAGGATCTTTAGCTCTGGGAACTGTTGGAAATGGCTAATAGCCGGATAGGTATAGTACCAGGTAGGTGTGGTCCCGGATAGACATGTGGTCCCAGGTAGGTGTGTGGTCCCAGGTAGGTTTGTAGTCCCAGGTAGGTGTAGTACAGGCACAGAGAAGTTGGGTGTGGCTACCCTCCACATGGTGCACAGGGGCATCAGTTGGGTCCTGGGACACAGTACTGTGTATGCACCATGACACACCAGGAAGCACGTGTTCCCGAGGTGGTTGAGCATCATCCTGAAGGTGACAGCAGCATCCCCGGTCCTGCCCCCGCCCACAGAATCTGGAGGTGGTGCTGTACTATAAGGCCAGCCACACATCCTTGGATGGTCCAACAAAGGAGGAGAAGAAAGAGGAAACAGAAGAGGAAAAGGAGGAGGAAGTCAAGGAGGGAACAAAGGAGGAGTCCCAGGACGGAATGGTTTCTGAGCCATCAGGTCCTAAAGAGGTTAAGTTCAAGGACGATCAGGAGGAGAAAGACGAAGAGTTCCCCAGCCAGGAGGGTAAGGACGAAGACGATGAGGAGGAGGAGGATGACGAAGAAGCTTCAGAGGAAAGCAACCCCCTCAAACTTTCTGAGAGCAAAAAGGTAACCATAGCTGAAGGCTAGATCATGTGGGAAATGGGATCTTGGTTGCAAGTGCCAGTGTTTGGGGGTGGCCCAGCCCTTGGATGGACTTTGGCAGGAACAAAGGCTGGAAGCTCTGAGGCACCACACTGGGGAAATGGGAGTAGAGGTGGGGACCACCTTTTCTGGGAACCGCAGTGTGCTGGTTGGAGTCCCACCTCCTTACATCAATGAGGTAGCCCTTGTCACTTCAGGAGGGTTCTTCACCCTCTGCTAGCGCTGTGCTGAGGACAGTGATGGGCATTTCTGTCAGCCGGGGCAAGTCATCCAGTCCTGCTTTCCCGGGGTGCACCCCTAGGGCTGACTTCTGTTGCCGTGAGGGGTGTGGAGAGGCTGGTGTGCCTCCTGGGTTCTATATAGTATTACAGGCATGAGGAAGGGGGCGGAGCCCATCAGAAGTGCTGGGACATTCCATCTGTACAGCGGGGCCGTTGGCCAATCTCAGGAGGCCAACCAGAGCCCTAACCCTCTAGTTACCAGATCTTGGGAGGTTGGACAGGAGTGTCCTGGGTAACATACCAACGGTACAAAAACATTTCTATATTTTAACAACTGGTACATCTATACAGGAACATACTAGCTGAATCTCTGCCCTGGTTGAAGTTAACTGGGGGCTCTGATTTCTGAAAGGTTTGATTAGTATCTGAAGAAGTCCTCAGTTTACAGTACTGATTATTTTTGTCCCTTTGAACACAGGGTAAGAAAGTAAGTCTCTTGTGGTGGGATGTCCCAGTCAACTCTTAAGGTTTTCTGGAATTTTCTGTCAGTCTGTGGCACGGGCCAAGGACCCAGTTACAGTTCTCTGTCAATCTTTTGACAGAGGACCTTGACTTAGGATGTGGGAAGTAGGAGTAAGCTCAGCCCCTCCTGCAGGGTTCCATTTCTTTGAGGTCTTTATATCCCACCACATGCCTGTTCAGAACCTCCTCCTCAAAGATATCCTTGCCTCATGTGCCATCTTTCTAGACAGCAGCCTGGATTTTTCTACTTCAAAATCTAGTACATTTCTTGTGTCTGCTTATGGAGATGTCCCTTTGCCTCCATGGGTCCTGCCTCTTTTACAGGCAGCTCTACTGGTATATGTGTTGCTGCTGCTGCTAAGTCGCTTCAGTCGTGTCCGACTCTGTGCGACCCCATAGACGGCAGCCCACCAGGCTCCCCCATACCTGGGATTCTCCAGGCAAGAACACTGGAGTGGGTGGCCATTTCCTTCTCCGATGCATGAAAGTGAAAAGTGAAAGTGAAGTCGCTCAGTCATGTCCAACTCTTAGCGACCCCATGGATTACAGCCTACCAGGCTCCTCTGTCCATGGGATTTTCCAGGCAAGAGTACTGGAGTGGGGTGCCATTGCCTTCTCTGGCATATATGTTACTACCTGCAAATCCAGTTTCTCTCTGGAAGACAGTTGCAGTCACAACTAGACCTTCTCCATTGTCAGCTTGTTTTAGTGCATTTTGTCTCACAATGACAGCATCAGACTCCTAGGGGATGGTAGGGACCAGAGCCCAGGACACAGACTTGGTGGAAAGCAGCCAAAACACGTGGCTAACAAAGGGCGAGGTGGCCTGGCAGAAGACTGCCCTTCCTAGAGTGACCCAGGCGGAGCAGACATCCTGCACATCTGGAGCGCCCAGCTTTACTCCCTGGAGCTTCACTTTGCCAGAGGTACTGATCCACAAGAAATGTCTTGGTGCAGATAACCCTGGCTTGACAAGATACAAGTGGGATATGACAAGCCAGAAACCTGGTCCCGAATTGGACCTAAGCTGCTGCTTTTAACCCGTTCAGTTTTGCATCTTCTGCAGGCCACCTACAAGAAGAACCAGGCCCGAGTTGTGGAAAAGAAACACCACTGCTCTTGCTGACCTGTTGTTTAACCTTTTAATCTCTTTCTCTCTTCCCTTTGTTTTATCATCTTCATTATCTGTTGGATTCATGTGTGTTTGTCTTTTTATACCATCTCTCATCTCCTGGTCTCTCCTCGTGCCTCTTCCTCATTTGACATGTTGCAGTCATCCCCCGCCCCCGATCCCCCCATCTTCTCCTTGCCTCTTGTAGGCCTGGTGGTCATATCGGCTTTGCTCTGGTGCTGGTGGGCCGAGACGTCGTCCTAATGCAGGTACTGGTATTGCGTCCTCTCCTTCCGAGGGGTAGAGGGGGTTGCAGGTTGCCCTGGCCTCTCCTCTTCACCCTGTCTCTCAGCGGCTTGCTGCTTGCTTTTGCCATTTTACAACAGGTGACAGTAATGACTGAGTGTTAGTCCTGGCTTCCCACTGGGCTACCACAAAGCCCATAACATCTCGGAGCATGTCTTCCTAATGTGTGGGGAGTTGGAATGCTCACCATTGACACAGTTTGAGTTTCTGTCCGCTGGGTTGGAAAAATCTGGATGATTGCAGCCCTGTGGCTACTTTCAGAGCCCCTTCAACTACTTCCAATGAGAGATGTCTGACTGCAAGGCTCGCCTGGCTGCTCTTTGTCTTTGTTTAGCCCTAGAGCTAAGTTCTTACTATAACTATTAATTACCGCCTCCCCACTTGGGTGAGAGAGGAGGTCTGGAGATCTGTGAGCCCCAGGGTCATTTGTATGAGGGCAGTCTCAGTTGTCTGTCAGCCTTGGCATCAAACTCCACCATATTATATACTTCCTACTGAGACATTCTCTGGTTTGGGAATTCTGGTCTCCAAAAAAAATCAGAAAAAGAAACCCACATCTCTTTTGAGGGGTCAGATTCTGTTGTAATTGGCTTCCCAAGCTAGACTTTCTGAAGAGGATGTGGTATTGGTGAAAAGTTTCCATTCACCAGAGATGCTGTGTTCTCAGGGAACCAAACTGATATATTCTGGGCACCAATCCACGTAATCTGATCTGTTAACAGGACACCAAGTTCAGGAGGTAGAATGTAGAACACCCCAAAGTAGAATCCTTCCAGAACACATAAACTATTCTCCGTTGGCCCATTTTGGCTCCTTTCTCATGCTCCGCCTGCCACTTCCATCGCCCACCCTCTCTTCTGCTGCTGCTGCTGCTGCTAAGTCACTTCAGTTGTGTCTGACTCTGTGCGACCCCATACACGGCAGCCCACCAGGCCCCGCCGTCCCTGGATTCTCCAGGCAAGAACACTGGAGTGGGTTACCCTCTCTTCTAACGTCCCTGTAAATGGGGTGCGGTTGGCTCAGAGCACACGCAGGTTCAGAGTAACTGCTGGACCATTCGTCGTAGCATTTATCTCTGTTTCCTTTTCTCTCCTTCCTGTTTTCCTCCTCACCTTTTGTTTTCTCTTCAACCCGTCTCCTCCCTTCTGTTAGACATTCTAGTTACTTCTCTCGGATGGTCTAACTCCTTTGGTGTGAGGACTCTCTCCCTCTACACTCCCGGATTTCTGAGTTCCTCCCTGTGGGATGAGACCCAAAGCACTCAGCCATAACCTTTCACCAATTCACACCCAGCCAGGCCTGGTCCAAGGGAGCTGAAGGAACTCCTGGGTAAGGGTCCTCTGGGAGGAACCTGTTAGCCCAGAGCCTGGCTGTGCCCTAGTATGCCGCCCCCCCATCCAGGAACTGAGGCTTCAGAGTGTGGCAGGGATGTTGGGTGAGTCTGTCTCTTACTTACAGCTCAGTCCCAGTGGGAAAAATGGATAATCTGAACATTAGTCTCTTCAAATGTAAGCAAAAGATGGTAAGTCCTCTGGCTTCATCATATGAGGAACAGATGAGTTCATGTGTATGAAAATATTTTATAAATGATAGAACACCACAAAAATAATAATGAGCGCATACTCTTCTTACATAATGCATAGTATATGCCAGGCACTGTTCTAATCACCTTGTTTAATTCTCGCAACAACCCAACAAGGTAGCTATCGACAGTTTATACATGATAAAACTAAGGCCTAGGGAGGTTACGTAATACAGCCAGTAAATTGTGAATCAGATTCTAAGGTCTTAGTATTAGCATCAGATAAGATTCTAATCTCTTGGACTTCACTGTGGTCTTATAGTTAAGATTCTGTGCTTCTACTGCAGGTACGGTATGGGTTCAGCCCCTGGTGGAGGAATTAAGACCCCACATGCCATGCTGTGTGACCAAAAAAAGAAACAAAAAAATTCTCATCCTGTTTCACTGTATCTCTCCTTATTTTGAGCAGTTTTCCTTGGTTACTTCCAAGTAGTTAGGAAGACACCATTCAGCAGCCTCTTAGTGCAGCCTCAGATCTCATTGGCTCTCTTGCTAACTAATACCACATTGCTAACTTATATCATGTATTGTTTATAAAACCCCTTTGCACATTGCATATGCTGAGCATTCTTTCCCTGTCCTCTGCCTGCAGTTGATTTTTTGGATCCAAGACAGAATTTTCCATTCAGCTCTGAAATCTAGTTCATTGTCCACTGTTCTCACCTATAGATTGTTTCTGTTTGTTTTTTCTCTTGGCCCTGTGGTTTCAAAATATGTTCACTCCCAGCTTCACCTCACACTCAGGGGTGACCAGCCACCATCTCGTCTTCACCTGAGTTACAGGTGAGGGCAAGCCTCTGGAGGCCCTCTGCAGGCTCTCAGGCTCACTGGTCACACGTGAGTGCTCATGCAGCAGGCTGCTGTCAGCCTGCTCTTGGATTCTCATATTCTTTCCAAGGACAGCATGGAAAATCTTGTCAAACACCTTGATTAAGTCCCCAAAACACGGATCTCCTTGATCAGTCAATTCAGTAATGCAGTCTGAAAAGAAAGCCTGACATGACTCACTCCTTAGGGACATCCACACCCACCCTCCCCTCAACCAGTCTAAAGTCTCGCCTCTGCCGAGTGTAAAAGGCCACCAGTTCATATTTATGGGTTCAGCTCTTTCCTCCTTTAAGAACATCAGGCTAATATTTTTCTTTTTTTAATTTATTTATTTGCCTGCATCGGGTCTTAGTTGTGTCTCACAGGCTCAGTTGCTCTGCGGCACGTGGGATCTTAGTTCCCTGACCAGGTCCTAAACCCTCATCCCCTGCACTGCAGGGCAGATTCTTAACCACTGCACCACCAGGGAAGTCCCAGACTGACATTTTTCGCAATGCATGTCAGGTTGTAAGCATCTGAGTAAATATTTTTTCTAGCTCCCTTTTCAGTTATCTTCTCACGTGAATTACTCTGTATTGCACTTCCAACATGGTTTTGCTTTTCTTTCATTTCATATCTTCTATTCTTCTCAGTACCTCTTTCTACAAATGTAGGAGATTTTCTTTGATCTTTATACTTGGCTTAAAAATTCTCTTTTTAAAATACAGAGGTATGGCCAAAAGGCCAAAAGATAATATTCAATAATTACTTTTAAATTAACCCAAGGAAGGCAAGAAAGGAGAAACAACAGAACAGAAAACAGTAGGACAAACAGAAAGTAAATGTGGAAACAGTACACCTAAAAGGCATAACAATGATGCCACAATGAAATGAGGCAGCACTCCCCAGAAAAAATCTTCTTAGACCCATTTTTCTCTGAGCAAATGCATCCTTAGCGTAGTGAGTTATTCTTTGTCCTTACCTAAAACCATTCTTCTGTTACTTTATGCCTTATGCCTTTATACTTATGACTCAAAATCCAAATTGTCTTCTAAGTTTAAAAGAAAAAGGAATATAAAATAAGAACAATTTCCCAAGTATATGTATTTTCTTGTCCAAGATGTCACGTTCCCTGAGTGATGCTTTTCCTTTGGTCCCAAGAATCAGCAGGATTTGCTGTGGTCTGCAAAGTCTGGAAGCCTCAGCAACTCCAGCACATGCTCAGGAGGCTAGTCACCAGGGCCGGTTACTGGAGGTGTTTTAATGACCCTGGTGTTTGCCTCCCAGGGCCAGTGACCGGCTTCCTTGAATTCATCCTTCAAGGATATTGTCCTCCACAGACAGTCTGGGCTGCATAAGAACCTCACATTGGCTTATACTCCGTGGTGCAGTTTCTTCCCTTCTCCCCCCAAGTCTTATCATCCTCCTTCTTGACTCTGAGTTCACTTTTCCTCCATCAAGCTAATGATGCTTCTGCTTTTCCCAAGGACCTAAATTTACCCTCTTTTTTCGTACCATGGCATCTAATCCTTTGTGGCAACCATTTGGATGCTCTAAAAATCTGCTCCTGAGCTTGCCTCCTACACACAGGGGCTGGTTTTCTTTACACCCCATGGGACGTGAGTAGAGGCAGCCCACTCAGGTGATCCAGTGTTGTTCCAGATACCTAGTGGTGCCGGAGCTAAGCCCTCATTGTCTGCAGCGGTCACCCAGGAGGTAAGAGAGACTGGACCATAATGATGTTGCTGAGGTATCTCTCAGCACCAGTAGGCAGGGTGTTCTCTGGCTTAGGGAAGGGTTCAGAAGGCTGGGCACTCACCATCTGTCTTTGGTCCCCACAGAACATGTTTGGGATGTGGAAGCCTGTGGTGTTCTTGGCTCTTGCAGCTGTGGCTCTGTATGTGTTACCCAACATGCGACCGCAAGAGACAGAGTTCTGCCTCATGGAGTGATGGCAGGCCTGGGCCAGCCGTGGGGCAGACTCCCAGTGGCCACTACCCTCAGCTTTGGGCAGGACACACTGTGCCAGCGGCCCCACCCCACCCACATGTTCCCCGTGTCCCCATCTCCTTAGCCTCCGCCATTCAGGCTTACGGGGAACTGCTGGCTCCCATCTCCTGCCCCGTCTCAGAACCTGGGTTCCTTGTAATTAAATGTCAACTGAATTACGAGACTTTGTGGCTTTTTACTTGTTCAGCACCTCAACACAACCAGAAAAGAGTGGTTCCCCTCTAACCAGGTACTCACTAAGGGTCTGGCTCCTCCCTACAATTTCTAACCCTGCCAGTGACCTCAGCAATGAGGTCGGCTCCTTGTGTGGCCAGCCAAGTCACAAATGGATTGTTCTGTCCACACTCACCCCAATCTCGAGGAACTCATTTGAGCAAAGAGAAACTGAATGATCTGGGTGCTTTGTGTGAGGGGGGCCACCTGGCTTGCCCTTGGATCCTGTGAGAAGGATGCCCTGAGAAGATCTGTGTGTGGGCCTTCATGGCTTAGTTCTTATGACTTCTTGAGCTATTTACCCTCAGAGATGACTTAAAATCACCCAGGCTCCTAGCAGTGAACTGAAGGGAGTCCAGTAGCCTCAGGGTTGGAATTCTGGGTTTTCACTGCCACAGCCCAGGTTCAATCCCTGGTTGGGGAACTGAGATCCCACAAGCCATGCAGTGCAGACCAGAAAAAAAAGCTTTAACTTAAGAGTTCTTAGTGAACAGACTGTGCAGAGGGCAGAGGTAGGAGAACCAACAAGAAATGGCGAAGTCCCCAGGCACCAGTGGGCTTCCCAGGTGGCTCGGTGGTAAAGAATCCACTTGCAAATGCAGGAGATAGAAGCAGATATGATCCCTGGGTTGGAAAGATCCCCTGGAGTAGGAAATGGTCACCCATGCCAGTATTCTTGCCTGGAACATTCCATGGACAGAGGAGCCTGGCGGGCTAGAGTCCATAGGGCCCTAGAGAGTTGGACACGACTGAACGACTAAGCAAGCACCAGGCACCAGCAACAGTGGAAAAGTGCTGCCATCATGGGCTTGAAGGGGGAAGAGGAGGGAGCAAGAGCTGGAGACCTGGTGTGGGCCAGACACACACTGTGTGGGCCAGACACACACAGTGGCTACAGGGGCTGCTGCCTCTGTCAGAGCCGTGGTGAGGTGGGCAGTATACGTGCTACTCCTCCCTCTCTTCTCACCTGCCAGTTCTATGTTGGTGTGTCTCATTGGCAGATCCCAACTAGCAGCTAGAGAGCATAGGTGCCCAGGTGACAGTCTTTCAAGGTCAGCCTCCTGAAGTTTGGAGCAAGGCGGAGGACTGAGTTGGTCTAAGTGGGAACAAGCAGAATGATGAGAATAATTTATGAGTGTTCCTGTTGACCTTCATTCCTGCAGAACCCTTTGTGACAGGTTGTTCTCATCATGGATGTTTCCATGTGAAAGCCCGCAGGGACTTCCCTGGTCGTGCAGTGGATAAGAATCCACCTGCGAATGCAGGGGACACAGGTTCAACCCCTGGTCCAGGAAGATTCCACGTGCAGTGAAGCAACTAAGCCCAGGCACCACAACTCCTGAGCTTGTGCTCTAGGGCCCGCGAGCCTCAACTGCTGAAGCCCATGCACCCTAGAACCCATGCTCTGCAACAAAAGAAGCCACCGCAATGAGAAGGCTGCACACCACAACGAAGAGTAGCCCCCACTCGCCCCAACGAGAGAAAACCCACACACAACAACAGAGACCCAGCACAACCATAAATTAAAAGAAAGTCCCCAAGTGTATTCATACACCATGGTGGGCAGAATGGTCCCCATAACTGCTGGTTTCCTGGTACTCTTATCTCTGCCTCCTTTCTACCTGATACCAAGGGAGTTTGTTTCATTTCTCCAAATATCCAAAGCAGCACATACCTATCGAGTATATACTGGGGTGGGCACTGCTGAGCACGAAATGAATTCATTTCTTGCACAGTCTTTTCCTAGGGGGAGTAGCAAAGACATTTAGAATTAGGGGATTTAAAAGTTGTGTGCAGCCCAGAGGAGTGGCAAGGCTGACTGGGGCCCCGAGGAGACCTGGGGCCAGGGCCCAACTGTGACCAGCCCCTATACACAGGGTTGCACGTAGGCAGATTGAAGGTAGTGCCACAGGTCCCTTTTGCCTCCCTCTAAATGACTCCTCTTTAAAGACAGGGATTTAGAGGGCACTGGCCCCTTGCTACTCAAAGTGTGGCTCAGGAGTTGTGGTGCCTGGGCTTAGTTGCTTCACTGCACGTGGAATCTTCCTGGACCAGCAGCATGAGCATTGTTAATTCATTAGGAAGGTAGAATCTCAGCCCTCAGCTCAAACCCAGACACAGTATCTACATTTTAACAAGATCCTCAGTTGATTAGTATGCACAATAAAATTTGAGCTTCACTGCCTTCAACTATATTAGATTGTGTATTCTCAGTTGTAACCTAATTGAAATTCCTTCACAATCTACCTGCTACCCTGTCCCCTTGCTATTGAGACTGTGCTTTTTATCCAGTTTAGTCCAGCCACCAATTGGCTGGAGAACGTGTGGTGGAAAGAACCGGAAGATTACCCAGCAGAGTATCATTGCTTTAACTTCGAATTTGAAGCCAAGATGGAGGTTATGTTCTGGGAGGCAGTCAGCCTCCATTAAGGACTTTTATCTGGTCCTTTTCAGGCCCAAACCCAGAACCTGCAATGACAGGGAAGTAGTCCTTTTCTGCAGTCCTTTTGTTTAGAATATAGAGCTCTTCCCTTTAGGACGCTTGTCCTTGTGGGCTCATCTTAGAAGACCATGCTCTTCGTTGATTTGGACTCTGCTTTCTGGTCTTGCAGGTGCACTGTTAACTGGAGTAGATTAAAGAGGTCTACCTATTGAATGTGAAACAGTCCCTTGAATTAGCTTTAAATCTACAGGGATGTCACAGGCAAGCACGCATAGAACCAAGGACTCAAAACACCTCCAGGGGCCTCCATCTCCCCGCTCTACTGCCCTCTGCAGAACTTTCTGCTCTCTCCCTGCAACACGGCCCCCCTTTGCTTTCCCTTCCCAGGCCACATGGTAGGCACACCACCTGCCACCTCTTTCCACGACCAGCTGCTATTGGGAGGCAGGGTGGGTGGCTCTAACGACTGTAAGTAGTACTCTGGCTCTGATTCTGGCAGGTGGAGTGTTAGGATGCAAGGAAGGGAACAGGGAGCCAAGGAAGATGCTGGCAGTGGGTGCCACACGGGGCAGAGGTAGCTGTGAGGAGGGCCCAGCTCACTAGAACCCACGTGGTCCCCAGGATACCAGCAGAGGATGCAAACTGTTTTTTCTGATCACATATGAGCTGCCCAGCACCATGCTAATCATTTTACCTGTTATCTACTTTCACATCTTCACCCATTAAAAAAAAATCCCTATGAGAGTACTATTAATTCCATTTTGCAGATAAGAAGACTGAGGGCCCAAAGAGTTACATTGCCTGATCATGTCTATAGAACCAGAGGTGAAGAGGCTGGAATTCAGCCTAGGTATCTTCCCAACCCTACCACACCTGGGCCAGGGCCATGTCAGTATCACAGACTGAACACAGTGCCTGCTGGGAGCCTGGTCAGCCTGGTGCCATCACAGATGACTATGGAAACACAGGATCTTCAGACATGGCCCTTCAGACATGGACTTGCTCACTCAGATGCTTCTCAGCTCAAGTTAAATATGGCCAGCATTGGTGGCAGAGAAGTAGTGCCCCTTGGTAGGAAAGGCAGGGCCAGGTGAAAGGCCAAACCTGGTCTCCTGAGACAGGTCAGTGGGTGGTGAGTGAGGGGGCTATAAACAGTCTGTAGCCACAGCAGCAAAGCCCCCAAATACTCAGCTGATGAAAGCCCCTGTAAGCCCCTCCAGGAGCCCCTGCCTGGCTCCGAGAGGAGCACATCAGCCCTCTTCCGGGAGGGGGCCCCTGCTTGGCAGGCCCCAGGACCAGCATTGTGCACGGCCTGTTCCAGCTCTCATGGCCCGGCCCGGGCTCATGGGCTATATTGAGGGCTGAGTCACCAACCTGTGCCTGGGTAGCTGACTGTGACTGGCTGGCTGGGGCCTGAGTCAGGCCCTGATTTATCCTGGAGAGCAACGGGCTCTGGTTTCTGGGGTGAGGGGGGAGGGGAGGTGTGAGAAGGGTGCCGGGAACCATCCTTGGCACTGGGCACCCTCTGCCAACCATTCACTCACTGCACACAGACCTGTCCCAAAGAGAGGGAACAAGAAGTGGGAGAGGGGAGTCCTTTGTCCACTTGCTGGCTTCCCTCTGAACTCCCACCACCTTAAGAGAGCACCTCAACTTACTGGAGGACCTTGGGAAACACCCTCAAAACAAGACTGTGAGCCTTTAGGGTTTGTAGAAGGCTGTCAGCTCCAAGCAAAACCACTCTATCCCTCTCTCTTCTCCCTAGGAGCTCAGTAAGAGGGATCCATCCTTTTCCAGATCTATATATCTCAGTTTCTTCATCATTGAACCCCAAACTGGCACCTCAGGTTGGGTGTCAGAAGTCTGCCTTTTTACACACACACACACACACACACACACACACACACACAGAGTTCCCTTGTGAGACCCAGCTACATGTCATGTGTCCCCAGGAGCTGGGCATCTCTCCACAGGAGAGCTCAGCCTCTCAAGCAGACAGACAACACTGATGGCTGATGGCTGATGGCTGGTCTTGGCCATGGGACAAAGGTGGCATGGGGGGAGCGAGAGTTCTGGAGACAGGCAAGGGGGTGCCAACAGGAGAGTGGAATTCCTGAGCACCTCGTCACAGGCAGCCGACAGAACATGAGCTGTGGGGCCCAAGCTATTTATATCTCGCCTGTCACTCTCAGGGCCCCCAGAGCTCCCCCCCACTGAAGTCACGCACAGCAGGTCCCTTTTCTGTTTCTGGTCCCTTCTCTCCTCCTCCCCCTCCCTAACTGATGAGAAGGGAAAGAAATCATTCTTGGAGCCCTTTCACCATTAGCGCTGACCCCCCTCCCCACAAGCTCCTGAACTTCTTCCCTCACAGAGATGCCCACCATCCCTTCCCTTTTCTCTTGGCTTGGTTGGGGAAGAGCAATAAGGTCAAATGATTCACCAGAAACGTGCCCAACTTCAGTCATCACACAACTTGAGTTGGGGCCCAAACTTAAGGGTCCAGAAGGATGGGAAAGTGGAGGAAATTTGGCCTAAAGGGGGTACCAGGAGGTGTGGAATACATGTTATCCTACAGAATCTCAGAATACATAGTCTCTTTATGTAAGTATATTCTACCGCTTTTTCACCTCATCCCAGGCCAACTGCTCTGAGTGCCTCAGTTTCCCTGATGTCAGCTGCCCTTGGCTTATTCTGAGCCCAGTCCTGCCCAGACTTCCTGGCGGGCTCCCTAAGGCTCTCCGTGTCCCCCAGCCCCCATCACACTTCCCCGAGGCTGCTCTGGGCAGGGCTCTCTGTCTCTTGTCTGGTTAACCTGCCCTCTGACCAGAAAGATCTGCCTAGTGGCCCAAATGGGCACACCGCCCAGGGGGCTCCCTGGTAGTACAGGCCAGAGGCTCTGCCTCCTCTCGTGTCACCTTAGTTGAGTCAGACTTGGGGGAAGGGGGCACAGTGTGACTCATTGGGTACACTTTTCCTGAGCTCAGCTTCATTCTGAGAGGATGAGGACAAACGGACTGGTGACAGGGACACTGAGTCAGGGGTAACGTCCGTCTTTCCCCTGGGACCCTGGAGTTGCAGAGGGTTTTTTTTTTTTTTTTTGGTTGCAGAGGAGACTTTTCTACCTGTAATGTGGAACACCCCCACCCAGGCCTTCTCCCTAATCGGCCTGCATGGAGTTGTCGCTTCCTCTCAGTCTATCTACACACAAGCACACACACTTCCCCTGCCGGTCCGCAGGTGGACAATACCCTGGGCTAGCAGCCAGGTCTCCCCGGCCCTGTCAACAGCCCTGCCACCAACCAGTCCAGAAAATTCTGTCAACACCCGATCAGCGTGTTTTGCCCTAACCACTGGCCTCAGTTTCCCTTTGCATCTCTTTAGTCCTGCAGGGTGGGGGGTATATATTTCATCTCTGACTAGCGATGCTTAAGTTTGGGGTGTTGGGAGCCCTCAGTCCCCCTAATTTTCCAGCTCCACTATTCATCTGTCCAGCTTGGCAGCCTCGGGCCAGAGCCTCCTTCCCCGGGGGTGGGGGCAGCAGACCCGGGACCCCAGCCTGGACGGAGGGCCGCGTGGGGGAGGGGAGAGGAGGGAGGGAAGAGAGGGAGGCGGGGCCGGCGGGCTCGGCGCGGCCCCCACCCGCGGGCCGGGCGGCATTCCTGGGAGGCCGGCGCTCTGACGTGGACCCGGGGGCCGCGGGCTCGGCGGGGGGGACGCGGCCCGGGGGCTTCTTAAACCCCCCGCCTCAGCCCGGCCCGCACTTTCCAGAGCACCGCTCCGCCCCCGGAGGGAGAGAGAGACACACACAGACAGAGCACGGCCAAGGAGCCGAGGAGGCCCGCCCGAGTCCCGCCAGCCAGGGGCACAAGAGAAGTTTAGAGCCGCGGAGCGCACAGCCGCCGGTCCTGTCCCGGACAGCGCCCCACTAGCCCGAGCCCCGCCGGCCCCCAACCCCCGCCCCAGCCCGCGCCAGCATGATGAACAACAGCGGCTACTCCGAGGCCCCGGGCTTCGGCCTGGGCGACGAGGTGGACGACATGCCGTCCACGGAGAAGGACCTGGCCGAGGACGCGCCGTGGAAGAAGATCCAGCAGAACACTTTCACGCGCTGGTGCAACGAGCACCTCAAGTGCGTGGGCAAGCGCCTCACCGACCTGCAGCGCGACCTCAGCGACGGGCTGCGCCTCATCGCGCTGCTCGAGGTGCTCAGCCAGAAGCGCATGTACCGCAAGTTCCACCCGCGCCCCAACTTCCGCCAGATGAAGCTGGAGAACGTGTCCGTGGCCCTCGAGTTCCTCGAACGCGAGCACATCAAGCTGGTGTCCATCGGTCAGTGCGTGCGGCGAGGGGGCAGTACCCCGACGAGGGGCTGGCCCACGGGGACAGGGTGCTCGGGGCTGGGAGGGCGCGCGGGGAGCCGAGGCAGGGCCGAGGGTGGGGGGCCCGGCACCGGGAGAGGATCCTGCCCCGGTTCTCCCGGAGCCCGCCCACGCCAGCCCCGAGGGGGCTCTGCCTTCACACGCCGCCCTGGTCGGCCGGCATCCCGAGGGGGGCCCCCGGGGGCATCCAGCCCAGGCCGTTTCTGAGCCCTCCAGCTTCAGCTCCCCTCGCACGCTCTTGGCCAACCTGCTTCTACCCGCTCGTCTCCTTTTTTGCCACCCGCACCCTCAGCCCAGGCTTGAGAGGATGGGGCCAAAGCTCATTGCCGATTCCCGGGGCCGCCCCCTCCACCCCAGACAAAGCAAATGGCTTCCCAGTCTCCCAGCACCTCCACCGGGGAGGAGAGGCTGAAGGCAGGTCCCCATCGCTGCCCGGTCCCAGGGATCCCAAGGAGAGCGGGAGAGCGGGTGGCTGGGCGGGCACGGGGCCCGGGCCCCCCGCCGGCATGTGCTCGGCAGCTGGGTTCAGGCCCAGGGGCCAGAGCCGGCAGGGCCCGGCCTCGGAAACCTAAAAAGGCTCTGAGCGAGCGCAGGCAGCCTTAACCCCTGCCTGTCCTCCATCAGCTTCAGCAGGCCAGGGAGGGGGCTCCCTCCCGTCCACTCCCGGCCCCAGCCCACCCCCTAAGCCCCGATTGGCTACAGCTAATGATCTGGGCTGAGGGGAGGGAGGCAAGGCCTGGAAAAGGGAGGAAGTCATTGAGTGTAACCAGATTTGGAAGGTGTGTCAGTGCTGGGTGGGGGCGGGGAGGCACTCCAAGCTGGGGAGCTGGGGGAGCCAAGGATGGGTTCTGAGAGCCTAGGAGTTGGCTGTTCCCTCTCAGCTCTGCAGTCACCCCTTCAGGCTGGGGGCCTGGGCAAGACCCTTACCCCTATGGTGAGCTGTTAAGTGTCCTGATGTGATTTTCAGGAAAGCGCCCCTTGATGGGGTGCACCCCAGGGCCCCAGAAGGGGAATTTCACAGGGGGCCCAATGCCTACCCCCAGGCTGCCCCAGAGATTTCTTCAGATAACTGAAGGTCTGTCCATCCTCAGCCTCCCTCAGGGCATCTCTGGGCCTCCTGAATTAGTAGCTGAGGTCAGTCTGGGGCCCTTTGGCCCTGTCCAGTCCCCTCTACGCCTTACCCTCTCCTGCCCCAATACTGCCCCCCCCACCACCCCACCCGCTCCAGCCTGGAAATAGCCCTGCCTCCGTGACACAGCAGATGTCTCTGAGCTTTCCAGAGGACAAGGCTGAGGACAGGGGGTGGGGGAAGGGGCCACCCTGGTGTGTGTAGTGGGACTGAGGGCTGCCCAAGAGTGTGTGTGGTTGGGGGGGGCCAGGGGTCAGCGAGGAGTCAGCCCTGGGCCCTTCCACCCCCCCCTGGCAGCTGCGATCTGACCGCCTGGACTGACTGTCCCAGGTGGGATCCCGAGGGGAGAGCCTGGGGCCTCACCAAGACTTTATAGGAAATGGCTCGGCCTCCCCCTCCCCTCCCTGCTGCGGGGGCGCTTGGCCCCTCTCCTGGCCTCATCCTTCCTGAGCACACACCTCTCCCCTCCCCAACGGTGGTGCCTCTGGCTCCAGCCCCCTTGGCTCAACTGTGTATGGAGAGGCCTTCTCAGAATAGAGGGGGAAGGAGGGAAAGCTGGCTTGGGGGCGGGAAGGAACCCTTCTTTCCCTTTCCTGCAGGGAACTGTTCCCCATTTGGGCCAAGTGGCTGACTCCCGCTGCCGATGAGATAAGCTGTCAGCAATTCAGCTGCTGGGCCTGAGGCGGAGGCTGGAGGAGAGGGGGCACAGACAGCAGCGGCTACCCATCCATGGGGAAGGAGATGTCAAGGGTTCCCCCTTTCTGCTTCCTCTGATTCCCTTGGTCCCGCTTAGTGGTGGGAAGGGGCTGGGACGGGGGCTTCTCTGGGTACCATCTCAGGACTGAATGTGAGCCTCTAGGCACCCCCATGTCCCTTTCCAGGAGTGGAGTGGGAGCTGGGCATCGAGCAGTTCCTCTGAAGGAGGGCCGGGTACACAGTCTGGGTTGAAGGGGCGGTGTGCCCTCCTTACCCGCACCACCCCCTCCGCCCCTCCGAACAAAGAGGCCTAGAGGCCGCTTAGCCCCGCAGCTGTTCCCCAGTTGCTATTCCTTCTCCTGGAGCCAACCGCCGAGGGAGGGGCTGGAGGGGGCAGCAGCTGTCCCGGCCCCTCCCTCACTGGTCCTCTCCTTTCCCCCCACTCCACCGAAGGCCTGGGGTGCCCTCAGGGACTAGCTCTGGAACTCCTCCCACCCCTTTGGTGGTATCCCCAGTGGGGTGCGAAGAAGGAAGAGGCCTGGCTTGAGCAGAGCTCCCCTCCTCTGCCTGGCCTCCGATGGGGAGGAGGGCGAGGAAGGTCATTGCTCCCAGAGTGGGACTCTGGACCCACCCCTCTCCTGCCACTTGCTGTCTGGCCCAAGGCCAGTTGCTGGGGAGAAACCTCTCCCTGCAGCAAATATGAATGACCCCCCTCACCCGCCCCCCCACCTCTTCCCAATCCTGGTGATCCTCGGGGCCTCAGGGCCTCCCTCCCAAGGATCTGGCTTCAGTTTGCAAGAAGCACTTCTGGGTGTGTGAGCACCAGCTTTGGAGGCTGTCAGGGTTGTGAGAGGCCGTGAGGCCCTTGGTGTCAAGGCTGTGTGAAAGTGTCCTGGGCCTGTGTGTGTTTGAGAGAGACCGCACCAAAGCACCGGGAGGCTGGGAGTGAGTGTGTCATGGAATCTGCAAGCTGCCAAACCATTGTGCTGCAGCAGAGCCAGGGGGAGAGGGGGCGGGCCTGGGGAGCTGCTGGGGAAGGAAGGATGAATCAGTGAAAGGGTGGGGGAGCCAAGGGGACCAGAGCCCAAGATCAGAGGGACATAGAGACTGAGATTCCCCTCCAGGGGGCAGGTTGGGGAAATGCTGGGGACAGGGTGTGTGTGTGGGGGGCGCATTCTGGAAAAGATATGTAAGGGGAGACACCTTTGGGATCTTTACTCTCTAAAGGCTGTCTTCCAAGATCTAGGCCGGGTGGGCAGGAAAAGATATAACCCTAACCTCCAACACCACGCTTTCCCATCTCTCGGGTAACACCAGTAAACAAGGCTGAGTCTTTCACCCCCTCCCAACCTCCTGAAAGCAGTGCTCAGGGAAGCTGGTGGATTTCAGGCCTGCCTTGTCCTTTACAAGTAAGCTGGTTTCCAATGACCTGTACTCTAGGCCACCTCCAGCTCCTGGATGTTTCTCTCTGGCTGTTACGGGGGGAACTAGGCGCACCACCCCTCCCCTGCCCCGCCAGCCCCCAAATCTTGGAGTTCTGGTCCATAATATTTATCAAGGGACGGGATGGGTCTAGAGTCTCAGCTCCTGAGACTTGAGTCCACATGGGTAACACTCCCCCAGCTCTTGTGAAATCTCACTAGTCCCTGCCATTAACAGAATGTGTACTGTCCCCAGCCCCTCCTCCCAGAACTTTGTTCCAAAAGCCTTTTATAGCATTCAAAGGAGAATTTGGCTGGAACCAGGTTGGTCCCACTCCTCTCCAACTTCAGTTTTTAAAATGTTCATTCAACCAGTATTTATTGAGATTTTACTAAGTTCTAGGCTCTGAATATATGGAGAGAAAAATACAGTATCTAGAGTGAAAGAAGGCAGACAAAAAAGATACATACTCTATGATTCTATTCATATAAAACTCTGGAAAATGCGAACTAATGTATAGTGACCAAGAGCAGATTGTTGTCTCAAAAGATAGACGAGGAGGGGCAGGAGCGATGGATCACAAAAGAAAGGAAACTTTGAGGAAGGGTGGAAGTGTTTACTATCTTGATTTGTGGTTATGCACATGCTGTCAAAGGTAGGGCTCCCCTGGTGGCTCAGATGGTAAAGAATCTGCCTGCAGTGCAGGAGAACCAGGTTCAATCCCTGGGTAGGGAAGATCCTCTGGAAAAGGGAATGGCAACCCACTCCAGAATTCTTGCCTGGAGAATCCATGGGCAGAGGAGCCTGGCGGGCTACAGTCCATGGGGTCGCAAAGTCAGACACAACTGAGCGACTAATGTTTTCACTTTTCACATATTGTCAAGACGTATCTAGTTGTACTTTCTAATATGTACAGTTTGTTGTATATCACACAAAGAAGAAAGGAAACAAAACAAAACAGTGTCTGCCCCTAGAGACTTACAATCTTGCATAACTCTATAGATGCTTGTAGCCTGATAGAAGGCCCATGCAAGTGCCATCAAAGAGTTGAAAGTACCTGCCCAAGGGACATATTGGGATGCAGCCATGTTCTGAAGCGGGTGGGACGTACATCAAAGACTGCGCCTTGTGGGATGCAACAGTGGTAGGCAGAGAAGTGGTAGGTTCCAGGAGGAGTCCAGACCCAACGCTTAAGCAGCAGCCTCAGAAGCTGGGCCAGGAGAGGGAGGGTGCTGCATCAGAAGTGGGGCACTCATGAGCCCTGCTTGTCTCCTCCTCCCTGCAGACAGCAAGGCCATCGTGGATGGGAACCTGAAGCTGATCCTGGGGCTCATCTGGACCCTGATCCTACACTACTCCATCTCTATGCCCATGTGGGAGGATGAGGACGACGAGGATGCCCGCAAGCAGACACCCAAGCAGCGTCTACTCGGCTGGATCCAGAACAAGGTGCCCCAGCTGCCCATCACCAACTTCAACCGGGACTGGCAGGACGGCAAAGCTCTGGGCGCCCTGGTGGACAACTGTGCCCCTGGTGAGTGGACCCACGGCACACTGTGGCTCCCTGACCCGGGAAGGGGTGCGGGATGAGCTGGTGATGCCAAGGCTTGTGTTTGTCAGAATGTGTGTCCCAGGGCTGGGGGAATCAGGGCCTCCTCCTCCAGCTGAGAATCACTGCTGGAGTTGGACCCTTCCCAGTGAGTTGCCAGATCCTGCAGTGGCAAGGACACAGAGGTCCAGAGAAGGCCAGTGACTTGTCTAAGGTCACACAGCTTATCTGTGGCGGAACTGAATCAGAGGCCGGCGGGGACCTGGAACTCCCTGCTCCGTGAACTTCCTATTTTGCTACACAAGGGTCATTTCTGCTCAGCCAGCAGAAAGAAAATGTGGTGGGACTTGTAGAGAGAAGGCCAGGACTTTAGGCCTGGAGAAGGCTGTTCTTTGCAAGCCCCTGGGATAGCTTTGAGAAGGGGTTGAGACCCAGGATGATGTGGTCTGAGGCTGGTGGGACACTGCCCTAGGGGCAGGTGACCCAGGCCTGGCCTGGGCAGGTGGGGGCTACTGAGGGCCCATGAGAAGACTTAGACATCACAGATGAGAACAGTACCCCACACACAGCTCCCTTTCTGACCCTCATCTCCTGAGACAATCTGTCGTCTCCCCACCTCTTGGAGCCATGTCCCCCTGGGGGAATCCTCCCCCAGCCTGGGGTCAGCCGGGGAGCAAAGGGTGGGAGGAGGGGGCACCGACTGCCTGGGAAGCATTCCCAGCTGCTGAGCCATTGCCCACGGCTGGCTCGGCTGCCAGCAGTGAGCTCAGCTGTTCTGGCCAGTCATGGATTCCAGCCTTTGAGCTGGTCCCCTCCCCGCCAGGGAGCATCACCCTCCTCCGCCAGCTCTGGCTGGGATCCAGCACCCCCTAACCATGCAGCCTTTCCCAGGAGGGACCTGTGGCTGCCTCAGCTGTCCTCCCATCAGGAGGGCTGGGCTCTAGGTGGCCAGAGAGAACTCGGCCTCTCAAACAAGCCCTTCAGTGCCTTCATTTCCCTGAGGCGGAAGTTAGGAAGCAGAGAGAGCCCTATGCTCTGCGGCTGATGTGGGAAGTGCATGGACACTAGGGCTTCAGGGCAGCTGTGAGGAGACCTTTCAGGAGATGGGTCAGAGGCACTTGTGGGACAGGGACTGCCCACCTCTGAGCCTGCTGGAATGAGGCAGGGGGTCTGCAAGGGGTGCACTCCCTGTGGTTTGGTGTTCAGGGTTGGTGCTGGGGCCTGGGCAGGCCGGAGGCCGGCTGGCAGGACTGGTGCCAGGCTGCGTCAGCTGGGGCAGAAAGGCCTCATTGTTGGTGCTCAGGAGGGCTGCAATGTGTCTAAACAGTGATGGGCATCCTGGCTGACGGGCCGTAAGGTTGGGGGTCAGCAGGAACCCTGCTGGTCAGGGGCCTGGGGCCGTATGGGAAGCGGGTGTGAACCCACGGCCTGGGAGGGTGTTGGTGGAGCAAGTGCTCTGTGTCCTGGCTGACCGCTTCCCCCTCATCATTGCTTCCCTCCATCATCTCTCCAGGCCTCTGCCCTGACTGGGAGGCCTGGGATCCCAACCAGCCTGTGGAGAACGCCCGGGAGGCCATGCAGCAGGCGGACGACTGGCTCGGGGTGCCCCAGGTAGGCAGAGGGCAAAGGGACCCGGAGAGGGCCAGGGTGGGGTTGGGTCTACCTGGGCAGGATGCTGGGGACAGGGGACATTTTCTGACTCCCTTCCTCCCTGGCAGGTGATTGCTCCCGAGGAGATCGTGGACCCCAACGTGGATGAACATTCGGTCATGACCTACCTGTCCCAGTTCCCCAAGGCCAAACTCAAACCTGGTGCCCCCGTTCGCTCCAAGCAACTGAACCCCAAGAAGGCCATCGCCTATGGGCCTGGTATGTGTTGAGCCCTGACGGTCTTCGCTGTGCAGCTGGACACGGGCTGGGATGGTTCTCCCTAAACTCTGCGGCCCTGCCTTCTGCCCTCAGGGATCGAGCCCCAGGGTAACACCGTGCTGCAGCCTGCCCACTTCACCGTGCAGACAGTGGACGCTGGGATAGGCGAGGTTCTGGTCTACATCGAGGATCCTGAGGGCCACACCGAGGAGGTATGGAGAGGCCACTGGGGATCGGACAAGAGCGTGGACCAACAGCGGAATGGGCTGGCGATGGCTGCTGGGGGCACCCTCCAACGCTGGAGAAGGGGAGGCCTCACCATGGGGGTTGCAGAAGGCGTGGGGTCAGAAGGAGCTCTGACGCCGATTGTTTCCCTTCCCGTAGGCCAAGGTGGTTCCCAACAATGACAAGAACCGCACCTACGCTGTCTCCTACGTGCCCAAGGTCGCCGGCTTGCACAAGGTATCCCTCTGTAGGCCCTCCCATGTCTTCCCCACTCCTTTCACATCCTTGCATCTGGCTGAATGGACCCCTCCCTCAGCTCACACCCCGCCCCACCCCCATGCACCAGCCCCACCTGCCTGCCACCCCGCTTGGCTCTGCCCCGCCCCTCAACCCCCCTCTCAGAGCTGCTTTCTTCCAGAAGCTCACCTTTGGCCTCTGACCTCCAGGTGACCGTGCTCTTTGCTGGTCAGAACATCGAACGCAGCCCCTTTGAGGTGAACGTGGGCATGGCCCTGGGAGATGCTAACAAGGTGTCAGCCCGTGGTCCCGGCCTGGAGCCCGTGGGCAATGTGGCCAACAAACCCACGTACTTTGACATCTACACCGCAGGTGGGGATGGGCCCTTCCACCAGACACCCCATGACTGTTCATGGTGGGGGGACCTGGGGGCCAGGGGCAGGGCCCGGCCAGAGGGCCATGGTCTCAGGGTGAGGGAACCCGAGCAGGAGGGACACCCCATGACTATTTTTTTGGTGGGAGGGGGTGCCTGGGGCCCATGGTCTCAGGGTGAGGAAACCCGAGCAGGAGGGGCTGACGGCTGTTGTCGTGACAGGGGCCGGCACTGGGGATGTTGCCGTGGTGATCGTGGACCCGCAGGGCCGGCGGGACACTGTGGAGGTGGCCCTGGAGGACAAGGGCGACAGCACGTTCCGCTGCACGTACAGGCCTGTGATGGAGGGACCCCACACAGTGCACGTGGCCTTCGCCGGAGCCCCCATCACCCGCAGTCCTTTCCCCGTCCACGTGGCAGAAGGTAAAGGCCCTTCACCCACCCCCATGAGCCCCCTCGCCAAAGGCCAGGACGCAGAGTGTTGCCACCGAGTCTGAGGACTTACGGGAAATGAAGCACTGCAACCGGGGGGTGGGGGTGGGTGGGGATGGGATCAGGGGGAGCCTTCTGCCGGCTTAAAGTGGGCAGAAAGAAGAGCCCAGGGGTGGGGCTCCCGAGAGCTCGTCTGTCAGCCCCTGCCCCCGAGGTCGGTCAGGTCACTGTGAAGGATACCAGACAGGGGCCACGGTGGAAGGGCTGAGGAGGAAGTGACCGGACCATGTGGGCGGAAGGGCATATTCATGGGCCCGCCTTGCACCAGGCTCTCAGGCAGTGACTCCCCACTTTCTCTCCGCCACTCAGAGCCCCTGCCGCCGCCGCCTGCCCCCTCTGTGCCCATCGTCCACCAGGCCAAGAAAGTGGTGCCACGTTAGTACATGCCAGCAGAGGCGGGCCGGGCATGGCCATAGCTGACTGGCCTCACCTGTGCTGTGTGGCATGGCGCGAGCGGGGTGGAGTCGCCCCCCCTTCCGTGGCATTCTGTGACAGGCCCAGGTTCCGCGCCTTTGCCTCTGTTCTGTGGCAGCTCTGGTCTCCTGGGACTGGCCTGGTGATTTCTGTGGGAAGGGTCTGGGTTCCGTGCCGTCGCCTGTTATGTGGCAGTCCCCAGACGCTGTGCCGTTTGTCTGTGTTCCAGGGCAGGCCTGGATGGATGATAATCGTTGCCTGTTTGGTGGCACCCCGTGGGTTCTGTGCCATTTTACGTGTCCCGTGGCAGGCTGAGATCCCTGTCCTTTGGTCTGCGTTCAGCAGCAAAGTCATTGCCACTGGCCGCGTTCCGCAGCAGGCTGACCTTCATGCATTGCCTGTGATCTGTGGCAGGCTTCTCGTTACACGACCCTCCCTCGTTCCATGGTGTGGCTGAGTGTTTTGTGGCATGACTCGGTTCCTGAAGCTGCTGTGGTGGCTCCAAGAAGGCTCAGATGGCTCTAGGTGGATGGCCGTGGGGTGAATGAAAGGCCCCTCCCAGTCTGTCTTAGCTCTGGGCTCCGCCCGGCCTTTGTCCCAAGTGATCCTGACAAGGAGCCCCGAGGGAAGGGTTTCTTGTAACCAGCCTGGGGACGGAGGTCTGGGGGAGCTGTGGCTGTGCCCTGCCCAGCATGGCTCTCAGTCGTGTTGGGGGTGCCAGGGAGCAACAGGGGAGGGCTGCATGAGGCCACGGCCTGCGCCTGGGGAAAGAGGACGGGGTGGGCGGGCTGGTCAGCAGGACCGCGCACAGTGAGGTGGGGACAAGTGGTGGTAAGGGCTGAGGCTCCGTCTAGGGCCCCTCAGCGCCCTCAACCTCACCTCTCCTCTTCCTGCCAGCCTGTAACCCCAACGCCTGCCGGGCCTCTGGGCGGGGCCTGCAGCCCAAGGGTGTGCGTGTCAAAGAAGTGGCTGACTTCAAGGTGTTCACCAAGGGTGCTGGCAGTGGGGAGCTCAAGGTCACAGTCAAGGGACCAAGTGAGTACCAGGGCCCAGGGCCATGGTGGGGGGTCGGGGAGCTGGGAGGAAAGGCAACCAGTGCCTCTGACCCCCTGATGGCAATGACAGCACTGTGCACCCTCCCTGGGGGAGGGCCTCCAAAAAGACACTGACCAGAGACATTGTGGGACCTCAGGTGAACCGCCCTGCCTGGCTCAGTCTCCCAGGCTGCAAGCTGGGAAGGCTGCACTAGGCTGTTACACGGTGCCTGCTCACCGTGCCCGCGAGCAGCGCTGTCCTCAGCCAGGGACTGTCCCACAGCACAGTCCCAGGGGTCCTTGAGGGGACTGAGGTGCGGAGACGCACAGATCATTGATCCTCCGCTTCCCACGTCTCCTCAGGAGGCACAGAGGAGCCGGTGAAGGTGCGGGAGGCCGGGGATGGCGTGTTCGAGTGTGAGTACTACCCCGTGGTACCCGGGAAGTACGTGGTGACCATCACATGGGGCGGCTACGCCATTCCCCGCAGGTGAGCACCACGCAGCCCTGAGCCCTCCAGCCTGGGCCCTCACAGGGTGGGTGGAGGGAGGCAGGCTGCCTGGGGCTCCGAGTGAAGCGAAGAGGTCTACCTCTGGTGGGGGCACCTCGGGTGTTGACACCAGCTCCCTCTTTTCCCAGCCCCTTTGAGGTGCAGGTGAGCCCAGAGGCAGGCATACAGAAGGTCCGGGCCTGGGGTCCCGGTTTGGAAACTGGCCAGGTGGGCAAGTCAGCCGACTTTGTGGTGGAGGCCATTGGCACAGAGGTGGGGACACTGGGTAAGTGGCCGAAGTGGGAATTCCGGGGAGTGGTGTGATGGAGGGACACTGGGGAGTGACTGGGGGGCAGGAGGCAGGAATTTGGGCCAGTGTTGAGATGAGACAGGCGCTGGAACGGGCATGACTGGGGTGGTGATGCTGAGAGAGTGATGGGGGACCTGTCTGGGTGTCCAAGTCGCTTCTGGTGCCCCCTGACCCTCCCCCACCTTTGCCCCAGGCTTCTCCATTGAGGGGCCTTCGCAGGCCAAGATCGAGTGTGATGACAAGGGAGACGGCTCCTGCGACGTGCGATACTGGCCCACGGAGCCCGGGGAGTATGCGGTGCACGTGATCTGTGACGACGAGGACATCCGAGACTCACCCTTCATCGCTCACATCCAGCCAGCTCCGCCCGACTGCTTCCCGGACAAGGTGTGTCCCCAGCTCCCGTAACCGGGCCTGCACCAGGGTGAACAGACCCTCCTCCCGTCCCCAGCTCAGCCCTCCACTCTCTCCCCTGCACAGGTGAAGGCCTTTGGGCCCGGCCTGGAGCCCACCGGCTGCATTGTGGACAAGCCAGCGGAATTCACCATCGATGCCCGGGCTGCTGGCAAGGGAGACCTGAAGCTCTACGCCCAGGTAGGGTGTTGCCCCGTCTTTCTGCCCCTCGCCCTGGGAGGGGAGGGTAGGTTAGAGAAAAGGGCCTCAAGGCATTACAGGAATGATTCTCATGAATCTATTTGAACTATGGGAAGTCTAAAGTTTTGTGTTTTCTTATTGATGATAATCTTAAAAAACATTGTACCAGATATGTATTTTTATGCTAACTATTTGCAATTTAAAGATGGTTGAGTTAAGACATTGGTTTCCAGGTGAGTTTCTCAAAATGGTGTCCTTTGACCCCTAGAGGTTAATGAATATGTTCTTTGGTCCAGGAGGATGTTTCTTTTTTTAAAGTTTGTTTATTCAGTTTTAAGAACATTGGTTTAGCTGAGCCTTTTCCCCTGACAACACATTTTGGAGACCTAGGCTCAGAGACCAGGCCACACAGATGACCCCTGTGTGACCCCTGGTTCCTCAGCTCTCCAGGGTGTGCCCTGGCCCCCCAGAGCTCTGGCACTAGGCTCCAGTGGTTGGAGGTCTGTGATCTGTTTGCGGGGAGGGGCTTTGATGGTGGGCAAGCAGCCCAGCAGAGGGCACGGGCGCTCTGAGACGGCCAGGGCGCTCTAAGAACCTTGCTTTGGGTGATGCCCACAGGACGCCGACGGCTGCCCCATCGACATCAAGGTCATCCCCAATGGCGACGGCACCTTCCGCTGCTCCTACGTCCCCACCAAGCCCATTAAGCACACCATCATCGTCTCCTGGGGAGGCGTCAACGTGCCCAAGAGCCCCTTCCGGGTGTGTCCTCCAAGCCCCATGCCCCCTGCCAGCGACCCCAGAGGGAGGGTAGAACCCCAAGCGGGGGGATGTTGGCTGTCTCTGGGCCCTGTCCCCACTTCCCACTTCATGGCCCCTGTGAAAAGGCTAAGACCGGGCCTAGAAGTGCTGGGGAAGGGATGGACCTTGAGGGAGGGGCCCCACGCTGACCGTCGACTCCTCCCCACAGGTAAACGTGGGAGAGGGCAGCCACCCCGAGCGGGTGAAGGTGTACGGCCCCGGCGTGGAGAAGACAGGCCTCAAGGCTAATGAGCCCACCTACTTCACAGTGGACTGCAGCGAGGCGGGGCAAGGTGCATCCAGGAGCAGGGAGTGGGGGGCGCGGCCGGGGGTGTCCGGGCAGGAGGCGCTGGTGCCCTCCACCTGTTCCCCGGAGTGGGACCTGTCACGTGCAGGAGGTTGTGGAGCCCCCAACTCATGGCCTCGTGCCTGCCTCCCTTCAGGCGATGTGAGCATTGGCATCAAGTGCGCCCCCGGCGTGGTGGGCCCCGCAGAGGCTGACATCGACTTTGACATCATCAAGAATGACAACGACACCTTCACAGTCAAGTACACACCTCCGGGGGCGGGCCGCTACACCATCATGGTGCTGTTTGCCAACCAGGTACCCTGTGCTTGGGTTTTGGTTATCAACCCTAACCTCACCCCCTTACCCGATCCCAACCAGCAGCTTGAGAGGCTGTCATCTGGGGACAATTCTATTGCCCCTGACTGAGCACTTCCTGTGTGTGGACAACATGCCTCAGAGGAAGCAAAAGGGACAAGGGACTCTTTTCAGACACTGCCCGTGTCCACCCTGACCAAGCCTTTTCTCCCTCCAGGAGATCCCCGCCAGCCCCTTCCACATCAAGGTGGACCCATCCCACGATGCCAGCAAGGTCAAGGCAGAGGGCCCTGGGCTGAACCGCACAGGTAGCTGTCTGGGCGGGGCGGGGCTGGGGTGGGGCGGGGTGGCCGCCTATCCCTCACCACCATCTCGGGATGGGCGCTCCAGGTGTGGAAGTTGGGAAGCCCACTCACTTCACCGTGCTGACCAAGGGAGCTGGCAAGGCCAAGCTGGACGTGCACTTTGCTGGGGCCGCCAAGGGCGAAGCCGTGCGAGACTTCGAGATCATCGACAACCACGACTACTCCTACACCGTCAAGTACACGGCCGTGCAGCAGGTGTGCCCCCCTCCCCGGCCCTCCTGTCCTGGCTGACTGGGGGCGTGGGGCTCCTTCTTCCAGCCCCAGAGGGCCTGCTTGGCATCTTGGCCCCTTGCCTGCCTCCCCGTCCTCTCTTGCCATGGGTCTCTGAGCCCCTGGTCTGTTGGCCAAGGACATGTTGGCGGGCTGGGTCTCAGCCCCTCGGTTCTGACTTCCTGCTGTACCCATTAGGGCAACATGGCAGTGACAGTGACCTATGGTGGCGACCCTGTCCCCAAGAGCCCCTTCGTGGTGAACGTGGCACCGCCTCTGGACCTCAGCAAGGTCAAGGTTCAAGGCCTCAACAGCAGTAAGTGGGGAGGAGCTGCCCGTGCAGTGAGGAGGGTTGAGGGGGGCAGTGGGTTGGAGTCTCTGCTCACCGTGTCCCTCGCCCTCCACACAGAGGTGGCTGTAGGGCAGGAACAGGCATTTTCTGTGAACACACGAGGGGCTGGCGGTCAGGGCCAGCTGGACGTGCGGATGACCTCGCCCTCCCGACGACCCATCCCCTGCAAGCTGGAGCCTGGCGGTGGAGCTGAGACCCAGGCGGTGCGCTACATGCCCCCTGAGGAGGGGCCCTACAAGGTGGACATCACCTATGATGGTCACCCGGTGCCTGGCAGCCCCTTCGCCGTGGAGGGCGTCCTGCCCCCTGACCCCTCCAAGGTGAGGAAGTAGGGGCGGGTGGGAGCTGGGGGCTTATAGGGAAGGTGGGTAGTTCACAGGGGCCGAGGCCAGAGGCCTTATGTCCTGGGGTGAGCACAGCCAGGGCCCAGAGCCAAGGCAGTCCCCCAGCTCAAGACTTGCCTTTGCGACAGCTTAGTTTTTGTTTTTTTATATTTTTATTGAAGTATAGTTGGTTAACAATGTTGTGTTAATTACTGCTGTACAGCAATGTGATTCAGTTATACATGCGTACAAATGCATACATTTAAAAAAATATTCTTTTCCATTATAGTTTATCACAGGATATTAAATACAGTTCTCTGTGCCATACGGTAGGACCTTTTTGTTTATCCATTCCATATATAAAAACTCATACCAAGACAGCTTAGTTATTAAGAGCCTGGCCTTGGATCTGACCTGGGCTTCAACCCCCAGGTCCATCAGCCGGGACAGATTTTTTAATCTCCGTGCATTTCCTCACATGGAATTGTTATCAGGACTCAGCCTGTGGGAGCTGCTACAGTTGAAAGTGCTTAGCTGATTTGGGAGCCACGAAGGCTGGGCGTGGGACCAGTCGAGGTAACCTACACACCTGCTCCTTCTTTTAGGTCTGTGCTTATGGCCCTGGTCTCAAGGGCGGGCTGGTAGGTACACCAGCGCCCTTCTCCATCGACACCAAGGGAGCGGGCACTGGTGGCCTGGGGTTGACCGTGGAGGGCCCCTGCGAGGCCAAGATTGAGTGCCAGGACAATGGGGATGGATCCTGTGCCGTCAGCTACCTGCCCACAGAGCCGGGCGAGTACACCATCAACATCCTGTTTGCCGAAGCCCACATCCCCGGCTCGCCCTTCAAGGCTACCATCCGGCCTGTGTTTGACCCAAGCAAGGTGCGGGCCAGCGGGCCAGGCCTGGAGCGCGGCAAGGCTGGGGAGGCGGCCACCTTCACTGTGGACTGCTCAGAGGCAGGCGAGGCCGAGCTGACCATTGAGATCCTGTCGGACGCCGGCGTCAAGGCCGAGGTACTGATCCACAACAACGCGGACGGCACCTACCACATCACCTACAGCCCCGCCTTCCCCGGCACCTACACCATTACCATCAAGTACGGCGGGCACCCCGTACCCAAGTTCCCCACCCGCGTCCATGTGCAGCCCGCAGTCGACACCAGTGGGGTCAAGGTCTCAGGGCCTGGTGTGGAGCCGCACGGTGAGTGAGAGAAACCTGGAGCTGGTCATGTCACCAGTCAGGGGAAGAGAGAAGCAGGCCTGAGGTCTTGGGGGGCATCACTGGTGTCCTAGGGGCTCAGATACCCCTGAGAAGGTATCAAAGCCAAGGGCAGGGCATGGAGCTTTGCCTTGGTCTGGGTGGCAAGACTGCTTCTGCCTGTGGCCATTTTCCTCGGGAGATCCTCAACTTTCATCAGTGGATCTGAAAATCAAAGAATCTTGCACTTGATGATACAGAGGGAAGGCTTTGGGGTTGAGGGCAACGAGAGTCAGGAGATAGTTCAGCTCAGTTCAGTGACTGAGTTACCATCTGCTGGGGGCCAGACCCTGGGCCAGGCAGGGTGGGGCATGCAGAGGGTTGGAAGAGCCAGCCCCATGCTCCAGGGGCCCACGGCCAGGTGGGGAGACTCAGGTGAACAGAATGTCACTATCTGCTGAAGGCAGGGAAGGCAGGGGCTATGGGAAGCAGAGCCTGGGCTGTGGGGATGGTCCAGGCTGGGGAGTAGCAGGTGGAGAGGAGCGGCCACCTCGGAGCTGGGGAGGGAGGGCAGGGGTGGGCAGGCGTGTGAGGGCTGAGCACTCGTCTCCTGGGACTCAGGTGTCCTGCGTGAAGTGACCACCGAGTTCACTGTGGACGCGAGATCCCTGACAGCCACGGGTGGGAACCACGTGACGGCTCGCGTGCTCAACCCCTCGGGCGCTAAGACGGACACCTACGTGACCGACAACGGGGACGGCACCTACCGCGTGCAGTACACGGCCTACGAAGAGGGTGAGGGGCTGGGCTGGGCAGGGACGCCGGGGGTCTGGCCCCAGCGTTTTCAGAGGGGCGGGTGGTGGGGACCGCGCACACCCTGACCTGCGCCGTGTGGCTGACCTCCAGGAGCGCACTTGGTGGAGGTGCTGTACGATGACGTGGCCGTGCCCAAGAGCCCCTTCCGTGTGGGCGTGACTGAGGGCTGTGACCCCACCCGTGTCCGGGCCTTCGGGCCGGGCCTGGAGGGGGGCTTGGTCAACAAGGCTAACCGCTTCACCGTGGAAACGAGGTACACCTGCCCCTTTCCTAACCTTGACCCTGATGCTGTGGCGACCCTGAGCCCAGCCACCTGCCCTTCCCCCTCATCCTCCTGTATGGACCTCATCCCCACCCACCCCCTATCAAGGCTGCAAACCTCCCTGCTGTAGCTGCTGGTCTCATCTCAGCCAGCCCCGCACCCCCATTCACCTGCTTCTCCATCCCAACTCACTGATCCTTGTGGCGCTGACGTAGGGGTGTCCTCTTGTAGGGGAGCTGGCACCGGGGGCCTAGGCCTAGCCATCGAGGGCCCGTCGGAAGCCAAGATGTCTTGCAAGGACAACAAGGATGGGAGCTGCACCGTGGAGTACATCCCCTTCACCGCCGGCGACTACGACGTCAACATCACCTTCGGGGGCCGGCCCATTCCAGGTGTGCACTGGGGGCGGGAGGGGTGTCGGGGAGGCCAGCAGGGGGCCTGCTCCGCGTGAGGGAAACTGGAAGGAAGTAGGAGGAGGAGCAAAGCCCCAAACCAGCAGCAGGGACAAGGAGCAGGCAGGCACGGCTGCCACAGTGAGGGCTGAGGCAGGGCGGTGGGTACAGCTCATTCCCAGAGGCCCAGCACTGGTGTCTCGGCCCTTTTGCCTGGAGCACCAGATCTCGTGAGTTCCGTCACTCACAGTCCAAGCCAGTGTCTGGCTCAGGCAGGACAGCCTCTCACACCCTCTTGCTCTGTCAGCAAAGCCAGGAACCCCCCTGCCCTCCAGCAGGGGTGGGGAATGGTTGGTGTCTTCAATTATCACATTACCCAGGCTTGCTGAAATGGGACTGTCCCCGCCCCGCCCTACTTATCTAATTTCATGCTGGAAAAAATTCATTTTCTTTTACAAATACTTCTTTTAGCAATTTACTAATTTAGGAGGGCCTTCTTTCAGGCATGTGGCCTAAATAAGTGGATTCACCCTGCCTCAGCCTGTAGCCAAGTTTTTGGGTTTTGTTTTTAAATTTTACTTTTATTAATTTTTATTGGAGTATATATTCTGTAGCCAAGTTTATTTCTCCTTGTTACGTTTTCTTAGCAAGTTTCTAAGTGTTTGCACATTTGGTCTGGTATCCCAGAGGCATTTCAAAGGCAGGGGAAGCCTCGCTTTCCTGGGTCCTCTGAGTTGGGGAAACCTTCTGGGGCAGGTGGGCTGGGGCTGACGACCGTCTTCCTTGCAGGGAGTCCATTCCGGGTGCCAGTGAAGGACGTGGTGGACCCCGGAAAGGTCAAGTGCTCAGGCCCAGGGCTGGGAGCCGGCGTCAGGGCCCGGGTACCCCAGACCTTCACAGTGGACTGCAGCCAAGCTGGCCGGGCGCCCCTGCAGGTGACCGTGCTGGGCCCCACAGGTATGGAGTGTCTGGGGCTGGGTGGAAGGAGCCGGAAAGGGTGCCAAGAGGCTCTGCTGACTATTCCCTTTGCCCAGGTGTGGCCGAGCCTGTGGAGGTGCGTGACAATGGGGATGGCACCCACACCGTCCACTATACCCCAGCCACGGACGGGCCCTACACAGTAGCCGTCAAGTACGCCGACCAGGAGGTACCACGCAGGTGAGGCCCAGCCTGGGGTTCTGTGCGCTGCTGGGCTCTGGGGAGCTCCCACCAGGGCCACAGCTGCGGGGCCACTCCAGGGCCCTGGAAACACTCCCCTACTTGTCTACGCCTCATCTGTTCTCTGCTGCACCATCCCACTCTTCCTCAGGGCCCCCTGCCCATCTTCTTCTCCACCCTGGAGGTGGCACAGCCCCAGGGGCTCTCCTCTGGCTGGGCTGTCCCCCTAGTTAGCTACAAAATCAGCACCTTGGGAAAAGGCACCATGTGGCTACAAACAGGTGTGACAGGGCAGCCTCCTGCAGCCTCTCTGTAAACCATCGGAAACATCTTCCCGGAGAGTGGAGAAGAAATGCCCAGGCTTTGTCAGGGCCACACCTTTGTGACCCTCCTCTAAGACTCAGGCTTGACCTGGTCCCTCCTCCCTGCCAGGACTCCTCTCCCCTGCTCATGAATGTAGGGGGTATTCCAGGCCCAAAATGAGATGGGATTCCTTCTCCCCCTGAATCCCAGCCAACTGTCTATCCCTTCTGCCTCTCAAGCCCCTTCAAGATCAAGGTGCTTCCAGCCCACGATGCCAGCAAGGTGCGGGCCAGCGGCCCTGGCCTCAACGCCTCTGGCATCCCGGCCAGCCTGCCCGTGGAGTTCACCATCGATGCCCGGGATGCTGGGGAGGGCTTGCTCACTGTCCAGATCCTGGTGAGTCTATGTGCTGCCCACCTCTCAGGCCAGGGTCTGGGCACAGGCAGGCCTTAACCGCTGCTTCTCCCCCAGGACCCTGAGGGTAAGCCCAAGAAGGCCAACATCCGAGACAACGGGGACGGCACGTACACCGTGTCCTACCTCCCGGACATGAGCGGCCGGTACACCATCACCATCAAGTATGGCGGCGACGAGATCCCCTACTCGCCCTTCCGCATCCATGCCCTGCCCACTGGGGACGCCAGCAAGTGCCTGGTCACAGGTGGGCACCCACCCCTGCCCTCCCCTCCCTACACACCCCCACCCCCACCCCAGCTCATCCTTAACACTGCGGCTTACGCTTTTCTCTATTTCCAGTGTCCATTGGAGGTCACGGCCTGGGTGAGTGTCCTTTTTCTTCTCTTTTTGGTGTGGGCTGAGGTGATGGGGGCAGCTGGGAACTGAGCGGGGGGAATGGGCACAGGTCCCACGGACCCCTGACCGGGCACTCCTGTGTGGCAGGTGCCTGCCTGGGCCCTCGCATCCAGATTGGGGAGGAGACGGTGATCACAGTGGATGCCAAGGCCGCAGGCAAGGGGAAGGTGACGTGCACGGTGTCCACACCCGACGGGGCGGAGCTCGACGTGGATGTGGTCGAGAACCACGACGGTACCTTCGACATCTACTACACGGCACCTGAGCCCGGCAAGTACGTCATCACCATTCGCTTCGGAGGCGAGCACATCCCCAACAGCCCCTTCCACGTGCTGGTAAGTTCAGCGGCCACAGCAGAGCTGGGGGTGGCAGGGAGGGGGGCCAGGCCCTCTTAGTGGGAGCAAGGAACCCCAGAACCCGTCCTCACATCTGATGGGTCCTGGGCCCAGAGTGCTCCAGGGTGGGGCCTGTGCTTTCCCACAGCCTCCCAACCCAGGAGGCACGCAGCCCTGCCTCTGGCCCCTCTGGGCATCAGGCAGCTCTCTGGTGGAACCTGACCCCCAGGCCCACCGTCCCCGTCCATCTCCTCAGGTGGCCCTGCAGGACAGGGAAGCCCTCGGGAGAGTAAAGCACCCAAGATAGCCATCCTGCCCTGGGGGCAGCCCAGGTTATCAGGTCCCTGGGCCATTCTGAGTCAGCCTGTGGTCACCCGAGCTGGTGGGGACTGGCCTGTCACAGCCCCCACTCTCCCGTGCCTTGCCTCCCAGGCGTGTGAGGCCATGCCCCGCGTGGAGGAGCCCCCTGATGTGCCGCAGCTGCACCGGCCCAGCGCCTATCCCACACACTGGGTACTGCCCCTCCCACCTGGGCCACACTCGCCCCCCACCTCCTCTTCCTTCATCTCTTCTCTTCTTCAGCGGCCAGGGCCGGGGCATGGTTTGGGGGCCATCTTGGGGAGCAGGCGGGAAGTCAGGCGGGGCAGACAGATCCCGGAGCTGGGCACGGCACCTCTTCTCTTGCAGCTGACGCGCCTTTTCTGCCCTCTGGTTTCACCATTAACCATCTTGCTCTTTCCTCACCTTCTCTGACTTCAGTCACGGCTCAGTCTGAGTTCCCCAGACCTTTCCCAGCCAAGTGACTGTTCCCTCTCCCCCGCCACAGGCCACAGAGGAGCCGGTGGTGCCTGCAGAACCCATGGAGTCCATGCTGAGACCCTTCAACCTGGTCATCCCCTTCACTGTGCAGAAAGGGGAACTCACAGGTACTGCCCCAGGGCCCTGTGGCAGGATGGCCCCAAGGGAGGACATGTGTCCAGGCCCAGCTCCTCCTTAAGAGATGAAAGCTGGGGCCCAGAGTGGGGAAGTAAGCTCCCCGGGGTCACACAGCAAGCTGAGCAGAGCTGGAACTCGAGACTCCAGCCTTCTGTCTCCCAGGTCAGGATTCATCCTGAGGCCTCCTGGCTGTCTCCTGGCAGCGGGGGAGCCTGGGACAGCAAGGGGGTGGAGCCGGGAGAAACTGGGGTCCCACACATACCCGTGTCTGCCTGGCAGGGGAGGTGCGGATGCCCTCTGGGAAGACCGCCCGGCCCAACATCACTGACAACAAGGATGGCACCATCACGGTGAGGTACGCGCCCACCGAGAAGGGCCTGCACCAGATGGGGATCAAGTATGACGGCAACCACATCCCTGGTGAGTCGGGGCTGAGCCGGGCTGAGGGGAGCCCACAGTGACTTCCTCCTCATCGGCCTTCTTTCACTCATAATTGAGCATGTGCTGTGTGCAGACATGTGTGAGGCCCCAGGAAGGCTGGTGTCCTGGTGGGAGGCCCCGTCGGCACAGATGCAGGGCCTGGCGGGGAGGCTGTGGGAAGGTGTGGGGGTCCGAGGGGGGCTCAGGCAGCCCCTGTGCTCACTGCTGACCCAGCCCCCTTTCCCCCCCCACCCCCAGGGAGCCCCCTGCAGTTCTACGTGGACGCCATCAACAGCCGCCACGTCAGCGCCTACGGACCAGGCCTGAGCCATGGCATGGTCAACAAGCCGGCCACCTTCACCATTGTCACCAAGGATGCCGGGGAAGGTGAGGCGAGCTCCGGCAGGGGCTGGGGGCGGGCAGCGGGGCAGGGGTGAGGCCCTCTGACCGCCGCCCCGCCTCCACCCGCAGGGGGCCTGTCCCTGGCCGTGGAGGGCCCGTCCAAGGCAGAGATCACCTGCAAGGACAACAAGGACGGCACCTGCACCGTGTCCTACCTCCCCACGGCGCCCGGGGACTACAGCATCATCGTGCGCTTCGACGACAAGCACATCCCCGGGAGCCCCTTCACAGCCAAGATCACAGGTGGGTGGACGCGTGGGCACACCCCGGCACACGATGGCTGTGCAAGCCCGGCACGTCCGAGTCTCTGGGGTGTTTAGGGTAGGGTGCCCTCCAGGTGGAAGAGGTCATTTTTGGATACGTGTAAGGAGTACGCTGTTCTCTACAGCAAGTGAGAAACACTCAGCCACCCTTTGAAAACACACTCTCGAAGTTTTTTAAGTCAGGATGTTGATGATAGGTGAGGAAACCGGTAGGCCCGGAGGGGCAACACACAGCAGGTAAGGGAACTGGGCTGTGTGGTCTAATCTGTTTTTTTTTTTTGGTCCTACCAAATTACCTGACTCGGAATTTAAATTTATGTAAATTAGGGGTTTAACCCATTCAGGACTGGGGTGCTGACTCATCCCTAATCTCGGGCCCCTAACATGTACATGGAGACTGTGCTCTCCCCAGTCTCTCTGTGCCTGCTTTGGGGATTGAGGGGGGTGGGCAAAGGCTCTGTTGAGTCCAGGGAGGCTCCTGATCCCCACGAGGGCAGGGCCTGCCAGGAGTCACCCCGCCTGACATGCCAACTCTCCCCTAGGCGATGACTCAATGAGGACGTCACAGCTGAATGTGGGCACCTCCACGGATGTGTCCCTGAAGATCACCGAGAGTGACCTGAGCCAGCTGACCGCCAGCATCCGTGCCCCCTCGGGCAACGAGGAGCCCTGTCTGCTGAAGCGTCTGCCCAACCGGCACATCGGTGAGCGTGGTGCCATGGCAGGGGCCCAGGGAAGGAAGGTGGGGGAGCTGGGAAAGGACTATTGCCAGGCCCAGAGCTCCATTCATGCCTGACCTCCCCCTCAACAGGCATCTCCTTTACCCCCAAAGAAGTTGGGGAGCATGTGGTGAGCGTGCGCAAGAGTGGCAAGCATGTCACCAACAGCCCCTTCAAGATCTTGGTGGGACCATCTGAGATTGGGGATGCTAGCAAGGTGCGGGTCTGGGGCAAGGGCCTGTCGGAAGGACACACGTTCCAGGTGGCGGAGTTCATCGTGGACACTCGTAATGCAGGTACTTCTTGCCCCGGAGACCCCTCACTGCAGCTGGTGCCTCAAGTGGGGACCAGTCCTTTCCTTCCCAGTGCCCCTGGACCATAACCTGCCCTCCCCTCCTGAACTTCCTGGCCCAGTCTCTGCTGAGATTCCCATTCTGGGGCCCACTTGGGAAGAGTAAATGTCCCCCTGTCGCTTCTCCTGTGTCTAAGAGAAAGCTCAGCCATCCTGAGTCTCTCTCTCCTTCACTCACCAAAACCCAAGAGGCCTGCCTTAGAGGAATTTCCAGACTACCTATCCCTGACCCTCTGGGTCACTGCCTGGCTCACCCCTCCTTCTACTGAGCCATCTTTCCTTAGTGGTTACGATGCCCCTTGGGTGTCTGTTCTGGGCGGAGCCTGGGGTTTGGGGAGGGGAGAGCGGATGGCAGTGGGGACTGAGGGAGACGTGTCCCTTGCCTCCCGCTAGGTTATGGGGGCCTGGGGCTTAGTATTGAAGGCCCTAGTAAGGTGGACATCAACTGTGAGGACATGGAGGATGGCACGTGCAAAGTTACCTACTGCCCCACCGAACCCGGCACCTACATCATCAACATCAAGTTTGCTGACAAGCACGTGCCTGGTAAGGCTCTGGGCTGTGGCCGGGATGGACCAGGAGGCTGGAGACGAGTGACCTGAGGTGGCTGACCCACTCTTTCTTGTCCCTACAGGAAGCCCCTTCACAGTGAAGGTCACTGGCGAGGGCCGCATGAAGGAAAGCATCACCCGGCGCAGGCAGGCGCCATCCATCGCCACCATCGGCAGCACCTGTGACCTCAACCTCAAGATCCCAGGTGGGCGCTGGAAGAGTCTGGTGGGGAGGGCCCAGAGCCTGTCCCCGGGGCCTCTGTCCTTCTGGCTTATTTCTCACCTCCCTCCACGTGTCCCACAGGGAACTGGTTCCAGATGGTGTCCGCCCAGGAGCGCCTGACACGCACCTTTACCCGCAGCAGCCACACATACACCCGCACGGAGCGCACGGAGATCAGCAAGACGCGGGGCGGGGAGACCAAGCGCGAGGTGCGGGTGGAGGAGTCCACCCAGGTTGGCGGAGACCCCTTCCCCGCCGTCTTCGGGGACTTCCTGGGCCGGGAGCGCCTGGGCTCTTTTGGCAGCATCACCCGGCAGCAGGAGGGTGAGCAGGACCGGGCCGGGCTCTTCACAGGGAGGTGGGCCTTCTGTCCCTCGGGACAGGATGGGGAGGCTGCTGGTCTGAGCAGAGGAGGGGCTGTTTACTGAGGGAGGGAGGGAAGGGCGAGGGCCTGGAGCAGCCCCGGAGTTGCCCTGACACTCCCCACCCCCTGCAGGTGAGGCCAGCTCTCAGGACATGACCGCACAGGTGACCAGCCCGTCGGGCAAGACGGAAGCTGCTGAGATCGTGGAGGGGGAGGACAGTGCATACAGCGTCCGCTTTGTGCCCCAGGAGATGGGGCCCCACACGGTCACTGTCAAGTACCGCGGCCAGCATGTGCCAGGGAGCCCCTTTCAGTTCACCGTGGGGCCGCTGGGTGAAGGTGGTGCCCACAAGGTGCGGGCTGGAGGCACGGGGCTGGAGCGAGGGGTGGCTGGCGTGCCAGGTAAGGGGGTAGGTTCCCGGGACGGGGGATGGGGGAGGACAGCCAGCAGGGTAGGCGACGGTGCTGAAGAGCTGCCCCCGTCCCGTTTCCATCTCCAGCCGAGTTCAGCATCTGGACCCGAGAAGCAGGTGCCGGGGGCCTATCGATCGCCGTGGAGGGTCCCAGCAAGGCGGAAATTGCATTTGAGGACCGCAAGGACGGCTCGTGTGGGGTCTCTTATGTTGTCCAGGAGCCAGGTGGGCATCTTGCTGGGCCTGCCTGACTTTCCAGACCAGGCTTCTGCTCGCCCCGGCAGGAGATAGGGCTCCCAAACCAACCCCTCACCTGGGCCGCTGCAGTTTCTCTGCCCCATTTCCCTCCACCCTACACTCCTGGGAACATGTGTCTCCAGAGCTGAGCTCGACCTAGGAGCTTGTCCGGTACTGAGATCAGGGTGGGGTTGTTTCCCACGCTGCTGTCCCCTGTCCTGCAGCTTGAGCTGACTGGTCTTCTCTCCCCAGGTGACTACGAGGTCTCCATCAAGTTCAACGACGAGCACATCCCAGACAGCCCTTTCGTGGTACCCGTGGCCTCCCTCTCAGATGATGCTCGCCGTCTCACTGTCACCAGCCTCCAGGTGTGTGCCCGGGGGGGATGGGGCCCTCCTGCCACCCTGAGGGATGGGCAGTAGAGGATGGTAGGCCCATGTGACCAGGGACTTAGCAGTGACCTTGGAAGGGCCATACAGGTGGCCCCTCTCTCCCAGTGTTTAGACAACAGGGGGCTCTAGCTATACTAGCTGCCCCTTGGGGTAGTCTTGGCAGCCTCAGGTGCTGCTGTGTCCTCCGCCCCCTTCCCAATCCTAGAACTGGGTTCATCTTCACCACCTGCCCCCCTAAACCTCCCCATCGGCCCCACCTTCCCCATCAAGTGCCCCCAGGGCAGTCCAGCCCACATGCCTCTTTTTCCCATCCCAGCACTGGGTTCTCTGCTATCAGGCCAGCTTTATGGTATCTGGGTCTTACCTCCCCAGCCAGGACAGGGCATATCATCTCTGGTCCCTGACCATGCCTGGCACAGCCAGGTGGCCCCACCTCATAGCAGGTGGTTGCCAAGGCCAAAGACCCAGGCTCTGCCTCCCATCGCAGCCTTGTTCAGAGCCTCCCTAAGCCGGGTCAGGCGGCAGGGGGCAGCTGGGGGTGGGAGGAGGGAGCCTCCGGGCTGGGCAGGAAGGGATATCAGTGCCAGGCTGCAGACATGAGCCCTTCAGGCCCTCCCAGGAGTCTGAGCACCCTCCGTGGTCTCTGCAGGAGACCGGGCTCAAGGTGAACCAGCCGGCGTCCTTTGCGGTGCAGCTGAATGGTGCACGGGGCGTGATCGATGCTAGGGTGCACACGCCCTCGGGCGCCGTGGAAGAGTGCTACGTCTCCGAGCTGGACAGTGGTGAGCTGGCCTGTCCCTGCCAGGCTAGGACCTTCTGGAAAGGGGAGGGGAAAGACTAAGGCTCACCCACCAACCTCTGCCCCCACAGACAAGCACACCATCCGTTTCATCCCCCATGAGAATGGCGTCCACTCCATCGACGTCAAGTTCAACGGTGCCCACATCCCTGGCAGTCCCTTCAAGATCCGAGTTGGGGAGCAGAGCCAGGCTGGGGACCCAGGCTTGGTGTCGGCCTATGGTCCTGGGCTCGAGGGAGGCACTACAGGTGAGTGCCTGGGGCTGGGGAGAGGGGTGGGACAGTGCTGATGAGCCCTGAGTCCTGGCAGAGGTCTGCTCCGGGGAGCCCGGGCCCATCCCAGCTCTGGGCCCCAAGCCCTTCTACCTACATCCTTGCTACCTCTGGCCCCCAGGCGTGTCGTCGGAGTTCATCGTCAACACCCTGAATGCAGGCTCAGGGGCCTTGTCTGTCACCATCGACGGCCCCTCCAAGGTGCAGCTGGACTGTCGGGAGTGTCCCGAGGGTCACGTGGTCACTTATACTCCCATGGCTCCTGGCAACTACCTCATTGCCATCAAGTATGGCGGCCCCCAGCACATCGTGGGCAGCCCCTTCAAGGCTAAAGTCACAGGTGAGTGTCCTGGGTGGGGTGAGGTCCCACCCTGGGCTGGAAGCCTATTCTGGGCTGGCTCCAGTGGCTGTTCACATCTGGGTCAGAGTTGGCCCCAAACATCAGTGTTTCAGGTTACCAGGAGTAAAGTGCGCCTGGCTTTACACAACGTGCCATTCCCCACCTTCTATGTGTGGACTTGTGTACATCATTTAAAAAAAATCAAATCCCTCTCTACTGTCCATCCCTTGACTAATCTTTTCCCTGCGGTGGCTCCCCAAGTTTTCACTTAACTCTGCCCTTCTGGCATCCCCGTTTCTGGCTTCCAAGAAGACAGAGCTCAGCAGACATTTACCTGATTTTCCTTCTGGAAGCTGTGTGAAGGATTGGTTGGATACTTGTTCCTTTTTAAAGCAGGGCTCTACCTACCGTGTGACTTGGGGTCCCAGACAAAGCCCAGAAGGGTGGGGGGTGGGTGGACAGAGCCATGGAGGCCCCAGACCTGGAGACAGGCCTGCCCGAGAGCCCTGTGTGAAATGGGCTGCTGCTCCTAGGATGCTGCAGCTGAGGAAGGGAACATGGGCTGTCAGGGCCGCCACACGGGGCCTACCACCTTGGGAAGAGCAGGCCTCTGACCCGGCTCGTGGCCACCCCACCCTGCCCCTCAGGTCCCCGGCTCTCTGGAGGCCACAGCCTTCATGAAACATCCACGGTTCTGGTGGAGACTGTGACCAAGTCGTCCTCAAGCCGGGGTTCCAGCTACAGCTCCATCCCCAAGTTCTCCTCAGATGCCAGCAAGGTGGTGACACGGGGCCCCGGGCTGTCCCAGGCCTTTGTGGGCCAGAAGAACTCCTTCACTGTGGACTGCAGCAAAGCAGGCAGGCAGCGGGCAGAGCGGGGGAGCGGGGGCGGTCTCCCAGGGTGGGCAAGTGTGTGCGAACGTGGGGCCAAGGGCCGGGGCTGAGCCTGTCCCTCGCTGCCTCTCTCTCCAGGCACCAATATGATGATGGTGGGCGTGCACGGGCCCAAGACCCCCTGTGAGGAGGTGTACGTGAAGCACATGGGGAACCGGGTGTACAACGTCACCTACACCGTCAAGGAAAAAGGGGACTACATCCTCATCGTCAAGTGGGGCGACGAAAGTGTCCCCGGAAGCCCCTTCAAAGTCAATGTGCCCTGAATCCCAGAAGTGCCTCCCCCAGCCTCGGCCCCCACCTCTGGCCAAACACACTCACAGACACACACACACACACACACACACACACAGGCCACACCCAGATGCACGCTCGCAGAATCAGACACCACAAACACCTGCCCTGGGGTGTGGACGGAGTGGCACTGCCCCCTCGCCGCCAGGCCCTCTGGCTGGAGGGCCTTGCCTGTTTCAGGGCAGTGTCCCTCGCCTCAAATGTGACCTGAGGGTGAACTGGGGGTTGGGGGGCCAGGGAAGCCCTGTGTTTTCTGGTGGGGCTGAGGCCAGTGGAGGAGCATGTGTTTGGGGGTGTCTGCATGTGTGAGAGAGGTCACCCTCAAATCGCACTGCCAGCCAGCCCTCCTAGCCGCTGAGGACTGCGTCCAGCCCCTCTGGTAGCCACAACCCCAGAGCGTTACGGCTTGGAAAACGAAGCACAGTCAGAGGAGAAAGTGTACCTAGCGGCAGCTGCACACATGTCCTGGCCCCAGGCGATTGAGACCCCAGCCAGGCTTCCTGGGGGACTGATTTCTTTTTTTTTTTTTTTAAATAATTGCACAGCTCTGCCCCATGGGGGGGCCTTTTTTACACACTGCGAGGCCCAGCTTTCTGGGGGGCTTTTGCACATATCATGCGGCTCAGCTGGGAGCCGTTTAGGCGGAAAACTCCAAATAAAGTGCGGCCTGTCGCAGAGGCGTGGTTGTGCCTTGTGTGTGTGCGCTTTCCTTGGCTGGCCAGCTCTGGCTGTTGACCCTCAACCAGGCCTTGGGAGGCAGAGGCTGGCTGCCTGTCCCCTCGAGGACCGAGTCAGGTCCAGGGGAAGGGCCTGGGGCAGAGAGGCAACCCTCTGGGCCATCTATTTGGGGAGGTCTGGAATGTTGACAGAATGCTGCAAAGAAAGGGGGGCATGTCAGGGATGTGGGCTTGGTCCTCAGATTCCCGGAGAGCTGGGGGTGGGAGAGGGAGGGGGACACTGTGTTGTAGAAGATTGCCCTGGGGACTACCGGGAGGCCGGTTTCTGTTCGGACTGAGCTCAAGGATGTTCTCAAAATCAGGACCTTAAAAAACAGTCACCCCTGGCTCATGCAGGAACGCTCCTCAACCAGCAGGCAGGCAGAACCACAAACGAACCCAGGAACCTGTCACTCCAGCTAGGTCCTGGGTCAAAGCTGGGTCTCCTCTGTCCCTCCAGCCCGACCTTGCTCAGGGCCTCCCTCCTGAACTGGTCCCTCCTTCCTGATCCACCAGCAGCTCCCTCCAGCTCACCACACTGCAGCCAGAGGAGGGTGGTCACATTACAGGAACTGTGGCCCTCTCTGGTCTAAGGCCCTTCTGTGGCTCCCTTCTAGTCTAGTCTACGTGTCCTAACAAGGCCCCCAGAGCCTCCCTACCCATTCATTGAAACCTCCAGCCAAGCTGGTGGTGTACCCTTTCTCACCACACCCTCCACCTCCTACCCTCTTCACAACTTCTAGATTCCCAGACCCACGTGCTGCAGTTTGGGCCTCTGCCCCGGAACATCCTTGCCTCTCCACCCTCCTCACCTTCCTGGCCAACAGGAAGCTTTCCTGAACCCCTCCCTATCCTCCCAGACCTGCCCCCCAGCTCTCATGCTGCCCTGGGGCACATCTCTGGCTGCATTTATTACTACTACCCTCGTCTGTAACAGTGAATCTGAGGGTGGGCCTGCCCCACCAGACTGCGCTCCCTGACCTAGGAGGTCGAATACAGACAGGTGTGACCAACGAGTAAATGAGCAATTGCGTAGCCAGAGCAGGGCAAGGCAGCTTCACTCAACTGATCCCCCAGCTCTAGACTCATTCCAGATATTCGGCACATAGCGGTGGGTTGACCAGAGAAAACCCAACACACGTGGCCTGGCTCCAAATACGCCCATCCCCTACCTCTTCACTCAAAGGATGTCTGCCTCCTGGCTCCTCTTGTCCTTCTCTTCCCCCTCAAGACCCTTCCAGGGCCTCTCTTTCTGTAAGTCCATCTCCGTCCCTGTGATATTTTTACTCTCCCCTCAGTCCCGAGAGAGTTCCTTGAGGACAGAAACTGTATTTTATCAATCTCATGTTCTCAGCCTCTCCATGGCCACAGTTGATAAAGGCTGGTTGAATGAAGGTGTGATGAATGGGGTGCTCTCACAGCTCCCTCCCTTACCCGACAGACCCTTGAAGGCGAGATCCCTTCTCAAGTTCCCAGCCATTCATGGCCATTAAGGGCCAGCCCTGTGCCAGGCACCGAGCCAGGTGCTTCTACTCACATCCTTCCTCACTCTCTGCCTCCCCTCCCACCTCGCCCCAAGATGGGAGCATTTTCCTGCCAGGCTGCCGGCCTCCTCCTCCTCCTGCTGCCCTCCACCTGTGAGGGGATGTATTTATGGATATCCAGTCCCGCTGCTCTCCCTCAGTGGTAGCATGGCCTCGGCTACTAAGCATGTAAGGACTCTACCTCACTTAATCCTAACAGCTCTATGAGACGGGCACATTATTACCTGAAGAGATAAAGGTCCTGAGAATTTTGGTGATGAGTCCCAAATCATACCTCTAAGTAGCAAGGCCGAGATTCATACCACTTAGGTTAAAATCCCGAGCCTATCACACATGTAACCACCAGACCAGACCATCCGGATGGCTCAAGTGCTCTCAACCCACAGATCAAATGCCAGATGCCAGGACGCCTGTTTGTTAGAAGGGAGGGGGAGCGAGTGGCCCCTTCTCCTTCAACATGTTCATCTCAGAGTTCACTCTCTCAGGAATGTGACTCCCGTCCATCTAGCTGCACAGGCCAGAAACCTGGAAGTCACCTTGTCTATTTCCCCCCTCATATCTCCCCAAACATATCTAATACCAGTTCTATCCTCTTTGTCTCTAAATACTTCTTGGCTCCACCAGACTCTCACATTCCCCATTCCCACTCCCTGGGTTCTGCCCACCATCATCTCTTCCCACAACGGTTTCTCTTCCTTCAGTCCTGCCTGCTCACACAGCACAGGTCTCAACCTATCCCTAATACATAAAGTTGGCCGTATCATTTTCTTGCTTAAAATCCTTCAGTGGCTTCAGAATAACTCTGTCCTCAGGATAACTCCCAAATTCTTTTTCTTTCCTTGAAGGCACTTGTTTTCTCTAGTCCCTAAGTCTTCACACGTGCTGTTTCTCTTTCTAACAACACCCTCTTGTCCTCATCGCTACCAGCCTCATCCAGCTAGCGGCCTTCTTCGCGCGCCTCCTCTCCCCCATGGGTTAGTTACACCTGATGGGTGCTTCCACGTACGTTTCACATTTTAGCAATTGACACACTACTCACTAAAGAGTATCATCATTAACTTATCTATCCTTTTATTAATTGAGCAAATATGTACTAGTTGTTAACTACGTGCCATAGTTACATACATACACGATAAAGACTCGGACCTTACTCTGGAGAACAGAAACCGTCTCTCCTTTGGCGTCCAGACGTCTAACAGCAATTGCCTCACCTGGCCAAAGAACCAGCGAACTTACCTGTGCGAGTCGACTGTGCCGCGCGGACTTCTGGGAATCGTAGTCCCCGGGTTCAGGGCTCCCACTATGGCGCAGGCGTATTCTGAGTCAGGCGCTTTTCCTCCTAATGCGCATGTCCCAGGAGGCGGAGTGGTACAACTGCGCATGTCTAAAGCGTGGGGGTGCGGCCGAAAAGGCGGTGCGCTGCGAAGGCGGGGCTTCGGTGACACCCGGCGGTCGCTGAGGATCTCGGGTGGTCTGTGAGGATGGCGGGGAGGGGGAAGCTAATTGCGGTGATCGGAGACGAGGACACTGTGACTGGCTTCCTGCTGGGCGGCATAGGGGAGCTTAACAAGAACCGCCACCCTAATTTCCTGGTGGTGGAGAAGGATACTACCATCAATGAGATCGAAGACACTTTCCGGTAAGGTAGCCCGCGAGGCCTGAACTGGACCCTCTGCTGCCTGGTGGGAGCGCGGGGAGGGGAGGGGGGGGGGCGACACTGGCTGAAGTGTCAGACCCCGTCCTCGAGGGTCGGAGAAGTCGGTCCACCGGTTGGAGAGGAGGCCACTGCGGCCCAAGTTCCCTTTCGGGGCTCGGTGGGACCAGGGCTAGATCGGGTCCACAAAGGCCCCCCTCACATGACCGTGTGTCAGGAAAGAAGAGGAACCGCTCATGTAGGACGGGCACCGCCCTTTGGTCCAACCTGTCCCGCCAGAGCTGAACTTCCAGGGTGCCCAGGCCTGGAAAGGGCCACTCTCAGCTCCCGGTTCACCCGTAGAGCAGGCCCCGGTCATTGCCAGCGCTGGACTCTTCTGAGTTGACTCCTAAAGGAACCACTCACTCAGTGAACACCTGGGCAGTGGGCTCGGGCTTTCAAGTGTTTTATCTCCCTTAGAAGCTCACAATCATCATGTAAGATAGGGGTTATTCCCATTTACTGGTAAGAAAACTAAAGTTCAGAGAGGTTAAAGGCACACACTAAAGTCATACAATTCGGAAAAAGATGGAGCAAAGATTTGAACCCAGTCTCACCTTTTCTGCCTTTCTTAAGCCAGGGCCACACTCTGCTGCTTCAGCTCTCAGTCTGCTTTGGAATTTCCCATTGTCCTGAACTCAGCGGACAGAATATCAGGACTGTCCTACCTTCTACTGATACCTTGTGCTTCAAAGCTTCATTTCCTGTCCCGGATTAAAAGCAGTAGTTTCAAGCTGTGGGTGCAGGCATGTCCTTTAATCCAGGAGGTGACCTGGTGACTAGAGTTGAGAGCGCCAGCCCTTTGTTCTTTCCCACACCCCTTCTCTGGAGCCCCTATGCCAAGTGCCAGGAACAAACCTCTCCTGCCTGTTTTCCCCTAAACAACCCAGCCCTGAGCTGCTGGCTGAGACTGGTTCCTTTTGCCTGGGGTATGATCAGCCCTGCCCCAGGAGGCTGATCTCTAAGCAGTCTGGTAAAGTGACTCAAGTTGTCATGAGAGAAGGACAAATTTTACTTCAAGATCTTTTCAAGTTTCCAACCAAAAGGGACCTCTGAAATCATCAAATCTAACCTGCCTTAGTGTCTGGTAAAGAATAACTACTCTGTAAACAGCTTTTATTTTTTAATAGTAAATAGTTTTTAGTGAGTAAATAAATTAATGAATGTGTGGGTGATCACAAGAAAGTAAGAGCCCAGTGCCAGGTTCCTTCTGTGTGGAAAGTATGATTCCTTCATTGCTGATTTTCCTCTTCCTATGCTCTGTTCCTGGCTTAGGCCAAACTTCCCCTCTGATCCACCCCCTGCCCTTATCAGCATAGACCATGAGTGGTCCAAACAATGCCTTCCCCCCTTAAAAATTTTTATGGGGACTTCCCTGGCGGTCCAGTGGTTAAGACTCTATGCTTCCACAGTAGGGGGCACGGATTCGATCCCTGTTTGGGATACTAAGATCCCATGTGCCACATGGTGTGGTACAAAACATTTTTTTGTGTGTTTAGAAATTTAATCTGTTTCCTTTTGAAAAGTTAACATGTTCATGTAGTTTACAAATTAATCTTTAAAAGATCTACACATTGAGAAGTCACACTCTCAACCCCTCACCTCTTCTACTTCATTACTTCCTTCACCATGTATTTTTTTTCCATATCTTTCTGCTTTTTTCTTTATGCAGATACAAAGAGACTGGCATATATATATATATAGTCTTGTCCTCGCCCATTCTTACCTGAAGGCAGCATAAGGAACACACCAGCACGCACCCTCATCTTATTAGCAGATCATTTGGGAGTCTTCCAGGCGGCGGGGGTGGGGGTGGAGTAGAAGCCATGCCCTTAGCTTTTGAATGAAATGGACTCTAAACAGAGTGGAGAGTTTAGTGTAGCACCTTTTTCTCTTGTCCACTGCGCTCTCTGGATTAAGCCCATTCCATCTGTGGCCACCAACTCAGAGTGGGCCGCCCTGGACTCCCTTCTCATTTCTCCCTCCAGGCAGTTTCTAAACCGGGATGACATCGGCATCATCCTTATCAACCAGTACATTGCAGAGATGGTGCGGCACGCCCTTGACGCCCACCAGCGCTCCATTCCGGCTGTACTGGAGATCCCGTCCAAGGAGCACCCGTATGATGCTGCCAAGGACTCCATCCTGCGCAGGGCCAGGGGCATGTTCACGGCTGAAGACCTGCGCTAGAGGACTCCCCTCCGCCTTGCGGCCTCTCCCTGGGCTTGCCATCAGCCCTTCTCTAAGATCTTAGCCTCTGAGTTCCAATTCCCTGCCCCTTCCCATTCTACTGAGAGGCACCAGAGCTGGGGTGCTTCCAGTTGCTGGGGCTCTGCCATTAAAATTAAGGCTGGTTGGGATACAGGAAACCTGAGTGTCTTCTCTCCACTGCCTCTTCCCTGTGCTGTCACTGTTGATGTTAAATTAAAATAACATTCTTGCTTCTCTCCAATCTGAGGCTGGGTGTTAGAAACGACATGTATAGAAGGAGGCTCTTGGGGGGGATTTGATTGGCAAGGCTGGAAAAGGTTTTGCCAAAGACCCAGGCCTAGAAGAGTTAGACCAGGAAGATTGTGCCAGCCCGGCCTTCTGAATTAAAGGCGACCGGCTCTGGCAGGGGGAACAGAAGCAGGCTTGCGTTCAGACCCCTGGTGCCCCTGCTTGAGTCTGTATTGGCTGGGAGCGGTTGGGACCTCAAGGGATGGAAGCAGGAACCACAGCAAACCTGGAAACCAGAGATACTTAGTTTGAGTCTGGCAAGAGGTTTGCGGGTCAAGGCTCTTAGCCAGTGGGCCCTGGCCTGAGGCTGCCCCAGCAAGCAAGGCAGGTGAAGCGTGCTGAGGGCATGGCCCTGTGTGAGGTGAGGCATGGTTGCCAAGTGACTGTCCCTGGGCAGCCACCTGCTGTCAGAGGGACTCTGCTTGCTGTGCTCACCCCTTGGCAGCAGGCACCCCACGCCTGCTCCTTCCTCTGCCACCATGTCTCGGCAACTCAGCATGGACACGGTGCGGCAGAACTTCTGGAAGGAGGAATACCTGAGGGAGAAGATGTTGCGCTGCGAGTGGCACCACAAGTACGGGTCCCTGGTGAAGGCCAAGCAGAAGGCCAAGGCTGCAGCCCGCCTGCCGCTCAAGCTGCCAACCCTGCCCCCCAAAGCTCCACTCTCACCCCCGCCCACCCCCAAAGCAGTTCCTTCCAGGGCTTCCAGCCCCGCCCTGGAGGCTCCTATTCAGTCAGAAATGTACCCAGTCCTGCCTGCCACCCGGGCCCTGCTATACGAAGGCATCTCCCACGACTTCCAGGGCCGCTACCGCTACCTCAGCACCCGAAAACTGGACGTGCCAGAGAAACGCTACCTCTTCCCCATCACCACCAACTTCACATATGGCTGGCAGCTGGGTGAGCCCCAACCTCCCAGAAATTATCCACCTCACAGAAAACCTGCCACGAGCCACAGCACTCTTGGCACTAGACACACGAGACACATGGACGCTCCTTTTGGGGGCGTCCATTCTAGTGGAGAAACATAAGAGCAAGAGAGGGCCAAGTTCCAGAATGAAACGGCATGATGGGCGAGGAGGCAGGGGTGTGTGGCGCTTTGGGATGGATTGTCAGGAAAGGCCTCAGGACCTAAAGGCCGAGTGAGCTAACTGACAAGGGGGAGGATTTATTCTAAGGTTTTATTCTAAGTTTAAGGGGAAGCCACGGCGAGTTTTAAGCAGGTGAATGATACTGATTTACTTAAAAAAAAAAAAAAATCACCCTGACTGTTCTGTAGGTTGTGGCCTTTTTGGGGGTAAGAACAAATTGGCAGATGGTTGAGTTATCCTGGCAAGAAATGACGGTGGCTTGGACTAGAGTGATTAGCAGTTGAGCTGAAATCTATTCTGGATGTGTTTGGAGGAAGACTCAATGGAACTTACTGGTGATTTGAATGACAGAAGGAGAGAATGCAATGCCAACACGCAGGTGTTTGACTGAAGCAGCTACAGCAAGAGAGACTGGGGGTAGGGAGAGTGCTGGGGGGTGTGAAGGTCAGCGTTGCTATGTTGTGCTGGAGGTGTCGGTGATGTGGCCCTCTGGAGTGAGGTCAGAGCTGAAGGCACAGTTTTGGGGGTTATCAGAATATAGGTGCTCTTTAAAGCCTTGAGAGTGGGTGGGCTCACCCAGGTTGCTCCAGAGGCTGGATCACGCAGGGAGAAGGTACGGGGTTGGGGGGAACAGTGATATGTAAGGACATGGTATTGGCAAGAAGGCTGTCCATCTGGATTGACTCATAGTCGTTAGTTGGGTGGGAGAGGAGCGAAGGCAGTGGTGTAGTTTGAGCTGAAGAGTCAAGGTGTGGGACAGAGAATATGCCAGGGAGTGTCATGGGTTTGCTGCCTGATGAGAGTTCCTTTGCTGTCTGTGGTCATGAATTTCAAGTGAGACTACTCAGTCAGGTGTTTTCTCCAGTTCCTGCACAGAAAAGGTGGATGATTGAGGATAAACAGTTGAAATTTGGCCTTAACAAAAAATCCCCCCAGGGCCCAAGGATTTGCCCCAGGATGGGAGAGGAAATGAACAATTTCCAAATGAAAGCAGAAGGTAGAAAGAAGCCCTGTCTGCCCCAGAGAAGTCCAGCTCTGTCTGTCCCTGTAGCAAGCACGGCTGGGAGTCCCACCACCCTCCTCTGTGAAGGATTCTGAGGCTGGGGGAGGTGCTGGCACACAGCTGACTGGCATTTGGCCATCACTGCTGACCCGGGTGGGCAGCCAGCCAGCTCCCTGTTTCCCTGTAACTCCCGCTTCTCAGAAGCATTTCTTTTTATTTCTGCACACTTACAAAGTGGATACAACACAGGCAGACTCCTAGGGCTATGCAGGCAGGGCTCCTGTGCTCTGCCGGTTCTTTTCCCAGGAACCCACTCCTGGCCTCTGACATCTTTTCCCAGGCCCCCCAGTGAAGCAAGAACTGGTCTCCTGCAAGATGTGCCGCATTGAATCTTTCTTCCGCAAGAATGGGGCCTTCTCGCTACTGGATCCCCGGGATTTGGCCCTCTGACCTCGAGCAGGGCAGAGGGCTTAGGGGAGGGAAGAAGAAATAACACACCTCCTGGTAGGGCGAAGCTGCATGTGTGTCTGTGTCTGGCTCTCCCAGGCGCTGAGGCTGCGTTCTGGGCCTTTCTGAAACTCCCTCTGACCTGCAGGTTGCCTTCTTGCTTTTCCCTTAACCCTCCATCTCTTTAATCATCTCCTTGAGGATTCATCAGAGACTTGGAGGGGCCTCGGAAGGGTGAGAGATGCTCGTCAGGTTCCGCGGCGCCGAGGGGCCACAGTAGCTGCTGGAAGTTCTGGGTGTTCCTGGGGAAGAGTGGACTTTCATACCAGATGTCAGGAAAAAGTGACCGCCACCACTCCACAAGCCTCCCCGCCCGTCCCCTCACCTGGCCCCGAGGGCTCGCAGCCGCCCGGTCCTTTCCCGGTGCGTTTGCTCCAGCTGTTCCCGCAGGGCGCGTTGTCGCCCTGCCGCGTCCTCCTGAGGCGGGACGGAACGCTGAGCGCCCGCCGGTGCCTCCCGGCCACCGGGCTCGAAGCGGCCAGCAGAGGGCAGCACCCTCTGTGCTCTGGAGGGTCGGCCCACTCCGCAGGTGTTATCGCAAGTGCGGGATAGACGCCAGTCAAAGCGATCCAGGTCGCGCCCAGCTCGGCCACCGGCCCCCGCCCCTGCAGGGTCGTTGTGGCCCCACCGCCTTCTCCTAGGGGTCTTGCCTGTGGTGGGAGCTGAGCTGGGCTCGGTGGGGGTTCCAAGGGGTGCACCCGGCAATGGCGGTTCCTGGCGATGCGGAGGCGCTCCAGGACCTGCAGGAGGCGACTGTCAGCGGCCCAGAGGCCGCCCCTCTGGGCCCCGCCCGCCTGGCCCGGCCGCGCACCCGGAGCCGCTGCTGCTCGCGGTCCCGCTGCCGCCGGCGCCTGGCCTCGCGGTTCAGCTCCAGCAGCCGCTGCAGAGCCGACGCCTGCTGCGCGGCGCTCACGCTCGCCGACGCCCGGTCTCTGCTCAGGGGCTCGGGCCAGGCGGTCTTCGAGGTTCTGGGGGCCTCCGCAGCACCCCTCGGTCTCCCGAAGGCGCCCGGAAGCCCCGTGGAGCCGCCCAGCTCCTGCTCCGCGGGGCCAGGGCTTCCTCCTGGGCCCTGAAGCGAGTGTGGATCGCTCAGCGGGCCCAGGTGCCCTGGGAGAGCAGCGGGCCGTTCCCGCTGCCCGGAGCCCCCAGTGCATGGGGCCGCTAGCATCACCGCTCCTGGGCCTGGGAGCAGTGGCCGGGTCGGGGGCCCAGCGAGCGGAAGCGGAGCCCGCAACCCTTCCCGGAGGGGCCCCTGCGCTCCCAGGGCCGGTGCGCTGTTTCCTCTCAGGCCGTCGGTCTTAACCTGCATCAGCTGGGTGGTCCTTCCCCGGGGCCCTGGGCCCGCCCTTCCCCCAGGCTGCCCCATCCGTTCCCCCAGGGACCTGCGGAAGTCCCCCGGGGAGCCGCTTTTCTCCCGGGGCCCCTCTCCCCGAGCCGCTTCCCAGGCAGGTGGGATACAGTCTCTGCCTTCGGGAGACTGGAGGATCTTCTCTTCCGAACCCCGGGGAGAATCTGCCCTCGGCTCTGGGAGGGCCTCCTTTCTCCCGCATTTGAGGCGACTTTCGCTTTGACCTTGAGGCGCCCCTCTGTGCTCACCCTGGAGGCCCTCACACCTTTGACCTTGAGACACCTCTTCCATCAGAGCCTGAGTAGCCTCCCCGCTTGGATTCTGGTTTGTCTTCTCTCTCTTACCCTGACCCTGAGGGTCCCCCTCTCTCTGATTGTGAGGAATCTCAATCCTTAGCAGTTTCTTCTGTTCTGCTCTCTCCTGGCCCAAGCTCCAGCCCAGCCCCTCCAGGGGATCTTGGGGTTCTGGCAGGCCTGGGGAGGGGAGGCCTGGGGGCCCTGGGGCTCCCTGAGCCAGCTTTTTCTCCTGTAGGCTTCCGGATGATAGTTGATGGGGCCTCTGGGGCGTGGGCTCTGCTTGGCTCCCCTCTGGCTTCTGGGCCAGGTCCTAGGAAGGAAGAACACTTTGTCCCAGGTTTGTGAGGGAATCCTCCCTCCAGGGCCACTTCCCCCAGCAGAGCCTGGAGGCCCCAGGGCCCCAGTGGGCCTTACTTCCATTAGGCCCCTGCCCTGACTCCTGAATTTGTAAAGCCCATGTTGTGCTGTGCTGTGCTTAGTCACTCAGTCATGTCTGACTCTGCAACCTCCTGGACTATATAGCCTGGGAAGCCCCAAACCCATGTTATGTAGTTTAAAAGGTGCTTTAACGACGGCCCCTTCTTCCACCTGGCTGTGGGCTTCCCACCCCAGCAGTCTCCTCCCAGGCAGACCCCACCTCTGCTATCCCCCATCTGAGAGGGGTCTTGCCCAGGCAACTTCACCCTTTCACCTTGAACTCTGAGTTTCCTGGTTCTCCAGGGCTACTGCTGGTGGTAGCGTTCAGCTCTTGGAAGCAACCTGAAGGAGAAAGACAGATGTCTGCTCATGTCTCAGCCCCTCACACGCACACCCCTGAACTGGAACCAGGAAGCCCAGGGAGTCCCCAGCAGGTGAAGGGACTGAACCCAGTGGTGTTGGTAGGGTACCCTGAGGGCTGGCATTGGAACTGCACGGCCTTCGCAGCTCACCATCCCACCTTTATTTACACAGCCAGCTGTGTGTCTGCTTGTCAGGTTTGCCTGCCAACAGCTGACCCCATCTTCCTCACCCTCCCAGCCAAGGACCACCTTGGAGGAACCTACACACCGTCTTCCTCAAAACTGCCAGAGGCAGCCCAGGAGCAGGAAGGGACAGCCTGCCAGGGTTACCAGTCCCTCTTAAGGACACCCCTACTTTGTTCTTGTGTCAAAGACACAAAGTCCTGTCCAGCCCCACAATAGGTGCCTGACTTTTCTATTGTTAAGGATAATCCTCTTTAGCTCTTTCTTGGTTTCTGGAAGGCAAAATCAAATGAAATTCAAGAAGTGGAATTTTAGGCCAGAGGCTAGTCTAAAAACTGCAAGTCTTTATAATTAACAAAAGGAATCTAAAAAAAGAGATGAAATGTCGCTGCTCCTTTGCAGCTGTGAAGGAAGGAGCATCGTTTTGCATTCATAAAACCACTTAAAAGAACCTGATTTCATAAGGTCTTAAATTGAGAACTCTCACAAGAAATGCCATCTTTATGCAACATGAATATGTGAATATTCATAACAGTAACCAAATGGGAATGTTCTCTGTGAAAACAAATCTGTCTTTGGAAGAGTTTTGAACAAAGACATCTGGTAAGAGTCCCAAGCCTTCAGAAATTATTGCCATGAACTGTGAAAATAACCTCCAACCCCGTCCCTCTGTAATTCTGGTCCGTTGTCTTACTGGATCATTTATTTCACTGGTTATAATGATGTAATAGATATCTTCCGCCGATGTAGTCCCAAGAGATAATATACTTGTAAAATTTCTGTCAATCAGAAAATAATCATTTGTACTTTCCTTCTTTTGCCCATACACGATGTCACAATTAAAAAGCTTGTGACTTTGCTAGGCTTATTATTTAACCAATCATTTGAGAGCCTGTTTCATTTAAATGAACAGACCCAGGGCTCACAGCATCCATCCTGATGAATTCTAATCACCTGCTTATTGTCACACTCTCTCACTAGGCTGTGATCTCCTCAGAGATGAGGACAAGTGACTAGCCAAGTCTGTTTTGTGCCCTGTATCTCCCCAGTGCCTGGCATGAGGGTGGCAGCTTGGAGCTGCCATTTTGTTCTGTCCCTGCTGGAGGACAGGGAGGACAGACAGCCATTCCCAGCACTCTCTCCTCTGAGCCCCAGCTTAGCTTCAGGATCATCCTGGACACAGGGCCTGAGATGGCTGGCACCAATCAGGTGGAGTTGGCATAGAAAAGAAAACCTGGGGCTTCCCAGGTGGCTCAGTGGTAAAGAATCCTCTTGCCAAGGCAGGAGCCGTGGGTTCAATCCCTGAGCTGGGAAGATTGCACAGGTGGTGGAGCAACCAAGCCTGTGCGCCACCACTATTGAGCCTGTGCTCTAGGGCCTGGGAGCAGCAAGTACGGAGCCCAAGTGCCGCAACCCCTGAAGCCTGTGCTCTGAAACAAGAGAAGCCTCTGCAATGAGAAGCCTGAACCTCAGCTGAGAGTAACCTCTGCTTGCTGCAACTAGAGAAAAGCCTGTGCAGCAATGAAGACCCAGCACAGCCAAACATACATACATAAATCAAATTATTTTTTAAAACAGAAAACCTACTTTTTGTCCCTGGTTGCCCCGGAAGCCCCACAAAAAGGTATGAAAGGAAGAATCGGTGAGGATGAACCAGAATCCTGGGACTTGGGGTGATGGCTTTCCAGCTTGCCCCAACCTAAGCTCAGCATCCATGTCACTGAATTTAACCCAGGGGTTTCTGTTCTCCTGGCTGCCAACCCCTCCTGTCAAAGTACCAGATGTGGGCCCTTCCTCAGGCAAGCCAGGGCTCTCCTGCCTTGGGTCTGCATCCAGGCTGGCTTCCCTCAGATCCGCGGCTGATGGTGGGTCCGCTGCCCGCCCCCTGCAGGAGTGCAAGGACTGCCTCAGGCACCTCTTGCTTCTGGTTCTGCTACGTGGGGGGTTGGGGGGGGTGTAGGACTCCCCACCCACAGCAGGCTGCAGGAGTCTTCCCACCCCATCATCCAAACTCAGTCCACGGCAGCCTCCCCTCCCCCTCGTCTGCACCCAGCACTGGATGCCGGGAGCTGGAACTTGAGGTTATCCTTTCCAGGGACTGTGGGGCAACCACGTGGGTTCAACTGAGTAAAAGCCCCAGGAGGAGTTAGGGGCATGAGGAGGGGCAGGGTTCTGGAGGGCGACAGGGCAAAGGGTCCTGGGTTTGGTCACTTTGTGTGGCAACATGGAGTGGACGGAATTCCATGAAGACTTACCCCTCCAGGAGCTGATGGTTCTGGCTCAGGGAGTCTTCAGTCTGGGGCAGTGGGCACAGCCTGGAATTCTGGAAGGACTGGGGGGTGCCCCAGCCCACATGGCATCATCCCCCAGTGTGGTAGGGAGCCTCTAAAACAGCCCCCAGGGATCCATCTCCTGGCTTCTGTGCCCTTGTGTGACCCCTCCCCTTTCCCTCCAAGTCAAGGAGCTTGGAGACGGATCCCTCCTACCCACTCCAACCTTCAGATGAGACTGTAGCCCTGGCCAAAAATGGTTGCTGGACACTTCCCCAGTAGTCATGACTAACACCTACTCCTGCTACAGCTACTAACCTGCCCAAAGGGCCTCAGGCAGCGGGGTGCCGAGCCAGGACTGGGAGGCACATCCTGGTTCCAGTCACCACAGCACCATCCTTCCCGGGGTGGCGGGCCAGGGGGAGGGCCACCAGCCCTGGAGGGAGGGACCCGGGGCTGGGGCTACTCGGAGTCCCATCTCAGGGGCACCTGGGCAGCAGCACCTCTGTCTCTGGGCCCCATCAGCCCTGCTTTCCTCTCTCACTGCTGTTGCTGCTGCTGCTGCTAAGTTGCTCAGTCGTGTCCGACTCTGTGCGACCCCAGAGACGGCAGCCCACCAGGCTCCGCTGTCCCTGGGATTCTCCAGGCAAGAACACTGGAGTGGGTTGCCATTTCCTTCTCTAATGCATAAAAGTGAAAAGTGAAAGGGAAGTCGCTCAGTCATGTCGGACTCTTAGCGACCCCATGGACTGCAGCCCACTAGACTTCTCCATCCATGGGATTTTCCAGGCAAGAGTACTGGAGTGGGGTGCCATTGCCTTCTCCATCTCTCACTGCAGCCATGGCTAAAGGCATGGAGTCACCATGCAGTTGATTGGGCTAGGACAGTTCATTACGGAACAGTAACAGGCTGGAATGGTCCTGTATGTCCAGCAGGGTGCTAAACCTCTACACAGATGAGTTCATGGGCCTCCCAGCAGCCCTCTGAAAAGAGCTCTTATCTTCCCCATCCTGTAGCTGAGGAAGGAAACAGGCTTCCGGTCCACAGGAAGCATCAGAGCAGAGATTTGAACCCAAAGCCTATGTTCCTCCCACTTCTCTACCACTACAAGTGCCCCAGTGTCTCACTGACCCCCCCAGCTCTCAGCTGAGCCCCAGCTCACCCCACTTGACAGCCGCTCAGAGTTGTCATCGGTCTTGCTGTGGGGCTTGCTGTGCTGGTTCTGTGCATGCTGGACCTGGGCCCTCAGACCACAGAACTGGGCCCAGGGTGGCCAGAAGAGGCCCAGCCCTGCCCCAGTCAGCAACTCCAAATCCCACAGGAGCTGCAGGAAGGCGGGATGCCGGGACGTGAGGGGGCACTCGCCCCACCCTCTGCCTCACCCCCTGGCTGGTCAGCCCCTACCTGCTCCTGGGCCCGCCGGCTCCGCTCCATCTGCAGCAGCACGGTGGGCAGTTCCAGGACCGAGGGGCAGGCTCGGCCCTCTTGCACCTGGGAAGGCAAGGTGGAATCAGACCCCATGGAGACCTGCCCTCTCAGAGATGGTGCCCTGTGGCCCTCACCTGCCACAGGGCAGCCTGGAGCTGGTCTAGGCCTGCAGGGCACCGGAAGAGGTGCTGGTACAGGGCCAAGGCCTGCCTGGGGCTACAAGGGAGCCCTAGGTCCCCCAGGGTGGCTGCCTGCTCCATGGAATTGGGGGCCTAGGAGGGTGTCCCCCATCCTACTCCCTGCTGCTCCTGGAGAAGAGAAGGACCAGGAGCTGGGGACAGGGGGAAGAAGGAGACAAAGGCTCCTGAGCTCAGTAATGCAGGGCCCTGACATCTGAGCCAGGCCTGGGCCTCAGCCAGGTCTCATAGAGACGCTGGCCTGACTTGGATCCAGGTTTCTTGGCCACGTGGGTGGCAGTGTGGGGTGAGGACTGTGACTCTGACAGAGAGAGGTGTGTGTGGGTGCTCGTTTGCAGCCCCGCGTGAACATCTGCTTTGTGTATACAGTTGATGCTTAAACAACACAGGGGTTAGCGGCCCCGACCCTTGCTGCAGTCAAAAATCCATATATAACTTACAATCCGCCCTCTATATCTGAGGATTCAACCTATCGGGGATGGTGGAGTACTGTAGTATTTACCACTGAAAAAAATTGTGAGTATAAGTGCATCTGTGTAGTTCAAACTCATGTTGTTCAAATGTCAACTATATATATGAAGTCCCGAGAGGCATGAGTAAGTCATATACTGGATAGTTGTCTCCGAGGGGCAGCAAGGGAAAAGGTTAGCCATGTCATCTTTGATCAGAAGGGTGATCAGCACAGCGAAAGCCCCAGTGGCCATTGGTCCCCACAGGCTGTGTTAGTCGACAGGACCATTTACATTTCAGAACACCTAGGCATGGACCCTGCAAGTGGACAACTTGTGCCAGGAGGGGTGGCAGAAGAGACTAAACAGGCTCTTACAAACATGGGTGAAATTCTGAAAGCAGCAAGCTGCAACTTCACAAATGTGGTAAAAACAACTGTTTTTCTGGCTGACATAAATGACTTCAATACTGTCAATGACTCTACAAACAATATTTCCAGAGTAGCTTTCCTGCTTGAGCTGCTTACCAGGTTGCTGCTTTGCCCAAAGGAGACTGTGTTGAGATTAAAGCAATAGCTGTGCAAGGACCTCTCACAATAGCATGACTCTAAGTGGGCCCAGTGTTCTTTAGTCTGGAATTTTAATAATATTTTTTAACTAATAGCTTAATATTTGTTGGAAAGTGTAAGGTTGAAATACTATGAAAATACCATATAATAAGGGGAACTGAACATGAATTGAAGATTAATGATGAGTCTAGTTACCAATATTATAAATTACATTTCTATAACACTTGTATTGCTGGGTGTGGGAAAACAGACATACCTTACTTAACTCAGAAAAATAAAAGTAGAAGGAAATAACATGCAGGAAAGATGAGTTACTATTCCCGCGGAACAAGAATCAGCACACCTAATTCAATTAAACTCTTAATTTAATGATGTGAAGTATTTTGTTATGTCAAATATGTGATTCTGCTTTTACTTGAGTAAAATTAAAGTTTGAATGGTAGAGGTAAAGGAGAAGAAACTGGACCAAATTTTATAGAGATAATATTTTTCTAATGGAAATAAAGTAGCTTGTAGATTTAAAAAAATAAAAATTGTATATATGAAGCTTGCAACTGCATTATAGATGTGATATATACCCAATACTTTGGCCACCTGATGCGGAGAGCCAACTCATTGGTAAAGACCCTGATGTTGGGAAAGATTGAAGGCAGGAGGAGAAGGAGACAACAGAAGATGAGACGGTTGGATGGCATCACCAACTCAATGGACATAAGTTTGAGCAAACTCTGGGAGATGGGGAAGGATAGGGAAGCCTTGTGTACTGCGGTCCATGGGGTCGCAAAGAGTCAGACACGACTTAGCGACTGAACAACAACATGCCCAGACAGGCAGCAGCTCCCAACAGCTTACTGCATGCCAGGACACAAGATGCTGCTGTGGACGTGTGATCCTTTCTTGAAGCAACTCTATGAAGCAACTGGAATCATCTTCATCCCCATTCCACAGATGAGAAGATCAGGCCCCAGAGAGTAAGCTGCCCTAACACAGGGCACTGTCTCCCTCATCTGGAGACACAGCCCAAGAAACAGGCTCCAGGAAAATGTGGTCCCAAGTGTGAACTGTAACGCACTTCCCTAGTGCTTGCTCCAAACCATCTGTGGTCATTCTGTTTATTCCCCACAACACAGGGGATAAATGGGTGAGGACACTGCGTAAGTTACGACAAGGGGGGAGAAAGGGCATATGAGACGGTTTGTCATCTTCCCCTGCTGTCAGGAGTATCCTGGCCTGCCTGAGTCTTGGAACAGCTCCCTGAAAGGGGCCCCAGCAGAAGCGGGCTGAACAAGCAGGCACGGAGTCTCAGTTCAGCTGGCTCTCCCTTCAACCCTGTTGGAATACTGGGGGCCCCACCAAGAGAACTGAGTCCCCCAACCCCAATTGTTTAGCTAAGATCCCTAAAACACCAAGATCACACAGCTGATAGGTGGCAGAGAGAATTAAGAGTTCTCTTCGAAAAGAGACTTTTCTTGTCAAAAAAGACTTTTTTTTTCAATTTCAGACTCCCAAGTTCTTTTTCCTATAAGGATGTCTTTGAAAGTTGCACGCGTGTCCCCTTCCCGCATGTCCATCAGGGGTGGGTGTAGCTGTGAACACACACGGGGTGCGTGCGTGGATTTATCTGGGCTTCTGAGGGTCTGTGTGTGTAGTCCCTCATGGGTCTGCATGTCATCACATACATACTGTTTTCCCGTTCCTCACCCCAGGCGCAGGGTCCCTGTGTCACCAGATCTTAGAGTGGCCCACAGGGTGCCTGAGCTCTCAATATCCCCAAAACCACGAGGAAAGGGGATGCGATGTGGGGACTGACTCCCTTCTCCGGGCTCCTCAGCCCCTGCACGATTGCACAAGGATCCACAGAAGCCCCCGCAGAGGGGCCACAGGCTGTGCCTACGACATGTAAGCACAGGGCTGGGATGGGACTCCTGGGTCCTCCTCTTGCCCACAGCAGGGTTTCCCAGGCAGCCCAGGGTGTGGCAGGCAGGGCAGCCCAGGGATGCAGGCTCAGGGAGTGTGTACGGTCTGGGCCTGAGTCCCCACAGCTGCCACCACCCCAATTCTTGGACACTGACCTCTGGACCCCACATTGCAAACAGCTCCCCCACCACCCCAGCACCAGGAGGAAGCACACATACACACAAGGAAACCTTAGGGTGGACCCTGAGTTTACTGTTTCCGATGCAACACAGCTGGGGTCTTTGTGGGAGCCACGCCCAGCCTCCCAGCACCCAGCTCGGGCGGGAGGTGCTCGCCAAAAGGAGACTTCATGTCCGGATGAGTCCTGGTCAGTGTCGTCCGGGCTCAGGTTGGCCCCTGAAGCTCCTGGCTGGGGTTGCGCGGAGTGCTGGGCAGCTGGTCCCCAGTGAGCAGGACAGAGGGGCAGGCCTCAGGTGAGATACAGTGGGCCTCGTGCTCCACCAGGCCCGCTGGGCACTGGCAGCCGGGGATGCAGGGCCGCACGCAGTGAGCTGCCAGCTCCCCCAGGGGGACGTGCTTGTTGAAGCAGGTGCGGGGACAGGGTGGGCCACACTCATCAAACACGAAGCCGCGGTCCAGGGGACAGCCCACCACTGCGGGCAGAGTGGAAGGAGGAATCACCATCCAGTCCCCAGGCTCCCCACCCAACCCCGTAACCCTCCCTGAACCTTTCCTGTCCAGACTTGAGCCCTCCGTGTCACCCTCTCCCCAGCTTGCACTGGGCACTACCCCCTCACCGCAGAGTGTGGGGCCCCGCCAGGCTGGTGTCACCCCTGCCTGGCGACAGTGGCTAGCATAGGCTTCCAGGGCGTCACAGAGGCAGGCGTCAGAGGAGGAACCGGGCCCGCAAGCACAGAGGTCATACACGCAGGCGGCAAAGAAGGGGTCTGGTGGCACCACAGCATGGCAGCGGCTGAACGGGGTGGACTTCAGCACCGCACACCGGGCGTTGGCCTCACGCCTGGCACGGTACCCTGCTGCCCGGCATGGATCCACCTCACGGCCCTTGGAACAGGGCCGACCAGGTCCTGGGCCCTCTGGGACCTAGAAGGGGAAGGCGGCCTTGATCAGGTCAGCGGCCTGGCAGCTGACCTTTGTGTGCTATGTTCTTCCAAGAGCTTTGCACCAAATGTTTTGTTGTAGTCTCAAAAACTTCCTTACAAGAACAGCAAAGAAAGCATCAGCTACTTTTCCTTTCCCCCATTTTACAGATTGTAAAATCAAGGCCCAGAGCAGTTAAGTGTCTTGTCCGAGACTTAGAGTCAGTGAGTGATGAAGCAGGCCTTGGGGATTCAGTTGATGAGATCCCTTCCAACAGGCGCCCCCCCCATCCCAGCACTGTAACAGGCAAGAAGACCCCAAACCTTCCTGAAAGCCCCAAAGCCCAACCCCTCCTTTCCTTACCAGAGGGCTGCTCTGAGACTCAGGCTCAACTGTGCCTCCCCCAACCTCTCACTTCTGTGCAACTCACCTGCCAACTATTCCCAAATGCAGCCTCAGTGGACCGGAGCAGTTCCTCAGGGTCCCGCAGGTCATCCTGGGCAAAGCCATTGAAGTTGCCGCAGAGCCCACACATGTGGCCCCGGTAGGAGCCAGGCACTCTCACCTCCACCTGGGACCGCCCATCCCACAGCACCTGTGCAGAGAGGTGGGGACTGGAGAGCAGGAGAAAGCCAGGGGCCCCAGGAAGCCCAGGGCCCGTCTCTGTGGTGTGTCAGCATGCCCCCTGCAGGAGGGGAGGAGAAAGGACAGGTGGAGTGCCTCAGGAAAGGGAGGCTTGCTCTGGCCAAGGCCAGGAAGACACCTGCGGTGTCAGCCCTGGGCAAACACAGAAGATGTGAAGAGGTGAACACAGCTCCCTCAGGAGGGCACCTTCTCCTGTCATCATCCCTGAGCTAGGCTTCCCCGTGAAATGCAACCCACTTCCAGAGATTCACTCCCTCACGGGCATTCAGGCCTTACAGAGGACAAAGCACAAATAGAGTCTGTATCCTAAGTTTTCGTGTGTGCTAAGTTGCTTCAGTCATGTCTGACTTTGTGTGACCCCCATGGACTATAGCCCACCAGGCTCCTCTGTCCATGGGATTTTCTAGGCAAGAATACTGGAGTGGGTTGCTATACCCTCCTCCAGGAGATCTTCCCAACTCAGGGATCAAACCTGTGTCTTTTATGTTTCCTGCATTGGCGGGCACGTTCTTTACCACTAGTGTCAACTGGGAAGCCCCATCCTAAGTGTAGATAAGCCATATTTTGTATACTTACAAATGTGCTTGTGGCTGGAGGCAAGGGAGTGAATTACTTTTTGACATGGGAATTGGAATCTCTGAAACCATCTAGGAGAGGGTAGTTGACATTGCCCCCCGCTTCCCCCACTTGAGGGATGGGAAAGCTGAAGCCCAGAGGACTGGCTTCCCTGGTGGCTCAGTTGGTAAAGTGTCTGTCTGCAATGTGGGAGACCTGGGTTCGATCTCTGGGTAGGGAAGATCCCCTAGAGAAGGAAATGGCAACCCATTCCAGTATTCTTGCCTGGAAAATTCCACGGATGGAGGAGCCTGGTAGGCTACAGTCCATGGGATCACAAAGAGTCCGACACGACTGAGCAACTTCACTCACTCACTCAGAGGACTGGCTTAAGGTAATGGCCTAAGAGCCCCAGCACATCGGTGGCTGGAAACCAGGCTCAGAACTCCTTTCATCACACCTGGAGTTCTCTAGCCCTGATTCCTCTTCCCCCTAGAATCCCGCAGAACTCTCTCAGCTCCTTGGCCCCATGGCCTGGCAGGTAGTTGGTATTACCCCTCCTACAGAACAGGCGCCCCCTGCCCCGCACTGGCCCCGGCCGCACCTGGAGCCCTGGCTGGGAGTGCAGCACCACCGTGCGTCCCCGAAGCTCTACATAGAACAGCAGTTCCTGCAGGAAGGGCAAGGCCACAGGGCGCCCGTCCACCTGGAGAAGGGACGTGGGAGGAGGACCGAGGTCGGGACAGAGAAGGGGACAGCGCTGACCGACCGGCCCCCGGATCCTTGGCTCTACTGACCGTGACCGCCCTGTCCTGCAGCAGCCGCACGGCCACGTCTCCCAGCAGCACAGCCACTTCCTGGGTCCAGGACACGCCGCTCCGGCCCCGGTCATCGTTGGTCACGTGCACGCTGCAGGTGGGAGGCAGGCTGCAGGGGTCAGCAGGGCCGGGTGTGGGAGGCGGGCAGGGAGAAAGGCAGAGGGAGCGGGCAGGGAGAAAGGCAGAGGGAGCGGCGCACCTGAAGTCCCCGCCACGGCAGTCCTTGGCCAGCACGTAGCTACAGCTGCCCTGGAAGTGCAGCAGGCGGCCGTCGAAGGTGCGGTAATGAGGGTCTCCGAAGGCCATGCAGGAAGCGGGCCGGGGCAGGCAGCGAGGACAGCAGCTGCCGGGACTCAGGGCGGGGGCCTCGTCCTGGCCTCCGCCCCGCACACGGTCAGACACGCCGCGCTCCCGGCCGGGCCCCGCGCTGAGCCTCCCCGGAGGACCGAGCATCTCCGGGGAGGCTCCCTGGCTCCCGAGCTCCTGCTGGCGGAGGTCAGGACGCCACCTCGTGGCCATGTCAGACACTGCACGACCCGGGCGAGCCCGGTCTCCTACTTCCCCGGTGCTCCAGGTGGGCCGCGCCACGTGCTCACCCATCCCACCGCCCCAGACCCTGCACTCACGGGCCCACAGGAGAGCGGCGGGCAGCGCTGGCTCTGGCAGCGCACGGTGCCTGCCATGCAGGAGCAGTTGGTGCAGGCGTCCACGTCCCAGCGCTCCCCGGAGGCCACCTGCCGGCCCTGGTGCGCGCACGACGGGGCGGGGGCTGAGGGGACGGGAAGTGGCGAGAGTCAGATGCCCGTCCCTCACGTTGGGTCTCGCTCCGCGCCCCCGACCCCCAGCCCCATGGCCCTGGCCCGCACCTTGGCACCTCTCACAGCACCTGCCAGCCTCCCGCACCTTCGCCCAGCCGCGAGGGCAGGTGAGCGCCTGGCACTCCTCCAGGCGGCACTCCACATGGCCCCGCTGAGGACAAACGTCATTGCTCTAGGGACTTCCGGTAGGGTTTGGAGTCCCTGACCTCACACTTCTGCATCAGGGACTGGGCAAGCAACCCTTTTCCTATAAGGGCACCCACTTCAGGTAGGGGGTGAAATCACCTTCAGCTGCTTGCCCTCACACAGGGGTACCTCTGCCCTCTCACCCAGAGGGGGCGCCTTTTTCGAATTACCTTGAAGACCCCATGTTCTCTGGTCCAGTGTCCTGAGGCCCTTCACTTTTGCCTGTAAGGTTCTCCACCCCCCACCCCCCTCCCCCAGCTCACAAGGCAGGTGCACGTGACACAGGCGTTGCTGGGGTCCCTCCAGCTCTCTCCATCCACCGCTGTCCGGCCCGCAGCCTCCACCACACAGTCTGAGGACAAAGAAATGGGGATGGGGAAGCACTGTCATTCTGGCTGCATGAGCTCACCCTGAAGGCCCAGGGCAGGACGGTGCCCACCCCATCCAATTAGTACCCTCAGGGTGTTAATTTCTTCAACCAGCAGCACCATGGCCGACTAAATGGCAGACCTTACGCCAGCGCCCAGGATATCCAGAGCGTCCAGGATACTGAAAGAGCCAGAGGCTGGGACTTTCTCTGGTCTGACTGCCAGCTCAGCAGTGCGATGCCCTGCTAAGTGGGCCTGGGGTCCCTGAGCCCCCTGACAAGCCTCTGGCCGGCCCTGGAGAATCCAGGCTCCATTCCCTGCCTCCCTCCATGTCACGGGTCCCTCCTCTAACGAACAGCCCTCCGTTTCTATAAAAGAACAAAGCCTGCATTCGGAGTGCACACCCCAGGTTGCCCACTTGGCCCATAGACCACGCCTCCTGTCTCCCTCCTGGCTCATGTCCTGAGGATGCAGAGCAAAACTGGGCACGAACCCTGGCACACGGGGCAGCAGCTCCCAGGGGGTATGTAGCGTTCAGGCAGGGGACAGCTGAGCTCAGGACAGGCCCGGTGAATGCAGAGCCAAGTCAGGTCCTATGGAAGGGCATAGGAACAGCACAGGAAGAAACCGCAGGGAAGGCGCAGGGGCTAGGTGGAATGTGACATTCAGGATAAGTGGGTGAATGTTGCTGGGGTGATTGGGAAGCCTGGAGGTGCTAAAGAGAGGAGTCACAGCAACAGAGGAGGAAAAAGAGGGGGCTGGAGGAGTCCCCAAGGAAAGAGGGCTCACCTGGCACTGGCAGCTGTAGCAGGGGTCTGGTGGGGTCAACTCAGACCCCAGCAGGTGCTCTGTGCAGTGGCTCAGCGCCTCTGTGAAGACAAGAATGCAGTATGGGAGATGCTGGGGGAGCAGGGACGAAAGCCCCATTGACCGCCTGCCCCCTTACTGTGCCCCAGGATTTCTTGAGCCCAGGATATACTTATAGCCCTGACACCATCACTCCAGGGAAGATAAATCCTTTTTCCTTTTGTTTCAGCCAAGAAAAGTTTGGACTTTTGACAAGGAACTCTGCTAGGATGGGGGGCCTGGAAAAAAGTGTGGCTTCCTCAGCCTGAGGTCGCTAAGGACCATGGGGCTGCCTGGCCTGCCCCTCCCACTTCTGATCATTTTGTCTGGAAGGAAGCACAATGAGCCAGGTACCCCAGGTCCAATCCTGGCTCCAGCACTCAGAGCCTGTGCCATTTTTGGCAAATTAATCAATTTCTCTGAACTTCAATTTCTTCATCTGTAAAATTCCTTGTCACTGTAACTGTGAGAATTAAATGTGAAACCTGTTTATTAAAAGCACCAAGTACAGTGCGTGGCATACAGTAGGTGCTTAATAAGAATGGAAATAGTGACGGACTTTAAATTTTCTTAGGTTCCAAAATCACTGCGGATGGTGACTGCAGCCAGGAAATTAAAAGATGCTTGCTCCTTGGAAGAAAAGCTATGACAAACCTAGACAGCATATTAAAAAGCAGAGATATTACTTTGCCAACAAAGGTCTATCTAGCCAAAGCTAGGTTTTTTCCAGTAGTCATGTGTGGATGCAAGAGTTGGACTATAAAGAAGGCCGAGCACCTTAAAGTCTGATGCTTTTGAACTGTGGTGTTGGAGAAGACTGTTGAGAGTCCCTTGGGCTGCAAGGAGATCTAACCAGTCCATCCTAAAGGAGATCAGCCCTGGGTGTTCACTGGAAGGACTCATTAATAAAGACCCTGATGCTGGGAAAGATTGATGGCAGAAGGAGAAGGGGATGACAGAGAACGAGATGGTTGATTGGCATCACTGACTTGGCATGAGTTTGAGCAAGCTCTGGGAAATGGTGAAGGACAGGGAAGCCTGGCGTGCTGCAGTCCAGATAGTCAGACACGACTGAGCGACTGAACAACAGCAGCAGTACATGGCATACAGTAGGTGCTTAATAAGTATTATTATTTTTCTCTCCCCCAACAGCACATTCTAGCAGGTGTTGGTAAGGATAGCTCTCCCCACCTCTGTAGCTGGACCACCCAGTGCCCCTCTGGTCCTAAGATCCCTGCCCTCAACAAGCCAGCAGCCTGCACAACTGCAAACCTGTAGCACCACCTGCTGGACAAGAGGCGGCAGGCTTCAGCTCAGTTCAGTTCAGTCACTCAGTTGTGTCTGACTCTTTGTGACCCCATGGACTGCAGCACGCCAGGCTTCCCTGTCCTTTACCGACCCCCAGATCTTGCTCAAACTCATGTCCATCGAGTCTGTGATGCCATCCAACCGTCTCATCCTCTGTCATCCCCTTCTCCTCCTGCCTTCAATCTTTCCCAGCATTAGCATCTTTTCCAATGAGTCAGTTCTTTGAATCAGGTGGCCAAAGTATTGGAGCTTCAGCTTCAGCTTCTTCCTTCATTCAGTCCTTCCAATGAATATTCAGGATTGATTTCCTTTAGGATTGACTGGTTGGATCTCCTTGCAGCCCAAGGGACTCTCAACAGTCTTCTCCAACACCACAGTTCAAAAGCATCAATTTTTCGACACTCAGCCTTTCTTTATAGTCTAACTCTTACATCCATACATGACTACTGGAAAAACCATAACTTTGACTAGACAGACCTTTGTTGGCAAAATAATGTCTCTGCTTTTTAATATGTTATCTAGGTTTGTCATAGCTTTTCTTCCAAGGAGCAAGCGTCTTTTAATTTCATTTTCTTGGGTTCCAAAATCACTGCAGATAGTAACTGAAGTGATTTTGGAACCCAAGAAAATAAAGTCTGTCACTGTTTCCATTGTTTTCCCATCTATTTCCCATGAAGTGATGGGACCAGATGCCATGATCTTAGTTTTTTGAATGTTGAGCTTTAAGCCACCTTTTTCACTCTCCTTTTTCACTTTCATCAGGAGGCTCTTTAGTTCCTCTTCACTTTCTGCCATAAGGGTGGTGTCACCTGTGTATCTGAGGTTATTGATATTTCTCCCAGCAACAGTTAGTTTCCCTGGTTTCCCCTTAGGGCCGTACAGGTCTCACTGGCTAGGGTGTGGGCTTCTAGAACAACCCACTGGACTGAGGAAGGGGCTGGGACTGTGGAGGAGAGCTGGCTGGCCCTTCTGGTGTCACTCTGGGGGATGGCAGCCCTGCCCTCTTGGCCTCCCCCCAGTCCGGGGACTCACCGGCACAGGTGGGGCAGCACTGCTGGGGCCCTGGGGTCAGGAGCTGGCTGGTGGGGCAGCCCGCTAGGTGGGGGCACTGCCGCCGGTGACAGCGCAGGCTGGGTGTCCCTTCGGGCTGCAGCTGAACGAGAGAGCAGAGGGTTGGGGTCCGGGCCACGGAAGCCAAGAGCCGCCCCCTTTCCCCTAGACTCCAGGCACCTCTTGTCTGCCTTGTGCAGGTCAGACTCCCGTCTGCAGAGAGATTCAACCTCTCCCCAGACTTGCCCCTCACCCCCCGCCCCAATCCTCAGAGGTGACCTATGGGGTGCCTGCTCCTATAGTCACTTGGGCGTGAGCCTTTCTGTGACCTTTGAGCCTTCTGCAAGCTCAGGGCATCTTCCCTCCTCAGTCCCACTGCCTAATCTCCTGATCCATGACGTCATTTGCCTGCTCAAAACCCTTCCATTGGCTCACCGTGCTTTCAAACAGACTTCTCCCGATAGGGTCCCCGACCACTTCCCAGGTGCCTCCCCCCAGATTTCTACCCACACCACCCTCCACTCCAGCCGGGCGGGCCTACACACTGCCTGCCCCACAACCCCAGACTTCCTGGCCCTGTTGGCCCTTCACCCGAAGCCCCTGCCTCACTCCCTGGCCTCAGGGACACACGCCTGTCCCTGACCCCACAGTGCCTGCTCCCCACAGTGTCCAGGCTGCCCCTCCACGGTGCCCTCCCCTACCTCACAGACGCAGACTTCGCAGGGGTCTGCACCGGGCTGGAAGCTCTCTCCTGGCTCATACTTCCGACCCTCATGCTCACAGTCTTGTTGGAGGGTGAAGGTTGGGGGGTTGGGGGGGTACGGGTGGGGTGGGGTAAGAGTAGAACAGAACCAGGGAACTTTCAGACTGGCCGCCATGCCATGGGGGGGGGTTCTCTGCCCCTTGGACCCCCCAACCTCAGAGATTGGAGTGTGTGTAAGAACGGGGGCCACCCAGCCCAGGGCAATGGCAGGGAGATGCTGACTGGTTCTGCCTCCTTGCCACCCCCCGCCTCACCCCTCCCCAGGCATCGAGGGCATACCAGAGCACCGAGGGCAGCAGTCACTGGGCCCCTGGTGGGGCTGGGCACAGGAGGTGACACACTGGATGCGGGCACAGGTGATGACACCCTCATGACACATGCAGGAGGAGCAGGGGCTGTCAGGGGGCTTCCAGCTACTGCCTTCGGGGTGCTCCTCCCCATGAAACAGGCAGCCTGTGTCCAAGGTGGGCAGGGGTGAGCTCTGAGTCTGGGTTCTGCATGTCTGCCCCGATCCCCTGCCCCACTCTGCGTAGTCAGTAGGGCATGTGGGTAACCAGGAGGGGCTTCTTCAGGGCTGGAGTAGGAAGCTGGGACAGAACCCCTGTGTGTGCTGGAGGGGAAAGACACTGGGTCAGGGTCAGAACACCCAGGTTCTAATCCTGTTTCTGCTTGCTTGCTAGACCCCGAGCCCGGCAGTAAGCGCTGCCCGTCACAGCCCAGCACCAGCAGCAGTACCGGGCCTGCGGCAGGAGGGCGATACACACACGTGACACTAGTGGTAAAGAACCCGCCTGCCAATGCGGGAGACACAAGAGGCACAGCGTGGATCCCTGGGTCTGGAAGATCTCTCGGAGGAGGAAATGGCAACCCACTCCAGTATCTGTGCCTGGAGAATCCCATGGACAGAGCCTCGCAGGCTACAATCCATGGGGTTGCAAAGAGTCGGACAGGACTGAAGTGACTTAGCAGGCATGCACAGGATGAATGAAAGGTTCCATCACTAGCCATGTGCCCAAGGTAACTCCATCTCTCCAAGCCTCAATTTCCTTACCCATTAAATGGAGGTTTCTTCTGTCCTGCCTACCTCCCAGGCCAAGCAGATACTCATGGTTCTTATACCATTTGGGGCAGTGTATGGGGTTAGGGTCTTCTTCATAGGCTAAAAAAGACCCCTATTCTAGAACCAGGCAGCCTAGATACAAATCTTGACTCTGCCACCTACTTGCTAAGTGACCACGGGTAAGTTATGCTAACTCTCTGTACCTCAGTTTTCTCACCTGTAAAATGGAAATAATTAATCATAATACCTACCTGATGAGATGGTGTGTATAAAGTGCCTAACTCAGAGTCTGGCACATGGTGTATACTCAACAAATGTTAACTATCATGAGTACCATTATGAACCACAGCCTTTGACTGTGTGGATCACAACAAACTGTGGAAAATTCTTAAACAGACGGGAATACCAGACCACCTGACCTGCCTCCTGAGAAATCTGTATGCAGGTCAAGAAGCAACAGTTAGAAGGACATGGAACAACAAACTGGTTCCAAATTGGGAAAGGAGTACATCAAGGCTGTATATTGTCACCCTGCTTATTTAACTTGTATGCAGAGTACATCATGAGAAATGCTAGACTGGATGAAGCACAAGCTAGAATCAAGATTCCTGGGAGAAATATCAACAACCTCAGATATGCAGATGACACCACACTTATGGCAGAAAGCGAAGAAGAACTAAAGAGCCTCTTGATGAAAGTGAAAGAGGAGAGTGAAAAAGTTGGCTTAAAACTCAACATTCAGAAAACTAAGATCATGGCATCTGATCCCATCACTTCATGGCAAATAGATGGGGAAATGGAAACAGTGACAGCCTGGAAATCAGTCCTAAATAGTCATTGGAAGGATTGATGCTGAAGCTGAAACTCCAATACTTTGGCCACCTGATGCAACTAACTGACTCATTGGAAAAGACACTGATGCTGGGAAAGATTGAAGGCAGGAGGAGAAGGGGACAACAGAGGATGAGATGGCTGGATGGCATCATTGACTCAATGAACATGAGTCTGAGTAAATTCTGGGAGTTGGTGATGGACAGGGAGGCCTGGTATGCTGCGGTTCATGGGGTCGCAAAGAGTCGGACACAACTGAGCGACTGAACTGAACTGAACTGATATGAATGGGGTGTGGTTAGGAACAGGATAGCTTTGAGGATATTCCAGTAAGAATCTAGAAGGAGAAATGGGCTGGGCAGGCCAGGGGCAGGAACAGGAAGGAAGAGATGAAGGTGGGCATGGTGAGAGCTCAAGTCCTGAGGTGTGGGCAGGCCAGAAGGGTGGACAGGGAGGTGGAAAGGCTGGAGGAGAGCTGAGGGGAGGGCGGTGGGGCAGATGGAGGGACACGGGACCCAGCAACGGAAACAAGGGGGCAGCCCCCATCAGCCCGGCGCACCTCTGCAGCGAGGACAGCAGCTCCCCGGCTCCGTGACCTGGAGCGGGCAGGACAGGGGTGGGCAGTGCTGCCGCACACAGCTGACCTGGCCGGCCTGTGGGAGAGGCAGGCTCAGTGGCCTGCTCCCCCCGCCCCCAGCCCCTCGGCCACCTCCCTGCCACACCTGACAGAGACAGCGCTCACAGCTGCCTGTGGGCCCCTCGAACTCCTCCCCGTCCTGGTGCTCCTGGCCCTGAGAGAGGCAGCCTGTGGGCGACACGTGTCCTGGGTGAGGGTGCAGGGTCGAGCCACCTTGCCCGGTCCCACCTCAGGCCTGGCAGAGAGGGAGGGAGGAGGGGCAGAGAAGCGCGTGGGGGCAGGCGTGTGTGCTCACTGTGGCACATGGGGCAGAAGCAGGGTCCTGAAGACGGGCGAGGGCAGAGAGCTGGAGGACACGGCTTCTTCTGGCAGCGCATGGAGCCTTCCTGGGGGAGAGAGGTCGCCCGGCCACATCCCGACCCCCGTATCATCACACCCTCAAACAGGGCTGCACACGGCCCCTCCGTGGGGAGTACCTGTACTGACCCCCTCCCCTGGCCCCGGCAGACCTGAACCCAATCCTGCTCCCAGTGGATGTCACAGGCAGAGTGCAGCCCGGGAGGAGGAACAACCTTTTTTTCTTGCCAGAGAGGAGGATCAAGGGATGAAGGGTTCCCAAGCCCCCAGAGGGCCACCTCACCTGGCAGGTGCAGAGCGAGCAGGTGGGGTCTAGTGGGTCAGGAAGGGTCTCTCCAGGGGCAGCAGTGACGCCATGATAGAGGCATCCTGGGAGAAAAGGGAATGCAGTGGAAGGGGCTGCAATCAGCGGAGCCTTCCACCCACCCACTCACACACACACACACACACACACACACACACACCGGGCCACACACCACAGCCGGGCCTGGGGTCCTCTACCAAAGCTTAGCTACAGTCCGAAAGGGAGAGGTGAATGGCTGGGAAGGGGAGGGACGGGAGGAAAGACTTCGGCCAGACCACGGTGGAGAGACTTGTGTGCGTGAAGCGGGGGAGGACAGAGTAAGATTGCAGAGCACAGGCCAGGGTGGGAGGCGGATGTGAGGGAGGGGCACCTGGAAATGAAGGTGGGCTGGGCTTGGGAGGGTGGATGAAGGAAGCCAGGAGGGAAGGAAGGTGCTGGGCGTGTTGGGTGATTCAAGGGCTGTGGGAATCACTGAACGGCTTCTAGCCTCATGACATGTTTGAGGGAGGCAGGGTGACAGCCAAAAGACGTGAAGGTTTGGCCACACAGACCTTCTGCGTATTTGGTGAGTACGACAGTCAGCGTGAGGTGACAGCAGAGACCCAGAGGAGGCTGAGAATGGGGTGAGGAACCCAAGGAGAATCCAGGGTGTGGGCTTGCTGTGAGGCTGTCTCAGGGGAGGGTGACAGTGACCAGACCCACTGACAGGGGCAGTGGGAGGGCAGGTCTACCCTGGCAGGTCGGGCAGCAGTGCCCAGCTCGGGTGAGTGGGTGGCTGCAGCCCAGGGGCTCACAGGGCCGGCGGCCACAGGTCACGAAGCCTCCGAGGCAGGTACACAGGTTGCAGGGCTCGCGGGGATCTGGGAACTCCTGGCCACTCAGGTAGGACTCCCCCAGATACTCACAGCCTTCAAGAGAGAACAGGGAGGCCAAGGTGGAGGAGTGGAAATCAGAGAGGAGACCGGTCATCTGACTCTGAGCTTGGACCTGGCCTGAGTTCAAGGGCTCAAAGGGCACCTGGGGGCAAGGGGCAGGGCTAAGTGCTGGCAGTGGAGGGGGCTGTGCAGGGGGGTGGATGGACTGGCCAAAGGACAGACTTTCTCCCCTTTGGTCTGCAAAGAAGCCCCCTGTGCAGTCTATAGGGAAAATCCACCTAGAATTTAGTCCAGGGCTTTTTTTCTTATAATAATAAATATCTTTGACCCATACCAGGGCAGTAAATTGGATGGCATCACTGAGTCTATGGACATGAGTTTGAGAAAGCTCCGGGAGTTGGTGATGGACAGGCAAGTCTGGTGTGCTGCAGTCCAAGGGATTACAAAGAGTTGGACATGACTGAGTGACTGAACTGAGGGCAGTAAAGGGGCTTCCCTCGGGGCTCAGATGGTAAAGAATCTGCCTGCAGTGCAGGAGACCTGAGTTTGACCTCTGGGTTAGGAAGATCCCCTGGAGAAGGAAATGGCAACCCACTCCAGTATTCTTGCCTGGAAAATCCCATGGACAGAGAAGCCTGGCAGGCTACAATCCATGGGGTCGCAAAGAGTCGGACATGACTGAAGTGACTTAGCATGCGCTCTGGGCAGTAAAGAAGACTTTGAGCCTGCCCTCCCAGCCCACCCCCCAGTCCCTTCCCCTCACCATCACAGGCAGGGCAGCAGTCACCCTGGGCAGGGAAGGGGCACTGGGCAGGTGCACAGGCCCTGGGCTCACAGCTGATGCTGCCCTCCCAGCAGAGGCAGATATGACATCTGGCAGTGGGCGAAGGGAAGCGCTCCCCGCTGGTGAACTCCTTCCCCTGGTACAGGCAGCCTAGTGGGACAGGTGAGAGGCTGGGGGCTCGTGGAGTACCAGGCGCATTACCAGGGCATGCTGCCCTCCCAGCCCTAGAGGCCAAGCCATCCCGGAGACCACCCCCCACCCTGCCAGGCCCTGTGGATCAGGTGGGCACTGTTTCCCCATTTTCTTAGTGAGAACCCCGATGTGGGAGGGGCAGGCCAGGAGGAAGTGGGGAGAGGAGGTGGCATCCTCCTGGAGATAAAGAGGGGCGTGGAGGAAGAGGGGCACCAAGAAGGCGAGGGGTGGAGTTGGAAGAAGGGGGGACAGGGCAGGGAGGGGGATGACCAGGGCGTTACCGTCACAGGAGGGGCAGCAGGGCCCCTGGTGCGGGTGGGTGCAGGGCACGGGAGGGCAGGGCAGTCTCCGGCAGGACACCGAGCCGTCCAGGCAGAGGCAGCGGCGGCAGGGGTCGTCGGGCGGGGAGAAGTGCTCCTGGTGGTGGGCAGGGACCAAGCCCCCTGGCCGGGGGCAGCCCGAGGGGGCAGCTGCAGGGGAGAGCCTCCATCAGCAGGGCTGGGGACAAGCTGTGGAGGGGATCCAGCCTGGAGAGGTGGCGAGGGGCGCAGTGCCTACCTGGGCACCGTGGGCAGCACTCTCTGGGCAGCAGGACCGGCTCTGGGCAGGGCAAGGGTGGGCAGCGGCGCGCCAGGCACTGCACAGTGCCTCCCTGCAGGTGGACCAGTCCAGGGCCAGTTAGCGTAGGAGGTGGAGGAGCCCCCACGCCTTTCCACCCTGATCTTGGCTGACCTTCCTGGTCTCCCCAAGCCCCACCCTCCCTCCCCCGACTCCTCCTCCCATCCGTATGGCAGACTCACCAGACAGTGACACAGACGGCAGGGATCGGAGGGGTGGGGGAAGTCGGCCCCGTTGGGGTACTCTTTCCCACCAAAGGCACAACCTGGAGGAGAGGGCAGCTAGAGGCCCAGGGGAGGCCCTCCTCCCCCAAGGGCACGCTGCCCTCTCCAGACCTAAAGGCCAAGCAATCCCAGAAACCACCCCCTATTCTGCTCGCCTCACCATTGCAGTTGTTCTGGCAACAGACACCAGGCAGCGGGTGGGCACAGGAGGTCCGGGGGCAGAGCCGGGGTTGGCAGTGGGCATGGCCTTCCCGGCACTGGCATTCCTGGCAGGGATCTCGGGGGTGCGAGAAGCGTTCACCGTCCAAAAACACCTGTTTCTCCAGGACGCAGTCTGCACAGTGGGGTGGGGGGTGGGCACGATGGGGGCACAGAGACAGCGCAAGGAGCAGACTGACAGCCCCTCCCGCCTTGAGTCCAGAGCCACTGCAGAAGTGCCACTTAGAAGCTGTCCCCATGGAGTGAGAGGGGGAGGAGGGGCTGTACACACGCAAGGGTATCTCTGTGAGCACACGCGCGTGTGTGTATGTGTGTAGTCCCTTTACCTGCAGGCAGATGTGTGTGCCTCTGAGGGTGAAGAGCTGTAGGGCGAGTGCACGTGCCTGCCTGTGTTTGTGATTTGCGCCCCGCACACTCTCCATGTGGGCAGGGATCAGGGCACACCACATCCCAGCTCCCAGCCTATGGTATGGAAAACTTGAACACTTGTCATCTGAACCCGTCTTGTACAGGTAGTTACACGAGATCCGGGTGTGCGGGCAGTGGAAGAGGAAGTAGTACAAGATGGGAGAGAAGGGTGGGTGTAGTAACATGAAGGACAAACGGATGTCTGCCGTGTCTCCCACCCCTGCCTTGTGAGTTCCGGAGAGTTCCAAGCTGTGTCAGACTGAAAACAATTCAGAAGGCCATTGCTGTCTAAAGTTAGGGTTAAGGTTAGGCCCCCAAGGGGGGGGCTTCCCTGATAGCTCAGTTGGTAAAGAATCTGCCTGCAATGCAGGAGACCCTGGTTTGATTCCTGAGTCGGGAAGATCTGCTGGAGAAGGGATAGGCTACCCACTCTAGTGTTCTTGGGCTTCCCTTGCAGCTCAGCTAGTAAAGAATCTGCCTGCAATGTGGGAGACCTGGGTTCAATCCTGGGTTGGGAAGATCCCCTGGAGAAGGGAAAAGCTACCCACTTCAGCATTCTGACCTGGAGAATTCCATGGACTGTATAGTCCATGGAGTAGCAAAGAGTTGGACATGACTGTGCGACTTTCACTTTCACTAAGGGCCCAAGGGGCCATGGAGTGTTAGAGTCAAGGGTCCCCCGAGCCACACAGGTGCAGTAAGTACATACCTGGGCACCTGGGGCAGCATTGGCTGGGTCCCCTCTGAGGCCTGGCACAGGTTGTGGGAGGGCAGTTGACCAAGGAGCACGTCACGGTCCCATCCTGGGAGCAGGTGAGAGGGCAATGGCGGTGGGTCCTGGGAGGGGCTGAGCCGGGCAGCAGCAAGCCTGGGGAGGTACCTCGCAGTGGCAGGTGTGGCAAGGGTCTGCGTCTGTGAAGTTCTGCCCGTTGGCATACACTTGGCCATGGTAAGTGCAATTCTCACAGCTGGGGCAGCAGGCACCTGGGCAGGGCAGGTGGGTCAGAGCCCTACACATCAAGGTGAACTGGTCAAGGCACAGGGGAGAAAGCTAGCTCAGGGCAGGGCACTCACCCGGGGGCTGGGTGGGGTGCTGGCAGGGGGCTGGGGAGCAGAGCAAAGTCCCACACACAGGTACCCCAGCTTGACAGGAGCAGGTTGTGCAGGGCTGGCCATCAGGCTCCCACTGGACACCCTCAGCAAACTCCTCTCCATCAAGCACGCAGACTACAGTGGTGTGAGGCAGGGAATGGGTGTCACCATGGCAGCCCAGGCACCTCCATCCATCCCTGTCCTTCCCAGACTACCCAGAACCCTTCCCAGGACCCTAGCTTCACCATCCCCACAGCAGCCTCTGAACCCACTCTGGAATGGCTGGTGGACTTAAGGATGTGCCCCCACTCCCTTACTGTGAAGAAACACTCCTGGCTGCTGTGAGCAGCACCCTTTCATGGTTGTTCCCTGCCCCGTCCCCCAATACACACACCTGAGCAGGGCTCGGGGCCAGAGTCAGGCAGGGTGCAGGGCATGCCTGGGCACTCACGCTCCTCGCAGGAGACTTCACCAGCCTAGGAGGGAGGCTGGGTGAGAGGCCCTCAGGGGACAAGACAGAACTGGGATGTGAGACAGCAGGACTGCCTACCTGGCAGGAGCAGTGGGCACAGCGGCCACTCTCTTGGAGCTGGAAGGTCTCCTGGTTCTGATACTTGTGTCCCTGGTACTCACAGCCTGGACAGGAGGACAGAGGGGCAGGGGGACAGGGCTGGGGGCTGATGGGGAAGCCTCACCACACCTGAGGCCTCCACCACCCCTCCATCCTGATAAGGACAGTCACACATGTCCTCCAGGAAGCCCTGCCTGCCAGCCTCCACCAGCCCCCAGGTGCCCAGCATGCCATGAGGTGAGGAGAGAACTCATCCCTCACCCTTGGTGACAGAGCTTAGGTTGGTTCAAGGGGGCTTCTGTAGGTTCGGTAGAGGCAACCACCCCCACCCCCAGACCCAGAGCCTCTCCTGGGGCAGTGGCTAGCCCTCCCCCTGGTGACTGGAGCCCTCACTCACTGTCACAGACAGGGCAGCACTCCCCCGGGGTCCTGCCTGGGTGTCTGCAGGGCGTGGGTGGGCAGGGTGGAGGCTCACACTGGACACTCCCATTCTGCCAACAAGGCCTGGTCAGCATGTGAGAGGCAGGCCCAGACGCCAACCCCTCCCTACCGGGCAGCCACACTCACGACACAACGGCAGCGCGAGCAGGGGTCCCCAGAGCCCAGGGGCTCCCCGCTGCGGTAGTCCCGCCCATTTAGGAAACAGCCTGTTGGGAAGACGGTGCCTGAGACCCTCCTCAGGGCCGTGTGCCAGTCAGTGTCCTGATCTTCTCAGGAGGCCTGTGATAGGCTGTCCATCCGCTTTCCGATCCCCCGACCACCTGCTGACTCACCATCACACACCGGGCAGCAGGTGCCCGGGAGGGGCCGGGCAGGGTATGGGCACAGATTGGCACATTCCCGCTGGCGGCACCGGATGTGGCCTTCCTGTGGGGGACAGAGGAAGGGGCTATCAGAGCGCAGCCAGGTAGCAAGATAGCCTTCGAGTCCTAGCTATCCATTAACTAGATGTTGTTATGAGCAAATTGTGTCCCCCTTCATATTCTTATGTTGCAGTCCTAACCCCATCAGAATGTGACCTTATTTGGAAATAGAGTCGTAGCAGATGTAGTCACATAAGATGAGGTGAGACTGGAAGGGGGTGGTCTCTGATCCAACGACTGGTGTTCTTTTAAAAAGGGGAAATTTGGACACAGACACACACAGGGAGAGCAGCATGTGGGGACAAAGGCAGAAGCCACAGGGTGCCAAGGATTGCCATCCAGCCGCCAGAGCTGGAGAGGGGCCTGGAACAGTCTCCCTGACAGTTCTCAGTCAGAACCAACCCTGCCAGCACCTAGGTCTTGGACTTCTGCCTCCAGAGCCATGAGAGGACCAATCTCTGTTGTTTAAGCTACTCTTTGTGGCACTTTGTTACTGCAGCCCTAAAAACAAATACAGATGTATAACCTGGCATGTCACCTAAAGTTCTCTGTGACTCAGTTTACTCATCTGGAAAAAAAAGAGAATGATCCTATTTGCAGGAATAGAAATGCAGACGTAGAGAATGGACTATGGCACGAGGGAAGGAGGTAGGGGAGGGGAGGAGCTGGGAGAGTAGCGCTGAGATATATGCACTACCATGTGTAAATAGCTAGCTGATGGGAAGCTGCTGCGATAGCACAGGGAGCTCAGCTCGGTGCTCTGTGATGACCTAGAGGGGTGGGAGAGAGGCTCAAGAGGGAGGTGACATGTGTATATGCATAACTGATTCTAGTCTAGTCAAGGCTATGGTTTTTCCAGTGGTCATGTATGGATGTGAGAATTGGACCATAAAGACAGTTGAGCCCTGAAGAATGAATGCTTTTGAACTGTGGTGTTGGAGAAGACTCTTGAGAGTCTCTTGGACTGCAAGGAGATCCAACCAGTCCATCCTAAAGGAAATCAGTCCTGAATATTCATTGGAAGAACTGACGCTGAAGCTGAAACTCCAATACTTTGGCCACCTGATGGGAAGAACTGGCTCATTGGAAAAGACGCTAATGCTGGGAAAGATTGAAGGCAGGAGGAGAAGGGGACGACAGAGGATGAGATTTTGGATGGCATGAGCAGCTTGATGGACATGAGTTTGAGTAAGCTCCAGGAGTTGGTGATGGACAGGGAAGCCTGGCATGCTTCAGTCCATGGGGTTGCAAAGAGTTGGACACGACTGACTGACTGAACTGATAGCTGATTCACTTTGTTGTACTGCAGAAACCAACAGAACATTGTAAAGCAATTAAACTCCAATAAAGAACTTTTAAAATAATGAAATAAAAAAAGTTTTAAGGAGACAATAATAGTGCTGTCCTCACAGCCTTGTATGGGCATAAGATAAGTATGTGGTGTGGCATCCCTCTCCAGAAGCTGACACTTAACAAACACACAGCTGCTACGACTCCCCACGGTCTTTCCCAGACAGACCCAGTCCCTGGAGTTCACACCTATACCTGGCTCGCTACCTCCAGCCCCATGAGTGTCTCTCACAGGTGGGGTGGGCATGTGGGGTGTCCATGTGAACAGGGCGGGGAAGCACATGGTAACAAGGGGGTGGGTGCACCATGGCCTTCGCAGTGGAGTCCTTCGTCCTTGCTGAGCTGCCAGGAAGCTCTGTGGCTCTGGCTTCAGCCCTCTGAATCATAGCCTTACTTGGCGTGCACCCTGCCTGGACGTGAGGCCTTCGTGTCTCTGCCTTTCTCCCCCAGGCTTTGCCCTGACTCTTCCCTATATCTGGTGTCTTAGTCTATTCAGGCTTCTGTAGTAAAAATCCTGTAGTCTGGGTGGCTTATAAACAACAAAAATTTCTCACTGTGTGGGAGGCCAGGGAGTTCAAAATAAAGGTGTTAGGAGTTTCGATGTCTGGTGAGAGGCCTGTTCCTGCTTCAAGCATGAGTGCCTGCTAAGTTGCTTCAGTTATGTACAACTCTTAGAGATGCTTTGCACTGTAGCTTGTCAGGCTCCTCTGTCCATGGGCTTCTCCAGGCAAGAATACTGGAATGGATTGCCATGCCCTCCTCCAGGGGATATTCCCAGTCCTGCTTCATAGATGGCTGTCTTCTTGCTTGCATCCCCCACATGGTGAAAGGGGCAAGAGAGCTCTCTGGGGTCTTTTTTTATTTTTGGCTGTACTTGCTGTGCTCTGTGGCACACACAATCTTAGTTCCCCAACCAGGGATCAAACCTGTGCCCCGTGCAGTGGAAGTACAGAGTCTTAACCACAGGACCACAGGGAAATCCCTCTGGGGTCTTTTTTTTAATATATATAAATAAAGGCACTAATCCCGTTCATTACTTTGCCAACAAAAGTCCATCTAGTCAAGCTATGGTTTTTCCAGTAGTCATGTATGAATGTGAGAGTTGGACTATAAAAAAAGGCTGAGTGCCGAAGAATTGATGTTTGTGAACTGTGGTGTTGGAGAAGACTCTCAAGAGTCCCTTGGACTGCAAGGAGATCAAACCAGTCCATCCTAAAGGAAATCAGTCCTGAATATTCATTGGAAGGACTGATGCTGAAGCTGAAGTTACAGTACTTTGGCCATCCGATGAGCCAACTCTTTAGAAAAGACCTTGATGTTGGGAAAGATTGAAGACAGGAGAAGAAGGGAATGACAGAGGACAAAATGGTTGGATGGCATTATCGACTCGATGGACATGAGTTAGAGCAAGCTCTGGGAGATGGTGATGGACAGGGAAGCCTGGTGTGCTGCGGTCCATGGGGTCAAAAAGAGTTAGACCCCATGGATCGAGCAACTGAACAACAACAAAATCCCAATCATGAGGGCTCTACCCTCTAGAAGTAATTACCGCCCAAAGGCCCCACCTCCTAATACCATCATGTAGGGGTTAAAATTTCAACATATGAATTTGAGGGGGGCACACAGACATTCAGTCTATAGCACCTGGAGTGTCCCCCCATTCCTCCCTGCCCAAATCTTACTCACTCATTCAGACCTAAGTAAACACCACCCCACCCCGAAGTTTTTCTAGATCTGTGCTGCCCAATAGAAATAGAACACAAACCACATATGTCATTTAAAGTTCCCTGGTAGTCAAAATTCAAAAAGAAAAAGAATCAGATGGAACTAAATGTTAACATTATATTCCACTCAAACCAATGTATCCAAGAAGTTATTTCAACATGTAATCAACATGAAGTGTTAATGAGACATTTTATGCATCTTTCTCTCGTAATTCGTCTTTGAAATCCAGTGCATAGTCTACCCTTAAAGCCCATCTCAAACAGGACGGTCACATTTTGAGGGCTCAGTGTCCACACGGAGTGGCTCCTGCTCAGACAGCAGGGCTCTGGACATCTCAGATCAACTGTATTTCTCCGTCCCTGGAGTTTGTGCCCCCGTCACATCCTGTCTGCCCAGCCTCACTCCTCCTGTAACCTGAAGTGCCTTGTTTGGGTTCACAAACATGCTGCCCACCTACTGTGCTTGGAACTGGACATACGGGCACGACCCCTTCCCCAGCCTCACAGCCTCCAGAATTGGGTCTCTTCCATCTCTGTCCCCTCACAGTGCCTTTTGGGATGTGTTCAGTGGAGTGAAGGAATGAATCTGGGTGACCCGGGGTCGGGTAGTGGTGGGGACAGCCCCAGAGCAGCACGGGGACTCACCAGGCACTGGCAGATCCGGCAGGGGTCCCCAGGGGTGGTCCACTCTTGGCCATGCTCCCAGTGAGAACCATTTTCTGTGCAGCCTTGAGCTGGGGGAGACAGGCAGAGAGAAGCCTGGTGGAAATTTCAGCCAGACCCTCCCTCCTCCACATGCCCTCTGAGGGTCCTCCCCAGACCCTAAACCCCACCAGATCCTGCCTCTGCCTGGACCCCTTGTCCCAGCTTCCCAGCACCCCAGGCAGGGTCAAGCCCAAGCTCCTCAGCCTGATTTTCTAGGTCTTCGAGGGCCAGCATGGCCACGCCCACCTGTCTCTGCTCTGCCCCCCACCTCTCAGTGTAAGCCACGCCCACCAGCCTGCGCCTTCCCAACCAACACACACCTACCTCACATGGAGTGTCAGTCCCAAACGGCCCTCTCTTCCTGGCATGCCCTCTGCCCTTCACCTAGCGAACTGCTCTTTAGCCTTGAGGTTCAGTCCGGACCCACCACCCCCAGGACGCCCTCCCTTCCGTGCCCAGGTTGGACGAGGTCTCCACTAGGTCTCCTTCCTCTGAGTTTCTATAGTATCTGCGTGGAATTTAATCCCGCCTTTGCCAGTCCTAGTTTGTGACTCAGTGTCGCCCTCTAGTGGTCTGCCTCGAGGGTCCACGGGTGTCTTTGCACAAAGCAGGTAATTGTCAATGTTTATCGAGGTATATACAGTATCATTATCCCCCTCTTACAGATGGGGAACTGAGGCACGGAGTAACTCTCTCAGAGGCACACAAGCGCTAAGTGACAAGGGTAGAACTTGGAGCAGGTGTGGTCAGGCGCGGCTCCCCCGCTGACGAAACCCCCAGGTCAGGGGTCTGTAGAGTGAGCTCTGGGTTGATGAAACAGCCTAACAGCCCCACCTGGAGCTCCACCAGGGAAGGGGCAGGGGCTCTCACCTTGGCAGGTCAGGCAGCAGTGCCCAGGCCTCAGGACTGGCTTGGGGCAGGGGGTGGGCGGGCACTTCGTGGGCACGCAGCGAACCAGGCTCCTCTGTAACACACCCACAGCTGTGCTGCCTCCGGCTCTGGCTCCCAGAGAGAGCAGGCTGGGCCACAGGGCGGGGATGGAGGGAGGATCTCTCTGGCACCAGGCCTCGGGAGGTATGTGAGGGGCTGAAAGTGTGGCAGGTGCGGCCCGGAGCAGGCGCGGGTATCCCAGGAGGAGCAGGGCCCGGGCAAAGGTGCGGGGGACTCACCAGGCAGGAGCACTGGAGACAAGGGTTGGAGCTGGACCGGAAGTTGGCCCCTTCCTCGTAAAGCTGCCCCTCATATTCACAGCCTGGGGAAGATTGCCAGAAAGACAAGCTAGTCAGCAGAGAGCAAAGTGGGTGGTCATCACCCAGGGGAAGGCATGACCCCAGGTAGGTATGGAACCCTCTGGGGCTGAGGCCAGGGTGAGGGGGTAGGCAAGACAAGGGCAGGTCACCTGGCCGGCAGACGGGGCAGCACTCCCCAGGTGGGGTGTAGCTCTCCAGGCAGTTGAGCTCTGAGCATGAGGGCCCCTGGCACCGCACTGTCCCTGCCTGCAGAACAGACACTGAGCCCTCCTGCCTTCTCCACTGCCCAAGCCGAGTGGAGGCCTAGACAACTCCAGGGCTCAGTGCCAGGGTGGCAGCAGCAGCCCTGCCTGGCCCCCAGGTCAGGCTTAGCACTGCCAGGCCTGGGGTATGCCGGACAGCAGGGATGTAGCTGGTAGTTGGGGCCAGGCTCTGATTCCCTTACCTGGCAGGTGCAGATAACACAGCGCTCCAATTGCCACGTTTCCCCATCCCTGTAGCCTCCAGGGCAGCCTGCAAAACCAGGGCCAGGCCCCAAGTAAGGGACCCAGCGAATTGGGGCAAAAGACAAGGACGTGACATCAAAGGGGCACTGTTTGGGTGAGAATCAGATTTGTATATTTACTACAACATTTCAGCAGATGGCAGTATAGTGTCTGACTCTAATATCAGTAGGCCCATCATTTTACAACACATGGAAGCAGTGAGGGAAGAGTGACTTTTTAAAAATTTCACCAAAGACATCATCAGTTCAGTTCAGTCGCTCAGTCATGTCCGACTCTTTGCGACCCCATGGACTGCAGCACACCAGGCCTCCCTGTCCTTCACCAACTCCCAGAGCTTGCTCAAACTCATGTCCATTGATGATGCCATCCAACCATCTCGTCCTCTGTCGTTCCCTTCTCCTCCTGCCTTCAATCTTTCCCAGCATCAGGGTCTTTTCAAATGAGTCAGCTCTTTAAGACATAATATGGGCTAGCAATGGCCCTGAGGCACCATTTATCTTACAAGCTGTGTGCGTGCGCATGCAAGCACGTGTGTGTGTGTGTGTGTGTGTGTGTGTGTGTCCCTTTTCACTGAGATCTAATGACTCCAAACACATTACTCCTCATCTCATCTTGGCCAAGACTTTCAGGCTACATTGCCAGACCTCAACCAGTGCCTGGACCCCTGACCCACCTTTCAAACTACCAGCTGCTATTCTTCCTGCAGTATGGTTGCCAGATTAAAATATAGAACACTCACTTAAATGTGAATTTCAGATGAACAACACAAAATTTTTTAGTATAAGTACACCCCAAATATTGCACAGGACATACTTAAAAATATGTGCTATTTATCTAAAATTCAAATATAACGGGGCATCCTGTTTTTATTTGCTGAAGCTGGAAACCTTATCTTCCTAACTATGAGCTAGTAACACTTCCCAGCAGTCACTGCCTCCACTTCCGCCCAGCTCTCTTCATGTCACTGGCCCATGGCCTTCCTAGTCTCCTAAAGCTCGGAGTCCACTGTTCTATGGCATACAACCATGTTCCTTAGAAACAACCTTTCTTCTGTAGCCTACTGTCATCTCTGGCTCCATGCCCAGACCACTGGGCATGTAATAACCCCCTACCTGGTCTTCCTACATCTAGCCCATACCAGATGAATATTCCAAAAATGCCTCTTGGAACATGCCACACTCCAGCTCTGCAGCTTTCAATGGCTCCCATTGTCCACAGAAGAATGTCCAAACTGCAAGGCTTATAGCAGCCTGTTCCCACTGGCCTTCCCAGGCTGATTTGCTGTGACACACGTCTCCGCATTCTGGTGTGCAGAGGACCCTCCTTCTGTGGAAACCCCACTCTTCCTTGAAGACCCAGCTTGGATGACGCGTTGTCCATAGAGCCCTCCCTGCCCTCTCCTCTGGCAACTGGCCACTTACTACCTTTCTCTGCTTCCTCTTAATCTGTTCACTAGCTCTTAAATCTTGTATTACACTAGCTATGTAAATTCATCTTCTCACTAGATTAGAAGCTCCTGGAGGGAAGGAAGAAGATCATGTCAAGCCTTTGGCTCAGTCCCAGGCCAGAGGCAGCATTTGCTGACTTGCACTTCGCTTCCAAACTCCCTAAACCGGAGCAAGCAGGCGGGCACCCTCTGGGCACATAGCAGGGGGCAGGACAGGCTTGGGGGCCCTGGAACCAGTGTGGGAAGTGCGGCTGGGGCAGACAGGAAGCTGAGCGGGCTCACAGTGTGGGCAGCATGCTCCTGGCTCTTGGCAGGGTCCTCTCGGGCATGGCTTCTGGGTGCAAGTTACAGCTCCTTCCTGTGGGGAAGCAGGTGATGGAACTCTGGAGGGTGGTCCTTCAGAACTGAAACCTCCCCCCAGGCTGGGACCCACCGGAGGAGCAAGAGGCTGAGCGGGCTCAGAGTCTGCAGGCTGCCCTTGGCCCAAGGGCAGACAAGGGACATCCTTCCCCCACCCCCATCATCTCCTGCCACTCTCAACCCTTGGAAACCAGCGCTTTCAAGAGCCAGCCACATCTCCAGAGTAGGGAGATCCTGGGAAGGGAACAGAGGGCTTCCTATGGAGGGGTGAATAAGGGAAGGCTGGAGGAAGGTGGAGCCAAGCAAGGGAGAAGAGGCAGGTAGATGACAGGGACAGACGCATGAGTGGGGGACACTGAGTGTGCACAGGTGAGGAGTGGGTACAGGAGGATAAGAACCCCTCTGTGTGTGTTGCAGGGGTTGAGCTCCAGAAAGCACAACAATTCAGAATCAACTGAAGGCTGCCAGAGGCAAGGCTTGGAGGGATGGCAGGCAGAACGCCCCCCTTCTAAACATTCTGCACACCAGCTGCAGCGACAGGCAGCTGAGGTGAGGGGGACAGGGATGGGGTGTCCCAGGGGCCCGTGAGAACTCACCAGGCAGCGGCAGATGGTGCAGGCATCTGGGGTGAAGGTCTCCCCATTGCCATAGGCCTGACCATTGTGGCTGCAGCCTAGGGAGGACACGGTGCTGTCACTCGGGGCCATCTCCAGGCCCCAGGGTGGTGCCCGCGGGCAGGCAGATGGCACTCACCGTGGCAGCGGGCCAGGCTGGGCTTGGGGACACAGTTTGCAGCCCCGTCCTGGCAGACGCAGGCTGTGCAGGCGTCGGGCTCCCAGCGAGCCCCCTCGGGCCAGGCCCGGCCCAACCCCCAGCACTGGGGGGAAGCCGGGTGGCACTCACAGGACTCCAGCTGCGTCACCCTGCCCTGCAGGTCCTTGTTCTGGGGAAGAGGTCGGGGTGGGAGGCACTGGTTCAGCCTCCCCCACCGTCTCCCACAGTGTACGAAAGCCAGGGCAGGATGAGAAGGAAACTTGATGGAGCAGAGGTGGGCCCACCTCCGGGCAGCATCCCCTCAGACAGCACCAGTTCTCACGGCCTGGGGTCTGGACGGGCTCCCAGAGGAGCATGGGCCCCCAGTCCTCTTCTTTAGACAAAAGGGGACCCAGTCCCCATTACCCAACAGTTAAAGACCTTAATCCATCCAAAATTTTCCCTGACAATGTCTTATATGAAGTAGGCACTCCATAATGTCCACCAAGTACATGAAAGAAAATGAAAATCTGGTCAGATACCTGGAGGTCCTTCTCGTGTAAGAAAGAACCAATGTTAACTGTTCAGATAAGAGCCTTTCTATGTGCATTTAAAACAAAACTCTGTTTCAGGGTCCCACAAGCTCCCCTTCCCTCCTTTCTTCCCACTACGCCAGGCCTGCCCTGCCCCTTGCACACCCAACCACCTTCAATGGTACCTGTTCTCTGAGCTCCGTGACCTCTGCCTCCAGCCTTTCCAGCTGCTCCTCCAGGGGGCGCCACCATTCCTCGGGGACCCCAGCAGGGGCTGAGGAGTGGGCTGGCCCCTCTGACTGGTAGTCCTGGATGTCAGCAAGGCCAAGGGGCTCCCTGGAGATGGCCCCACCTGAAGGCACAAGAATCCAGGGAGGGCCTATGGGTGAGGGGCTAGCAAGGATATTGGGTTTGTCTTCCCAATATCAGTCCTATATCCCACCCTTGTCCACCTGCCAAACCCACCGTCCTGGGAAGGAAAAATGGTCTGTGAGGGGCTGGAAAGCATTGGAGGAGGAGGAGGGTGCCCTGGGTGGACAAAAGTGACCCAGACCAGTTTTCCCAAGTAAAGCTATGACAAACCTAGACAGCATATTAAAAACAAAGGCATCACTTTGCTAAAAAAAAAAAAAAGTCTGTATAGCCAAAGTTATGGTTTTTCCAGTAGCTGCGTAAGGATGTGAGAGCTGGACCATAAAGAAGGCTGAGCACCGAAGAATTCATGTTTTTGAAATGTGAGGCTGGGAAAACTCTTGAGAGTCCCTTGGACAGCAAAGAGATCAAACCAGTCAATCCTAAAGGAAATTAACCCTGAATATTCACTGGAAAGACTCATGCTAAAGCTGAAGCTCCAATAATTTGGCTACCTGATGAGAAGAGCTGACTCATTGGGAAAGACACTGATGCTGGGAAAGATCAAAGGCAAAAGGAGAAGAGGGTGGCAGAGCGTGAGATGGTTGGATGGCATCACCGACTCAATGGACATGAGTTTGAGCAAACTCCGGGAGATGGTGAAGGACAGGGAAGCCTGGTGTGCTGCAGTCCATGGGGTATCAAAGAGTCAGACACAACTTACTGACTGAACGACAGTAACAAGAACCTCAGGCAGGTATAAGCCCCAGGGAACCCAGCTCACTGGGAGCCTGGGGGAGGATACAGACCAGGTTTCCCTGTAGTCTGTTCTGACTCTGCAGGGGTCCCGTCATCCAGCTTCATTCAGACCAGGGTCTTTGCCAGGGACAGCATGGGGAACTGACATGTCATGCTGGGAGGGCCCACAAGTCAACACAGTCAGCAGGAGAGGGAGACAGACCAGTGAAAGATGGGCCTGCTTTCAGGGACCTGGGGTCTGTGAGCAAACCCCGCCTCCATCTGCTTGGCTTCATCTTCAGAAAGGACACCGCTTCTGGGCACAGCAATGGGCAACTCTCCCCCCTGCTGTCACACCCAAGCCTTGCCACTCTTTTCCAGGCCTATGGCAGAGGGGCTTGGCAACCCACACTGGGCAGGGTGTGCTCCAGAAAGTAGGATGTGGCTGCATTTCTTAAAGGGTTTGGGGAAAGTGCTGGCAGGGCCCCTACTAGCTTTCAAGGCTCCATCAGAATGAAGACAGCCTGTCCCGGGTTCTAGATGACACTGGGTCCTGGGAGAGGCTGGGGAAGGCCACTTTTGCCTCACTTTGATCTCTATTCCACAATCAGGAAAATAAAGACCATGCAGATGGGGATCGTCTGATTCCAGGCTTGGTTCCCAAACATCATCCCTCCTCTGGGTGAGGTGGGCAGGGCAGCAGAGGGTCTGGAGCGGGAGGCGGGTGAGGAGAAGAAAGGGGAGGAGGGAAAGGGAAGAGTCCTTCCTCAGAGGCATCTCATTAGTGAGGCTGGCCTGGGTGGCTGAAAGAGCTTTTGGTGAACGTTAGTCCAAGGAAGCAAGGGCACAATGTCGCTCACTCCCCAGCCGCCTGACTGCCTCCACCAAAGTGGGTTGGAGAGTCTAGTCCAAAACCTATATTGTCTTCTTTTGTCCAAATCTGCTTTGTCCTGGGTTCCTTGGCTTGGTTAACGCCACCTTTGTGGTGCGTGCTAAGTTGCTTTGGTCGTGCCTGACTTTGCGACCCTGTGGATTGTAGCCCACCAGGTTCCTCTGTCCATGGGATTCTCCAGGCAAGAACACTGGAGTAGGTTGCCATTTCCTCCTCCAGGAGATCTTCCTGACCCAGGGATAGAACCTGCATCTCTTAGGTCTCCTGCATTGGCAGGTAGGTTCTTTACCACTAGCGCCACCTGGGAAGCTCGATGCCATCCCCACCTACCTAGAAATCTGGGGCTCAGCTGCCCTCTTGGTACCCCTCCCAAACCCCATCAGTCTCTGGTCTCAGCCGGTTATCCCCTCACCCCATCTCCCCAGCTCTGCTCCTCTCCCCTCTCATCTCCACTCTGGAGGCTGAAGTCTCCTTGCCTCCAGCTGCTCCTCTTCTCTTGGCACAGTTGCTTTAAATCCCACATCTGAAGGTGCCCAGCAGCAAATCCAAATGTGACCTTTCCCAAGTGCCCATTATCTTTTCAGCCCACTCTCCTACCCCCCAACAAACCTTGGGCAGGGTGTCATCACTTGGAATGGCTCTCTGTCCTGGTGTGGTATCTAGCTCCCTTCCCGGCCCCATGAAGGGTGGCCAAGGGTGGTCCCAGTATCTTATACCCTTCACCTCAGCTCTACACCCCATGCCCCATGATTCCTCCTTTCAGGCCACTGCCTGCCTGCTTAAGCAAACACAGTCAGGGGGTCAGGAGAAGCTGGGGTCCTGTGGGACCCTCAGGGAAGATCCAGCCAGTCCTTTTCCTGGAGAGATCTGCAGAGAAGAGCTCCTGGTTGTTGTGCAAAGCCTGATTCCTCCCCATGGAACTGTCCTCAGCTCCCCTCCCTTCCCCGCGCTGCCCCCCCGCCCGACACAATCCATGCACTGAGCCCTCTACTCCTGCTGGTCCTTCTGGAGGAAAGCCAGACACAGACACTCAAAGCCAGTTCCCATGGCGGACCTTCTTTTTTTTTCCCCTCTGTTCTCAGGACAAATAATTAACTTCAGACTCCCAGATTCCAGGGCAGCCTCTCCCCCACCACTGCCTGCAAGAATTCCTCCCGAGGCCAGAGCAGGAAGCCCCCTCCTGCCCCAGGACCCCAGAACCTCATGTCATAGTCTCTGTGCCGCCGGCACCACGCTGGCTCCTCCACCGATGGGGAGGACTCAGGCTGGCCGGAGAGGCGAACACACTGCAAGGCAGGGCCCCGGGAGGCAGCCCCCCTCCCAGCCCAGCTGTTCCCTCAGACTGGGCTGAGCAAGAGGTAAGGTCCCACCTGGCTGTCCCCAAACCCTCAGCACCCCAACTTACCTCGGCTGGTCCCCGGGGCCAGTGTCCAGCTTGCGAGCTGCAGAATGAGGGACAGCAGGACGGCCACGGCCCTGGCCATGCTCTCCCTGCCTTGCTGACTGCAGTCTTGGCTCAGCAGGCACAGGGAGGCGGGGGTGGGGACACACCAGGCCGCCTCCCACCCAGCCTTTGTTCAGGGAGGGCTTCTGGTGTCTGTCATCCAGGCCTGTGGTGCCTGCCTGCCTGATGGCACCTCCATCCTGACCCCAGCCCCGGCTCAGAGGTGCAGGAGAGTGCCTGGGGGGCCGGAAGCTGGAAGCAAGTGGGGGTGACTTCTCTTGCATAGGGTCCAGGAGCCACTCCTTAAAAAAAAACCCCACAAATTCATCACTCTCAGGCTCTGGGACCGCTGGTCTCCCTGACCCTTGGGTCACTCTGCCACCCTGGGGTTCCCTTCTTCACCTGTGTATAGGAGAAGCAAACTGAGCTGGGTTCAAATCCCAGCTCAGCCAATTCCACGTGCCTGTTTAGGCCTCTAACTTCGTGCCTCAGTTTCCCTATTTGTAAACTGGTCATAATATCTACTTTATAGACTTGCAGTGAGGACTAAGCGAGACTATGGAGATAAGGAATTTAGGGTAGGGTAGTGGCTGGCACAGACTAAGTGCTCGGTAAACAACTGAAAACAAGTGGTGATGCTCCAGGTCTCCAAAGTCAAGGACTCCTGGTTTCCTCCTCCTCCTCTCTTCACCTCTGCATTTCTTTCCTGGACTCTACCCGCCATCCCCATCTACCCTGATAGCCCCAGGTTGGGCCCCAAATGCCAAGACTTTCCTTCCCCAGCCCATTTCCAGATCTTGGGCTCAGGCCTGGCCTGGGGAGGGGGGCGTTGTGAGTCCAGGCAGGGGGCCGGGCTAGGCCCTGGGCTCCGCAGGGGGAGGGGGCCAAAGGGAGGAAGTGAGAGACACTGGTCACGTGGACCGCAAGCCTGGGAAACTCCTCGGTGCAGCTGGGAAGCAGGGGAGGTGGGGATGGGCCCCAGCTCACAGGCCCAGGGACATGGAGGGTGGAGCCACGAATCCCGCCATAGCAGTCTTTGCCCCCCCACCCCCTGCCCCAGCCACAAAAGCCAGAAAACCAGAGCTCCCCACCCTCGCCCAGGACAGGGCTAAAGGTCCCTCTAGCCCACTCGCCAAGCTCCATAAGGGAAAGGTGTGTCTCACCCCCGCCCAACCCCCCCATCCCAAGTGTGGACCCCTGAAAGGTCCCCAGCAGTTGGCAGCAGGGGGCAGGGAGGGCAGCTATGGGCCAGTTCTGAGACCTGGCTTGGCTAAGCCTGGAGCCAGGCTCCTGGGAGCAGAAGAGCACCAGGGCCAGCTGGATGGAAGAGGAACAAGGAAGTGGCAGCTGTGCTCCCACCAGGTTTAAGGAAAGTCTGTCAGAAGCAGGGCCCCGGGAGGCTGCGTGGAGGAGAGGCTAAGAGCAGACTCCAGGTCAGTCTAGAGTCTGATGCTCTCTGCTGTGACCTCAGGCAAGTCGTTTAACTTTCAGTGGCTACTTTTTCTTCTCTGTGGCTCTAATGGCACCCACCTCATCGGTGTGTGAGGGTTAGCAAGTTAACGGCTGGAAAGAGGACTCAGCACAGGGCCTGGCACACAGGCATTAGGTCTTATCGCTTCTCCCCTGGGATGTCGGTCACCCCATCATTCCTGCTTTACAGGTGAGGAGTCTGAGAAGTCAGGTTAGATGCGAAGTCAGCTGAGAAGTCAGGTAAGTCACCCTGGAAGTAAACCATGGAGCCTGGATTCAATGCCAGGCCCTTGGGGCCCCAGGGCCCATACTCCATATCACCACCAGGAGCCCAAGCACCCGCCCTGGCCACCCCAGCTCCCAGCTGCTTCCTGCTCTGGCCAGCCCCCCACACCCTTGCCCTCCCACCGTGCCCACTCCAGCCCCTCCATCCTCTGTCAGAGCACCTGAGTATCGCTGGAGAACATCCCCACCCTTGGGTGACTAGATTCCCTTCAAATTCATATCTACAAACTTCAGTGGACATGCAACACCGTCAGGAATTCTATTACAGTTCCCTGGTAAGGGGACTCCCTGGTGGTCCAGTGGTTAGGACTCCATGCTTCCATTACAGGGAGCCCAGGTTTGATCCCTGGTTGGGGAACAAAGATCCAACATGCTGTGCAATGAGGCCAAAAATTAAAAAAAAAAAAAAAAATCCCTGGTAAATCCAATCTCCTGTTCCCAGAGAGGAGCATTTCATACCCTTGCCTTCCTTCCTAAATGTTTCAGTGGCCCCACCCTTATCCACTATATGATTTTGGCAAGTTATCAAACCTTTCTCAGCCTCAGGTCCCTCCCCTGTGAAGTAGAGGTAATGATAATACCTCCCTCGTGATTCTTATAAGGGCTGTCTTAGCCTGGGTTCCCTGAAAGCAGAGCCTGAGACAAAGGCTTACATGTGGGTTTATTTTGGAATATGATCCCAGGGAGCAGGAATGAAGGGTGGGAAGGATGGAAAGCTGATACAAGACCGCCTTGTGGAGGAGCTGATCACTGTGTTGGGCATCTGTGTGTCCAATCCCACAGGTCCATCTGTGTGAAAGCAGCTCAGCTGGAAAGAGGAAACACTTTTCCCCTGAGCTAGCCTCACAGGGCACTCACTGCTCCCAGTCAGGTGTGAACAAGTGTTCAAGTGGGCTCCTGAGGTGTCCAGTGCCGTGCAACAGGGAAGTTCCAAAGCAAGATGGGAGCAATTGACAGCTGGGGCCTGAGGCAAGACGCTGCCAGGATGCGTGTTTGCAGAGTTGTGTGCTTTGGAGAATGGATTAAGGTGCAGGTGAGTTGGAGAAGACTCTTGAAAGTCTCTTGGACTGCAATGAGATCCAAACAGTCCATCCTAAAGGAAATCAGTCCTGAATATTCATTGGAAGGACTGATGCTGAAGCTGAAACTCCAATACTTTGGCCCCCTAATGAGAAGAGCTGACTCCTTGGAAAAGACCCTGATGCTGGGAAAGATTGAAGGCAGGAGGAGAAGGGGATGACAGAGGATGAGATGGTTGGATGGCATCACTAACTCAATGGACATGAGTTTGAGTAAACTCCGGGAGTTGGTGATGGATAGGGAAGCCTGGCATGCTGCAGTCCATGGGGTCACAAAGAGTCGGACATGACTGAGCGACTGAACTGAACTGAAATAATTTGCAGAAGAGGTGTCAATGAGACAATGCCTGTAGAAGTCTTTCTATGGTACTTGGCACGTGTTAAGCACCCAAAACATATTATTATTTTTATCGACATCATTGTCATCTCCTGCTGAAGCCCAACCTGAAAAGCTAGTATTAGCTTTCTTTGTCTCCCACCGAAGGTACAGAAACTTCTGGAAAAGTCACTCTATGAAATAAAAACCCAGGAAAGGGTGTTGTTTGGGAGAGGCAGTTGAGTTTCAACCATGACTGATCACAGCCTCTTGGTGCCAGGTATTGAGCCAGATACAGGAATATAGGGATGAACAAATCAGGAACAGCAATGGGCAGAATGCCCTGGGCCAGGCCGAGGGATGTGGGACGTGGCCCCTGGCAGAGGGAGGGGCACGAACACACGACCCTAGGTGCACGAAAATGTCAGGCTTGGAATAAAGGGCTCATATTTCTCCGCTCAGCTAGTGGAACAAGATGCCACCATCCTCACCAAAAACCAATGCTTTCTTGTTTTCTTTAGCCAGGAACTTTCTGGCTAGAGAAACAAGGAATAACTCCGGCCCAGGCTTAAGTCCTTACTCGACAGGGTGTCCCCACGTCTGTGACTCAGCAGGGCTTGTAGGCACAGTAGCGTGTGTAGCTCAGTATGGCAGCAGAAGGGCTCCGGGTCTAGAGTCAGTGAGTCCTGAGTTCAAATCCTGCTCCACCACTTACTGTCTGTGCTGAGTGATCTACCTCTTCCATTCATCCTCCCCCTCCACGCCTTACAGACTGCTTCACCTTGGCTTTCATGCCCTCCGTCTTCCTGTTGGGTGAGCCAAAGAGAGGCACAGGCAGGACCTGCGGGCAGGAGAGGAGAGTGGTTGGGGTATTTCTTCCTGGCCTCCTGCTCACCACACTATTCCTGCCCCTTATCTGCTCAGCCCAGAGGGTGGCAGTGGATCCCTGCTAACAAGTTCCTGGCCCTCAGCATCCCTGGTGATTCTCTTAACCATGTCTGCAGATCTGTAAATGGTCCCTTATTAAACTTCTCTTTAGCTAACCCCTTTGGAGGGGAATTCTCTTTTCTCCTGGGCCTTTAGCTTGTATGCTAACCTTACCACATATACTCTACCTCCCTAAGCCAAAATTTTTCATCTGTAATGCAATACGTGCATACGAGTGCTCAGTTGTGTCTGACTCTTTGCAACCCCATGGACTATAGCCTGCCAGCCTCCGCTGTCCTTGGAATTCTCCAGGCAAGGATACTGGAGTGGCTATTTTCTACTCCAGGGGATGTTCTGGACCTAGGGATCGCACCCACGTCTCTTGCATCTCCTGCGTTGGCAGGCAGATTCTTACCGCTGAGCCACCTGGGAAGCCCCTCCATCTGTAAAAGGAAGTAATAACCACTGCTGTAGGTTGGGAGAGTCCAATGAGGCAATGTACATGTGATGTGTGCCTGACACGTGTGTGGCGCCTGGTACGCAAAAGAACCCAACATAAGTTACTTTCTGTTCCTCCCCTCCTTCTGGTTGTACTGACAAGAGCAGCAGGTTGATTTTCCTCTGGATTTTGTGGCTGGAAGCAAGAGGTTGCTATAAGGAGTGAGGGAGATAGGGATAAGGAAATTGTTAAATTTTGTACTTAAGGCCTTTCAAGTCCGGGGCTTCCCCGGTGGCTTGGTAGTAAAGAATCCACCTGCTAATGCAGGAGACTCAGGTTTGATCCCTGGCTTGGAAAGATCCCCTGGAGAAGGAAATGGCAACCCACTCCAGTATTCTTGCCTGGGAAATCCCATGGACAAAGGAGCTTCGTGGGCTACAGTCTAGGGAATCGCAAAAGAGTTGGACACGACTTATCGACTAAACGACAGCAACCTTTCAAACCACGCCAGTTGTAACAAATGAAGTAAGCCATCACAATGTTATAAAGGCAAGTGCGTCATGACACCTGCTTCCGCCCTTCCTTGCTTATCACTCCCCGCAACGTGACCAATGGTAACAAGGTCTGTTGTTCCACACCCATCCCCTGGCCCACACGACCACATGCAAGCCTGTGAGCATCACATGGTTTCGTTTGGGTGTGGTGCTTGGGAAAAGGCCGTGCAGGATCCCATCTCTCCCCGACCCAGTCTGCCCCTGCAAGTCACCCACTCGCCCCTGAAGCTCCTTTCTTGGTGGTTCCTGTCTCCACCTCCCTATTTACCCAGGACCCTCTCTCCCCACTCACAACATCATGTTCACCCCAGGCAAAGGTTACCCTGACTGAGCGCTGTTTATCACAGATCTGATTCTAATTCCACAGCTGTATCCCACAGCTGGCCACTCCTCTGCCTGATTCAGAATAACTAGGCTGCCAGCCCCTTCCAGAAAGGACTTCTTCTGCCCCTTAAAATGCCTGCAGGTGTCCATCCCACTGTATTCCAGGGATCATGCCAAATCGCAGCATGCCTACTCAAGTACCAATGTCAGCCCCCATACTTGACCGTCACTGCTCACAGGTTAATAGCAGAGTTGGAACTCAGTACTTCCTTTGTTGGATGGAACCTGCTGGGATTTTAGGAGTGTGTCTGTTTTTCTGCTACTGTTTTTTGGTAAAGAGAGACCAGTGCAGTCAGATTGCCTATCTGAACCTTGCCACAGAGCCAGCACCTGGAGCTGGGTAGTACTGGCAGAATATTTCCAGGCACCACACAGGGACCTCGAAGCCACGAGTTTCTCCAGCCTGGAGGGGAGCTTGCCAATCAGCCTTGGGCTGATTGGGGAAACTGGGACTTCCCCAATCTCTTTTTTGACTTTCTTTTTCACAAATAATGACCCATGGGGACATCATTAGGGCATGAAGAAGCTGAGAGGGTGGGGCAAAGAGGAGAGGAAATATGTGTGGCTTCCTGCCTGCAATTTCCTCTTCTTCCCACCCATTTCTCTTCTTCCAATGCCTCATAGTCCTGCTCTCAAGATCCCATAAAACCTCCTCTGCTGGTTCTGGGCAGCACAGTCCAATAGAACTTTCTGTGACAACGGAAATGTTCTATATCTGTCCCGTCCAATACAAGAGCCCCACGAGGCTCCTGGCTAGTGCAATTGAGGATCTAAATTTTTAGCTTTATTTAACTCTAACTCATTTTAATACAAATAGCTTTGTGTAGCTAGTGGCTACATAGCACATATTCAGACTGTAAGGCAACCTTGTGCAAATTAGTGAAAAGGAGAGCTTAACAAGACAGCCTACTCCCTTCCATGGGCTGGAAAGTTTTGTAATAGGTTCACAATGGCAGAGATGGGAATGAGGCCTCCTCAAGCTGTGCAGCACACAGCCCCACGTGGCTGCCATGGCTCCAGGTCCTGTCCCCGAATGGCAGTGTAAAGAAATGTGACTGAATGGTTGCCTCTTGACTTCCTTTGCAGGTAGGAAAGAAGCTGCCCATGCAGACCTTCCCATGAAGGCTGGCCAGAAGAGAGAATCTTGCAGGAGTTTGGGCCAAGACTTGCCAGGGGCCTCTGGACAAAGGCCCTGACCTCACTCAGCACCATAGCTCCACTCCATAGTTTTGACACAAGCAAGATCTTAGGCTGAGGGAGGGGAAATAGCAGCTGTCCACTCCAGGTCATATGAAGAGAGGGGGTCAGAGGGTGAGGGGATGGAGGCCAGTGGGTCAAAACCACAGCTGGGGCCATCTTGAGGCCCCAGATGTCTTGGCATCCAGTATTGATCTCAAACTCCTACTCATCTGGGGCTTTTGGTAACAGCTTTATTGAGATATAATTCATACACCATAAATTCACCTGTTTAAAGTGTACAATTTGATAGTTTAATATATTCACAGAGTTGTGCAGTCATCACTGTGATTAATTTTAGAACATTTATCTATAATAAACCCCACATCCTTTAGCATTTCCCCCACTATTTCCCGCCACCATCCATACCGCAGTCCTAGGCAACCACTCGACTACATTTCTTCTCTATGTGTATGCCTATGCTGGACATTTCATGTAAGTAGCCCTTTGTCCAGCCTTTCATTTAGCATAATGTTCTCATAATGTATCCATTTTGTACCATGTATCTGTACTTCATTCTTTTTTATTGCCAAGTAATATTTCATTGTGTGTATGTGCCATACTTTATTCATCCACTCATCAGCTGATAGACATTTGGGTTGTTTCTGCTTTTTGGCTGCTATGGATATTTGTGTGCAAGATTTTGTGAGGACAGACGCCATAATTTCTCTTGGGGATATTACTGGGCAGGGAATTGCTACAGCATATGGTAACTGTGACTTTAACTTTTTGAGGAACTGCCAAATTGTTTTCAAAAGTTGGCTGCATCATTTCACATTCCCACCAGGGATGTGATAAGTGATAAAGTGAAAGTCACTCAGTCATGTCTGACTCTTTGCAATCCATGGAATGTGGCCTGCCAGGCTCATCTGTCCATGGAATTCTCCAGGCCAGAATACTGGAGTGGGTAGCCTTTTCCTTCTCCAGGGGATCTTCCCATCCCAGGGATTGAACCCAGGTCGCCTGCATTGCAGGCAGATTCTTTACCGTCTGAGCCACCAGGGAAGCCTAGTGATGTATGAGGGTTTTAATTTCCCTACTTCCTTGACAACACTTATTATCATCTGATTTTTTGGATGATAGCCATCTAGTGAATGTGAAGTGGTATTTCTTTGTGGTTTGATTTGCATTTGTCTAATGACTCATCGTGTTGAACATCTTTACATGAGCTTATTAGTCATTTATGTTTCTTCTCTGGAGAAATGTCTATTCAAGTCTTTTGCTCATTTAAAAAATTGAGTTACTTGTCTTTTTATTATTTTTTGTAAGAGTTCTTTATATATTCTAGATACAAGTCACTTATCAGGTATATGTTGCTGCTGCTGCTGCTGCTAAGTCGCTTCAGTCGTGTCCGACTCTGTGCGACCCCACAGATGGCAGCCCACCAGGCTCCCCCGTCCCTGGGATTCTCCAGGCAAGAACACTGGAGTGGGCTGCCATTTCCTTCTCCAAAGCAATGAAAGGGGAAAGTGAGAGTGAAGTCAGTCGCGACCCCATGGACTGCAGCCCACCAGGTTCCTCCGTCCATGCGATTTTCCAGGCAAGAGTACTGGAGTGGGGTGCCATTGCTTTCTCCTATCAGGTATATAGATAGCCAATATTTTTCCCCCATACTGTGGGTCATTTTTATTTTTTATGATTTGTTTTTTTTTAGCAGCACAAAAGTTTTTGATTTTGGTAAAGTCCAGTTTATCTGTTTTTTTCTTTTGTGCCTTGTACTTCTGGTGTCACATTTAAGGAATCATTGCCTAGTATATGGTTGTTGTTGTTCAGCTAACTCATGTCTGACTCTTTTCGACCCCAAGGACTACAGCACGCCAGGCTCCTTTGTCCTCTGCTATCTCCCAGAGTTTGCTCAAATTCATGTCCATTGAGTCAGTGATGCTATCTAATCATCTCATCTTCTGCCAACCCCTTCTTCTTTTGCCTTCAATCTTTCACAGCAGTCTTTTCCAATGAGTTAGCTCTTCACATCAGGTGGCCAAAGTATTGGAGCTTCAGCTTCAGTCCTTGCAATGAATATTCAGAGTTGATTTTCTTTAGGATTGACTGGTTGAATCTCCCTGCAGTCCAAGGGACTCTCTTGAGTTTTCTCCAGCACCACAATTCAAAAGTATCAATTCTTTGGCGTTCAGCCTTCTTTATGGTCCAACTCTCACATCCGTATATGACTACTGGGAAAACCATAGCTTTGAATATAGGCAAGTGTATGGTTAGAAAAATGTATCCCTGTGTTTTCTTGTGAGAGTTTTATAGTATTAGCTCTTCCATATAGGATTTGATCCATTTTGAGTTAGTTTTTGTATATGGAGTGAGTAAGGATCTGTTGTTAGGTACCCATGTTTATAATGGTCACTTTTCTGATGGAATATACTTTCATCATTATAAAATGTCCATCTTTACCTTAAGTTACGTTTTTTGTTTTAAAATCTATTTTGTCTGGTGATACTATAGTGCCTCCAGTTTTCTTATGGCTGCTGTTTGTATGATAAAACTTTTCTCCATCCTTTCAATTTGAATATATTTGTATCTTCCAAGTATCCTTCTTATAGACAGTATTATGTTGGATCTTGTTTTTAAATCTGGTCTGATGATCTCTGCCTTTTTATTGGACTGTTTAATTCATTCACATTACTAATATAGTTGTATTTGCATTCGGGATTTTACTTGTTTTCTAAATATATCATTCCTATTTTTGTTCCTCTGTTTCTCCTAGACTGCCTCCTTTTGTATTAAATGAATTTTTTTTTTTTTGGCCATGCTGCATGGTAGGATCTTAGTGCCCCAGCTAGGGACTGAACCCATGCCCCCTCCATTGGAAGCATGGAGTCTTAACCACTGGACCACAAGGCAAGTTCCAAGTCAGTAATTTCTTGTATAACATTTTAATTATTCCTTTAATGATTTTTTTAAAAAACTTTTTTCTGTTTTCTTAGTGGTTATTCTAGGGCTTCCTTGTGGACAGTTTACTGTCTTCCGTCCCATCCAGGTAAGTTGTCCCCGGGAAAGGTCCTGGCAGAGCAAGTGGGCAGGGGAGCTGCCTGAAGAAAAATGGCCTTAGAGATGGGCCACAGGAGGCAGGACTGAGCCAGGGAGATGGCCACAGGGTGGTGGCCCCAGGCTGCAGTTGTGATGGAGCTTTGTGGGGCTGCACGGACCTCAGATTTTGAGTCAGGGCAGAGGTCCACATTCAGGGAAATGAACATTCTAAGGTCCAGGCAGGACTTACTGGTAGCCCTGTAGTCAGGCTCCCAGGTAGCTGCCCCTGTGGCTCCATCCTGCCCCTCAGATACCTCCCAGTGTGGACCCCTGAGCTGGTCCACAGTTCCCCTCGGCCCCCAGGGACCAACAGGCGACAGGGCTCAGTGGGAATGGTGGCTACCCTCCTTTTCCCCATCAGCTACCAGCCCCGCCTCCCGGGGCACTCAGAGCGTGTGCGGGTCCAAGGCCAGGCGCTGCTCCCCCAACCAGGAGACCCGCTCTGGGGAGCATGGCCGCTGCTCCGCGGATGAGCACACGGGTGCTACTCAGAATGACAGGTCCCTCGGTTTCCTCCCCTCCTCGGCAGCGCCAACGCCTGACTGAGCCCAGTGAACCCGGCCCATGTCCTTCCCCGATGGAGAAGGTGGGGTCTGGGGAGGGAAGGTTTCCGGGGCAGGTTTCCGGGGAAACAGAGGAGGAGCCAGGCCTTTTATCCTGCAGGACCCTCAGGCTCCCCCTGTACCTGATGGCCCACCACGCCCCATCCTGCCCAGCCCGTGACCTCAGCTTGTTTTGCTCAGGGTCCTCTGTAGGGCCCCAAAGTGGGTACTTAGGAAGTAGTCCTTAAAGGCCTGGAAAGGTGGAAATCCTGGGGAAAAGGACCCACCTTGTTCTTAGTGCCGATAGAAACAGACCCCTTCCCATTCATTCTGTCGCCCATTCCTTTTCCCATCTATCATTCATTCATCCAGGAGCTCCCACCATGGAAGAGCTAGGATGGCTGGCTGGCCCTCGGTAGAAGCCTGAGGTAACCATGGGACCAGGGTATGCCCCCAGTTTCCCCAGGAGAGTCCTCCCTTCCCAGCGTTTTGGTTTCTCACCTCTTGCCCCACCATCCTCACTACCCTCTGCTTTTCTCTGCTCTACTTCACTCCCCAAAGCTGCTGGGTCTGTGTGACATGGGGTCCCTTGGCCTCTGAATTCTGGGCGGAATTGGCTAAGGGGAGGCATTGGAAAAAAATAGGAGGACAGGAGGGTGGAACGGATGGAGCCCCCCCTGCTCCCCCCTCCCCCCCCAATCGTGCATGGCCATGGATCCTGGAGGTCAGCCCCTCTGTGGATGGTGACAGTTCCCTACTGATGCTCACCTTGGGGGCCTGGAAGTTTCACGGTGGCTTTGTCAATCCTGTTAATGTGTGCTAAGTTGCTTCAGTTATGTCTGACTCTTTGTGACCCCACAGACTGTAACCCCGCCTATCCATGGATAGCTCCTCTATCCATGGGATTCTCCAGGCAAGAATACTGGAATGGGTTGCCGTGCCCTCCTCCAGGGGATCTTTCCAACTCAGGGATCAAACCTGCATCTCATGTCTCCTGCATTGGCAGGCGGGTTCTTTACTACTAGCGCCACCTGGGAAGCCCAATCTTGTTCATATCTCTGCAAATATTCTAAACTTGCTTCCATTTAATTTTACCTGCATCCTGCCACAACCTCGCCTCATACGCCTCCTATCTGGAGCTGCCCACACTGAGGTGGCCCCTTTTTCTGAGTCCCTGGGGCAGTCGGGGGGCCTGTGAGAAGTCATCAAACCCCAGAGACAGTACTCAGCTTCCTGAGAGCAGGAGGAAGTCAGGACAAGCAGAGGAAGGGTGGAAGAGCCAGGCAGAGGGAAGAAGAAATGGAGAGGGTCGGGGCAATCATCACCCCAGTGTCTGTGTGCTGAGCCTGTTCTTTTACTTTTCTTTTAAAAATTATTTAGAATTTTTATCTAAGACTTACTGAAAGAGTTCTTTAAGGCCTATTTACCATATATAGGTCTTTTGCTTCCATGAAAAGAAAATTACAAGCTAAATACATTTCTTAAGCTATTCCTATTCCTAAAACTTCTTTTTAAAAAATAGTTATTTTTATTTATTCATTTATTTGGCTGTGCTGGATCTTCGTTGCCACATGCAGGATCTTTTGTTGCAGCATGCAAAGTCTTGTGACATGTGGAGCTAGTTCCCTGACCAGGGATCAAACCCAGGACCCCTGCACAGGGAGCACAGTGTCTTAGCCACTGGACCCCCAGGGAAGTCTCTATTCCTAAAACTTCTTGACATGTAGAATTTGGATTTTCTGAGTGCCCTTTTTATTTATTTTTAATGTCCTACATACAATGAAAACTTTTTAGTGTACAGTTCTGAGTTTTGGCATATGCACAGGGTTGTATAACTGTCACCACAATCAGATCAGGATAGAGAACCCTTCCCATCACTTCATATTGCCCCCCCTTGGCAGTCAGCCCCTTCCCACAGTCCCCCATCCACCCACCCAGCTCTGTTCTGTGACCCTACACCTTCTTCTGGGCCTATTTCTGAGGGTGAGGCAACTGGGGAGTGGGCAGCCTCTCTTAGGGGCCATGAGCATACCCCAGCACACACAGGCCACATTTTCTGTACAGACCATCCCCCAAGGCCTGAGCATGAGGAAGGAGGCCCCTAGCAGTCGGCTCCCTCTCCTCTCCCAGTGTTGGGTCGGCAGCTGGAGGTGGGGGGATAGCCCCAGCATGCTCTGGGCTGGCGGAGGGTGGGATCTGCCTGCCTCTCTGGCTCTGCCTACCCCAGGGACTCAGTGAGGACAGCTGGCTGTAGTGAGGCAGCCACCCAGAAACAGCAGAACACAGGATGTACTCTGGGGAGTAGCTGCTGCTATGTTTAAATTATCATCACTTCTGCTGCTGTGTGCCAGGCACTGGGCTAGACAACCCGACCCCCCAACCCCCCTACTGAATAGCAGTTCTTTCCTGACAGTAGGGTGTTAAACCCCTTTACAAACAAGGACACTGAGACTCATAGAGGCTGAATGCTTTGCCCAGGATCAGACAGCTGTGACCTGACTTCAAGGTCTGTCTGACTTTAAAGTGATCAAAGATCACTCATCAGATCAGATCAGTCGCCCAGTCGTGTCCGACTCTTTGCGACCCCATGAATCGCAGCATGGCAGGCCTCCCTGTCCATCACCAACTCCCGGAGTTCACTCAGACTCACGTCCATAGAGTCAGTGATGCCATCCAGCCATCTCATCCTCTGTCGTCCCCTTCTCCTCCTGCCCCCAATCCCTCCCAGCATCAGAGTCTTTTCCAATGAGTCAACTCTTCGCATGAGGTGGCCAAAGTACTGGAGTTTCAGCTTTAGCATCATTCCTTCCAAAGAACACCCAGGGCTGATCTCCTTCAGAATGGACTGGTTGGATCGGGACTGGAATGCAAAAGTAGGAAGTCAAGAAACACCTGGAGTAACAGGCAAATTTGGCCTTGGAATACGGAATGAAGCAGGGCAAAGACTAATAGAGTTTTGCCAAGAAAATGCACTGGTCATAACAAACACTCTCTTCCAACAACACAAGAGAAGACTCTATACGTGGACATCACCAGATGGTCAACACCGAAATCAGATTGATTATATTCTTTGCAGCCAAAGATGGAGAAGCTCTATACAGTCAGCAAAAACAAGACCAGGAGCTGACTGTGGCTCAGACCATGAACTCCTTATTGCCAAATTCAGAGTTAAATTGAAAAAGTAGGGAAAACCACTAGACCATTCAGGTATGACCTAAATCAAATCCCTTATGATTATACAATGGAAGTGAGAAATAGATTTAAGGGCCTAGATCTGATAGATAGAGTGCCTGATGAACTATGGAATGAGGTTCGTGACATTGTATAGGAGACAGGGATCAAGACCATCCCCATAGAAAAGAAATGCAAAAAAGCAAAATGGCTGTCTGGGGAGGCCTTACAAATAGCTGTGAAAAGAAGAGAAGCGAAAAGCAAAGGAGAAAAAAAAGATCACTCATAGTCAGGTTTAAATCCCAGTGCTTCATTTTGCTAGTTGCTGTGTGCCTTTGGGGAAACTGCCTAACCTTTCTGAACTTCGGTGTCTTCATCTATGAAATGAAGATAAAGATAAAATAAACTCAAAATGGATTAAAGATCTAAACGTAAGACCAGAAACTATAAAACTCCTAGAGGAGAACATAGGCAAAACACTCTCCGACGTACATCACAGCAGGATCCTCTATGACCCACCTCCCAGAATATTGGAAATAAAAGCAAAAATAAACAAATGGGACCTAATTAAACTTAAAAGCTTCTGCACAACAAAGGAAACTATAAGCAAGGTGAAAAGACAGCCTTCAGAATGGGAGAAAATAATAGCAAATGAAGCAACAGACAAACAACTAATCTCAAAAATATACAAGCAACTCCTACAGCTCAATTCCAGAAAAATAAATGACCCAGTCAAAAAATGGGCCAAAGAACTAAATAGACATTTCTCCAAAGAAGACATACAGATGGCTAACAAACACATGAAAAGATGCTCAATATCACTCATTATCAGAAAAACGCAAATCAAAACCACTATGAGATACCATTTCACGCCAGTCAGAATGGCTGCGATCCAAAAGTCTACAAGCAATAAATGCTGGAGAGAGTGTGGAGAAAAGGGAACCCTCTTACACTGTTGGTGGGAATGCAAACTAGTACAGCCACTATGGAGAACAGTGTGGAGATTCCTTAAAAAACTGGAAATAGAATTGCCTTGTGATCCAGCAATCCCATTGCTGGGCATACAAACTGAGGAAACCAGAATTGAAAGAGACACGTGTACCCCAATGTTCATCGCAGCACTGTTTATAATAGCCAGGACATGGAAGCAACCTAGATGTCCATCAGCAGGTGAATGGATAAGAAAGCTATGGTACATATACACAATGGAGTATTACTCAGCCATTAAAAAGAATACATCTGAATCAGTTCTAATGAGGTGGATAAAACTGGAGCCTATTATACAGAGTGAAGTAAGCCAGAAAGAAAAACACCAATACAGTATACTAACACATATATATGGAGTTTAGAAAGATGGTAACATATTATGTTAATAGATCACTGAGAGAATAAAATGTTAGCCTTCTGTAGCAAAAAGAGAAAATATGCATTTAAGAGGAGTATTGTGGGTCCCAGGACTTAGAAAGAGTCATTGTATTAAAAAAAAAAAAAAAGAAATGAAGATAGTACATATCCCTGCCTTGCACAGTTGTTATGAGAATCAAATGTGACCCGTGTTTGGTGGATAATGGGTTACACAGTAAATACTTGTCCCTGTCCTGGAAGTCACTGATGGGCCTGGACAAGCTGTCAGGCCATATCGCCTTCCCTGAAGCTTTGGAAGTGCTGCTTCAGAAGAAAGGGAGGAGGATAGGCTGAAAGAAGTAGGGGAGGATGGTCCGCAGACTGACACAGATCAGCAGAGACTCCTGGATCCTGCATGCCACCAGTGTGGCATGGGTCCAGTCTGCCTGGCACAGGGTCCTGGGTGGGCATCAGAGTGCCAGCTGGCTCTTGACTTGGAAAACTGTGAAACACTGAGATTCCAGGACACTGGCCTGGTAAGAACTCCCTCTGGATTCCTCTCCAGTGAGGCCTAACCCACTCCCCTTCTCTGGGAGGAGTGGTCCTGCCCTAGGAGACCTCCCCCACCTCCAGAGTCCTCAGCCTTCAGGGCCCTCTGCTTTCGATTTTCTGCCCCCAACATCAGAGGCCATAGAAGCAGCAGAGCAGCCTAGGGGTTCCCCAACTGGGCCACCAGGCCTGATTCCTACAGGGTGGTAGCTCTGGCCCAAGGGTACCTGACTGGGAAGAACCAAACACCTGTACCCACAGCTCTGTTGGTTCCTGGCCCCCCAGGAGCTCCTTGCCCTGCCTTTACACACGTGATGTGCTCATGCCACGACCCCCAGCCAGCCCATCCCTTAGGAGGCCAGAGGGACAGCCTGGGCATCCCCTTCCCACAATGAAGTGTTGAGAGGCCACGTGGGACAAATATCCTGCCCCCTGCTCCCTCCCATAATCTCATGCACCAGCCCCTCCAGGTCAGAGAGTGCCTCCTCTGGACTCCCAGAGCCATCCTGGGGGTCCGTTCCCATCCAGGGTGGCTCTGGCCTCATTCCACCATCCTGAGGTCCAGATGTGAGCTGAGAAGAGGCCACCTGTGTCCTTGGGCTGATGCTGCCATCCTGAACATAGCTGAGCCACATACACACACCCTCCACCTTAGAGGGACAATAGTCTCTGCCCCAAGGGGGATCCTGAGCCTTGGTTGTAAGCTTCAGGGACTTGAGATGAATCTGGCTGAGAAGCCACGGGGCCTCCTGCCTCCCACATCTATGATGGGTGGTCCTCTTGCATCTAGATGGGACCCCTCTCTCCGGTGGGGACACCTAGGCTTCAGCCAAGTCTAGGCTTCAGCCAAGTCTGTTTGAGACAAGCTGGAACACTGAAATCCATTTGCTGGTTCCCGTGGGACTGGGGTGGCCTCCGTACCCACAAAGCAGGGCCTTAGCCATTTCCACTGCCAGAGCCCTGGAGGGCTGCTGTTTCCAGGTTGGACTTCCTTCTCTTTCTTTTCCTCCTTGTCCAACAGCTGCATGCTCTAAAGTGAGTCCTCCAGACTGGCAGGAAGGATGGAGGCCCTGGCCCCTTCCTTGACACAGCCCAGGAGAGGGGAGGGAAGTGGTTTGAGCGAAGCACTGAACTAAGCATATTGTAGGAGAGTCTGAATCAGACTAAGGGCAGATGGGAGGAAGGGGTGCGAAGATGAGGATCTGGGCGAAAGGCATCCTCATGTCTCAGTGGGGGACAGTTGGCAGAAGGACCAATGACGATTGCACCAAGAGGCAGGGCAGAGGGCAGGTGGCATGGGGTCGAGGAGGACACTAAGACACCAAGCTGAGCTAGGAGCAGATTGCCAGGACATTTATTTACAGTGGATAGGGAGAAACTCAAGCAATAGTGAAATCTCAGGATCTGAGGGTTGAAGTGAGAAAGAGATGCAGAGATTGGAGTTTCTGAGGCATACCTGAGGGTTTCAGGGACTGCTGGAGCTGTGGGTCCAAGGTCCAGAGCAGAATCCATGGGCAAAGGGTGGGCGCCAGATTGTTGAGGATTAGGGAGAGGAGAGGGGCTGACCATGGAGGAAAAGGGAAGTAGCATTGGTTCTCAGTGGGCCTGGGGATGGACAAGGGCGGTGGCGGAGCTTCCTGGGACTCAGGCCATTTGAAGAAAGAGTGTAGATTTGGGAAAGAGGGGACGTGAGGTCTAGAGGCATCAGTGTGACAGTGCTGCCCAAGTGGGGGACTTCCAGCTCACACCTCAGAGTGCTCCGAGGAGGAGGGTTTAGTGAGAAAGGGGAAGGAAGCCCCAGTTGTGGTGTCCTGGGCCATGGTGATGCGTGTCAGATATGGTGTCATGTCCTCTGCAGGCAGGAGCCAGAGTGGCAGCATGAAGCCTGGTCAGACCACGTGGCGCCTCTGCTCAGCCTGTGCAGCAACCACGGGGCGCCCTTGGCCCAGCTCTGTTCCTGAGGCACTGACTGTCTGTCTGGCTCCACAGATGGAAGCTCCAGGAGGGCAGGGGTATTTAGACCAAGTGGACTTTGGTTGGCCACTTTCACCTGGCTTGGCCGAAGGGCTCACTGTGACTCTCAGGTTATCATTCTCACATTTCGAGGACTTGGGGGTCCTCGGAGTCTGAGGTTTGCCTAGGATCAGACCATTCCAGAGGGGAGAGCCAGGGTATGGCTCGGGCCAGCTGGATCCCAGAGCCCAGTGTCTCGCCAACAAGTTCCCAGAAATGGGGGTGAATATCTAAGGGCCAGGCCGGCCCCCGGGAAGCCTGACAGCCCAGACTGAGGGGCCAGGTCTCCTGGAGGGTGGGTGTGGGGATGGGTCCCTGGGCTGTGTTGAGGGGACGGGTCTAGAGTCGGGAGGGGGTCTTGTCCGGCTGCCTGCAGGACCTCTAGGTTCTCTCCCCACCACTCACACTGGGCTTTCGGTTCCCTTTGGTGATGTGGCTCCCCCCACCCCCAACCCCTGCACATACACACACGCACCGTGGCTTCAACCGGAATCAGGCCTCTCACCACACCCTCAATCTGATGCCCCAAGCAGGGGAAGTGGGGGCAGAGGCTGTCTCACCATTGGAAGTGAGAGGCCTGGACACACATCTCTGCCAAGGCTCCCAGCGCTGCGGAGGCCACGTCTCCTCGCTCCCCGTGTGCCTCGGCCCCACTGAGGGGGAACTTGGAGTGATCACATGGGGTCACTGGTGCAGTCTCACTTCTCCTTTGCTTGAGCCTCACCATAAGTCAGCATCCGGAAGCAAGGGGACCCTTGAATTTTGGAAGAGCCTGAGAGATGCTCTCTGTCTCCACCCCGTCCTCCTGATGCCGTGTCTTTGGCCCAGAGTGCTTCTTGGTTCAGGTTCCCCTGAACCTGGGGAAGGCAGAACCCAAGGGGTGTGGAGCCCTTGCATAGCCCCTGGCCCTGGAGCTTCATGCCAATGCTGCGATCTCAATAATACCATCACCTCCCCCTTTACCGCAGGAAATGAGATTCACAGGACCCGCCTAAGGCCCCTGAGCTTGAACACAGCAGAAGTGGATGCACGCTCAAGGGCAGTGCCCCTTCTTCTACACACAGCCTCCAGAGGATTATTTTTTTTTAACTTATTTGGCTGTGCCAGGTCTTATTTGCAGCAGGTGGGATCCAGGTCCCTGACCAGGGATTAAACCTGGGCCCCCTGCATTGGGAGCACAGAGTCTTAGCCACTGTACCATCAGGGAAATCCCCCAAATGGTTTTAGACAAAGTTCAGGGGCTCTCAGTGTGGGGGGCCTCACCTGAGGACTGGGGATAGTGCTGGGGGCGGGCAGGGTGCAGAATCCTAGTCTTAGCCTCCCTTAGACTGTGTGTGGGGGGTATTTAGCAATAAAATAAGACTCTTCTTGACGATCATTCCAGATATATTTTCTAGTCCAACATAGAATACTTCCTATTAAGCACGACTCACCTCCAATGAAAAAGGTTTGTATTTTGGGGGCAACTATTTTCAATTTGGAATTGAAGTCCCCCACTCGGCCAGCACTGTCACACTGACGCCTCTAGACCTCATGTCCCCTCTTTCCCAAATCTACACTCTTTCTTCAAATTTGGAGAAGGCAATGGCAACCCACTCCAGTACTCTCGCCTGGAAAATCCCAGGGATGGAAGAGCCTGGTAGGTAGACTGCAGTCCATCGGGTTGCTAAGAGTTGGTCAATTTAAATAGCAGTTTCACTTTTAAAGAAAGAAATATAGAACGATCTCCCTATCCTCATTTTCTGCATTCACACTTTAAATCTTAAAAATCTTAAATAGTGACATATTCAACAGATACAAATAATACAATACTTATATAAGATTATATTTCTATTTTATGTTAGGGCTACAAGAGTGGGGGAGAAGGAGAGAAATGCAAGAGAGGAGAAAAAGGACAACACGTAACGAGCAATGATACAAGATCAGGGGTGAAGATTAACCCAGGTATTTCTACAGAGATGGAGGCGGGAAGGGAAGGTCAAAGTTCTGATTCATCAACTAACTGCTATGCTGTGTTTGTTAAAAATACAGGCGCTAAACTTTAAAGGGCAAAGAGTACTTTCTAGAACTTATGTATTTTAGTTTCTATCTAAGATGTAATCGATTGACATAAATTTCCTTCATATAAAAATGTATTTTTATTAAAAATTACTATAGAAAATAGGAGATGAAAAGACAGGTGTGGTTCCTGAGTAAACTGATTCTAGTGGAAATCAGACATTAAACTCCTAAGTGAAAACCAGTGAAGACAGGCCTTAGGGTCTGGGAACCCTACCTAGGAGACAAAGTCAAGGTAAGCTTTTCAAAGGAGGTGATGCTGAAACAAAATTTGAAGAGGAGCAGGAGTTCCAAAGCGAAGAATGCTCCAGGAGAAGTAACTGGACAGTGTGAGGGTTGCGACCAGCGAGCGAGGCCTGCCTGCGGAACCAGAAAACGTTCAGACCGGCAGACGGATGGTCAAGGTATCCGTGAGTGAAGAGGTGGGACAAGAGACCAAAGCGCTGACTCACAGAGGTCCCCAAGGCGATCAGGGAGGGGGAGCAGGGGCAGGCAGATGCGAAGGTTAAGGATTAGAAAGAATCAGAGTAGCCTGAGCATCCCTGTCTGTAGGCACCTCGTGGAGCGAGTGTCTGAGTCTGGATGCCAGTGGCTGGGTACTGGGCGACCCTCGGAAGGGTTCGCGGGCGCGTGGGGCGAAGGCCAGGGGCGACTAGTACCCCCACCGCGCTCGTACATGGCTCGGTTGATCGCCAGTGTCCGCACCGATCTAGAGCTCCCAGAGGGACAGGCTAGAAAGTTCCCGGGCCCAGCCGATCAGTATGGCAGGGTAGTGTTGGGGGGCTGAGGTTGTCGAACGACTCTTGCGCCTCCAGATTTCTCAAGGAGCCCAGCAGTCCGTCCAGGCCACCGCGCTGCCGGGCGTCTCCGCCAGGCCCTGGGCTGCAGGGGAACCAGCCTGGCCCGGGGCTCAGCCCCGTCCCTCGGTGGCTGAGTCTGCGCGGGGACCCCAGGGTGGCTCTGCGGGGCAGGGCGGGGCGCTGCCGGCGCACCGAGGCTGGGCGGCCGCGGCCCAGGGGCGGGGGCGGGTGATGCGGAAGTGGCGAGCAGGCGGGCGGACCCGCGCGGCTCCAGGACAGCGCGGCTTCAGGACAGCGCAGCTCGGCCCCACCGCCTGGCCAGGGCTCCCGGGCGCAGCCACGCGGGCGCACAGCAGACAGGTAGGTCCAGGCGGCCGCGCGCTCCTCTCCGCGCCCGCGGGGCACCTGCCGGCGGCGGGCTGGGGACTGAAGCGGGGCGGGCGCGCGGGAGGGGTCAGCGTCCGGCTCTTCCAGGTGCCCAAGCTCAGGGTGGGGAACGCCCAAGGCAGGACGCGCCCCGCCGTTGTGGGGGCCTCCAAGATGCCTCCTATTTCTCGATCAGAGTACGGTGTCCCGCACCAGCAGCCTTGGTCCAGAAGGCACCCGAGGAGCCCGGAGGCGCGGACGGCGGAGTCCGCACCGCTGCCAGGGGCGCCAGCTCTCCGGCTTCTCTCCCTTCCTCTCGCCTTCGCGGTGGATGGGCAGCGCCCGGCTGGGGCCATGGAGGGAAAGCCCCGATTCCCCCTAGAATTCTGTACGCTCCGATCCCCCTTCCCCGGGCAGCCCTCCCCTCATCCTTTCCAGTAAGAGAATGAGGTTTAAGAGGTTCATCTCTCCCTGGATCTTAAGGCCAATGGCAAGAATTAGGGCAGAGAGTGGGTAGGAAGATGGTGTCAGGCGAGGCGCCGGCTGTCCTTTTACTTGCAGCAGAGAAAAGAAAGTGCTGACCCTCCTGAGCGAGAAGAACCACGGACGAGATACTTCGTAGACTAGTTTCCTCTACAGCCTTCCCCCGAACATCAGAAGGAAACAATCGAGAATCTAAAAGTGGAGGGAAAGCGAGACCAGTGTGAGCGTGTTGCGGGATAGGAGACGGTGAACACCTGCGCGGCCCGGGCGCGCAGTTGTCTCTGTGGCCCCGGAGGCACCGGATCTGGCCCTGGGGAGCTGGGGCGGAGGGGACTTCCCTGGCTTCGCCGCCACCCTGCGCCCATCAGAGCGGGGATGAGGGCGGGGGCGCCTCCACCCTGAGGAGCGGTCGGAGAGGCAGACCCTAAACCAGCGCTCCGGGCCGGGGAGGGAGTGGGGGTAGTTAGTGGGCTGGGCCAGGAGGCGCGGCCAAGCCGCCCCGGGCGGCACCTGCGGGGACTGCCTTGAGAGCAGAGCCGAGCTGGGGCTCCCTGCGCTCCCAGAGCGGGGATGAGTGACCAGGACCAATGAGGACGAGGGCGGCGTCGATGGAGAAAGCTCGAGTCTCCCGGGAGAGGCAGCCCGGCCAGAGCAGGGTTATAGGACTGGCTACTGGGGCTCCCAGCAAGTCGAGGGAAGCCTTGGGAAACCACCCTTTTTGAACCCTGGGGTTTCCCCGCCCTGCGCCTCGGCCTTACCCCACCGTGCCCCCAGAGGAAGCCGAGGGAAGCGTCCTTCTGCCCGCATCTGCCGCCCTGGAGTCTCAGCTCGTCTCCCCCGGAGGGGGAGGGGCTTAACGTCTCGCTGGGCGCAGGGCACCCATGCCTTCTCCAGGAGTTTGGTGTGGAGTTTGCGGGAAACGTCTGAATCAAATTCAGGAGGTGCAAGGGCTTGCTGATCGCGCAGTACTGGGGGCTGCAGAGCCTCCTCCCCTAGGGGGTCCCTGGTACCCACAGTGTTCAGGCTTCCCTTGTGGCTGGCTCCTGGGAGGTCAGGAGTTGTGGGGCCCGTGCAGCTCCAGAGATGCTCCTGGGCTGCCCCTTCCCCATAATAGGGCCTTCCTCAGGTCCTCAGCCGGAGAAGGCAATGGCACCCCACTCCAGTACTCTTGCCTGGAAAATCCATGGACAGAGGAGCTTGGTGGGCTGCCGTCTATGGGGTCACACAGAGTCGGACACGACTGAAGTGACTTAACATTAACAGGTCCTCAGCAGGCCACTCCTCCTTTGATGTTTCCATGGAAGCTGATGTATGCTCATCCGGCTTTCCTCCATCTTTCAGGGTTCTAATCCACAAGGCTAGTCTGGGGGTTGCAAACCTGCACAGCTGTTGAGGAATCAGGGCAGACCCCCTGACCAGCCTGCATCCTGATGGGAAGTCAAGTCCTCCTCCCAGCAGCCACGAGGGGTGTGTGTGTGTGTGTGTGTATAGTTGCTCAGTTGTGTCCGACTCTTTACAACCCCATGGACTGTAGCCCACCAGGCTCCTCTGTCCAGGGGATTCTCCAGGCAAGAATACTGGAGTGGGTTGCCATGCCCTCCTCCAGGGGATCTTCGCCACCCAGAGATAGAACCTGGTATTCTAGAGCAAAGTATTTCAGGCAGATTCTTTACCTCGTGAGCCGCTTTCCTGGTGGGGGAGGGATGTAGAATGGACTTTCTCAGGGCTGTGCTTCTGGGACCCCCTGGGGATCTGAGTGACTGCTTCTATCAGGATGGAGCGCAAAGGCACTGAAATTCAGAACTCCTGGCATTGGGATAGCTTGCATCAGGTCTAAGTCCATCTCCAGGCAGCAAGCAGCCTCCTTGGGGAGCTGACGCTGAGCCTGGTCCTGATGCCCCCGGATGCAGGGAAACCTGTGGCTGAAGCTCCCTGTGTGGCATGCTGGGCAGACCCTCTCTTGGCCATGGCCAGGCTTTTGGTGGGAGGCCCTCTCCAGAGCTCCCTTCCCTTCCTCTCCCTTCCCTGTGCTGCTAGAAGGGGTGCACCTTACTGCCAAAATGTCAGAGGCTTGTGTTGTAGAGCAGTGCGGCGGGCCTTGCCCTGACTTCCTCCTTGCCCTGGGCAGAGAAATCGATCTTCCTGGCCTCCCAGTTCACCACCTCTGGCACAGCTGCAGGCCCGAGCATGTGTGGGGGTCATCAGGGAAGCTTGCCTTGCCCTCTGTCAACAGAACTTTCCTCGGTCCACCTTCTCGCAGCCAGAATGGCCTGCCGCTGTGACTGTCACCTATCTGTTCTAGGACCCAGGCCTTTGGGAGGCGTGGGGATGCTGCAGACACAAATTGGATGAAGCTCTCCAACGCTGTGAATCATACAATGGATGATGACTGCCAGCGGGCTTGAGGGTTGGGGGATGGGCTACAGGATGAGAGATGGAGCATTTGGTCGGGGGGACCCAAATGTGATTTTCTCCACATCCCTTCCCTCCCCCAGCTCATAGTGAGTCAGGTTTCCGAGTTGTCCGGTCTGGCCACTTTCATTTCCCCTAGGGCTGGGTGGAGGCTAGTGCAGAAAGGGGAACCGAGCCACTCATCTTCTGAGACCTGGGGGCAGGGCCGGGTGCTCTCCCATCCTCTCTGTCCCAGCCCAGTGCTGGGCACTGCTCTGGGGAGAGGCCCACAGACAAGAATCCTTAGCAGCGTGGAGGTGGCACTTAGCCGCCACAACCCAGAAAGATTCTGGGCAGGGAATTTCAGGGGACATTCTGAAGCAGGCCTGGATGATGGTGTGTGTGTGTGTGTATCCCAGTGCAGGCCAGGAAGCCCACCAATACTTGTGTACTCCCAGAAGCCTTTGCTCCCAGCAACAGTCCAGCCTGTGGTTGGGTGGCTTTAGCTGTCAGAAGGTTCTTCAGCAAGGATGTAGTCTGTCGCAGGGGAGGCTGTGTTGGTCTTGACTTGAACCCTAGTCTTTCTGCCACACGGGGGTATTTCTCATCCCCACCCCACTGAGTGTTTACATCAGCCACCCAGATACCTCATTTCCTTCAGTCATCCCTTCCCCGACAAGCCTGCCCACCTCAGACCCTCACTGCCTCACAGCACTCGCAGCTTCCCTCTTGGGTCTGGTCTCACCTTGAGTCGGAGGAGGATCCTGGGGAGGGCAGGGTTGGTTGGGGTGGCAGTGGGGTGGGGGTGGGATGATAAACAGCTGGAGGACGGACGCTTCCAACATCTGGCTGGCCTTCCTTAGGTCCTACTTTGGTCCAGTAAATGCAGATGCCCAGGAGGGGCGAGTGGTGAGGAAGAAAGAACCGGAGGCACTCCTGCCCTTGAAGAGGTTGCCCACTGACCTGGAAAGTAAGCGAGACGTCTGGGTGGGGGAGGCTGTGCAGGACGGAATAGGAGCCCCACTTGTCTCAGTGGAGGAGAGTCCAGGGCAGCCCATGGCGCTCTGGAGAGGGAGCTGTGAGTGTTGCGGCCGGGAGGGCTAGTGTTGGCACCCTTGTTCCAGGAAGCATGACTTCTGCGAAAGACCCCGGCCCACCCCATCCCTACGCCACCATCATGGCCACCACTCCCTCTCCGTCACTTGTGCAGCATCTTCTACAGGGGCTGGGTGGACCAAGGCAGTGGGAGAGGAGCATGGTGCCTGCGCAGTGTGTGTCCTCTTACACACACAAGTGCACGCCCACCTAACTCACATGTGCTCAGAAACCTAGGGCCCAGGGTGGGAGGCAGCCTCATTTCTCATCGTGGATCAGCCCTTTGTTCCTTCCTTGCCCATCGACAGAGTCTTCTCTGAGTCTCAGGACGGGGGGCTATGCTGGCTCTGTCCCTTCTGTCGCTGACCCTGGGCTCACAGGTGAGGGGCAAGTGCAGGGGAGAAACCACGCAGGAGTGGAGGAGAGTGAAAGTGGGCTCAGGACAGTGAAGAGAAGTTTCAGTCCAGGGTCTGGAGGGGAGTGGAGCTGGCAGGTAGAGTGGAGGAGGCAGGGATTCCCTGTGGCCAGCTGGCCTCTGACTTGGAAGGCAAGTCTGTGGCCTGGGGTGGGGGGTGGCACTTGCTGTGGTGGGGACCCTATCTGTGTGGATCCCACAGCAAACATAAGGTGCTGCTGAATGAATGCATGGTTGGTGGAGGAACCAGAGTCTAGGAAACTGCTGCCTTGAAAAGCAGAAGTTCTAAGTTTGGTGGCCACTGTCCTTGCCAGCGATTCGGGCGGTAGATGGAGTTGGCTCATGGGATTTCTTTCAAGATATCCAGGTCGGAGAAGGGTGGGAAGCTTCATCCCTGAGGGAAACCAAGGAAGGAAGGAAGCTCTGAGGACTGGGTGTGGAAACCCCTCCCTGACTCACAGGTTCTGCCTTGTCTTAGCAGAGTTTCTTGAAAGTTGGTTTGGTGAGGGAGAGGGAGGGAAACAGAGGAAGCAAGAAGAAAGCTAAGCAAGGATGTGGGCTCAGCCAGAGACTGGCTTCAGCTAGAACCTGTGGGGACCCTGGAGCGCACATTTGCTCTGCCTGAAGCAAGGGGACCAGCCCTTTGTCCCTGAGTGTGTCACTGACTGTGGGCTCTCCCCCACAGAGTGGAGGGGTGGCCTGGCCCTGGAGTGGGGCAGCTGAGGGCAGTTCTCCGGCAATGGGCAGCTCTGTGCTGTGCTTGGACTCACAGCAGCTGGGGAACTGCTGCCCCGCCGGGCACAGGACATCTGGGTGGGACACCCACAGTGTCCACTCCAGCTGTGTACCCCTCCCTCCTTTCCCTCAAACACAAAGCCCAGACACAGGGACCTTGTGACAGGAAAGCTGGTGCTTAGAGAGGAAAACTGACTTAAGCATCTGGACAGGCTGGAGCGACTCTGGCCTCCTGTGCTGGGAGGAAGAGGGGGAGTCTTACGGGCCATGGCTCGGCCCTCTGATGTGTACTGACTGCCCCCTGCTCTCTCTGCCAGACGCCTGTGCCATGAACCAGCCGGCCCCCGCCGCCCTGCTTCCGCCCCGGCGCGTGCGGCTGAAGCCCTGGCTGGTGGCCCAGGTCAACAGCTGCCAGTACCCAGGGCTTCAGTGGGTCAACGGGGAAAAGAAATTGTTTTACATCCCCTGGCGCCATGCCACGCGGCACGGCCCTAGCCATGATGGAGATAACACCATCTTCAAGGTAAGCCCTGGGCCTCTGAAGGCCCTTCCCTAGAAGAGGGCTCCCCACTACATCAGACTGGCCACTCTTCCAGCTGCCTTGTGGCCAGCGACCCCAGGCCGGGGCTAAGGGGCTGCAGGCATCACCACTGGGCAACCTTTCTAATCCGATCCCTGGAGCAAGGTGAGGACTGAGGGGCCCCAGGAGACCTTCAGGTAACTCCTCCCCCTCTTCCTCTTTGTGCTTTTTCATCACACATGAGCACCTGTCCAGGATGCACATTTGGTGTACACATATGCTTAAAGGACCACAGAATTCCCCCATAATCTTAATACTATGAATATTTTTTGCTTGTATTATCAGTTTTCTCCATGTGTATATGAAGTGCAAAGATGGAATCAAGCTATAGATTCTATTTTGTAACCTGCATTTTCCACCCAACATCAGGACTGGCTTTCCCATTCCAACAAATGCCACATTCAAATGCCACTGAATGTTCCATCGGAGCAGGGAGCACACTTTAGTCACTAAATGCCAGATTTTGGACACCTTAGGTTGCTTTCAGTGTCTCCATGTTGAAGACCACACTGCCATGGACACCCTCTAAACTCTTATCCTTGGCACATCTCAAATGGTTTTCTTTGGGATTAGTTCCTAGAGTTAAACACTTCTGGGTCGAAGAGAATGCTAATTTTTAAAGTTTTGGCCACGTGTTGCTTAGTTTTTGCACTTAGTGTTTGTCTTTTCAAGGTTCCTTTCAAATCTATTTCTCATTTTTGAATAAGTAGCATGGTCACATAATTCAACATTTAAAAAAGTGTAAAATGCAAAGTCTCCCAAATGGGAGACAGTCTCCCAGACATCCAACATCCTCCTTTGGGACAGTTCGTATTCTCAGTTTCTTGTTTATCCTTCCTGAGGGATTTTTGTACATATGCAAGCAAATATGTGCCTATCCTTTCCCCTGCTGCTGCTGCTAAGTCACTTCAGTAGTGTCTGACTCTGTGTGACCCCATAGATGGCAGCCCACCAGGCTCCCCCATTCCTGGGGTTCTCTAGGCAAGAACACTCCAGTGGGTTGCCATTTCCTTCTCCAATGCATGAAAGTGAAAAAAGTGAAAGTGAAATTGCTCAGTCGTGTCCAACTCTTAGTGACCCCATGGACTGCAGTCCACCAGGCTCCTCCGTCCATGGGATTTTCCAGGCAAGAGTACTGGAGTGGGGTGCCCTTGCCTTCTCCGATCCTTTCCCCTACTTTTGACAAAAATGGTAGATGTTTACATCTTCTGCACCTCATTTTTTGAAGATTACAACATGTCAGTATATAAAAAACTTCCTCCTTTTTTTTTTCTTGTTGCTCAATATTCCATTTTATGGGTTGGCCATAATTTAACCAGCCCCCATTGATGGACATTTAGATAATTGAGGGTCTTTTTCTTTTAGAAACAGAGCTGCAATGAATAAGCTTATATGCGCAAGCTTTTGTGTGGATGCATCTTTATCTGTCGGATAAATTCCCAGAAGTCAAATTACTGGGTTAAAGGATGGAAATGTGTAATCCTGAGATCAACTAAATTACCTTCCAAAATAACAGTACTGGGAGTTCCCTGGTGATCTAGTGGCTAGGACTCCAGTGCTCTCACTGCCATGGCCCAATTCAGTCTCTGGTCAGGGACCTGAGATCCCGCAAGCCACATGGTGAGGCCCCCCCCCTCCACAAAAAAATCATTATCATCATAATACCAACAGCCCAAGTGTACAGAGTCCATCCCAAGGGGAGACACAGTTCAGAGAGCTTTATGGGCATTAAGCCTGAGTCTTCACCACTACACCATGAGGCAGGTGCTGTGATGGGGAGACCGAAACAAAGAGAGGCAAAGTGACATGGCCCTGGCACACAGGTGGCGGTGGCACATTCCGATCCAAACCCAGTTCTTCTCCAGGCCCCTCTCATCCACCATGTTATCCCATCCTCCTTAGAGATTATACCTGTTTGCCACCTTAAGACCAGTGAATATGATGCCTGTCAAAGCATCTAGAATTCCTCTAGCTTGTTGGAACCGTAAGAGACTGGCTTCCTAACTCCCACCTTGCAGATGGGCGCTGGGCTCAGCCTGTGTGATGGTCTCATCCACAGCAGTGACTTCCCCTGGCCTGGAGGGGCTGGGCTTCAGTGAGGGGAGAGGTTCTCTGTGGTTGTCTGTCTTGTCTTCCTGCTCTAGGCCTGGGCCAAGGAGACGGGGAAGTACACCGAGGGGGTGGACGAGGCCGATCCGGCCAAGTGGAAGGCCAACCTGCGCTGTGCCCTGAACAAGAGCCGTGACTTCCGCCTCATCTATGATGGGCCCCGGGACATGCCGCCTCAGCCCTACAAGATCTACGAGGTCTGCTCCAATGGCCCGGCTCCCGCAGGTATCCTGCCTGGCTGTATGTGGGCCACCTAGGGGGCTATGCACGGAGGCCTGGGGCCCCTGCAATGTGCAGTGGCTGGGGACGTGCCGCTCGGGCAGAAACCCAGGGCTCCCAGGAGTGGATCACTGGTGAGGCTAGGAGCGGCTTGGCATGGACCAGGCCCCTCCCCACCGGGTTTGATTTCCTCACCCGATCCTGGTTCTTGGCTCCGTGAATGTAGGTCAGGTGACCCAGTGAATGTAGGTCGGGTGACCCAGGGAGGGGAGCGCCGTGGGGTCAAGGGCGGTGTCCCCAGTGATTGCTGGTGGCTGTGTGGCCTTTCCCTCTGTGTTTGGGCAGCTCTGGGCAGGAGAGAAGCCACCTGGAGCCCTGAAGCCTCCCTCTCCCCTCCTGACTCCCTTCCAGTCTTTCATTTCTGTCTTCCTCTGCAGAGTCACAGCCCAGTGAGGATAACGCTGAGGAAGAAGAAGAGGAAGAGGTGAGCTTAGGGGTGCACTTGGCAGCCTGTGCCGCCGCCCTGGGCCTCGCTAGGCCTGGCTGCTTGTCCCACTCCACTGCAGGACTGGGCAGTTCCATTCCTCTGGAGCCTGCTGCTGTTTCTGCAGCCCTTCTCTGGGTTTCTTCTCTTGGGATTCTGGGGACAAGAACAAAGTCACCACCTTGAACCTCCCTGGGACTCTGTTGGTAGAAAACATGCTCGCGCATGGTCTCAGCCTCAGTAGTTGGGGCTTAGCAGGTATTCCCACCTGCAGAGGCAGAAACTGGGGTACCAAGAGCCTACTGACATGCCTGGGATGGCAGAGTTGGGCCTGAGTGTCTGGCCTCGCCTAAGCTGAAGACCAGGGAGTTGCCTTGTGGGTCTCATTCTTCAGCATTGGATCAGTTTAATAACCTGTCTTCCTTCTCTCTCTGGCCTCCTCGCTCCTCCTTTGCCTGTGTCTTCTCTTCAGCTCCAGAAGATGTTACCAGGCCTGAGCATCACAGGTGGGGCTGGGAGGTGGTGTGGTTGGGGGTCTAGTATAAGGAGGAGCTGCGGGGACCACAGGTACCTGGGAGGGGGCTGAAGGGAGGCTGGGGGCTGGCCCAGGGCTGGGAGTAGGTGAGCCTGGAGGCAGTTCCTAGAAGTGACATTAAAATTTTGTCCACTCCCACCTTCTATAGAAGCAGTGCAGCCTGGCCCTGCCATGGCACCCTATTCTTTACCCAAAGAGGATGTCAAGTGGCCACCCACTCTCCAGCCACCTGTGGTGTTGGCCCCCCCTGCTCCAGGCCCCAACCTGCTGGTCCCTGCTCCTGGCAATGCCGCTGACTTTGGGGAGGTGTTTTCTGAGGTTCTGCCGAGCTCGCAACCGCAGCCTGGGTCCCTGTCTACCAGCCTGGCCCCCACAGGCGAACAACTCCTGCCCGACCTGTTGATCAGCCCCCACATGCTGCCTCGTAAGAACCCACGGGAGGTGGGGGCGGGGGGAGGGCGGGCACGGAGGAGCAGCTAGGAGGGTGGAGGATGATGAAGAGAAGAACAAAAATGCCCATACCAGTCCCTGCTTGGCTGGGAGGGAAGTGGGGAGGACTGATGATGGCCTGGCCGCAGGGGAGAGAGGGAGAGATCAGTGGGCAGCAGAATGGGGAGGCATGGGGCTCATGGGGGGGATGGGCTTGCCTCTCTGTCCTGCAGTGACCGACCTGGAGATCAAGTTCCAGTACCGGGGACGGCCACCCCGGGCTCTCACCATCAGCAACCCTCAAGGCTGCCGGCTCTTCTACAGCCAACTGGAAGCCACCCAGGAGCAGGTGGAGCTCTTTGGCCCGGTGAGCCTGGAGCAAGTGCGCTTCCCCAGCCCCGAGGACATCCCCAGCGAGAAGCAACGCTTTTATACCAACCAGCTGCTGGACGTCCTGGACCGTGGGCTCATCCTTCAGCTACAAGGCCAGGATCTGTATGCCATCCGCCTGTGCCAGTGCAAGGTGTTCTGGAGCGGGCCCTGCGCCTCAGCCCAGGGCTCACACCCCAACCCCATCCAGCGGGAGGTCAAGACCAAGCTCTTCAGCCTGGAGGACTTCCTCAATGGTGAGGGCCCCGCCTCATGTTCCTCTGGGTCTCTTTTCATCCAGGGGCCTGGTGTCCGCCTCTGACTTAGGGTCTTACTGTCAATGCAGAGCTCATCCTATTCCAGAAGGGCCAGACCAACACCCCACCTCCATTCGAGATCTTCTTCTGCTTTGGGGAGGAGTGGCCTGACTGCAAACCCCGGGAGAAGAAGCTCATCACTGTACAGGTATACTCCCATCATCAACCTCCTGAACTCTGCTTTGAATATTGGGAAATCCTGGGCCCTTGCCCCAGGAGGGGCAGGGCTGTCTGGGTAGGGTGAATTCAGTGGTCAGAGTTAATTGATGACCGGCACTGCTCACACATAAGCTGCCTTTCTACAAAGTAGAAATTGGTGCCCCTTCTTCTGGCGGATGTAAACTACCACCTGCCCTCTGGTGGATCCCCTCATGCATAACTCAATCGGACAGCCCTGCCGATCCAGACAGTTCACCCCATCCTGTCTCCTCTTCACCCGCTTAGGTGGTACCCGTAGCAGCCCGGATGTTGCTGGAGATGTTCTCGGGGGAGCTTTCTTGGTCAGCTGATAGCATCCGGCTACAGATCTCAAACCCAGACCTCAAAGACCGCATGGTGGAACAGTTCAAGGAGCTCCATCACATCTGGCTGTCCCAGCAGCATCTGCAGCCTGTAGCCCAAACCCCTGCCATGCCAGGCCTCAGTGCTGCACAGGGACCCTGGCCCATGCACCCAGTTGGCATGCAGTAAGGAGGCTGCAGGTAGTGACTGGCCCAGGTTTCCTGGGTGGCTGTGCAGAGATGTGGAGGGCAAAAGTTCCTGGGGGCACCTGATGAGCAGCAGGGTCCTTTCTTGGGGTCTCCAGAAATGGATCTGGGTCATGAAGAAGAGGTAAAAGAGGCCTGAGTTCCAGGTTCTCCTCAGAAGCTGAGGGAAGCTGGAAGCCAGTTTTGCTTTGAGGACTCTGTCTTCCTGCATATGTCTCTCCTGGACTGGCTCTGGGGGAACTCGGCCATCAGCATCATTGTGGAGGGAAGGAACTCTGCCAACTCAGGGGGCCTAGTTGTACAGAGGGAGTTGCCCCAGAGCAGTCCCTTCTTGTGGGTGCCTCATTTCTTTGGGCAAGAAGAGCCAAGTGCTGGGGGTCAGACCTCCCTGGCAGGTCCTCTGCAGGGCATGGGCCTGACTTCGGAGTTCCCTAGCTTTAGCGTTGATACCCTGGGGGAGGAAATGGCAGCCTACTCCAGTATTCTTGCCTGGAAAATCCCATGGACAGAGGAGCCTGCTGGGCTACAATCCTTGGGTTCACAGTCAGACATGACTGAACGACTGAGCGCGCGTGCACACACACACACACACACACACACACACACACACACACACACACACACAGAGTTTGAGCCTCATTTCCTCACAACATCCAGAGACAGATTAAGTATTACACCAGATACTAAGTCTGGCAGCTACCTCCCTTGAGAAACTAAGAACCTGGGATAGAAAGGGGACATTTATGTATTTTTGGATTAATAAATATTAAAAACAGACTCAGTCATTATTTTTCAGCACCAGTTGCTCCCGTGCTGTTCTACTGGGCCGTATTTCTCCTGCCAGTTAGCTTTCTTTACCCCAGCACCTGCCCTCCTGCTCTGGGGCTGTTGACACAGGGAGGGCCTGCCTTCCAGGCTGATGAGTCAGTGAGGCCTTCACAAGCACTCGGCTGGCTGGCTGTGCTTTCCAGGAGGAAGCCGGCTGAAGCAAGGGCGTGGACTTTTAAATGTGTGCAGAGTCTAAGATTCTGTCCAAATCAATTTTCCCATAAGAAATGGTGAAAAGGGGCTGGATCTCACCTAAGGACCATTACTATCTGTTAGCCTATGTATGTTCATATGCTATTAAATATATTAGGACAATGCATACAAATTGGGAGCTCACTGTTTGAATCTGGCTTACAGATGTAATTTTCTGACCTGAACAATTTTGCTGTTATCTTTTTATTATGGAATATCTTTAACATCTGTGAAAGTAGGGAGAATGGTATAAAATTCCCATGTAGTAGCTTCAATAATTATCAATTCACAGTCCTTCTCATCTAAATTCCCAACACTGCAGTGGATAAGCTTGTGCATATTTATGTCTTTTTATTACTTTTGCCAGTATATCTTTAGGATGAATCCACAGAAATGGGATTTCTGGGTCAAAGGATAAAAATGTGTCGAATTTTAAATATTTGCAAAATCCAGATAAATCTCTGAGTGTAGCTGTTTCCCCACAATCTCAACAGATTATAATGCCAATTTTTTGGATTTTGCCAATCTGATAGGTGAGAAATAGTATCTCTACCATTTCTCATTATGAACAAGGATGAGCATCTTCATATGGTTAAGTGGCCTGTGCAGATTTTAGTGATTAAAAGAAAATAATAATCTTAGAATAGTTTTAGATTTACAGGAAAGTAGCTAATAGAGTGCCTATATGACCCACACTCAGTTCCCCCAACTGTTGACATCTCACACTGTACCTTACATTACTATGGAGCATTTGTCACAACTAATGAACAAAGTGAACACATCGTTATTAACTAAATTCCACTCTTTATTCAGATTTCATTAGTTTTTAATCTCATACTTTTTCTGTTCTAGCACCCTATCCAAAGGATCGCTTTACATTTAGTGATCGTGTCTCCCTAGCTATCACTGATTTAACTGGTTCTCAGACTTCCCTGGTTTTGGATGACTTAGATGGCTTGGAGGGTACATTTTAGAATGTCTCTCAGTCTGGATTTACCTGATGTCTCTCATGGTTTTTTGCAAGGAAGACACAGAGATGAACTGCCATTCTCACCAGAGTAGATGAAATAATGAAGTAGGCAACCATCCCTGGACTGACTTCTCCAATACTGCAGGCAGTGCAGTGGCTGCTGAGGATCCTCCTTTGGCTTCTACTTACATTTTGATTTCTTATATAAAACAAAAATGAAAGCAAAAAGCAAAAACCCCAGCACACCTGGCCATCATTTCCTGTAGGGTAACTGTGCTGTAGTAGCCAGTGGTGGATGGAACACTAGCCGCTACACTCCCGCCCCCTCCCCGCTCTGCCAGCCCCACAGTAGCAGATATTGAGTATCATTAAGTTCCAGAGTTAAAGCCAGGAGCATTGCCATTCACTGCTCCACTAGGCTCCAGATCCACTTGGTAGTTGCCTTTGCCCTGGTGGCCTCTGCTAGCGTGCAGGTTGGAATCCACAGAATACTGATGCTCATGATCCCGGGGATGAATACATCTCTTTAGCATGAGGTAGTTTCCCTCAGTTCTTCAAGGCTTCTCCCCAAGTTCATCCTTGTATCCGACATAATACTCCCTTTTAATTCAAGACTCCTTCCTCTTATTCAGCTTTTCACTAACCTGAAGAACTTTTCAGTCTTTGTCCAGTAGGAGAGAATATTGATAGCTTTCCCCCATTTTTGTCAGAGGAGTGTTCTCACAAGGCAACCCTCTCACTTGCTGGTAATACATCTCACCACAATTGGGCATACCTTGTTGCAAAATCTTGGATATTTAACTTCTCTGGATTTTTGGCTTTCATCCTTGTAAAGCGACTTAGTACCAGGGCTACACAATGTGGACACGTACTTTTCATGAGGTGTGGATGCCATCCAAAAGATCCTATCTTATTTACAATACACTCTCAAGTTATTGATCTTTATAGAACAGGTACATAAAATTACAAGTTACTTCTCCTTAGTAAAATCTTGCTGGGAATAGGCCGAATGGGTGATTGTGTTTCACACAATCATGACTAAAATCTCTTGGCTAAGTCAGTCATGGAAATAAGGGAACAGCTCCGTGGGAACTTTATGACAGGTTAATTCAGGTGTAAGACTCATTCTACTCCCACTAGACAATGTCAAGCAGGAAGACAGTATTATATTAGGATACCTGATCCCAGACAGTAAACTGATCCTTTTAAACTGAAATATAGGTGGGTATCCTTGCTATGACAAAATTTGTTAGCAAGACTATTTGTATTAAGTAGTCTAAACAATCTGACACTGAAAAGTACAGTGAGAACCATTAGTAACAGTTCTGGTTTTCAATATTGTAGCTGTGGAGATGTTCTTGATATATACTAAGATATATATTTCAAAGGCTATTTTGTGGTGGCTGGGGAGTCGTATTAAGTCTTCTACATCTTTTAGTCCCAGATACGACTTTCTGTGATAAAAGCCAAATTCCTTAAACAGACCAAAGTCAATGGGTCATTGTAAGGATCTAAGGCTGAATTAGGCTTCAAACTTTTGTTTAGCCAGAAAATGAGCAGGATGGCTAAGGTAAGGTGCTGATCCCCAGAATTTGATCATCTTATTCCAAATATTGTTCCATACTCAAGTTTTTTTCTCCATTTATAACACTGCCTCTTTAGAGAATAAAACTCAGAGCTGATATTATACAGAGAGGTTTGTTTCAAGGACTCCAAATGCTAGATGCAACTTTGTGGTCAAGGTTATTAGCTCTAAGCCCAATTACTATAACATACTGTATGATCTCATTTACATAAAGCTCAGGAAAATGCAAACTAACCCACAATGACAGGAGAGCAGTGGGTACTTGAGTGTGGCAGAGGATGGGAAGAGGCATGAAGAAACTTTTGGGAAAAGAACTTATGTTCATTGTCTTTATGGTTTCATGCGTGTACCCTATGTCAAAGCTTACCAACTGTACACCTTAAACACATGCAGCTTATTTTATGTCAATGACTCTTCATTACAGGGCTCTTTTTTTTTAAGACTGACTATTCAGTAGTTAGGAAACAATCTACTTGGATGGCCACTGCAAAAAGAACACACTACATTTTGTTTAACATGCCAAATGACCCATTCTCCTACCCACTGAGGCCATACAGGAGGACAGAATGTAGCAGGAGTTTTAGGGTAAGCTGGAAGAATGAAAGACGCAGAGCGAGCCACTCCCCTGAAATATGAACAGTCTGGGCAGTGGGCGGGGCCTGGCTTTCAACCTCCGTACCCAGACATCTATTAGAGAACAACTAAGACTCTTCACTCAGGCAGTCACCAGCTGTACATCTCAGATTTATGAGGCAGTGAAAGGAAGGAAAAACAAACACTGATTAAATTTTAAAAATTTATTGTTTTTCTTTCTCTTTCTTTTGTTGCTGTTGACTTGTTCTTGAGATGGCGACACCACCAGACAGAACGTGTTCTTGTGTCCAGTGCCTGTGCAGGGCTACAGTTCCTTGAAAGCATTAGGGCTTGCTTCAGCTTTCCTCTCCTGCCTCACCCCCCATGAAGTCAAATGATTTCCACGTTTTTTAGTAATATAGTTAGCCCTGTAAACACTTTTTTCCATTCTCCCACCTTCTGTTTTCCTCTCTCAAGTCTATGGGTAAAAAATTAACAAAAAAGGAAAAAAAAACTAGAAGAAAAAAGTATTTGTATCCCACTCACCCTAGTTTTGGCTCTTCTCTCCAAAGATGACAATCCAAGGTAGATTGGAAGTGGACTTAAAGAGATTGAGTAGGGTCAGAATTGGGGTATACATGAATTTTCGCCCTGGCAGGTCCTAATATCATTGATGTGACCATGATAAAAAGCAGAACAGGTGCCTTGCTTACTTCTCCTTATGTGAACAACTCTAAAGGTGAGAATAAACAGTTGGGACCAGACACGAGTTGGGACACGAGGAGAAATTTTGACTCACTTTCATTAAAAGAGGAAGGGGAAAGGAAAAGAAGAGAGGGGAGGAGAGAAGGAAAGGACAAAAGAAAACCTTAAGAGATGATCCTGCCCCTTTCCTTCCAATTGCAGCTGTTTAATTCATTTGAATTCCCATCTTCCCTAAGTAAATGCTTTTGTTTCAGACAGTTCTGTACTTGTATTTCTCTGTGTGCACACATGCGTGCTAGCATGTGTGTGTGTGGGTGCATGTATGTAAGTGTGCGTGTCATTTGCTACCAGGAGAATGTTTCAATTGTAGTTTCAGTTTAGTTTTCCTTTTTTTTTTCTTTTTTATTTCCTTAAAATTATTTTTCCTTTTAGAAACAAGTTCACCAGGAAACCAGCTCCCCCCCCACCACACTGGACAGGCCACAGCCATTTCTCTAAACAGCTGATTCTTCCTCACATCCCCAAACAGGAACTCGGCAGGGTGGCCTTGGAAGGCTGCAGTCTCTCCCTGTCTGGCGGGATGCCCTGGTGGCGGGTGAAGGCCCCTCTGCCACAATGGAGGTTTCTGATTGTGGGACACAGTCTGGTTTTTGTTTTCTTCCTGTCTTCTAATTAAAAAAGACATTCCTGACAAAAGAAAGAAGACAGTCAATTAACTGTGGTCCGGGAGATGGCAAGCACGTCATAAAGTCAACCACAAGGCAGAAGTTTCTATACCTGCTCCAGTACCTCACTCTGGCCTCTGATGTAAGAACTTCAGTTTAAAAACAAAGGAAAAGTAATAGTTGGATTTTTTACCTTGTGATTTTAAAGGAGCTACTGGTTTAATGAAATACTGTCTGCCGTTTTCCAATTCTGAGTGTGCTCAGGGGTAATATGTAGGAGTAAGGAGTAGCCAGCAGATCCAGGTTGCCCACTCCAAAACCAAACCTGGAAACCTCCATTTAAGTCTGCTTAAATAAATACTGGGGTTTCATGCAAGATTTTATTTTGAAAGAAGGCTTTGCCTACTAAAAAAAGGTTTAAAAACCATTGATCTAGACTTTATGCAAAGGGTACTATGTAAAAGCTTTAAGTAGAGTGGGTAAAGGTGAAGATTCCAGACACCAGAAAAGTGAACTGTGGGTCTATCAATTACTGACTGTGGCATCAAGCAAATTACTTAACATCTTCAAACTTCATTTACAAATTTCCTCATTTGTAAAATGGAAATAATAATAGTAACTAATCCAGAGGACTGTGTGAGGACTATCTTACAGTTAGTATATAATATGCTTTGTACATGATACAAAGTACTTAGGATAGTACCAGACATGCAATCAGGGCTCCATAAATGTTAGCTATGAATACCCACAGCTATGCACAAATAACCCTATGTGCATCCAATATTAGCTATTCAGACACTGCAAAACTTGAGGATTCCAAATGATATTACTAATTAAAAAATCAAAGTTTAGAACAATTTCTGGTATGGGAAGCACCACTGAACAGCATCTTCACCCATAAAGCATTTAATCCCAAAACCACCAATGAGAGGGCTGCACATTCATCAAGAATTACCTCCAAGAAGGATAAATTTGGCTTAAGACATCACAGAGTGGGCTTACAGGAGAGCTGCCTTTCTTCTCTCAGTCAAGAAACAGGCACCCAGATCCCACCACTCGGTCCTTCCCTCCCTCAGCTAAGCTTCTCTGCTTTACTTTGGAATCAGAAAGTCCATGGAGAAAACTGATGATGATCAGGGGCTAGACAAAGAGGCCAGCTCCTTTCCTATACCTCCTGCGTTGGTCAAAAACCTGGCATTTCAGTGTTAAAATTACAAAAATTGGTAAGAACAAGCCTCTTTGCTCCTCAAATCTGAAAGATCAGTTTTAGGAGGGCAGTGCCATGTATCATGGCTTTAAGGCCAGCACTGTTTTCACCAAAACAGCCAGGTTGAAAAGTACTCTCATCTGTCACCACACATACTTACCATTCTGGAAATATCTGTAAGAAGAGGAAGGGAGGAATTTTTTAAAAAAGATATTCTGCAACAGTAACTTTCTTATGGGGGTGAATGGCATCCACAACTCCAGCTATAGTACTAGTCCCATGATGGGCATTAAAACCTGTGCCCACCCTCAAGTACTCCTGACAGCCACCACTCACCTGGGTGACAGGCACAGAACAGGAGTGTGAGCTATCGAAACAACCTGGTGAAGTCTCGCAAGGCCCAGCAAACTTGTTTACATTCCTCAGCACTAGAAAAGAAAAGAAAGGTAGGTTGGTCCCTGCCTGATAAGAAAAGTATATACACTGAAAAGCAACCACAACTTTGAGGGACCCTGAGAACTGTCCCAGCTCTGCTCCTGACCCAACTTTTGATCTTTCTGTAACTCAGGGGTAAATATTAACTACTGTATATGGGAATAATTATAAGCTATGTGGCCCTTAAAGAGTGGGCTTTGGAGAAAAAATTGCTTAGGTCTAAATCTTGGTTTCATTGTGTCTTTGAGCAAGTTACCAATCTGCCTCAGTTTCCTCATCCATTATCTACCCCACGATGTTCTGAGGATTAAATCAATTCCTGTATGTAAAGTGCTTAGGATAACAGAATAGGAACAAAAGAGCATTTGACAAATATAGGCTGCTGTAACAATAAAACTTGTTTGTGGGACTTCCCTGGTAGAACAGTGGAAGACTTTGCACTTCCACTGTAGGGGTGCAAAGTTTTGATCCCTGATCAGGGAACTAAGATCCCATATGCTGTGTGGCCAAATAACAATAACAATACTTGGTTAAAGTCCTTGATAAATCTAAGAAAAGTCAGAACCCTCAAAGTAAAAAAGCAAGCATATTCACCTAAGGTGGATCATTTTAACTCTATGAACTGAGCTAACTTAGGTACCCTGGTTTCCTCATTCTTTTCCAAAAGCAGATTTTGTTTTAAAGCCCAATTCAGCAAGTAACTCTCAATCAGTCTAGTTGAACAGGCTGCTCAAGATTTCATGCTGTGGGAGGAGAAGGGAGAGGAGAGAGGAAAGGGTTAAGGTATGAACAAAGGGAGGAGGAGGAAGCTGGTCTTGGTCTTCAGGCAAGCACAGAGATGCCTAGGTGGTATGAATAGCCCAATATTCATTTGACCCTGTTTTTTCAAAAGGCTTCCTTTGTCTAAAGACTGTCACCAAAAAAACCTGTTGATGCCAGCTGCATTCTTTTCTGCCAGTCTTCATAATATGGTAACTGAACATGAGGCTCAGCCAAAATTGTGGAAAACAAAGCACATTCAATTAATAATATGCTCACACTATGTGGCACTCTCTTTGGCGCTGAAAAAATCAGGGACCACAGCCTATAGCCTAGGAGTCAATGTCAGAAGAAAGCTCTCTCCTTCCTGTAATGGTTAAATGTCAGAGCGGGAATCACTAACCATGATCCAGCATAAAAGAAGGTAATGAGAGCCATCACCTTAAGTGCCTACATCTGGATTCCCCAGCTATTTATTATAGGGTCTGAAACATCACTAAGAACTTTGATTTAGATTTCAGGACTTGATTAAACAGAAACTTTCCTCTAGTCTCCCTCCATCCTAAAAATGTAAGGAAATTAAAGAAGATCTTCTAGTTTTATGGAAATTCTGCCATTTGCCCTGTGAATTTAACATGTTTCAATAAAAGCATAACATTTCTCTATTTCCAAATTAACACTGACTCTAAGTAGGCAGCCTTGGTGAGTGAACCCCTATCACGCATGCTTCTGAAAGTCATGAAGGAGGAAGATATGTAACTCTAGAAAAGTCACTGTGTGGTGTGCTACTGTTATTATAAGGGACTAAAACAACAGGAAAGAGAGAAACTCAGGATAATGTTAGAGACTCAAAATCTTTTGTGATCCTAAAGCCTTACATGTTCTTCAATTCTACCCTTCTTCAGCCAGAGATCCTGGTTAACTATGGAAAAGAAATGACAACTCCATTCTTAGCCTCTTTCATGACACAAGAAAAAGTACTGAAACCCAAATACAAGTACAGGAGAACTGTGCTGAGACAGGGTGAAATGAGGTATAGTTAGTCTCTCGAATCAGCTCAGCTTCTGCCCCGAATCCTGTCAGAACTGCTCTGCTGTCAGGAGTTTTAGTCAATGTTTAACTTAAGTGTTCTTGGTGATTAAGTCCAAAGAAATGGATTTAAAATAAATAAAATAAAAACTTCCTTAAAAACTAGAACTATTTTGTTTTCTGCCTCAGTCCTCCTGGCATTTAATATTTTGGGATTGTTTTAATTTACACTTATTTATTTATTTATAGTCATTAATTCAAAATTGCCATTATTTTTGTAGAATTTTCTGACTTCTAGTCCCACCATCCTAATCCTTATCCTTTATTTATTTATTTTTAAATAATCAAAATAGAGTTGATTGAAAATGTGGTATAATTTATCCCTCCCTCAACCCTTTCCCTTTTGGTAAATATAAGTTTGTTTTCTATATCTGTCTGTTGTTGTTTAAATATGTTCATTTGTGTCATATTTTAGATTCCACATAATGTTATTTGTCTTTCTCTTTCTGACTTTCTTTACTCAGTATGATAATCTCTAGCTCCTTCCATGTTGCTGCAAACGGCATTTATTTCATTCCTTTTAATGGCTGAGTAGAACTTCATTGTGTATATACACCACATCTTCATCCACTCATCCGTTGACAGACATTTAGAGGTTGCTTCCGTGACCTGGCTACTGTAAATAGTGCTGCTATGAACACTGGGGTGCATGTATCTTTTCAAATTATAGTTTTCTCCAGATACATGCCCAGGAGACTTTCATTGTACCTTTGAGTAATTTCACGGTCACTATTCCTCAAGCCCCATAATCCCAGTAGTGTGCTGAGAAATGTAGCTCTTTTCATCTGATGTGCATATGGAAAGTAATCAAGCTCTAACTACTGACTTCATTCAGAAAGAAGACACCCCCATACCGGCCTATTCTAGTGTCAGGGCTTTGTATTCCTATCTTCTGACCTTGAGATCCTCATGCAAGTGACACTCACAGAGTAAGTACCAAGACAAGAGAAATGGGAAATGACAGCAAAAATTCTTCTGGACATGCTTAGTAGTATCTGGAAAGCAAGAATGATATTTCAGAATGAAAAACTCCAGTTTTCTTCAAGTTGGCCAGCTAAACATGCCAGGGAATTAATTACCAGTACATATGAGAAACAGGCTTGGACTTGCTGAAATGAAACGGAACCAGTTTACCCTCCCTGCTAGGATGGCAAACAAAGCAGCATGTTGAGGCAGGAGTAACAGGACCTTAAAACCAAAAGGGAGACTGAGTCATGTGTGGAACAGAAGGTTCAAGGGCAATACACGCACTAGAGAAAGAGAATTACTAACAGGAGGTGAGCAATTTCAAATCCTTTCTCTAGAACCTCAATATTACCTCTTACTTCTGTTCATTTCCCACCATATGTCACAGCCTGCTAAAGGAGGAGCTGTAAAACTTGCTTAGCAGTAAGAAATCAAGCAGCCCAGGTTGATAATGTATCTTATTTTCCTGTATTACAGGACAAAGATCACAGATATTTTTGTTTAAAGCGATGCATTATTTGGGTTCATTTTCCTAGCCTCAAGATTTTCCTTACATTATGGAATGTCCATGACTTCTATTTCAGACTTATGCTGTATTTCTATCTATCATGTATTAGTCTGGATGAGGAAATGTGAACTTGGTAGAGACTTATTCCATGTGTGGGTGGCTGCCTTAGAGCTGAGGGAGACATGCTCTAGCTAGTTTTGCAAGTACATAATGACATTCTGGCAGGCTCTTTTCCAAGAAGAGAACTAACATTCACTGATCACCTACTACGTGCCAGATCATCTTTAAATTTCTACTTGGTATTTCACCATAACCCTATAAGCTAGGTATCACTAACCCTATTTTACAGATAAAAAATTTCCTGCAAAGTAACAGTAAGTGGCAAGATTCAAACCAACAGCCTTGACTTTAAGCCCAGTCCTCCTTTGAAGGTTCTCCCCATTCTCTCATTCGCCCTAATCTAGGGCCAATACGATCCTATCCTTCTAAAGAACAGCACTGGATAAAACAGAGAAAAACAGAAGCAGAGAGAAACAACTGTTATACTTCTTTCCCCTGAGACACCTTGTAGATAGAATACTACTTCTACTGGGAAGATTCATAGTTTTAAAAAAAAAACAAAAAGAGAGAGTTTTTTAAGGTTATCCAAATTAGTATATGACTCTCTACTAGAGAGGAGATCTCCTCCTTTGGCAAAATATGTCATGAAGGCAGTCACATGCTATTTTTAAGTCATGCATGTCACTTGATCTGTGGCCCAAAGTCAGTTATTTCTGGGACATGAAGTTAGGCCACTTTGTAAACTACAAAAAGTAATACTCAAAGATTAGGGATTTTAACATTAACAAAATTATTGGAGACTCTGGGGAATGAGAAAGTAAACTATTTTTGAGAGTAACAAGAAATCAATTCTCACAAAAAAAGATTAACATTTAGTTTTATCTCCTTTTAAAAACCTAGGTCTGGTTTTAATTGTAAAAGTATATATATACTATGCTCATGAAAAAAAAAAACAACAAATAGCACAGGTTAGGAAAATCTTATGTACATCTTTCCATAAATTTACTACTGATTATTTGTAATAAAGTAGCCTGTGTGTGTGTGTGTATATATAATAGAACAGCTTTTAAAAGTACAAGTTGGTTCATTTACAACAGCATGAAAAAGAATAAAATAAATTATAAAATGTGACTGAAAGAAATTAAAGACACCAATAAATGGAAAGACATCTTATGTTCACAGATTAGAAAACCCAATATTGTTAAGGAGTCAATGCTATAATGAAGTGATCAACAGATACGATGCAATCCCAGTCAAAAATGCCAATGACATTTTTTTGTGGAAACAGAAAAACCTATCCTAAAATTCATATGAACACAGTTCCCCCTGCTGTGCTGGTATTCATGGTGGCGAGGCAGCTTACCTCAGCAATGTGTACACTGCTTCTTTGGCCTTTATTGTTGACTCAGTACTATAAATTTTCTGTTTTGAGTTTTGTAACTTTGTAGTATTTTAGATAATGTTGTGTTTGTACTACTTTGTTGTGTAGAGTAAAAGGATTATGTTGAATAAACCTAGGATTAGAGTCCAAAAAAGAAATCATATGAAATCTCAAGGGACTCCAAATAGCCAAAAACCTCTTGAAAACAAAAACAAACAAAGTTGGAGGTCTCAATTTCCCAATTTCAAAACTTATTACAAAGCTATAATAATCAAAACAGTATGGGACTGAAATAAAGACAACCACTGGGATAGAATAGAGAGTCCAGAAATAAATCCCTTACATATAAATGACTTTCAATAAGGGTACCAAGACCATTCAATGAAAAATGGACAGTGCAGGGAAAACTGCAAAAGAATGAAGTCAGCCCTTAACATACATCACATACAGAAATTATCTCAAAATGAATCAAAGACCTAAGTGTAAATCCCAAAACTACAAAACTCTCAGAAGAAAATATTGGGGAAAAGCTTCAGGACATTATATTTGGTAATGATTTCTTGAATGTAACACCAAAAGCACATGCAACAAAAATAAAAACAGATATGGAGAAATTAGAACCTGTGCACCATTGATGGGAATGCAAAATGGTATAGCTGCTATGGAAAACAGTATGGCAGTTATGCGAAAAAAAAAAAAAATTAAACACAGAATTGCCGTATGATTCAGCAATTCCACTTCTGGGTATACGTCCAGAAGAACTGAAAGTGGGGTCTTGAAGTAATATTTATACACTCATGTTTATAGCAGAATCATTCACAATAGCCAAGAGGCAGAATCAACCAAATGTCCATCAAAGGATGAATGGATGAAGATACAACATATACATACAAGGGAATGTTATTCAGCCTTTAAAAAGGAAGGAAATTCTGATTCCTGCTACAATGCTGGATGAACCTTAAGGACATTATGCTAAGTCAATCGCAAAAGGACAAAAACTATATGATTTCATTTTATGAGTAAAGAGTCAGACACGACTGAGCGACGGAACCGAACTGAAACTTAAGACAGTAGACCAATGATTATTAGGGGCTAGAGGAAGGGGGAGAAAGGGGAGTTGTTTAATAAATATACTTTCAGTTTTGCAAGATAAAAAAAATTTGGGGTTAATTCCACAACAGTGTGAATGTAGTAATACTACTGAATAATACACTTAAAAATGGTTTTAAAAAATAGTCAAGACAGTAAATTTTGTTTGTATTTTATCAAAATTTTAAATCAAAAAAATCTTAAGTGCAAATTGGGTTATATGATAGTTTTTTCTCCCTTTATATCTTATATATATTTTCTGTATCATCACATGTATTTTTTTCCTTCTTCTTTTCCACTATTACAAACATTACTGCAATAACTCACTTTTGGACCTAAAATCATTACACAACTGTATGAATATAAGCCATTGCCTAAAATTTAGTCAAAATTCTAAAGACTAGACAGAAAAATATCAGAGCAAGGTTAACACACAGTTACAAAATCCAGTTTAAGCAGCTGTTGTTAATACTATCAAGAACCATAAAAGTCACATAAGTTTGAGTCAGTGATTATTTCTTAAGGAAAAGAGTCAAAAGAAGTTAAAGGCTAGATATTCAATATTACTCATAATACTAAAAAAATGAAAATTAATAGAGGCACTGTAAGGAAATCAATGTCTTACAGCTATAAAACTGTAATTAGGAAGACTACGTAGCTATATTTAAAATGTTTATGTTTACAGTAAGAAAAAAAAACCAACCCAACAAACCCGTACATGTATACTTAACATTTTAACTAGGTTGTAAGCAAGTGGCTCATGGGACTAATGTGTCCCAGAGAGAGGTTTCGTTTGGCCTGCATTCAATTAGAATTTGCCTATCTTCTAAGTTAGGCATGGCAAAAATTTCCCAATCAGTCTACATCACTCCATAATATTTTACAACCACTGGTTCACCTAGTCAGACACCTGCATTCTTGACCCCTGAATATGGATAAGGGCTGGGAAGGACTTTAAAAGATACAGATTTCCTGAAGGATAGTGAGCTGTTCACTAGATAGCATATTGGACCTAGATAGCATATTGAAAAGCAGAGACATTACTTTGCCAACAAAGGTCCGTCTAGTCAAGGCTATGGTTTTTCCAGTGGTCATATATGTATGTGAGAGTTGGACTGTGAAGAAAGCTGAGTGCCAAAGAATTGATGTTTTTGAACTGTGGTGTTGGAAAAGACTCTTGAGAGTCCCTTGGACTGCAAGGAGATCCAACCAGTCCATTCTGAAGGAGATCAGCCCTGGGTGTTCTTTGGAAGGAATGATGCTAAAGCTGAAACTCCAGTACTTTGGCCACCTCATGTGAAGAGTTGACTCATTGGAAAAGACTCTGATGCTGGGAGGGATTGGGGGCAGGAGGAGAAGGGGATGACAGAGGATGAGATGGCTGGATGGCATCACTGACTCGATGGACGTGAGTTTGAGTGAACTCTGGGAGTTGGTGATGGACAGGGAGGCCTGGCGTGCTGTGATTCATGGGGTCACAAAGAGTCAGACACGACTGAGCGACTGAACTGAACTGAACTGAACTGAGTGAGCTGTTCAAGGCACTGTTGTTCTCTTGGAAGACACAATGCTTCCACTTACCTATTAGGATATGTTTGATACATATGAACAATAAAACAGGCACACATGGTGGTATTTCCCCACAGATTGGTTTCCAACACCAATTTGTGCAATTCAAGAGTTAAGACGACACAAAATTTTAATTTATAAAGGTATACACACAAAAATATTACTGGGTACATTTGTAACTAAGATGATATAAGAAACAAAGATATTCTTTCCACATACGTCAGCTGCTGTTGATCACTCACCTGGTGACTTGTTTGTGGAAATCTGTAAGTTGTTTGTGTGTCACTGTAACGGCTCCCCCTGTTGTCTCCTTTGGCAAACCTTTCAAAGAATTCTCTAACCACCGACAAAAAGTCTGTACAGAGAAGAAGGATAAGCATTTTAAAAGGAGGCAGGGCTTACTCAATTGAGACCCTACAGGTAATAACAAAAACCCACAAGTTTTCCTTCATAGCATTAGTGCTCCACTTGGAAGTAAATAAAGGAGTTAACAGAAGTACTGTTTTTGGCCTTCCAACCTACTGAAGGTTAGAACAGTCTATAAAGGCATGCCCAGGCTCCCTTCAAGGGGGCAGCACACATCAGTTCAGATGAAGCCCTCTACCTTGGAAGTAAAGTCTCTTCTGGATGAAGTTATTATTGTTTCTATCATTAAACTTATGCAATATTTTAAAAATCAGACTGCTGCCAAAAATCTTTTGAGCTTAGAGATCAAGGGCAACCCAAAGCAAAAGTTCAGGTACTAGAAAGAGCAGGGTCAAAAAGTAAAACAAGTAAACATTTAAAAAAGTGTATATACAAATATGAATCCAGAATCTTAAGGATTTTAAGGTCATTTCTCTCAGTAGAAGTCACATCCAGTCAGTTCCTTTGTGATAACTGCCTAGTCTTTGGGTTAAGAAAATTCTATCTTGTTGCTCTTTTTGTTTTCTTTTTTGGCTCTAATTTTTCTTCATGTCTTTAAGTAGGATGTATGCTTTGGTCACAGTTTTTAGCTGTAAAAGAACTTTTTTATACCTAAATTTTTTACATTATGTGTTTTTCCACTATGTTAATTTATGATCACAATGGGGTTTCCTAGGTAGCACAGTGGAAAACAATCTGCCTGCCAGTCCAGGAGACACAAGAGATGTAGGTTCGAGCTCTTAGGTCAGGAAGACCCCCTGGAGAAGGAAATGGCAACCCACTCCAGTATTCTTGCCTGGAAAATCCCATGGACACACGCGCCTGTGGACTACAGTCCATGGGGTTGCAAAGAGTCGGACACAGACTGAGTGACTAAGCACATGATCACCACAGACTAGACCAAAAGTAATATTCCACTATAAATGTTTAAAGTACCACAGAATGCTCGAAGTGTTGCCTCCAAGGAAGACAACACACCACTTAGACAGAAACAAGCAGAGGCAAACAGGAAGAACAAACTCTTAATTGACAACATTCTGGCATCCAAAATGACCCATAAGTTAACCACAGTATCCCCCGAAAAAAAACACTACGAAACTAAATTGTATACTGTCAACTAATATAGGACAAAGGAGATGAAAATATCCAAAGTAGGAAAGATAGCTTTCTCAATAAACAATGCTGGGATAGTTGAATATTTTCATGTAAAACAAAGAAACTAGACTCTTACTTTTCACCACTCACAAAAAGTAACTCAAAACAGGTTAAAGACTGAACACAGACCTGAAACCATGAAACTCCTTGAAGAATACAAAAGCCTAAAGTACTGTGACATAGGTCTTGGTAATGATTTTTTGGCAACGACACCTAAAGCACAAGCGGCAAAATAAACACAGGAAACTACATCAAACTTGAAAGCTTCTGCACAGAAACCATCAACAAAGTAAAAAGAAAACCTAAGGAATTGGAAAAAATATATATTTGTGAGCCATATACCTGGTAAGAGGTTAGTATCTAAAATACATAAAGAACCAACCCACAGAAGTCTAGCAAAAAACCAAATAACCCAGTTAAAAAACGGGCAAAGGACCTCAACAAACGTTTCTTGAAAGAAGATACATGAAAAGCCAACAGATACACCAAAATGCTCAGTGTCACCAATCATAATGGGAATGCAAATTAAAACTATAAAGACATATCATCTTAACGCCTGTTAGAAAGGTCATGATCAGAAAGATAAGAGATAACAAAGGCTTACAAATTCAACATTTTTTGTAAAGTTAAATGTATATAATAAGGTTTTTGTTACCTGGAAACCAAATATATTTATTAAAAAGTAAGAGTACAGAAATTTTATTTCTCTTATCAATGATGTTTGGAATAAACTTGTCACGCCGCAAGGGCTCAAAGAGTACTTTTTTGAAAAACAAAAATACTACTGTATTAGATTCTTACAGTGACACAAACGCATTCTCTAGAATCCTTCTATTGGCTCCTTTATTTAACAATTAAACTTAGCAATGTGCCTAAATTATGTTCCAAGAGCATACAATAGGACTAGTTTCAAAGTTAGAGTCAGCCTCTCAAGAAACTGTCCAGGACTGGAAGTGGGTTCCTTATGAAAACAGTCTTACCGGTCTGTCAACCTGCATGATCTCCCAGAGCACTTCGGCCACATCGGGTAGGGTATATGGGGGGAGGCAGAAGCAGCACGTGTGAAGCAGCTGGCTTACAAGCTGCTGTCCAAGCTGGTTCATCACCTGTCCAATTAGTTCTTTCCGTACTTCAAAGTCTTCTTCATGCTGTAAGAAAACAGGAACAACAGGGAAGTGCTAATTTCAACTTTCTGAAGAGCAAGTACTCTTTCCCCTTTAATAATTTCCTTTCTCAGAAAAGAAACTATATATAATAGCTGGACTCACAAGGTGCACTGTCTTGTCACAAGGAAGAAAATATTAAGAATTTAGTTTCAAGAAACAGGTAAGGGCTTCAGTTGAGATTAACCTTAACTCTAAGGTTTTTCATGAATAGAACACAGAAGAGAAACAATGGTTAGAGATTAAGGGTAGTGATCCTTTTAACCTTTTATTCTGGTAAAAAATAAAGTATTCCTATTTTCTTTTTAAAAAAGCAACTGAAAAAAGAAGACTTCTATCAAATATCTAATCTTCTCTATCAAAAAAATCTTACTTAGGAACTTCCCTGGGGATCCATGGTTAAGATCCTGCACTTCCATTGCTGGAGGTTTGGGTTTGATCCTTGGTCAAGGAACTAAGATCCCACATGCTGTTGTGTGGCCACAAAAATAATAAATTAAAAAAAAAAATCTTACTTATTTTATTCCTTTTAGTCTTTGAATATACGTATTTCTAATATGTTGAAAAAAACCTTTAAAAGTGCCTTTCACTTCTAGCTATTTGTCTTCTTTCCCTCTCTTTTTTTTACTGTCAAAACTCTTCAATTAGTCTATCACATACTTACTTCTTCACTGTTCTTCCTTACTTTCAATTCTACTCTACATCTAGTCAAATCAACGTTTGAAAATTCTGTGAACCACTTTACCTCCAGCCAAAAAGGTCTCTGAAGTATCTACTAACAAACTTAGTCCTTTCTCTGATTATGATTTATATACCCATTTAGATTTTCCTCCAATCCATCCAAATGGCTCCACTGTGGTCTCTCCTAGTCCAAAAAGTTATCCCAACCTACTTCTTTCCAAAGAGTTTTCCCTCCTCTGATCTCAGCAATCACAACTTTTATCACTTATCTGACAATCAAATATTGCCTTGCTGCTGTTGTTTAGTTCTTTACAACTCTATTTCTCTCTTCAATTAGACACCAAATGGCTTGGAAGCAGAGACAGTTTAGACTAGTTTACACCGCTTACAACACGTAGTATAGGTTGTCTTCAACCTACTAGTTGATATTTTGGTTAGTGAATGATCCACTATGGAATATACCTACCAACACAGATCAAATGAGATGTTTCTTTTTCCCTAAGGAATGATATATGAGGTGATAATGAGATACAAGTAGAAAAACTATTTAATACATTGTTTGTACTTACATCATTGGCTACCCCTGTATGGATGAGGTCTCGTAGGAACCTCATGACACTACAATTGGCATCCCGGTGGTCCAAGGTAGTAGAGGCAATGGCCCACTGTAAGATAGGGATGACAACTTGGCTCCTCAGCAAAGTAACAGGGCTACGCTGAATAAACCTGGTATGGAAAGATAGGCAAGGTAAAAATTACAAAATTAGGCTGTACAAATGTAGCCAGGGTAAAAGGCAAAACTAGGGAGATAGTAAAAAGATCAGTGGTTGTTAGGGATTGACGGAGTGGAGGGTAGGAACATGAATAGGTAAAACATAGGGGATACTGACAGTACTAAAACTATGCTCTATGCTACTCTAATGATAGGTATATGTCATACACTTGTCCAAACCCATAGAAAGACCTTGGCTTCCCTGGTGGCTCAATGGTAAAGAATTGGCCTGCAATGTAGGAGATACAGATTTGATCCCTGGGTTGGAAAGATCCCCTGGAGAAGGGAATGGCAACCCACTCCAGTATTCTTGCCTGGAAAATCCCACAGACAGAGGAGCCTGGTGGGCTATGGTCCATGGGGTCGCAAAGAGTCAGACACGACTTAGAGACTAAACAAGACACTTGGAAGACAACCACCAAGACAGAATCCTAATGTAACGTAAGTACTTTAAAAATGATGTGGCAATGGAAGTTCATTAATTTTAATAAATGGGCCACTCTGGTGGGGGATGTTGATAGCAAGGTAGGCTGTGAGGGAAGGAAGGGGGAAGCTAAAGGTATATGGGAACTCTATACTTCCCAATTTTCTCAGATCCTCTAATGTTCATAGAAAATCTCCAAGAAAAAGTAAAATAACATTCCAAATTTATTTTACCAGGCAATCATTTGTACAAAGAGAATCTCTTGAGATTAATTTTTCAAGAAACACACCAGGAAAACAGGTTGACGGCCCACCCAATTTTTCTCATACCAACTCAAAAAATTAATAAATAAATAAAAAGGGTTTTCTAACTTGTCCAAAAACTAACCAAAAAAAGTGTTCATTACCAACTGATTTGGATCAAATTCCTGAGCTAGGGACTAAGAATGAATACAAACAAGCAACAAATAGGGCTGCAGGCTAGGAGCAGAAATGGGAAGTACAGTACCAGATAATTTTTAAAGTACCTTAAAAGTCTAAAAAAATTGTATTCTGAGATATGATTATATTTTAAGGATGCCAAGCTTCTCAAGGAAAAAGCTGAAGTAAAGCATGACATCATAGTAGCACAAAACATTAAAACCACACAGGATTCTAGAGACTGTCTAGTCAAATGTTCTTGCAAAACTCATTTTTATTGTCATGGGTGTGTTCCCTCCTTTATGAAAGGAGCTCAGTTATTTCCCCTTGTACTTATCCAACTCTTCTTCATTTATGGGAATAGTCTGGTTCACGATTTAACTTTGGATTATGAATAATTACTCTACCTACTTCTCTTACCTCATTTTACAGAGAAGGAAACAGGTAAGTGTTAGGTGACAAGACCAAGCAATGATGAGGATGATCAATAAAAGAAAAGGTTGCTTTTCAGAAGGACTGACCTTGTGGCTAGCCTGAATAGGTCATCCACTGTGTCAGGGTGATTCTGGAGTCCATTCTGCTGTTCTAAGAGCTGAAAGGTGGGGATGCACAGTGCCTAAAACAGAAATGATTTTAAAACAAATGCTTGTAAATAAATGCCATGGGATTCAGACTTGCTAAATATCACAACATACACAGAGAACAAAGAGGTAAAGCACAGATAAGAAAAAGACTGTGATGAGATTCAGATCAAGAAAGGGAAGACAAAAATCCTTCTCAGTTGACATAAACAGTCTTCACATATGAGGTCTACATTTCAGAAAGGGTTTAGGGTACAGACTTCTGTTGATGAAATTGGATAGATGTCATCTCAAAGTTTTAGAAGTTTCTGAAAGTGACAACTGTGCTTATATACTAGATATGATCTGGTCAACTAAGAGAGTAGCTGACATTTTAATAATAATAATTATGAAATGGCAATTTTAAAGGGAAAGACATCTTGGGAAAAGGAGCACCATGATTTAACTCCCTAATATATTTTCCCCTCTTTGACTAGGAGAGGGTAAAAGCAGTATATGAGAAGCCTTTTCCAATGCCTGCTATTTACCCTAAGGTGAGACCATCCCTGCTAAGTAAACTAGTTCACTGGCTGTTCAGGCAAGAAATTAAAAATACAATCATGCTTGAGCTAAGAGATCCTTTATTTTAAATCCACTTGCCCACCTTCCCAAAAAATCTTATCTCTGGAGAACATAAATTAGACAGCAATAACTGTAATGACCAGCATATTTGTGTGGTCAATCTCTCTCTCATTCTTCCAAGCAGGCCTGTCCACAGAATAACTAGGAAGATCTACCTCCATATTAGGAAATCATTATGCTTGAAAAGCAAACTAAAAGCAACAGAATTAAAGACATGGTGAAGAACACACTGCTAGGCCTTCAGACCCTCCAAGAGAACATACCTGGAGCATGTCTAGTAGTCCCTGCCGACAGCCCTCTTCCATGCCATATTCATCCACAAGGATACTACCAAGGTACAGGAAACAGGAATGCTGATGTACCTGGTAAACATTTACCATCTGCCAAGGGAAAAACCAATTAGTTCAATTATTCATCTCTCAAAGAGTGTCAGCTTAGGTAGCTGTCTGAGGGAAGAAATTCTGAGACAGATTGGTCTCTTCTCTTTAAGACAACGTAATAAAGCTTGTTGGAAACATTTTCTAAACCATAGGGCTCAATAATTTTCAAGTACTCTATTTAGAGTTCTTTCAAGCCTTCAACCTTTCACCTTTTCAAAACAATGCTGTAGGAGAGTTGTATAATACTACAGACTGGAACTATTCATAAGTTATTATCTGAGGCTTCTGTTATATTTGCAATGCCCTAATAAAGTATACCTAAACTTTCTTTTTTTTTTTTTTAAAGTATACCTAAACTTTCTAACCAACAGGTTGCTCTTATATGCATTAAAGATGATTCTTTAAAAAAAAAAAAAAAATCACAGTAGGAACAAAGTATCAAATGCCCCTCATTTTAGAGGAGACAGAAGGCATTGTTTAAATTGGTTTATAAACTCTTTTATTTAATCTTTTGGGTAAAGAACAGTGTTTCTAATCAAGATTATCTAGACCTCTAGAGAATAAAAATTTTAATACAATATAAGTATTTAAATTATTTATTTAGAATTTTTACCCTTCTATCCTCCAAAAATTAGGCCACCATACATTCATCTATTCAAAATGCCATCACATGGGAATTCCCTGGTCATCCAGTGGTTAGGACTCAGTGCATTCATTGTTGGGGCCTGGAGTCCAATACCTGGTCGGGGAACTAAGATCTTGCAAGTCAAGAAGTGAGGCAAAAAGAAAAAAAAAAAAAAAAGCCATCATAACACACATGTTTTGATCTTATTACATAAATTCAGTTCTTTGATCTTGGTGGGGTGGAAGGGTCCAGTAACTGGCTCTTATCAGCATATGGCACGAGAAAAGAATACGAGATGGAAGCTATGAATCTGTTTAGTGTTGTATACTCAAAATTGTATGCTGTACTTAATGAATAAGTTACAGGCTGGGCCAGATAGCAAAGGGTTTTAGGCTCTGCTGGCTTTATAAACTTTTGATCACTTAACTTTGCCAGTGAAGCACAAAAATGGCCAATAAACAATACTTAAATGATTACGCATGACTATCAGTAAAACTTTATTTACAAAAACAAGTGGCAAGCCCACTGGCTGGAGTTTAGTGACCTCAAATTTGTAGGTTTTTTGTCACATGTACAGACTTTTGAACATACCTCCTATATAAGATGCTACCCTATGCTACTGGAATAAGAGCAATATAAAAGTCATGACTCAAAGTGTTAGTCACTCGTCCTGTTTGACTGTGACCCCATGGACTGTAGCCCGCCAGGATCCTCAGCCCATAGGACTCTCCAGGCAAGAACACTGGAGTGGGTAGCCACTCCCTTCTCCAGGGGATCTTCCCAACTCAGGGATTGAACCCAGGTCTCCAGCACTGCAGGTAGATTCCTTACCATCTGAACCACCAGGGAAGCCCAGAAGTCATGGGCATATCCTCCAATAGCAAAGGGGAATTAAACCACATTGTGTAAGACCCATGATGTACTGCACTGAAGAAGACACTTGACCAGAACTGAACACAGTCTAAATGTAACACATACTGTTGTACTCAGGGTATAGTAAACGCAGAAAAATCACTAAAAAAATTCTGTTAACACATTTACCTTTACAAACTTCAATCAAATCTATAATTTAAGGAAGTGTGATCATGTAAGTGTCAACTGACACAGCAACAGGATGACCCTGGTTCAGGATAAGAGCTTCCTTAAGAGTGAGGCAGAACTTAAGAACTTGAGGGGCACTCACTGTCAGGGTCGGTCCAATAGATGCCCTGCCCAGTTGGAGAAGGCCACTTCTGGTTGAGTGGGTGAGGTCTAGCCTGAAGCCCTGTAGTAGCTTTCCTCACAGATGAGTGCAAAATTTGAGAAGGTACTTGCTCAGAGTCCTGCAAATGCAAGATTGGCACTTTGCCCTGCCTCCATCAATTCTAGGTCATGGCAGCCCACTTGCCTAAATCTAGTTCTGGCCCTGCTGTTAGGCTGGGGCCCCAGCATAAATTACTTAGTAAATTAAGTCACTAGTCATAGGCATCTCAAAAGAATATTCTAGATGATATGATCTCAGAGAGCCATGTACAAGAGCCACATCACCATAATTACATACCAATCATGCTGATTGAAAGAGTCAAATTTATTTCCTGACAAATAAGACACTTATATGAACAACTAACTATGGTGAAGAAAAAAGAAAATCTCTTTAGGCCAGAAATAGCAAAGCTTGACTTGCCACATTTTCAGAAAGGAAATTAATATAAAATGCTTAATACATAAGAGCTGATTCATTAACATCATTCCCATGTATGAATTTTACACTAAGATGTGGTGCTATTTAGACTATCACTACACAGAACAGATTACAGGCTATTTGCCATAAAAATAACACACCCACCACAGGCACTACTTATCTTTCAAATATTTTTTAGTTTGTATTTAAGAAATATTGAAGTGTTTCATTTCATTAGCAAGAGCTTTTGTTCTAAAGCCTCCTATTTCAAAACTCTGTATCCTTTACATTTTCCATCTTTCAGGGAACTCACCTGCGTGACTAGTGGCTGCAGCAGGGCTGCGGATCCTTTGCCTACACAGCGAACAGCAAAACGGAGGCACCTGCAACAACGCTCTACAATCCGATTATCAGCCCGGTGCTTATTTAGAGTCTCAGATAAAATTGGCCATATCTGAGTCGAAAGTGAAAAGAGCACAGGAAGAAAATAATGAACAACTAAGTGCTGAGAAAAATGCTCCCAAGTTGGTAAAAACTGATTTGACTTTTAAATAATTTGGGGAAATCTTTCTTTACAGGAACACACATGGCCTGATTCTGGTCAGTGGGTGTGTGTTTATGTGCTGGGGTTCAATACACTATCCATCAATAAAAACAACCATGTCTTAAAGGGAAGCACAGTAATTCTTTACAACAGAAGAGAAGCATGACTAATTTTACTAAAAAGACAAAGATCTCTATTTTCCTAAACTCTGAACTTCTGATTTAGGATGGGAAGAAGTAGAACAAGTTAAAGGAAGAGATATCTGATACCAATGAACACTCAAGGATAACTGGTGTTTCTCCCCTTAAGTCTGAAAAGCACTTCTCAAACCATGCCCTCTGATCCTCATGTTACTCTGAGTTTTTACAAAGGAAGTACTGTCAAAGAGGAAGCTATGATGGTTAATCAGCTTTGTCAAAAACATTCTGCCAGTACTGACCAGGCCTCTCAACAACTCTAGGATTCACACAGTTAATCTCTTCTTACTTTGGCCTTTCACTGTGTTTCCTTACAGCCTGTTTTCTTACCAAATCTAAAATCAAAAATATTTAGTTGGATAGTTCCATTCATCTTTTCATTGATACTGAATGCATATCAACAAACTGAATCTTCCTACGAACCTAGAAGACAGAACCTTCTCACTTTAGTTACCTAGAGTCTTATAAGGAAAAAGGAAGAAAGCTTTATTTCACAGGCATCGATTAGTACTTACTTCCTGTATGACTTTTTGGCACGGATGAGTCTGTCCATTTTCCACAACGGGATTGGTGTGTCTGGGGAAAGACAATGATCCAAATTAGTGAAAGAAGAGCAATTTCATCAAGGACACAGAGCCCTAATCCCTGTTAGTTTACTTAGTATCATTCTCACCAATTAAAGAAAACCAGATAGTCAACTCTGGGTACATGGGCTGCAGGTATGGGGCACTACAACTATCCTTTTTATTTTTTTTTCTTTCATAAACTTGAATATGTAGTTTTTTCCAAATTAATAAATATATTCAAGTTATCCGAATCCACTACGGAAACTCAAGTACTGCTTCATTCCCAGCACTCAGAAGGTAAAAGCTTTTGAAACTGGTCTACCAAAGATGTTTCCCACAGTTCTAGTCTAAATTCAATGATACACAATGTGAGCCCACCACAATACACTGAATTCACCTATCTATCTAGTTCTAGAATCCACTAACTTGAAGGACAGCAGGAAAAAACAAAAACTATGATTTTAACTACCAACATCTTTAAAGGAAAACAAGTCTTTAATTTTAAAAAGCTCAACAGCAACAATAAAAATATGCTGTCGTAGTTGTTTAGTTGCTCAGTCGTGTCCAGCTCTCTTGCGACCCCATGGACTGCCTCCCTCTCGGCTCTTCTGTCCATGGGATTGCCCAGGCAAGAATACTGCAGAGAGGAGCCATTCCCTTCTCGATCCAGGGACTGAATCCAAGTCTCCTACACTGCTGGTGGATTCTTCACTGCTAAGCCACCAGGGAAGCCCAATATAAAAAAATATAATTTTTCTTTACATTAAGACATTTCAACTTTTGCAGATTTTCTTTCATTTATTGTGAAATAAGACTGTTAATACGCTCTCAGAATGGTATGCAACAGGGGCTCCCCTAATTATACAAGAAAAGCATTATACCAACTCAGAAAAAGATACTTGTAGGTAAGAACAAGCTAAAACAACACCTCAGTTTCAACTTCTTCCACATAGGTTTTTATACAAGTATTAATTGATATTCCAGATATAGCTATAGGACACATAAGTTATATTATGCAACTAAGAAAGATCACTCTCTGAATACTGTTGCTCTAATGCTTTTTTAATTATTAGGCTTCTCTTAACATCAAAAAAGGTTTAATTTCACCTGGTCACGGAAGAGAATTCATTATTTGTCTGCCCCCATACACTATTACATAGCAATGATTATGAAAGTATGGTCTTTGGACTACAATGCAATAGCACCTGAGAACTTATCAGAAATGCAAATTCTTGGGTCCTATCAAGATCCAATCCATCAGACACTCTGGGAATGGGACCCAGCAATCTGCTGCCTTGGGAACTGAAGCACCACAGGTGACTCTGATGCAGGCTGAAGTTTGAGAGGGCCTGCCCTGGTGGCTCAGATGGTAAAGAATCTGCCTGCAGTATGGGAGATCCGGGTTTCATCCCTGGGTAGGGAAGATCCCCTGGAGAAGGGAATGGCTCCTCACTCCAATATTCTTGCCTGGAGAATTTCATGGACAGAGGACCCTGGTGGGCTACAGTCTGTGGGGTCACAAAAGAGTCGGACCAACACTTTCACTTTTCAAAGTTCGAGCATCACTGATTCAGAGACCAAAAGAATTAATTACATTTTAAAGTCTTTTGACAAAAGTTTACCAAAAATAAATTCTTAGAATTTGCCTTTGCAGTTTGTAATAGGAGTAAATTAGTCTTCTGACAGAAGCAGTTTACAGGAGGTACTCAGAAGCTGAGGAAAAAAAACACTTTCTTACTTCTATATAGTAGTCTCATTAGAGATTTTAACCCAGGGCAGGAACCTGGCATTTCCCTTCTTACCTAAATATGACTGCAAGGCGATCTAAGAACACAGTGGGATCTGAGGATATGCCGTTGCTGGGCTCCTGAGACAACAGCTGAAGAGACAGAAAGATATTAATACCCAGTCATTAAACATACAAACCTACAGCAAACATGGCAAAATATGCCTCTGTACATCAACCTCTGTCTCAATCTCTATTTCCTTAATCAGATTCCTGAAAGTTACTCAAAATGGTAAAAACTTTTAAATTCATATTAGCAAACTATTTTCCTCCATCTTACTGCATTCTGGCCAAGACTGCATATTAACTTTTACTATAGATCACTGTACAGTGGAAAACAGTGCAAAAGAGACACAGGTGTAGAGAACAGTCTTTTGGACTCTGTGGGAGAGGGCGAGGGTGGGATGATTTGGGAGAATGGCATTTAAACATGTATATTATCACATGTGAAACGAATCGCCAGTCCAGGTTTGATGCCTGATACAGGATGCTCTGGGCTGGTGCACTGGGATGACCCAGAGGGATGGGATGGGGAGGGAGGTGGGAGGGGGGTTCAAGATGGGGAACACGTGTACACCTGTGGCGGGTTCATGTTGATGTATGGCAAAACCAATACGATATTATAATTAGCTTCCAATTTAAATAAATTTATATTAAAAAAAAAAGGAAAACAGTATTATTTTTTTCCCATTTACTTTTATAATGATTAGGATATTATAGACATTCTTATTATAGTATAGATTATATGTATTATACTATATAATATATATTTATATAATAATTTTATAATATAAAGCTTCAAAATTATTATATATTTTTAAGAGGTAAGGCAAATTGCTTCCTCTTCTTTCCTAAAATTTCTTAGACACTTCTACCAGTATATCACTAGAGATGAGCTTTAGAGTCATTTCATCAAGTTCTCCTAAAACTACCATTGGTATGCTCATTGCTATTGCACCATAAATGTAATTTGAGAAGAGCTGACATTTTCGCAACAGTCTTCAAAGAAACATGGTAGGTTATGGTTTCGGAAGTTAACTTGAATGGTGTTTTCTCCACTGTATCTTTTAAATGGCATTTCTGATACAGTGAAAATCTATTGATTTGGGAATACTTATTTCATATATGTAGCTACTTTGATAAATTTATTAATTTTAATAACGTCTCAGTTCATTCTCTTGACTTTTCTAGGTAGTTAAAAGACCACCTGCAAATAAAAGAATCTTCTCTTTTCTTTCTATCATATAAACACACTATATTTGTTTCACCTCTTAATTAGACTCACCTTTTTCAATGCCAAAACTTGAACAGAACATAGTTCACTAAGACATTCAGTAATTTTATCCAAAGGTAATCTGGCTAGGACAAGTGCTGTCCCTGAAAGACAAAGGATGACACAAATGAAGAAAATAAAAGCCACACTGAAGTAATTCATTGGTTTACATTATATGGCTTACAAAGGCTAACTGGTTCTATTCTTTTAAAAAGATCAGCACTTTTAAAAAAATTATAGTATTTTGTTATTTTATGGTTGGGCTTAGGAAGATCATAAAGACTTTCACATTGACATTCACAACTGAAGTTAATATTAAATTATTTCTCCTCAGTAGCCTACTGGTTTAAAGATGTTAAAATATGTCTCTCCACTTCCAATCCTTCAAAGACTTTAAAAATCTTCACAAGGCCAATGACAAAGCTAGTTTATATAGCATAGTACAATGGTTCTCAAATTTCCCAGAGGTCAAGGACAGCCTTTATTTTTGATAAGTACTATAGGCAATTCTTATCATCCAAGAAGTAGAATGAGTTGAAGTTAGAGATTAACTCTAGTTCTACCATAACAGACCCTATGAACTGGGTAAGACATTCTCTCAGACCATCAGTTTCTTTATCTGTAAAAATGAGCGCTTCAAACAGAACAGTAATAGTTAAGTTTGTCTTTATTTCACTTTTAAATAGTTGCAAAAATCTCCCCTTTCTCCTTTTCCCCAAATAAAATCTTAACTTGGAACTCCAATAAAACAGATTAAAAAAGAAAATAGAGGTAGGTTAAAGTGGGGACAGAAGGCCCAGATCCTTCCTATCCAGCTTCCCTTGTGTCACAATCCCTACCAAATGCTGAAGTATCTCCCCAACATCCAAAGGATTACACATTATGCTATATCCTTTGACTATTATTTTTTCATCTCCTAAAATTTTATTCAAAAGAACAGTAATCAATTCAAACCTTCAAATTTGAATAAAATATTGAATGATTTTTCTTAACAGTCTGTAACCATGGATGAATTAGATTTTTTACTTAAAACTAGAAGGGGTAAAAATCTAACAAACACAATTTTTCCTTTTAATTTATCCCTACAGAAAAGAACGTTACTAAAAAGGTTTCTCCATCTAGAAGATACCACCAATATAACTGGGACACCACATTTTATTACAAGTTAGTTGTCATGCTATCATCAAGGTTAAATTTCACTAGAAAATTACAAGATGGCAGCAATACCCACAGTTAGTAGTGAAGAAAATACATGACCTGATTTAATGCCTCATTATCTACGCCTCTGAAGAGAAACAACAAAAACCCATGCTTAAAAAAGAAAGTCCGTCTTAAAAATGCATAGTTACATTGGCTGGTAGGGAACCTGATCACAGAAGTGAGAAAGAACAGTCATCCAATCCGGACAAGGCTGTCTGCCACTCACAGAAATGTACAAGGTTCTGCACAGGTGCTATCACCCAATCTTTGATTTGATACACCAGCTGTCAGAACTTCACTACCTGACAGGACACACCAATCTGTCTGCAGAAAGCATGGTTAGAAAGCATTTTCTTTCTAAAAGCCAGTAAACTGTCAATAATAATTACTCATAAAATAAACCTGCTCCCTCTTTTAAAAATAATCCTTCAAATATTAAAAAATAGCCATTCGTCTAAGTCTTTTCCCCAAGTATTAATATCTCTAATTCTTCTATTATTTTGAGTTTCATCACTACCCTGGCTGTTTGCCTCTCAATCAATTCAGTGTAAACTAATTAGTAATGGTTAAAGACCATTAAGTGACCAGAACCCTTGGCTTTGAGTTACAGGACTGATCTAGGCAGACTACCTTTAAATTTCCACCTATCTCTTTGGTATAGCAATGCTTATTTGGTCTCCCTTTTTATTCTTTCCTTCAACTCAAAAAGGAACTATGATTTAGTTCCAATATGTTAACTCCACTCAAAATCTAAGATCATGATATAAATTCTATAAGCACTTTGAATTAGTTATACAGCCTTAAAACATTCTAACAATGCATGCACACATAATCACACATCCTCTCCTCCCAGAGTGACCTTCCTCATCATTGAGTAAATTGCAACTGAAAAGGGGGATACAACTTGACACAAGATAATCCCCAGAAGTGGCTTAGAGACTGTTCTTTCTTAATATCTTAAGTAAATACCTTTTAGCAAGCCCACAGCAGCTTCTGGAGACAACATGAAGGAATCAAGGGAACGGGCAATCTCCAGGAGTCCATTAAAGTGCTGAGCCATGTGGTCTCGGCAAACAGAGCAAATGTTATGAATTGCTTTCGCTGCAGCAGAAGCCAGAGGCTTTTCACACAGGCCTTTCATCAAATAGCCCAACACAGGGTCTAAGGAGAAAAGTCATACATAAAGATCACATATTTGAAGCTTAAGGAAAACTTCTAGGTTGTTAGAACAGAGATTTATATTCTCCTTTAAAGCAAAAGAACCATTTTTAAAAAATGAAATATGTTTAAATCCCAAGGTATTTACATATAAAAATGGAGCTGATCTCAGTGATAGTGTCAGAGAGCTCCGAGGCCTATCTATTTATCTTGCATTTCTTATCTTGTGGACATGAACTGCTGCTTATTGCTAGGGCTTCACAAAGCACGGTTTGAAAACCACTGACTCAGTTTGAAACACTGGTGGATATAACCATCCAAGTATTAAGAATACAGTTAAAGTAAGAAAGAAGATAAAACTCAGAGAGTACCACAATACTCACAGATTAATCATTACTTGTAAAAAATAAAAAAGAAATCACCTACATCAGGACAATGACAAGTTACCCAAAGCTGACACTTTTATACTTACTTCTTTATAATTATAAAAACCACAGCGACAGATCCTTAGCACTTTGAGAGGAATTAATTCATTATGTCTTACTTGTTACCAATGTAAGTGTTCTAAGAAAACTGATTATAAAGGCAAATTTGTATACAGCAAATCCTACTTATCCTTTACCTTGCTTTGTAAAAGTTTTTCTATGAAAAAACCCTAAGAAAAATCATCCATGTTTAAAGAGCACTTTATGTGAACTATAGAGTAATCTCATACCATAAAAAAATACTCTCTGAAAGCCCATTTAAAAGTTATTTCCATTTTTAGCCTAATGAGAAAAATAAGGCAGCAACCCAGCAGGAACCCTTGCTTTCCCACAACACACAGCCTATTTAGCATGAGAATCAGAACTAGAATCTAAAACCTAGTCCAAGTAACTCCAATACTATTCAGTTCAGTTCAGTCGTTCAGTCTTGTCCACCTCTTTGTGACCCCATAGACTGCAGCATGCCAGGCTTCCCTGTCCAATACTATAGGCCTCAGTGATTCTCAAATTGAATATTTTGAAATATTCTCAATTCACAAATTGAATATTTGTGATTTTGACTATTCTACAGTAAGTATGAATATGCAGCACTGTGTCTTCTAACTAAGGCACAAATTTAAACGATACACAAGGTGATACTGAATGATAAGTGTTAACAAACAGGTAAATGCACTTTGTTTCTCTGTGGAAAAACTGTTCAGAAAAGAAAGCCAAATGATGTGGCAGATAAGTGAAGACATTTAAGAATTAGAAAATAAGGTATTTTGAAAAAAATTTTAAAGGTATGTTGAACTTGAAAGTGGCTCAACTACAATGTAAGCCTACCTATCATATGCTCTGTATACAGATACAAGAGAACAGGAACACACAGCTCTCTCTTAGTTTTGGATACGATAGGTCTTTGTTGCTGCGCTTCGGCTGTCCCTAGTTTCTGAGACTGGGGGTATTCTCTAGTTGCGGCAGGCAGGCTTCTCATTGCTACGGCTTCTCTTGTTGCGGAGTACGGCTCTAGGCACATGGGCTTCAGTAGTTGTGGCACATGGGCTTAGCTGTTTCATGGCATGTGGAATCTTCCTGGACTAGGGATTGAACCCATATCCCCTGCATTGACAGGGGGATTCTTATCCACTGTACCATCAAGGAAGTCCAACACAGCTCTTTTTAAGTAAGAGTTTCAGGCAATAAAAAAAGAGATCACGTGTAAAATAAAATCAAGTCAAAAGGTAGTAATAAAGATAAGCACAGGGCTTCCCTGGTGGCTCAGTGGTAAAGAATCTGCCTGCCAGTGCAGGAGAGGGTTCAGTCCGGGAAGATCCCACAAGCTGCAAAGCATAAGCCCACATGCTACAACTACTGAAGCCTGTGCTCCACAACACAAGCCACTGCAATGAGGAGCCCGTGCCCCGCAACTGAAGAACAGCCACCGCTCATCGCAACTAGAGAAAGCCTGAGCAGCAACAAAGACCCAGCACAGTCAAAAGAGAGAGAAGCACAGCACATCAAACTTAATCATACTCACACATTTAAGGATTCTTAAAATTCTCAGAATATGTGTCTTGAGTGTCAGTGGGACTTTATTTATATTAACCTAGATAAATTCTCTAGTCTCTCTGGACTCCACTTTTCTTATCTTGAAAATGAGGGAATTAGAAGAAAGTCTTTCTAAATTTACTTTCAATTATAAAATTATTTTACATCTGTATTTTTTCAAGACAGCCAGAGGTTATACAACTCAACACTCTTCATCTTAGTTTGTACTTACTTAGTTTCAATAATATTTCTTAGTTTTTAAATAGTGTATGTATTTAACACTGAAATGCCCTCCCCTTTGCTCTAGTCTACTGGCAGCTTCTAGGTTAGAACTACAGGAGAGTCTGATTAGCTCAAGCCTATACCAAAACCTAACAAAGACAGAAATATTTATGCTGAAGCAGAGTACTAGTAGCAAACTGTCACCCTATCTAGAGATCTAATTTTCAAAGGTTCTTTCTCCAAAGACTGTGATCAGATTATAAAATGTATGAACTGAGCAGTAACTCATGTATCTATTCTCGGTGTCTAGAAACAGTCTACTTATCAATAAAAGAGAAAGTAGGAGAACAAAAGCAAAAGTAAGAGAGGAAGAAAGAAATCAGAAAAATCAGAAGCAGTAGTTACAGAGGGGAGCGTTCACACATACCAAGGAACTGAGGATTTCGATCAACCACTTCGCTCATCTCTCCAACCAACTCAATGCTGGTGTAGCGCACAGCTGTATGCACAGTCTCCGGGAGACGGACAACTCCTTCTAGGACCTCCACGAGTGTTGGATTGTTCTCCCTGAGTTTAGAAGGCAAGTACTCAGAGTTAACAATTTCAGAGGTGAGGTTATGGCCAATAAACAGGCTGCAATGACACAAATCATTGCTAAGGGTTTCTTTCTAAATAAGTAACCATTTGCATAAAAGTGCTTAAATCTGGTATAAAAATTTTTAACCCTCAAAAAGGGGTAAAAGACAGAAATGGAAGTTATCATTGTTTCAGTTGAGAAGCACACTGCTCCTTAATCTTCTAAATGCCAGTGAAGTGTCTAAAGACACATCTTGCTATCAAATAAAGCTCTTCAAACTGGACAGGTAGGCATTTACTGTGGACCAATGTCTTTTAGTGAATTCACTATTTATTCCTATATCTGCAGCACCTAGAACAGCGCCTGGCACATAGTGGGCACTCAATAAATAAATATTACTGAATAACTAAATGAATAAATAATTCTTATAGACCACTTCCTATTAGTTGTTATTCTCCAAAAGATTTCTTATGGCTGGATAATGGAAACCTTAAGATCAGGTAAGCATGGGTGGGCCAGCTCACTGACTAAAGAATCAAGAACAAAAGCTGCAGGAATAGATAAAGGTGCTCTGACTTAAAACATGAGGGAAAATTAAAGTTATCCAAATACTTTTCACAGCTCCATGAGTTTATTTTTTCCTTTTCCTTCTCTTTTTCTCACCCCTCAAGGATACAGGCTCAAGTTCTTTTAAGCAGAGGGGAGGATGTCCCGCAAATGACCAGAATGTAATCCAGAAATGAAAGATGTTTAAATAAATCCTGGATTAGCACAAGAACGCTCCTTCCTGATAAACTAAGTCTATTAAGCCCTTTATAAAACAAAAATAAAAACAAACCCACACCTGTAATCATGCAGTTGGCGTGAAATGTGGATAAAGAAAAAACAAAATAAAATCTTTCATTTATGCCTTATGTTTCCTGAAGGCACTAAGCTAGTGTTGAGACTCTCTATGCATCCTTTCTCATACACAATCACAAATCAGTTAGATCATTAGCATAATATCTTCAGACTGTTACTGAAGGTTCCAAAAGATACCAAAAAGCGTTTAAAAGCAAACAGTATGATAAGTGATTCAGGACTGCTGCTGCTGCTGCTAAGTCGCTTCAGTCATGTCTGACTCTGTGCGACCCCGTAGACGGCAGCCCACCAGGCTCCCCCGTCTCTGGGATTCTCCAGGCAAGAACACTGGAGTGGGTTGCCATTTCCTTCTCCAATGCATGAAAGTGAAAAGAGAAAGTGAAGTCGCTCAGTCATGTCCGACTCTTAGCGACCCCATGGACTGCAGCCCACCAGGCTCCTCCGTCCATGGGATTTTCCATGCAAGAGTACTGGAGTGGGGTGCCATTGCCTTCTCTGAGCCCTTCTCCTGCTGCTGCTGCTGCTAAGTCGCTTCAGTTGTGTTCGACTCTGTGCGACCCCATAGACGGCAGCCTACCAGGCTCCCCCGTCCCTGGGATTCTCCAGGCAAGAACACTGGAGTGGGTTGCCATTTCCTTCTCCAATGCATGAAAGTGAAAGTGAAGTCGCGCAGTCATGTCTGACTCTTTGCGACCCCATGGATTGTAGCCTACCAGGCTCATCTGTCCATGGGATTTTCAGAACTTCTTAATAGAGAAAAACAAACCAACTCTGATCTCCTTAAATATTTCCTTAAGTATATAAGATTTCATTGACTAGACCCTGAAAGCCAGTTAAGAAAGAAGCACTGTACGTTTTATGAATACATGCCTTAACCATCTCTCCAACCAAAGCCCTGTACAGAGAGCTCAACTGCAGGTGTCTGATTACATACAATACAGGAAAATTTGACAGATATCAGCATCAATTTATAAACTCACAGAACAAAGTAAATTCTGTTTTTAAGGATTCATGTTGAAATAATAAATAGGATTTCTTTGCTAAGCAAGGAGAAATCAAATTCTAATAATTTAAAAATTTCCAACAGCAATAACAAAAATAATTCCCCTTTAGATTTTGTTATTCTTTTAACAAATACGATAACTCTGATGTGCCTCTCTGAAACTTAAAAATGATTCTCCAAGACAGGAAAAAAGGAGAACAATATAGTTAAATATTTGTAAGCATAACTTACCCAAGATCACAAAAGCAGGTGAGAGCCAAATTAGTGCCTATTCAAATGCTTCTAAGCAAGTGCCAACAATTTAACAGTCTAATAAATTTTTGATTATACCAACTTTCACAAGGGAGCCTGGGTTGGAAAAATAAATCAGCATTCTTTTCCTAGCATCAAGAACAAAAGAATTTTAACTATAGAAAATGTGGTTAAAACATGGATATCAGCAATGCATGCTACTCTGAACTAGTCTCTTAGAAGTCAGAAGACTAGACAGCATTATAGAAGAAAGAAGTTCTATGAGTTTCCAAACATATCCCACATGAGGAAAAATGGCGCAATTTTCCTTCCTCTGATATTAAGAGTTCCCAGCAAAAGACTTATAGACACTCACGGATCAACACTCTTTGCTATAGCAGCCATGATAAAGAGAACCGCTTCTGTCACCTCCCAGGGTGGGTTGCCTTCTTTCAGAGTAGAATATAACTAGAGAAGAAGAGGTGGATTATGGATCCATTAAAAGAAAAACAGAATAGAGTTCCAAAACAAAACAAAAAACCTGTTAGTTAAATTCAGCCCCTTGTTTCTAAATTTAATTATCTCTCAGAGCCAGGGGAGAATAGTATTTTCATTTTTCAAATCTTCACTAACTCTAAATCAATACTAGTTTAATATCTGAAACAAATCCATTTAGGTTCCCAAGAGTACATCAAATTATCATCTGCCCCTACAAAATAGTATTATGGAAAAAACAAAACAAATTACATGAGTGTCTTTTCTTGGTTCTGGTAACTGATAAATACATTAACACACTTAAAAATGATGTAAAACCTCCGCATATGCATTGGCTTTACATTTATTATTTTGACTACCTGTCTGCATCAACACTAGCAGTACAGATTAAATTCCTAAAAAGTAGCTGTTCTGAAGCACCCATCACAATACCATGTCCAAGCAAGGGTGGGTGGGGAGAGACCAAGCAGAATACTCAGAGATGTCCTAAAACTTCCCAGGGTGTAGCCATCAGTGGAATGTGACTGGTTGTTAGTCTAGGTTTCCGTAATCAAATAACACACTGCTAGGTAAAATGAAATTAAACAATTCTCTTATATGACTTCACAGAACCTTTAAATATACTATTTAGGTCATTTTCCAGTTTTAATTGACAGAACTATTTTTTTCCAGAAAAGAACATCTCATGAGACTGGTGTTCCACAGTACACACCTTGGACAAGACTCACAATTAATGTACATTTGTAAACTGAGGTCTGGAGAACAAGTCATTTGTTCAAAGTCACGGAGCCAGTGAGAAAAGAGTTGAAATCTGAGCACAGAGCATCTGCCTGTGATTTAGTGGGGATCTCACTTAAATCTGCTTTCTAAGAATCCCTAACCCTTTGTGATTAGGTCAAGAAACACACTTTGCTTAATATAAAGAAATACAGTTACAATTATTTTAACACTTTCTAAATCAGATGATTCCCCAAAATACACCAAATGCATGGGTTACCCATTTTCCAAATTAGGTCAGTTCAGTATGACTGATAAACCATCAAAATCAGTATTTCAGGATTCAGAGCATGATCCAGCAATATGAAAACCACCTGATATTATGCTAATGTTAAGTGACATGGAATGGTGATGACTGTAACCTTATGACCTAAAATGTTACTCACTGATTATTAGGAAAGCCATAGGACATGATTCTTCTACTCTACTACAGTCATCTCTGGGATGACAGTGCAAAGGAATCTAACCATAACTGTGAATAAACGAAATGCCAAATAACTAAGATGGCCAGGAGTTGATATATAATTATTAAAAGCAGAAAAACTTGTCTGTTTTTCCTGGCTGGGTCCAAATTCCCTTTAAGTATCTTGGGGGCTTTAAGGTTTATCTGTGATCTTCCATTTCAATGGTACAAGTGGAATAGCTCTCACTAGCAAGAATATAGTGTAAAACAACAACTGAACTATTCACTGCAATTGGCTTGTAAGATACTAAATAAACATAGCTACTATATGCCAGGCAGTGTGCTAGGCACCTGCATATCTACTGTCCTATTTAGCCATCAAGATTGAAGAAAAAGATGGAACACTTAGAGAAGACACAGAAGTGAACACAATTAGAATGACTGGTAAAGTTGATGAGAATCTTCAAATGGGCTTACCTGAGCAAAACACTCCATAGATCCAATCAAGAAAATCAAGTCCTTCACCAGGTCTGACACCCGCATCCGAAACTCCCCAAAGTCATCAGTCTCCTCAGGAACCCCCTCCTGAAATTTCAAATCAGATAACATTTGTTTTAAACCCACTAAGGTTTTCACTAACTTTTAAAAGAATAAAAAACCCATTAAGCAGTTCAGTCCCAATGAATAAAAAGATAAATTGCATAAATCACAAAGATATTTTACCACAGAAAGTATCCCAAACATTAAGGTATGTCAAATCAATACAACCTATGCTCTACCTTTACTATGAGAAACATTTTTTGGCACGTCCAAGCTACATCCTGCCTGTTGCTGGAAAAATCTGGAGTGGTGGAGGTGGAAAGTGTTCTAGAATATAAGTCTATCTATAGTAGATAAAGTCTAGCTTTTTATTACTGAATAAGCCTCTGAAACTTTATGATTCAAGATCTACCAAAATCAACCATTACCACAACTAGACACACAACAGAATATTAGACTTTAAAAAGAATTTTATATAGGTGCACAGATACATAACACAGGTGTAATAAAATATTAATGGTAGGAGTTAGGCAGCAGGTATACAGATATTCATTGTAAAATTATTTCACCATTGCTGTATATTTAAATTTTTTCATTAAAAAATACAGAGATCATTCACATTTCATGCTTCTGAAGTTTTCCTTACTCTAATATCCCCCTGTGAATACACTAAGGTTTACTAATTATGAGATTAATTATGAGATTAACATAACTAATTATGTTATGGGTATGTATAAGAATCTTGGACCATGAGTTTCTGGGAAAAGCCCTTAGTATTACTGAGAATTGCTAATCTAATTCAACATTCTTGCTTTAAGATGAAAAAAATTAAAGTCAAGGAATGAGGAGGAAATAATGGTTGACTCGGATGAGATAATGAATTATGAAGCACGGCACACCTACAAACGTATGGAATTACCTACAAGGGAAGTGGTACCACAGAACTAGCAGAGAGAAGAAAGGGATCAAGCAAACACAGCCATTTAAACCAGAGTAACTCTGTTTTTTTTACTTATCATGCTTCCAAGCACTATGGAATCCTGAGGACAGGATTCCTCAGTTTAAAAAAAAAAGTAGTGAAAACCACTGAACTAAATCATCACTAAAGTTCTGTGGAAATACAAAATACCATAACTCAGATGACAACATTAACATTAAGATATAGAGCACAGACAGTTTTCAGGCCAGGTTTAATATTAATAGGAAAAAAAAAATCCACTCCAATTTATAGGCTGAAGGACAGAGATATTAAACTACCCAACCAAAATGATGAAATAAACACTATAAAATTTGAAATAACTAAGCAAAGAATGTGGTTGAAGCATTTTCCAATTAACCATTTTATAATATTTCTTGTATATTTTCTTCTAAGCAAATAGATTATTTCTACATTTTAAATTATAAAATCAGCATAAGTAATATAAAGAAAAATTTGCACTTATGTGTTCAGGGGAGACTCATGTTATTTTCCATGTCCTCACACAAATATTTCATTTTTGTGTTTAGTTTTAATCCAACCACGTATTTTAATTTTTTCTATAGTTTCTTTTGGTTTTATTTATTTTCATTTACTTTTTTGGCTGCATGGCACAGGAGATCCTGGCTCTCCAACCCGCACCCCCTGCATTGGAAGTGCAAAGTCTTAACCACTGGGCTGCCAGAGAAGTCAAGTAATTACTTTTAACTGCTGCATTATGATCCATCAAGTTGCTACATAATAATTTATGTAACTCTTCTATAATACTCTTTTGTGGGGAGGGCACACAGCACAGCTTGCAGGATCTTAGCTCCCTGACCAGGGATTGAACTTGGGCCCCACAGCAGTGAAAGCACCAAGTCCTAACCACTGGAATTTCCTAACCAAGGAACTTCCTCTTCTATACTCCTGTAAATGGATTTACCATATTTTACATTTATAGATAATGCCTTGTACATAACAATTTTTTTCTTCAGCAGAATTATTTAAGGTGAATTCCCAGAAGAATTACTGACTCAGCAGGACTGATTTCTTTCTACATAGGCATAGCACTCTTCATTAAACTGGTATTGACTTCCTCAGTGTAAGCTAGAATGACAGAAAACCTGCAGATTCCATTAGCTTTATTCTCTATCTTTTCAGTTCCTTTTCAAGTCAGCACTGAAAAGAAGAGGAAATCAAGACATGATTAAATAGAGAAGAAAACTTACATGATCTGGTTCCAACTGGCAGTGGCGAGCCAAGGCATGAAGCAGCCTTTGAATGTAAGCTTTGAAGATGCCATGAATAACCTCATCATTCGTTTTGTACAAATGCTCCCCTAGTCGGTACCAAAAATTAAAGGAAATTTCTACTACCTATCAACAGAAAGAGAAAACATGGTTTATTTGGATCAGAAAAGAAAGCAGTTTTATTATTACTAGGGCTAACAGGAAAGAAACACTTTAAACTAGTATGAGTGGAACCAGTTTAGCAGCCACCTTTTCTCTAGCAGATTATTATCTTCCCAAATTATCTTTCCATGTTAGACCCAAAACTCAACATTTAGGATGACTGGCTTTACATTCTCTGTCTAGGCCTGAGAAAATTTCTCCAGCAGTATACTGAATTTTAAATTTAGAGAAACATATACAGAAATCTCTTTAAAATGTAGTCTTTTCCCCTAAATTCTGAAATTATTTTTTTGAAATTAAAACACCTCTCAGCAGATAAACCTGCAAATATCTGTACAAACCACAGCTTATCTTATATGTGGCACTATTTAAAGGAGAGATTATTATTAAGTAGAGCAATACTTCTGCCCAAAACTGTTTTGAGTTTCAACAAAATCCAGATATTGTCATGAAAGTATGTCAAGCAAACACATATTATCTTCTATGTGATCACAGAAAAAACACTGAGACTCACAAGAACTACTAGGCCCCTCCCTTAGAGGGGCCCTACCATCCTTTTCCCATCAAAGATCCAAAATGAAGCTATTTAAATAGAGCTAACCAAGCTTGGGAGTTCTTCTCACTTCTTATACTATTAAGAGGAGATAAAGCCTTTTGAATAAATAGAGTTGTATTTTTGTTTTTTTTTTTCTCTTAATCTAGTAAACTTAAAAGTGGCAGCATGTCTTAGAGATTTGGGGATGAAGAAGACTCTTTAAGTCCTTTGAATCCCATTCTCATTTCCATCCATAATTTGGAGAAAATTTTTGGATTTTAAAACTTGGAGGTACAGTTAATATTTGGTATATTTCTTAAGCTATAAAGCTCTAAATAATAACTAAAGCTAGAGAGGGGGCCTCATTGGAAAAGTAATAAGCTTTGTTTCTAACAGATTCCTTCATGCTATGTACCAGTCAGCCCAGCTAAAACCAAGTAGGAAAACAGAAAAGAATCAAAGCAGAAGCTGACATATAATTTTTTTTTTAATTCACAGCAGAGTAAACTCTTCATGACATTAATTAAAAATAAAACTATAATTTCCCACAAATAAAAAGCTGTATAGGAGATAATAGAATGTAGACAATATGCAACATACAATTGAAAAATAATGGCATTAGCATAGTGTAAACACTACCTCATATTGAGGGTGCCCTGCACAGATAAGAAGCAGTTCCAGAGTTCGTAGGTCCCCAAGGCCTTGGCCTGGCGTACAAACAATTTTTTCAAGAAAAGTTTCACAAAGTTCAGTGAAAATACGGCAGTAATTCAGAACTCTGTAAAGGAAAAAGGAATAAGAACACCAAGTCAGATATCTGTATATTATGTGTACATACTCACAGACACAGTTAATCAAATAAAGAAACAATCCTTGGCCTAAGAGACATGTAGTGATTATTTGCTATGGTGTAGCACAATCTCCTCAGCAAACATCGTTCCTTAAATCATATACTTTTAAACATATAAGCAAATGTAAGTAAGTCAGTTCAATTCTCAATTATTAAAACATCTGAAGAAAATTCCCAATCACACTTGATACTTCAAAGGTCATCCCTAATTCTTAGAGCCTTATCCTCTTTAAGTGCTAAAACTTAATATTCTACATGATCACTACATCTCCCTCAGCATTTGATTTCCACTCCTGGTTCAGAGGTGAATAGCAGAGGATCTTGAGGATGCAATGTATATATTTACACAGGGTCATGAAGAATGGAGGTTTTTATTTTTTTTAATCTAGCAAACTTAAGTGGCAGCATGTCTGAGAGATTTGGAGATGAAGAAGACTCTTTAAGTCTCTTCAATCTCATTCTCATTTCCTTCCATAATTTGGAGAAAATTTTTGGATGTTAAAACTTGAAGGTACAGTTAAGATTTGGTATGTATTTTAGCTGTAAACTCTAAAGAATAACTGAAGCTAGAGACAGGGCTTCAGTGGCAAAATATGAATGAAAAGAAGGTGACTTAAAAGAATCCCAGGCTGTATGGTCTCCTGCCCTTAATAACTACTCACTTATCTAAATCTTCACGTGCCACAGCCATATGATAGGCTGTCTCCAATGTCAGGACTCCTTGAAAAAGTTGCATGGCTAATGCCAAGTTGGTTTCCACATTCTCAATGGCATAGAGAGCTGAGCACACACAGTCTGAAGCAGCTTCGTGTAGGTTCGATGAGGTCTTATCCTGTTGCTGGGAGGTAGCAGGAATAGGGAAGTAAGATAATTAAGCTGTAATCCAATAGGATAGCAATTAAAGCCTGTTTCTGAACATGTACTTTATATACATATAACAGCCTAATATTCATGGCCTTCAACAAGAAAACATCCATCAATCTTCCTATTTCTGACTATTTGCCAAGCAAATCTGTCTTTTGGTACTTCAATCATGGATGGTCACATGACTTCTAAAATTCACGTTTTCTCCCATTCACTAGTCCCTCCTGGAATGTCTTGTGTTCCCTGCCCTATTTTCCATGGAAATCTTCTCCATCTTTTTTCTGATATTCAAGTACTATTTAAAGTGAAAAGGTTCAACAAGTAAGTATCAACGACTCAAACCTAACACATTACTCTGATATTTCAGAATACTAAGGTTAAACAGAGGTTCTGAAAGCTTCTGGGGAAAAGAGAAGGTAACTTAGAAAGGAGCAAAAATCAAGTTACTCATCTCATTAGTAATGATACCTGCCAGTATATAGGAAAACAAGGCCTTGGAAATTTTGAAGAAAAAGAATATTGAATTTGGAATTCTATATCTAAGCTAAATCATTAAGAATGAAATAAAAACATTTCTCAAGAATGCATGCAAAAACTCAGTATTTATTTCCCACATATCCTTCTGAGGAAAGTATCTGAGATGGGCTCAAAAAAAAAAAGGTTAATCCAATCCATAGCAGAGTAAAGAAAAGTCCCAGGATGACAAATGGACGCAACTGATACAAACTAGAGCATATTAGAAAGTTCAAGGAGGGAGGCCTCTAGGGGTTCTATTAAATAGTCCAGAGATTGGATAAATTTAGTAAGGCATACTGGTCATTTGTGAATAATAAAACACAAGGACATTTAGAATCTCCAAGGGGGTAAAAAGCTATAAAAGCAGGGTTGGAAAAGCACAAAGACACAAATTACTCATTAGGTTATTCTTTGAGTGGTGGTGAACTCAAAAATATTCATTGTACTACAATGTTTCAAAAGTTAAATAAATGTTCAAATTTACTCTTTTGTATATATCAATTATTATTTTTAAAAATTTTTTTAAAAGAACTATAAGAAAAAAAGCTATATAAGGTCCTGGCCTAACCATTTGTTTAGTTGCTAAGTCATGTCCAACCCTTTTGGTGACCCCCATGGACTATAGCCTGCCAGGGTCCTCTGTCCATGGGATTTCTCAGGTAGGAATACTGCACTGAGTTGCCATTTCCTTCTCCAGGGAACCTTCCCGACCCAGGGATCAAACTGACGTCTCCTGCACGGCAAGCAGATTCTTTACAACTGAACCACCAGGGAGGCCCTAGCACAAAGCAAACTATTTAGTTTTATGTGGCATGACTGCAAACCACTGAAAGAATATAAGAATGAGAATATATTTGACTCTGACTCCAGAAACATTCTTAAGTAACAGAGGACTGGTCATGACACTGGATCAATAGAGAAAACAATAGCAATATATCTGGCACATTGGTTTGTTCTTTACCCCAATCTCAGTTCCCAAGAGTCATCACTGAAGTTTGAAGTGTATTTTAGACTGTCCTCCATTCATATGTTGTCATATTTATATACTCAAAAAAAAAAAAGTGGGACCTAAATTTTTTAATACTGACTACTCTTTCACACAACCTGGTGAGATGAAAATCAGAATTATTATCATTAAGGTATGGCATCAACAGACATGGAAACAAAGATAATGATTAGCAAAACAATTACTAGCATCTTAATTTTTCTGAATTTTAGCTTCTGATGCAAGAATGACAGCAAAAATACACTAAAAACATTATATATAATATCTAAAACGTCTCCTTGAAGAATCCATTTTCCTTTTCTTTCTTAAATCCAGTGATATCAATTAATATCATGCTAGCATCTTCTAAATAGTTTACCAGCATAGACCCAGTATGGAAATACAGAGTTTCCACCCTAATATGTGTTCATGGAAGGAAAACCATCAGGGAGAAAGAGACAAAGTCACACCCACCTCCAAAGACCAGTTTAACATTTGTGCTTGAGATACTGCTGCTTCTTGTTCTAAAAAGTAGTCTTATTCTAAGCACTCCCATCAACCAAGACAGAGGAATGTACTACTAGCCATTATTACTTTTAAAGTTTAAGAAAGAAATGTACCAGTATATAAAAAGACACGACTTTTAATCTCAAAAACCCAAAATTCATCTTATACATACCCTAATGTTTAACTATCTCAACTACGAAGATAATATTCTGATCTGTAATTGTCTCAACCACCCAATGGTCATTATTAGAAACACAGAACTTCATACTTGAAAAATAACGAAAAAGATGCCAACGGTACTTTTGTTACTTGACTTTTAATATGTAAATCAATGATTTACATATAAAACTGCTTTTCTCTTAAACCTAACTACATTATATTCTGAGCACTAAAAATAATATCTTAATGTGGTATTTGGCAACAAGGAAGGGACAGTGCTGCTTTCTTACCATACACTTCCTACTCACACTGCAAAAATCCGAAAACACTCTTATATCCCATAAGGGCAGTTACTGTTTAAGTGACTATGTGCCAGAAATAAACAAAAGCCATTTCATAAATGAAGCCATTACTTACCAAAACCTCAAAAAGGAGTGCTAGTAACTTATTGTTAGCCATGAAGTTACTGTCCAAAACTCCTAAGTTAAACCAACTTCCCAAACAGCGAAAGACCTTCATAAGCATTTTCTCATCTGTTCCTGCTTTTTCTACACAAGTCATCTGAAAAGAAAAAAATAATTATAAAAATAATACCAATTTTTACATTTAAAACATTGTTAAAAAATGAAATATTTTTACAATCACTTTATAGATATGATACTGAGAAGGATGGCAGTAACAGTTAAAAGTGTTTTTTACTTGCCAGACACTGTCTTGTTGCTCTTAAATCATTTAACCTCCACTAAAATTGTACAAGTATGTATATACTATTATTATCTTTATTATCTCCACTTTCTAACCTGAGAAGCTGAGCTACACAGAGGCAGAGACTGGTTCAAAGATACATATGTTTCAGAAACAACTATATTTCTTAGATTCCACTTCTGTATTAATATAATCTTAACAAGAGAATTGTCTTTAGCACTCATCATCTCAGCCCCTTCATGTTTCACAGCCTTGTCGTGGCAAAGGGGTTTTCGTAAATCAATGAAACTGTAAGCCATGCCGTACAGCACCACTCAAGATGGACGGACAACTACTAATAGCTCCAGGAAGACTGAACTGGCTGGGCCAAAGCAAACACCCAGTTGTAGATGTGTCTGGTGAGGAAAGTAAAGTTCAATGCTATAAAGAACAATATTGCACAGGAACCTGGAATGTTAGGTCCATGAATCAAGGTAAACTGGACACTGACAAGCAGCAGATGGCAAGATTGAATATCGACATCTTAGAAATCAGTGAACTAAAAGGGACTCAAATGAGAGAATTTAATTCAGATGACCAGCATATCTATTACTGTGGACAAGAATCTGTTAGAAGAAACAGAGTAACCCTCATAGTCAACAAAGAGTCCAAAATGCAGTACCTGGGTGCAATCTTAAAAACAACAGTACGATCTCAGTTTGTTTCCAAGGCAAATCATTCAACATCACAGTAATCCAAATCTATGCCCCAACCATTAATGCTGAAGAAGTTAACCAGTTCGTTAAACACCTACAACATCTCCTAGCACACAAACACACACAGACAAAGATGTCCTTTTCGTCACAGGGGATTGCAACGCAAAAGGAAGAAGTCAAGAGATATACAGAGTAACAGGCAAGTTTCTCCTTGGAGTACAAAATGAAACAGAACAAAGGCTAACAGTTTTATCAAGAGAATATGCTGGTTATAGAACACCCTTTTCCAACAACCCAAGAGATGACTCTACACATGGACATTACCAGATGGTCAATACTGAAATCAGATTGATTATGTTCTTTGCAGTCAAAGATGGAGACATTCTATACAGTCAGTAAAAACAATACCTAAAAAGCTGACTGTGGTTGAGATCATGAGCTCCGTATTGAAAAATTCAGGCTTAAACTGAAGTAAGTAGAGAAAACCACTAGGCCATTCAGGTATGACCTAAATCAAATCCCCTTATATTATACAGTGGAGGTGATGAATAGATTCAAGGGATTAGATTCGGTAGACAGAGTGCTTGAAGAACTATGGATGGAGGTTCATAACATTGTACAGGAGGCAGTGGCCAAAACCACCCCAAAGAAAAAGAAATGCAAGAAGGCAAAGCAGTTGTCAGAGGAGGCTCTACAAATAGCTGAGGAAGAAGAGAAGCCCAAGGCAAGGGAGAAAGGGAAAGATATACCCAATTGAATGCAGAGTTCGAGAATAGCAAGGGGAGACAAGAAGGCCTTCTTAAATGAACAATGCAAAGAAATAGAAGAAAACAACAGAATGGGAAAGACTAGAGATTTCTTCAAGATAATTAGAGATATCAAGGGAACATTTCATGTGTATTCATGGCAAGAATACACAGAAGAACTATACAAAAAAGGACTTAATGACCCAGATAACCATGATAGTGTGGTCACTCACCTAGAGCCGGATATCCTGGAATATAAACTCACGTGGGCCTTGGGAAGGATTACAACAAACAAACCTAGTGGAGGTGATTGAATTCAAGCTGAGCTATTAAATATCTTAAAGATGATCCTGTTAAAAAAGTGTTGTATCAGAATGTCAGCAAATTTGGAAAACTCAGCAGTGGCCACAGAACTAGAGAAAGTCAGGTTTCATCCCAATCCCAAAGAAAGGCAATGCCAAAGAATATTCAAACTATTGTACAATTGTGCTCATTTCACATGCTAGCAAGGTTATGTCAAAATCTTTCAAGACAGGCTTCGGCAGTACAGGAACCAAGAACTTCCAGATGTACAAGCTGGGTTTAGAAAAGGTAAATCAAACTGCCAACATCCACTGGATCATTGAGAAAGCAAGGGAAAAACATCTATTTCTGCTTTACAGACTGTGCTAAAGCCTTTGACTCTATGGATCACAATGAACTGTGGAAAACTGAAAGAGATGGGAGTTCCACTACATTACCTGTCTCCTGAGAAACCTGTATGTGGGTCAAGAAGCAACAGTTAGAACTGGACATTGAACAACTGACTGGTTCAAAATTGGGAAAGGAGTATGACAAGGCTATTTATTGTCACACTGTTTATTTAACTTATATGCAGAGTACATCATTTGAAATGCTGGGCTGGATGAGTCACAAGCTGGAATCAAGATTGCCAGGAGAAATATCAACAACCCCAGATATGCAGATGATACCACTCTAATGGCAGAAAGTGAAGAGGAACTAAAGGGCCTCTTAATGAGGGTGAAACAGGAGAGTGAAAAAGCTGCCTTGAAATTCAACATTCAAAACACTAAGATCATGGCATCTGGTCCCATCACTTCATGGCAAACCTAAGGGGATAAAGTGGAAGCAGTGACAGATTTTATTTTCTTGGGCTCCAGAATCACTGCAGATGGTGACTACTACCAGGAAATTAAAAGACGCTTGCTCCTTGGAAGGAAAGCTATGACAAACCTAGATAGTGTATTAAAAAAAGAGAGACATCACTTTGCCAACAACGGTTCATATACAGTCAAAGCTATGGTTTTTCCGGTAGTCATGTATGGATGTGAAAGTTGGATCATAAAGAAGGCTGAGTGTCAAAGAATTGATGCTTTCGAATTGTGCTGGAAAAGACTCTCAAGTGTCCCTTGGACTGCGAGAAGATCAAACCAGCCAATCCTAAAGGAAATCAACCCTGAATATTCACTGGAAGAACTGAAGCTGAAGCTCCAATACTTTGGCCAACTGATGTGAAGAGCTGACTCACTGGAAAAGACCCTGATGCTGGGAAAGGTTGAGGCTAAAAGAGAAAGGGGCAGCAGAGGATGAGATAGGTTAGACAGCATCACTGACTCAATGGACATGAACTTGAGCAAACTCCAGGAAAGAGGGGAGGACAGAGGAGCCTGGTGTGCTCTAGTCCATGGGTTTGCAAAGAGTCAGACAGGACTTAGTGACTGAAAAAGAACAAATAATAATTGATCTTGAATTAACAAAATGGAGAATAAATGAAGGGAGAAAAATATTAAGAGTCCAGGCTCAGTTCAAGAGCAAGAAGAATAATATTTTTAAAAAATTTAAAAGTTGAATACAATATTTAGGAATAAGTCCATTTGAATGGACCACAAAGTGTAATACTGACAAAATAAAAAGATAGAATAAAAACATTAAAGAGAAAATGGGGGAACTAAATGAAAAAAGTTCTAAGAAGTCTTTAGTATCTTCTATCACAGCCAAGTACATATTTTTCTTGGTAATTGTGGACTAATTTAGTCCTCTAAGTCCTAAAACAAGACAAAAGACACGAGAGACTTATAGACCTTATTAAGTCCCACAAGGTATATCAATATTTTTCAGATACCATGATGATATCACCTGTCATCAATTACGATGAAGTGCTAAATCAAGTCCAAGTAGCTAAATGCACTTGATCATCATGGCAGTAATAATAACTATAAGGACTATCACGGCTGCTGAATGTTTTTTAGTCATTTGAGTGCTTACAAAATTACAAGCTTTGGTCTGTTAACCCAGCTCAAGTCACAGTCTGAGAACTAGCAACATGACTAGCATTCCATGACAGCTCTAAATGAAGCTCTTATAATATTGCTCAAACTCATATACAAAATTTAATTGTGTGGCTTGCTGAATTACAAACAACAGTTGAATTTACAGTCCTACCAAGTTTCTCATGTCAAAGTTCTGAAATTGACTGGTAAACAGCAGACTTCTGAAGTTTGGAATGGGGACATCCAGTTGGACCCTAATGAAACTGGTAATCCAAGTCACTCTGAGTCTCCCTTACCAATAGAAGTAGCCTCTGCCTTCCAGTGTCTGAGACAAGCCTTTCTCAGCTTCAAAGCCCTGTAATAACCCCATCTGAGACAGAGGCCTTGAAAGAAGATGCCCAATCTCTTCAACACCTTCCACAAACATCCCCAATAATACTCATAAACTAGGGTCAAATCTCAGAATGTTCTAGGGGAACAGGAGGAAACAACTTATACACCAATACAACTGTGAAACTTCACTTAAATGTGTCTAAAGAAACCTAGGAAACACGCAGAAAGGTGTTAGACTGAGGAAGGCTGGACTATAACACTAGATTGAGCCAAACATTGACACAAGTATACTTTCTTGAGAGTATTCATTTAGTGAGTGTATGGAGTCTCTGGGAAGTACCAATAGGAACATCATAGTACAAATATCTAGAATTTTGGAACAAATCTATGCACTCTTCTACAGGTAACTATCTGTCTTTTGAAAATCAGCTTCTGGCTTACTATAAGACCTGGGCAGGCCTATCCATAGGACATCAGGTGATTATGTGACCTGACCTTCCCACCATGAACTAAGTACTGACTGAACTACCTAGCCTTAAGATTGGGCATGCATAACAAGAGACTTGTCATCAGATGAAAATGATATAAAGAGGTTGAGTATAGGAAGATTTGGAAGCTACAAAAATGTTACATGAGTATAGATGGCTCAGATTCTCTGACACCACTTATTCTTACATTGATTCATCCCCTTCAGTCCATGCTTGTGGCCTCCTGGGATGTTCCTTACAACTGGATAACTGAAGAAAACATTCAAGCCTGGATTACAGATTGATCTGCATATGCTGGTACCACCTGAAGGCAGACAGCTATAGGATTACAGGCCCACTCCGGGGCCACAGTGAAGGCCAATGCTGAAGGAAAACCCTCCTAGTGGCCATAACTTCAAGCAGTCTGTATAGTTGTCCACCATGTCTGCAGTGAGATGACCAGAAATTTGGATCGCCACTTATTCATGGACCCTTGTCAATCATTTGGATAGATGATCAGGGATTTGGCAGAAACAAGACTGGAAGATTGGTGACAAGCAAGTCTGAGAAAGAGGTATATGAATGACATATAAATGGGCACAGATTTCTGCCTGATGTGAATACCCACCAGAGCATCACTATATCCCAATGATAGATAGACAAAATGACAAACTCTAACAATGTCAGCCTCTTTCCCTAGCCATCCAGTGCTTGCTCAATAGGCTCACAAACAAAGTGGCCAGAGTAGTAGGGATGGAGGCTAAACATATATTAACATGGATTTCCACTTTACCAAGGCTTAACAGGTAAACAATACTGATGAGTGTCTGTCAACAGCAGAGACGAACACTGAGTCCCCAGTGGCACCAATTGCCACGGAGACCAGGTTCACTGATTATATTGGCTTCTATCATGGAGGAAGCAGAGATTTGTTCTCATAGGAATAGGCACAAATTCTGGATATAGAACCGTCTTCCCTGCTTATAATGCTTCTGTCAACATTATCATTCATAGACTCAAAGAATACCACATCTAACCATGATGGTATCATAGCAAATCAAGAAACTCATATCAGAGTAAAGGAAGTACAGTAATGGGCAACTCTGAGCTCTATTAGTTTGGAGATCTGGGTCCCAAAGAAAGTATGTTTCCAATAGGAAACTCAAAAATAATTCCAGTGAATTGGAACATAAAAATACCACCTGGACAATGGGAGCTTCTTATGCCACTGAACCAACAGGAAAAGGAGTTACTTTACAGACTAGAGTGACGAATCACAATTACCAGTGAAACACTGTATTGCTTCTATATAATCAAAGCAAGGAGTTCTAGGTCTGGAACCCAGAGGATTTTCTAGGGAGTCTCTTTGTTACTTCCATGCCCAAAAGGTTAATGGAAAACTATAGAAACAACAATCCACAAGGCAGGATGATTGAGGGCTCAGACTTTTTGGGAATGAAGTCTTGGGTAAATTCACAGAGTAAAGAATCCTAAGCAGCTAAGTTTCTGGTCAGGGCAGGTGTCTTAGTCCATTCAGGCTGCTATTAACAGAATAATACAGAACAGGTGGCTTATAAACAATAGAAACTTTCTTACAGTTCTGGAGACTGGAAGTCCAAGATCAAGGTACCAGTCTCTGCTGAGGACCTGCTCCTTGTTTCATAAACAATTGTCTTTTTACTGTGTCTTCACATGGCATAAACGGGAAGGGAGCTGTCTGGGGTCTCTTTTATATGGGCACTAATCCCATTCATGAGGGCTCCACTGTCATGACCTAATCACCTCCGAAAGGCCACATCTCCAATACCATCACCTTGGAGATTCGTTTTCAACATATGAATTTCGAGGCAGGGGCACACACAAATATTCAACCTATAGCAGCAGAGAAAACATGAAATGAGTTGTGGAAGAAAAAAGCCATATATACCAATTACAGCCTTGTAATCAATATAAGTGAGGACTGTAGTAGTTCCGTATTTTCTATCTGCTTGTTACACCACTGCACTGGTGTTTAAATATGTATAAAAGAGCACCTATGGGAGCTAAGTTAAAAGGCAAGACTGTGGCCAGCTGCAGACCTATTGCCTCTCAGCTCCAAATTCACCCTTTTAGAACTACTCTGTGAAAATGGATCTGGGCCCTTAAAATATTTTTGTCCCGTGCCAGCTGGTACTAACTTTTTGTCAGAAGGTCACTAGAGAGAAAGTGCAGAAGGAAAAGGATTTTGCTTCCTGATTCTAGTGTGCTCACTAAGCAGCCTTCTAAAGAACATGCAGCTTCTTCAGCCCCAGACTGATAGTTTCTCTAGTGTCCAGCTCTTGCAGTATATTGGCCAGCACTTTCTCCAGCACCAACTCTCATCCTTACCAACAGTTTTTCAGCAAACTGCTCCTGGCCCCTAAGGAATGTACCTTCTTCTTTAGCAACAGATTCAGTGCACTTAGCTTCTCCGGTGCCTACATTACACAGTGGCCAGTAGCCTCCTCTGGCATTCCCACACCCCGCTGATTCTGTTGCAGAGTGCCTCTGGTGAGATACCTTCCCTAACAACTTTCTTGGCCTTCCTAGAAAGCAGATTTTTAGCAAGTTTGAGAGGAGAGATTTTCAGTGGCATGCAGCACCACGGTGACTTCTTTACCATGACCAAACCATCACCAACAGGGTTTGAATCTCAGTCCTGGGAGAGGGGTGAACTCTTCCTTCCTTAGAAACTCTATCTTAGCCTTGACCTTAATGACTGCTCCTTGTATCTGTTTTATTTGTATACTCTTTAGAGCTCTCTTTACCTCTTATTAGACAATCCCTTGTTACTACAGATACCTGTTATAGTTAAACATTCTTTATATTGAATAGTCCCATTAAATTAGTAGGTGGTTTCTCTCTCCTGACTGGACCCAAACTGATACTAAAAGGAACCAAGGGTTCTAGATCTGGGGCAAAGCAGTAACTAGATGATTACTAGTTACCTTTTTCTGTGAGGAAATAAAGATGTGCTCCAGTGGCCAAAGTCGTAACATTTAAAGCATCAAAAGGATAACTTAAGCAAAGACCCTGAATCAATGAAACTCATGGGCCCATAATACACCATAAAGAGAAAGTCAAGGGGAAAAAGTAACATTTAAGTAATCTTAAAAACAAAATCCTTATAGAGAAAACAGAATAATCAAAAATTAAAGATTCATCCTGCCTTTCTAGTGGGAACTTAGAAGAATGTTAATATACATGTAGAAAGAAAGAATTAGCAAAACTTTATTTTGCAAACCACGATGGAATTATTAAGGTAAGGATTATAAACTTAGAATTTAACATTCATACAAACTGCATTATATTGTAAGGGGAGAAACAAACTTTACAAATGGAAGAATCAAACTGTCATCATTCTAATCTAGTCAATCCTAGCACAGCATCACTAACCAAAGTGATGCTTTTAGAAGGTCAACCAAAACGTATATCTTCTGATAAATTGCAGCAGGAAATATCTAAGTTGTTTTCTAGCTAAAAATATTTAACCTTTTAAAACTAACCTATCAAAGTCTTTCAGTCTTTCTTACCAGGTTCCTGGGAAAGAATTAAGTCCTGCAGAAAATGATGTGAGTGTCTATTTTCTCAATCATCCTGTGAATGGTATATAGGAGAAACTGTAGACGCCTTAGGGCATTTAAGGCTTAATTCTCTTGAGGAATTCCTACTGAGTGGGGCTGCTTTAGATGTAACTTCCGATTAGAGGAATTATAGAGAACAGAAAAACAAACTAAATGACACAAAGACAATCCAGGAAGTAAGAAGATGCTTTATAAAACAACTAGTCCAGTCTCAACAAATCAGTGTCATTTTGAAAAAATGAAGAAGGGGGACTGTGATCATAACAACTTGATACAAGGCATGGTTCTAGACTAGTTATTGATATGAAAAAATGCTACAAATATATGTTAGGACCAACTCAGGAAATGTGAATATGGTCTAGGTATTTATTAGATGATACAAAAATTTACTGAAATGGAAAGATGAAGCTGGAGGACTGGAAAAGCAGGCTCCAGAAGGGTGGGTGAAGCATATTCTCATTTGGATTTTCAAAATCTGTATACATGTTCACAGAGGATACATACTAAAGGATTAACAGCGTGATAGATGGTTTGAATGTAACTTGATTATCTATATTTTCTAACTTTCTATTACACGATTTCTTTAAAATAAATGGTTAATTGAAAACACATTTAACTTAAAAAAGTAATTTTCCAATGAACTTCTAATGAACACAATTTTAAACAAAACTTTGTTTTTCAAATGAAAAGTTCTATGATGCTGAAGTACTGAAATACATTCCTGAAAAATAATCTACTATAACCACACTGTCGAGAAATTGACCTGGACGCAAAACCTAAAAATGGTATATGGGCTAAATAATCAATTTAATACCATTTATTAGTTCAGGAATCAGCAAAATTTTTCCACAGAAGGGTCAGATAGTAAATATTTTAGGCTTTGCAGACCATATGGTCTCTGCAAAAACTACTCAATTCTGCTGTTAGCCCAAAATTATGGCCACAGACAACATGTAACTGAACGGGCATGACTGTGTCCCAGTAAAACTTCATCTACAAACAGCCCATGGACCGTAACTTTACCTACCCTGGTTGAGGACATTAAAATTTCCACCTAATCAAAAAGGATGCAAGCACATTTAACTATTTTTTATTAAAGAACAGTATATTCTATAATTATGACATTATTCAAAGGTGAAGTAAAGTCCTGTACCACCACCCTATCAAAAACTCTCAATTTATCCCTTAGAGAGGATCTTTCCTTAAGTAAATTTATATGCAGTTCCTGGAGCACAGTCCTTACTCAAGAGCCTACAGCTGGTAGCAGGAAGGAGGAGAACAAGGGATATGTAATCAGAAGACCTGAGTTCAAATTCTGAATTAGCAGTTGTGTAATTCTAAAACCTGTTTCTCATTCATAAAATGGAGACAATACCACCCTGACAGCATTACTTAGAAGCTCAAAAAGTATAGTTTCTGAAGTACTTCTTAACTGTAAAGTGTTATATAAAAGCCATAGTATTATCATTGCCAAATTTTGCTAAGAAAGCTATTTTACAATAGTGCTACTGAATTACAAAATAACCACCAAAGCTTTTTGCACATAGGCAATAACTCAGTATTTCAAACATACCAATAGAGATACTACTGTACTAGAATAGAAGGCCAAATCTTCTATAATTTCTGTACGCCGATTAGCTCCAATTCGTAAGGAACGACTATGTACTTCTTCAGGTAACACTGTAAGGATCTCCAGCAGAAAAGGCAGAGAAGTTACATCATTGCTATATCTAGGTAAGAAAAGAGGAGAGCTATAAGTTATTTAGAGCCCAAAAATACACAATCACATAAGATAAAAACAGCCATCAGAATAACCCATGACAACAAAGTAGAATTCTCACTATAGTTAAAGGGGAGAAAAACCCGACACACTCTTCTGGAAGGACATCTAGAAATCAAACTTTCAACTTGCATAATAATTTATGACCCAGCAATTCCACTTTCAGAAATTTATCCTTCAGAAAAATCTCACACACACATGGAGATGTATATGCACAAGTATTTTTTTTTAATAATAGCAAAAATACTGGGAAAATGTAAAGGTCCCTCATATTAGGATAAAAAAGGTTACAGATATCATACAATGGAGAATATATAGACATTATAATGAGTATCTATGTCATAACATAAGATGTCCACAATTAAGTGAAAAAAGTATATGAAACATATTAATACATATAGCTGAAGAAAATACATGTTTATGCATATTAATACACATATACATCTCTTTATTTTAAAATGCTTAAAGGGAAGTCTAGAGGGCTATACAGTCAGTCACTAATAGTGGTTACTTATAAAATATATGAATAGGAAGAGACAAAAATATTTGCTTTTTACTTTGAAAGCTTCCATAGTGCTAGAATTTTTTCAAGGAGCACGCATAATATTATCAATAAAAAGTTTCTTAAAACAAAAAATAAACTATCTACATAAAGGTTTTAATGACACACTATACTGCTGCTGCTGCTGCTAAGTCGCTTCAGTCATGTCCGACTCTGTGCGACTCCATAGACAGCAGCCCACTAGGCTCCTTCGTCCCTGGGATTCTCCAAGCAAGAACACTGGAGTGGGTTGCCATTTCCTTCTCCAATGCATGAAAGAGAAAAGTTAAAGTGAAGTCGTTCAGTCATGTCCAACTCTTAGCAACCCCATGGACTGCAGCCTACCAGGCTCCTCCGTCCATGGGATTTTCCAGGCAACAGTACTGGAGTGGGGTGCCACTGCCTTCTCCGAATGACACACTATAGTTGGTAGTAAAAAGGACATCCATTTTGTTTAAAAATAATTTCCTAACCAAATGCCAAAATGCAAGCAAATATCAAGATTATCTTGCCAAGATCATGAGGAAATGCTTTATTCAAAGCAGCAAGCTCCATATATCTAAAAATAATACTGTCCTTTTTATAGACATGAAATGAATCCCAATTAGTAAGAATAAACATTCTGACTGTATCTTTATAAAGACCATTGATATGACAGTTAGTGGGAGTGATCCACAAGACAACAAAGGTTTTTTGTTGTAGTTAATTCAAGAAGAGTGTGGGTGGGTGTGGGTGGGTGGGTGGGTGTGTGGGTGTGTGTGTGTGTGTGTAAACTATATGAGTCTTTAACATTCCACATGACATACTTCTGGAGTATTTAAATTTTAAATCATTTTCTTATACTGTAACAAAGGTTAATAATAAATAAATCTATGCCAAAAGTTTGGGCATGCTCAGTCCCTTCAGTCATGTCTGACTTTTTGCAACCCCAGGGACTATAGCCCACCAGTTCCTTTGTCCAGGGGATTATCCTGGCAAGAATACTGGAAAGTTGGGGGAAATAATCCAAATGTCCAGCTTTTGCTAACAAATTTCTCTATGTAGGTTAATGGTAATTCCAAACGCCAGCATATAGTCAAAACAAGCTACTTACTTTTCTACCAATGTCTGTACACATCCCTTCCAGGAAGGCATTTGTAGGGCAAGGTCTGCTATTGCTAAGGCCAGCTGAGTAAAAAGAGAGATTAAATAAATGAATAGACAGGTGAACAGAAATACAGTTACCAATAATATTAACTGGAAAGCAAAGAAACTAAATTTCTTCCAAACAATATGACAACTTAGACTGCGATACCACTCTTCTTCTCATACAGCTATGTATCATGTAAATTCTTCTGGGCTAACTACAAATTGCTGGGATTTAAAATTTAACCTTTAAAAATGAAAAACCAAATTAAAACATAACAAAAAGAAGTCAGAAAGAACAGACTGCAGATTTTCCTCAGACTATATCAATACTTACTTTTATTTGGCAATACCATAGAACTTCATGGACTTATAAAATATACTTTGTCAAAAACCCAAAGCTACTGACAGTCAGCCCTTTGACTCACTCAGTAATAGAGTGCCATATCCCTTCTCCTTTAATTTCTTATCTTGAAGTCTTATGCAAAAGCCTCCTTTCTCTTCAAGAGTATTTCTATGCCAGGCAGAGAACACATGTGAGTATGTATTCACTGAAGTGTCGTCCACTTTTCCTTTGTAATGTATTTCCCTATCTAAGGTGGAAAGGCCAGATGCTCTAGTTTACCATTTCATTCATGAGACTTTTTAATAGCTAATCAGTCCAGAAAGGATTTTTAAAAAGGCAACTATGTAGACCTCTGACCCAGGACAGTACTTTATCATCTACAAAGTAATAAGAGCGTGTGTGTGTATGCGCGCACACACACATAACGTGACTGTGAAAACCTAAACACCTCCCTCAATTTTGTTATTTAAGTTAGTCTGATATCAAATGAATTCTAAGATAAATACAAAGATTTAAATTTTTCACGTTAAATTTTTCACATTCTATTCACTTCTAAGAATACAGTAATGAGTCTTTAAAAAGTTAACATCACTTCTCATGGCCTAGCATTGCTAATCAAAATTAACCTGATAAATCCAAATAGCCTTACAAATTTTCCTAATGAGAAGCATAGGATTTACCTGCGTTACAATAACAGGTGACAAGTCTTTCAAGTTCTGGATATGAGTTAGTAATGAGTCCCGTAAAGAGGCATGAGAGTCTGTGGGGAGCTCATAAAATGAGGTCTGAATCTTCATTTTCATGGTCTGTGCAGCAAAATAGCATGATTCTACATCTTGCCGGATCTGTAACAACTGGTCTGAAATCTCCCATGCATGAACCTAAAAGGGACCAAAAAAAGAGTCATAAAAACTACTTTTCTAAACAACCTTAATGCCATGCAACCTCAATACACATACAAACTTATTTAGACTAAAGTATAATGAAAGAAAAAATCTGAAAGATAAATTACCAACCAATTCAGTCAAAACTTTAAACTACTGCATATTTTTATAGGCTGAGCTCAACAAAAGTACTACCTAAAATCTTCTGATTCTAGGAAGGCATGAAAGTTATCAATTGAATAAAGAGATCTAAGCCTTGCTGATTAGAATTATTAATTGTGTAGAGGGGGAGAGTATAAAGAAAAATGTCTCAAAGTTTCTAATAAAACTAAAATGTCTTTGTATAGCTCCCAATGCTAACCATAAGTTGGATATTTCTTCTCTTATCCATTTAAAGTAAGTAAGCTTTTGTTCACTCTGAGAATTGTATTTGGAAGCTATCTTAATATATCCATAAATAGGAGAATACATTGGTATTTCATATTTAAATAGGGAAATGGCAACCCACTCTTGCCTGGAAAATTCCATGGACAGAGGAGCCTTGTAGGCTACAGTCCATGGGGTTGCAAAGAGTCGGACACGACTGAGCAACTTCACTCACTCACATTTCAATATTTAGTTGCTGACTGAAACAGCAGAAAAACTATCTCACATACTTACTTTTCTTATGTTTTTATATCTGCCAAAGTGCTATATATGCTACTAAAATCATTTTCACAGGAGCATCTATGGAAATAATAAATAGAATGAAAGCACAGAATTTGGTCTCTGTAAATTTGGTCTCTTTTTTACAAGTTATAAAAACTTGTAAGACTTAAAAAAGTTTTATTTTGAAAGATACTCTGGGAACAAACTCATTCAGTATAAAGTAGGCAACTAATTAACAACTGATAAACTACACCAAACTGCCTCTTCATGCTGCTAAATCACTTCAGTCGTGTCCGACTCTGTGCGATCCCATAGACGGCAGCCTATCAGGCTCCACCGTCCCTGGGATTCTCCAGGCAAGAACACTGGAGCGGGTTGCCATTTCCTTCTCCAATGCGTGAAAGTGAAAATGAAGTCGCTCAGTCACGTCCGACTCTTAGCGACCTCATGGACTGCAGCCTACCAGGGTCCTCCGCCCATGGGATTTTCCAGGCAAGAGTAGGGGAGTGGGGTGCCATTGCCTTCTCCAGCCTCTTCATGGGAACAGGCTAAAATGGGCTGGTAATAACAGACTGAAAATTTTTTTCAATCTCAATTCAATAACAGAGCCAACTACAGAGAGAGATCACATAGATTTATCTACTTAATTTCTTATGAAGACAGCACTTCACAAGCAATACACAACAATTCTTCAAGATCTTTCCAAAGATAATTGGAAAGTCAAAGAAATGGCCTATATAAGTTTCCAAAGTAAACTGAAAAGAGACTCTAAAACTCACAATGTTTAATGACATAAAACTTAGCTTTAATCAAGTAATAAGTTGATGAAAACCAAGCATGAAACATTAACTTCCTTCTTGATAAAATGTATTTATTAATTTTTTGTACTTTTTATCCCTACCATGTCATAAAATATCTTCTAAGCCACATAGTTTTTAGCCATTCATTATCTAACCAATAACCTAAGCATACCTATGATTTAACATGCCATCAAAATATATCTTGCTCAAATTGATATTTAAAAAAATAGCCAATAGCAAGCCTTAGAATAACCATAAGTGCCTTAATGAAAACAAGAGCAATTAAAGACCAAAACCAAAACACTATAGACATTTACAACAAAACTAGGTATTATCTAGTTATCTCCAAGAACCCCAAAACATAAGTGGATGGGGACATGCCAGTGACATCTGTAAGACCTGTTTCAACCTTAGTAAAAACAGAAGTAGAGAGAAACAACAAGGTATCTAATGGATCTAAGAGGAGAGAACATCAAAAGTGTCAACAGGCAGTCACTAGAAAACAGAAAAACCATCTGAAGACTGCAGCTGAAAACAGAAAGGTTTTGCCCAATCCAAAAGCAAGTGAGTAAAACAGGCCTACATAAGAGGCTAGATGGAACCATCTAGCCTCTATCAATTCTTGAAACTGAAGTCAGGGCAAGGCCCCAAATGAGGAGAAACTGCTGTGAAAAGAATATCATACAGAACAAGTACAACAGAGACAAAAGGGAAAAAAGAAAGGAACAAAGCTAGGAAATCTTAGAAATCAAACCAACATATCTGTAAATACTATCTGAAAACAACAGAAAAGGAAGCTCTATGAAGTTGGAAATACTCCCTTAGCTATGCCTCCTTCTAAAAGGTAAAAAAAAAACAAACAAAAAAACCCTAATTTCACAAAAAAGAAACCGCTGAGTTCAAATGCCATATATATAGCAATGGGGGGTGAGGGTGGGGCGGGGACGACAATGAACAGAATAGCATCACTACAAGGAAAGTAGGCCAGAAAAATATTTTAAAAACTAAAGGACATAGGTGCTAACCGAAAAAGCTCTCAATGGCCTAAACTACAAAACCTGGGAGTAACAAATTATGATACTATTGGATAACTCAAAAATAAAACAAAATCCATGAGTACATACTGATATGAGTAACAACTAAATAAATGAGGGAGGTTATTTGCAGGATATTATACATCTTTTTTTTTTTAACAGAAGAATGCTAGTTAATAAAAGGAAAGGAGGGGAATAGAAAATCACCACTGTTAGAACACCTCAGAAATAACTGCTACAAGCAAGATTCATGGATAAGTGATACAATACAACAAACTATCTCCCCAAAATATTCACTGGTTACTGTGGTGGTTTTAAATTCTTTGAAGTGAAAGTCACCCAGTCATGTCTGACTCTTTGCAACCCCATGGACTATATGGTCCATGGAATTCTCCAGGCCAGAATACTGGGGTGGGTAGCCTTTCCCTTCTCCAGGGGATCTTCACCAACCCAGGGACTGAATCCAGGTCTGCACTGCACTCAGATTCTTTACCACCTGAGCCACAAGGGAAGCCCTTAAATTCTTTAACATTTACTATTAAGAAAACTCAGACTACTGCTCTGCTAGAGCGACAATGGAAAGAGGCCTAAGACTACATGGAAAGCAAATGAAGCCCAACTAAGTCAAGTCTTCCAGCCATTGCCACCAGAGTGTCAAGCATGTAACTGAAGTCATCTCAGAGTGCAGAAGAGTCCATCCACCAAATGAAGCCTCATGGAGAAGAATCATTCACAGAGCCCTGCTTGAATTTCCTCACGCTCATGACCTACAAAGGTATGAGATACAATGAAATGGTTTCTGGTTTAAGTCACAAAGTCTTGGGAGTTCAGGATAATTTGTTTCACAGTAGTAGATCATGAAGACAGACAATCAGATATTATGTGCTTCCTGTTGAAAGAGCAGATCACCACAAGGACAAAGGAACAAACCTGCACCTCATTAAGCCTCAGGATCCAGGTGGCAATCTGCAGGAAATACACAGGAAAGTAGAACTGCATCCTAACTACGCAATAAACAAAATCAAGACTGTAGGGAAACTCAAGAGGTCAAATGACCCAGAGTCCTGTACAGAACAGGGAGAGAAAGAAGATTAAGTCACTCAAAACATCTACCGTAATTCAACAAGTTATACATTTGCTTTGTGTGGTTTTCCTATATCTGTCTTTAAGAAACAGAACAAAACTCAGTACTGCTTATTAGATTAAACTAGTATGAAGTCTTTCTCTCTAGTGAAATCTGTCAACCCACCAGGTTAGAACCCTTGTGGACAAGTGCATTGATGGTGCAGTGTCATGTTGTGCTTTAATCTGAATGGCAGAAACTAGCGAAAACATCAATCGTATCTTTCTTATTAATATTTATCTGTATTTCTCTATAAATCTTATCTGTATTTCTGACAAATACCCTTATATCCTTAAAAATAGAGATCTCAAAAATGAAGGGCAGAACCAAAAGACAAAACAAAACAGAACAGCTATGTCCCTCTGCAGAACTGTTAACTTGGGTGTACGGATGCAAAGACTTATTTTTCAAGCACCATTGATGATGTTTGAATATTATTTAACATGTCCTTTGGAACTGTCTTTAAGAATAAATATGAATTTGCAGCCCTAATATAAGGTATTCCCAAGGTATACATTTAAAAAATGAAGATGCAGATGTTATCATAAAATCCTTTTTGTAAAAATTTAAATTACATTTTTTTTTTTTTTGGAAAGCATAGTGAAGCTTTTTAATATATAGGAGTTAGTTTCATGCACTACATGCTCCCTAAACAACCTAAAGCTGTAACGTTCATAGCACTAATCAAGTATCTCAACACTGGTTTTACCATACTAGCTGGCTTTACACCAATTTTCCAGCCAAAAACAAATAGAAAAAAATGAATTAAATATCAAAAGAACTAGTTTGAAGACATCAGAACTACCAAAACATCTAGAACATGAGCTACTGATTCCAGAGACAAGAAAGAGGAGAGTTCAGCCTAATATTTGGCTCTACCTCTCCTCTCAAGGCATTTATATACGTATTTGAAATGGAAGACAAGAAGCTTAAGAAGCTTAAGAAGCTGAAGAGTTTTGGGGAATCTCACAAGAATGGGGAGATAAAAAGTGGAATTCAGAGCTCACCAAGGAAGAGGACTGGTAAATAGTCCAGATTTCCAGTTGGGGCCAGTACAGTAAATAGGAAATGTACCTCAAAAAGGCTAAAATTTCTCCAGGATAAACCAAATGTTAGGCCACAAAATTAGTCTTAATAAATGTAAAAAGGGAACTTCCTTGATGGTCCAGTGTTTAAGAATTCATTTGCCAATGCAGGGGATACAGGTTTGATCCCTAGTCTGGGGTTCCACATGCTGCCAGGCAACTAAGCCTGTGCACCACAACTACTGAGTTTGCGCTCTAGAGCCAGCAAGCTGCAACTACTGAGCCCTCACGCCACAAAGAAGGATGTGTACGATGCAACAAAGAGCCCGCATGTGGCGACTAAGATGCCACACAACCAAATTAATAAATAAAGCAAGATGAAATGAAACTGGAAATTAACAAAAGGAAAACTGGAAAATTCACAAATATGAAAAAACTAAATATCAATTATTGAACTACCAATGAGTCAAAGAAGGGAAATTAAGAAGACATCTTGACAAATGAAAATGGAAATACAACATACCAAAACTTACATCCAAGATGGAGTAAAAACATGCTAAAAGGGAAATTCATAGCTATACATATATACTTAAATGAAAATAATATATCTCAAATCAACAACCTAATTTTATATCTTAAGGAACTAGAAAAAAAGGAAAAAGAAAAAACTAAGCCCAAAGCTAGAATAGGAAAGGAAATAATAAAGATTAGAATAAAGACAAATAGAACATAGAAAAACCATGATTTGATTCTTGAAAAAGATTAACAAAACTGACAAACCTTTGAAAGTGTTAGTCACTCAGTCATGTCTAACTCTTTGCAACCCCATGGACTGTAGCCTGCCAGGCTCCAGGCAAGAATACTGGAGTGGGTAGCCATTCCCTTCTTCAGGGGATCATTCCAACCAAGGGATCGAACCCCGGTCTTCTGCATTACAGGTGAATTTTTTACTGTCTGAGCCACCTGGGAAGACCTTTAGCTAGATTTTAACTAAGAAAAAAGAAATGAAATGAAGGTAAAGACATTACTACTAATTTTACAGGAATAAAAAAGATTATAAGAAATACTATGAACTGTACACTAACAAGCTGGATAATCCAGATGAAATGGACAAACTCCTAGAAATATACAATGTACCAAGAATGAATCAAGAAGAAACAGAAAATCTGTATAGACTATATTACTATAATTAGTGAACAGACTGAATCAGTAATCTAAACTTTCCAACAAAGAAAAGCCCAGATGACTTTATTGGTGAATTCTATCAAATATTTAAAGAAGAATTAACACCAATCCTTCTCAAATTCACTCCAAAAACTGAAAAAGTGAGGAAACATTTCCCAATTCTATGAGGCCACCATTACCCCTATACCAAAGCCAGACAAAGATACTACAAGGAAAAAAAAAAAAAAAAACCCTTACAAATCAACAATACCCCTTAGGAATACTGATGGAAAAAAGAAAAAACTTAAATAGTAGAAAACCGAAATCAACAGTATATTAAAGAAGGAAACTGTCACAACATAAAGACTACATATGAAAAACCCACAATGAACATCATTTCGGTGTTCAAAGACTGAAAACTTTTCAAAACTCTTAAAAAAACTTTAAAATACTCAGGGACAAAAAGAAGATACCCACTTCTATTCAGCACAGTACTGGAAGTTCTTAGTCGGAGCTATTAGGCAAGAAAAAGAAACAAAAGGCATTCCAGTTGGACAACAAGAGGTAAAATGATCATTGCTAACATATGACATGATCTTTTATGTAGATAATACTCAAGATTCCCCACAAACCTATTAAAAATAATAAAGAAATTCAGCAAAGTTGCAATATACAAAGTCAACACCCCCAAATCAGTTGTTTTAAATACTGACAATAAATAAGCGGTGCAGAGGAAATTAAGAAAACAACCACATATACAAGAGCTTCCAAAAAGAACAAAATATTCAGAAATAAAGCAAGTTGTTACACTGAAAACTACAAAATACTTGTGAAAGAAATTAAAGAAGACACTAATAAATGAAGACATTCTAAGTTTAAAAATCAGACTTCTACAGTTGTTGAAATTGGCCAACGTTCCCTACAGATTCAATGCAGCAGTAGCAGTGTTAGTCACTCAGTCGTGTCTGACTCTTTGCAACCCCACGAACTTTAGCCCGCCAGGCTCCTCTGTCCATGCAGGAATACTGGACTGGATTGCCATTCCCTTCTCCAGAGGATCTTCCTGACCCAGGGATCGAACCCAGGTTTCCTGCACTGTAGGCAAGATTCTTTACCATCTGAGCTACAGGGAAGATTCAGTGCAATCCCTATCAAAATCTAAGGGCTTTTTAGACTAAAGGAATCTTGTCCTATGATAAAACACTGTCAGAAACAAAAGAAATTACTTCAGGAGAAAAACATCACTGATTATCTCAACTTTTCATGAACAATATATCCAGTATTTATCAAATAAAAGCAAAAGAGGGGGTTGGGGGTAGAAACAGACAATAGAAAATAACTTATCTAGATAATGCAATTATCAAATGAGAACTAAAATAACTGTGATGTCTCGATCAAAATGATAAAATTTAGTATCACCAGTAATGGGACAAACAGATTTTAAGTGAGTCAATGTGATTCACTTTCACTGCTGAAAACAACAATTTTTCATTCATACAGAATTCTTCCAAAAACGGCTTAAGTTAAACACTATCACGAGAAAACAATGAGACAAAATAGTGAGTGGGTCATATTAAGAACAAAGATAAAATGGGCCTGAATTTGTTTTTTAATATCACTATCATTTAAAAAAAACAACAGGAAATTAAAGTGATGTAACAACTAAAAACAATGCATTATCCTTGAGTGGATCCTGTATTAGGGAAAATAAAATGTTTAAAAAGCAAGGAATCTGTCAAACAACTGGGAAAAATGAATATGAACTATGTATTTGATAACATAATTGTAGATCAATGTTCAATTTCTTTAATGTGACAATGATTTTAGTTTAGCAGAATGTCTTTGTTCTTACAAACAATATGCAAAAGTATTTAGGGATACAGCATTATAAAATCTGCAATTTACTTCTGAAAGATTCCAAAAGGGAGAAAAAGAAACAGAGAAAAAGCAAATGGGAACAGGCAGTTTGAGGAGAGAGCTTATTATGAATCAGTGTTCACAATACAATTCTTTCAAGTTATGAATTTTCAAAATAAATGGGAAACATTAAGTAGCTGGTTAACATATTCAAGAAATTAGATATTTGGAATTTCCATTAAGAAATGGAATCTATAAAAAAAAAAGAATCAAAGGGAAATAGTAGAATTGAAAAATATGTTAACTGAAATTAGTACCCAAATGAAAGGGTTAAACAGCAAACTGGACAACAGAAAAGGATTACTATGCTAGTTCAGTTCAGTCGCTCAGTCGTGTCTCTTTGCAACCCCATGAATCTATGCTATGAAATGTGAAATTCATGCTAGCATAGCATGAATACTATGCTAGAAAATAGGTCAATAGAAAAATAATTGTACCTGAAGTACAAATTCAAAAAAGGATAGAAAGTAGAGAAGGGGAAGAATGTAAGTGACATATGGGATATAAGTGAAAAAATCTAACATACAACTGAAACCTCTGGAGAAAAATGAAAAAAAAAAAAGGGGGGGGGGTGTGCCGATATTTAAAGATAATGGCTGAGGAATTTCCAAACTGATAAAAGACGCCAAGCCACAGTTTTAAGAAGCTCTGTAAACCCTAAGGACAGAAAAACCAGACCTAAGCACATCAAATAACACTGCTAAAAAACTGCTAAAGACAAAAAGGAAAATCTTAGAGGCCAGAGAAAAAGATATGTATTACCTTTAAAGAAACAGTTAATTAGACCAAGAGCTGACTTGCCAACATAAAAAATGGGAATCAAGTATCAAGAAAATAATTGTCAGTTGGTTACTTATACCCAGCAAAAAAATCCCTCCAAAATGCAAAAAATTTAGACACTTTGAGACCAAAAGAAAAAAAAAAGGAAGAAGAATAGGAAAGAGTTCATTACTAATAGAACAAAGAAAAAAATACTAAAACTAAAGGGTGTTCTTCAAGCAGAAAGAAAATAATTCTAGATGGAAACATGGAAATTAAGAAGGAATGAAGAATAATAATGGAAAGGCTAAGTGTGTGAGTAAATATCTGTGAACACTGATTATATAAAGCAACAATATCTCGTGGGGTTTAAAATAAATGAATCTATATGCCTGAGTGGAATTCCACATCCACCTAAGATGTAGAAAATTGAAAAGAACACTGCTTTCCAGGTAACAATAAATAAAATCAAACACCATAGTAACTTTTCTTAAATGATCAGGAAGCTCAGGTCCCAGGACAAGCAAGTAAACTAAAAATTAAAGTCACCTCTCCAAGGAGACAGAAGACAAGTGTTGGCTCAACTGTGGCAGGACAAAGAAGAGATGAGGACCACCAGACAACCAGGTAATCAAAGTTCAGTTAAAATTATTAACAACTGATAAAGACTGAGGGTGGGCTAGTATGAACTATAAAATCCCTGAGACTCAGGGGGAATTCACACCACCCACAGGCTCTTTACTCCTTGGAAGGAAAGTTATGACCAACCTAGATAGCATATTCAAAAGCAGAGACATTACTTTGCCAACAAAGGTTCGTCTAGTCAAGGCTATGGTTTTTCCTATGGTCATGTATGGATGTGAGAGTTGGACTGTGAAGAAGGCTGAGCGCCGAAGAATTGATGCTTTTGAACTGTGGTGTTGGAGAAGACTCTTGAGAGTCCCCTGGACTGCAAGGAGATCCAACCTTGCATTCTGAAGGAGATCAGCCCTGGGATTTCTTTGGAAGAAATGATGCTAAAGCTGAAACTCCAGTACTTTGGCCACCTCATGGGAAGAGTTGACTCACTGGAAAAGACTCTGATGCTGGGAGGGACTGGAGGCAAGAGGAGAAGGAGACGACAGAGGATGAGATGGCTGGATGGCATCACTGACTCGATGGATTTGAGTCTCAGTGAACTCCGGGAGTTGGAGATGGACAGGGAGGCCTGGCGTGCTGCGATTCATGGGGTCGCAAAGAGTCGGACACGACTGAGCGACTGATCTGATCTGACAGGCTCTTATCCACGCAACTCCACCAAATATTCAGGAGAAAGAACCGGGATAGAGCAGGAAACCAGAGAAAACCTCTTTGGTGGCACAATCCTAGAGGACAGGAGTAGCCACAACTGCAGAAAGGATACAAAAAGCTCTGACTAGACCCTTCTCTACTGAATAAAAGTCTTATTTGGTGTGGGAGGGGCAGCAAACCATGTCACACACCCTACCCCTCCCCCCACCCCACAAGGCACATGTTAAGTAAGACCCACTGCTATTATACTAAGGGTAACAGAAGAAACCCTCCACCCTACAGGGCAGGGCACAAGGTCTAAGCCCATCATACTGTAATAAGAATACCACCACAGAGGTCTCCTACCACTGAAGGAAGGGTAAAAAAATTTATCCTGCACAAGACCCACCAGATGCAAGACAGAGCGTGAATGCCACAGGGGATGACAATCACTGAGAAAGCCCCACCAAGGAGAACACTGGACACTGGAGGTGCTGAAGACCATGTACCCCAGATGAGGGCAACAGGGAATGATGACCCTGTCCCCAACTCTCCCAAACAAATGCTAAACACATCATATTCAAACTCATGAAAGCCAGAGATAAAGAAAAATACTGGAGGAGAAATCCTTTTTCCTTACTACTGAGGTACCCTTGACTGCAACAGTTCAATTGTAGTGCTTTATATTGTAATTATTTGGGCCTTTGTTCATCTTTTCTAATAGATTATAAGCTCTTCAAAAGGAAAAAGTGAAAGTGAAAGTGAAGTTGCTCAGTCGTGTCCGACTCTTTGCAAAGAACAACCTTAATTATTTCTGCATTTTTCAAAACTTCCCTAGCCATAGAGCAATATAAATAAATCTATATTAAATCAGGGGCTTCCCACGTGGCTCAGGGGTAAAGAATCCCTGCCAATGCAGAAGATGCCAAGTTTCAACCCCTGGGTCAGGAAGATCCCCTAGAGTATTCTTGCCTGAAAAATCCCATGGTCAGAAGAGCCTGGCGGGCTATAGTCCACAGGGTCGTAAATTACTGGACGCAAAGCACACACGCACATATTAAATTACTAAATACGAAGCAAAATGACAAGATGCTATCATCTCATAAACCTACAACACCTCTTTGACTTGCGTAACACAAAGCCTACTCTTTTGCTAGGTAGCTGGGATACTTACTGGATTGGGAGTAAATTGTTAAGAGCAGAATCCACAATGTTTAGAAAGTGAAAGAGCAAGAGAAAACAAGCAAACCAGTTCTTTACAGATAAAGAAAACAAGGGCCCTGAAAGGATGAGATGTTTTTCATTCAGAGTCCTCATTTGCCGAACTCTGCTTGCCTTTCTTGTATGGAGCCTTGGTTTTGTTTCCAATATATATTTTGCTTTAGCAATGAAATGAAGCTCAATATGTTCCTAGCCAAAATCTGAAGATTTAAGAATCTCAGAAAAATCTCAGGGGAGGAAAACTTTAAAAGTCTTCCCTAAATGGGAATCTTTTCTAGAATGACCTTACTTTGAAATATTACCAGTATTTCTGAAACAGAAAAAAAAAAGGAGAGAGAGAGAGAGAAGCAGGTAATCTGAGGCAACTAAACCAAATATAAAATCTGCATCTTCTAATGCTCATTATGTTATCATAGTTTTTTGTTTTTTAACTAAACTCAGATGGCAGCTATATGTATTTCCTAGGACAATTCCTAGAAAACTCCCATACTGCTCCATGTGTAAATGTGTCAAGTCATTTCAAGCATCCTTGTTTATCTTGATGCTGCCCCATCCACTGGTCAATGGTGCCTCTCTTTTCAAATATTTGTTCTTTGGAACAAGAATAAAAGACAAGAGTGACCTCTAAAGAAACCTGGGAAACTTGAATATCACAATCTTCTAAGTAAACTGTCAGTGAAAAATTACCCAGGATGATACTGCCAGGACTATATATTAAGAGGTCATAATTTGTCCCTTTATTTTGAATTCCAGGAGGGTTTAAAAATTGTTGGCATCCAAACAACAAGCAATCTTGTTTTAATCACTGAATCATTAAGAAAATGCAACCAAATCCTGACACCGTAGAGCCTATAGTACACTGTTCACTGCTTTTCCCCTCTGCTAAGCTGCAGAAAGAAGAAAGGAAAAGGGATTCTTTACAAGGAGAGAATAAAGCACTTACACTTCATAGGACTTTCTAGCCACAGATGCCAGGTGCTACCCACTGAAATCCAGGCTTGAACTAAGCTCCACATTTCTGAAAGGACCATCTCAACCGAAGCCTGGGGCTCAGAGTCAGCAGGAGGAAGCTGCAGCTCCCACTAGCAGCACATTTCAAAGAGGCTGCAACAAGAGAACATTTTCCATTTAAGCAACTAATTCCAATCTTCCATTTCACAAAGCAGTAGCAGAACAGCCCTTTATATGAGTCTTTTCAAAAGACATTTCCATGACTATGTGATGAATATGAAACAGGCGATTGCCCAGCAATCCTTTGACTAACATGCTCCAAGTCTTTCATTATACCACTCAGCAGATCCTAAAAGTACTTGCTCTTTTTTTCTTTAATAGTCACGACTGCTCCAACTCATTTCTACAATAACAGTTCTGCTGTTATCAACAGAAACTGCTGAATCGACAGAAATCAATGAGCAGACCCTTAACAATGCAAGTCCACACCCAGATAGGGGCCTAAGGATTCATTAGCTGCCAAAAATCAGAAGCAGATTAGAGCTGGTAGTTAATCCTATACAAAAACTCCTCAAATTAAGTAGACTTACTCAGAATACTTCCCTGAAAACAGAAAAGTTCTAGCAAATAGAAAATTACATTCTGGAAATAAAGATATTTCAATGGGAAAAAAAACAAATATTTCAATGGGATTTGAAAAGTAAGCATAAATGTGTCAGGTTGCTGTACTTTTTAAAAGCATTTCAATTAACGAATAATACATTTATTAAATGTTTATAGTATCCTGGAAGGAGAGGAAGACTAGGTAAGAGTACAGTAAAAAGAACCCTTAAAAAACACTGTCAACCAGACAATGTAACATTTTAGACATATGACCTATAACAATATAGTATAGAGCTAGAAAATCAGAATTTCCCAAATCAAGAAAAAATCATTTTCATGAGACAGGTAAGGAACAAACTAGTTTTATTAACCTGAAAAAGAGAAAGTATTTTTTAAGTCAGTCAACTATCTTAAGGTTTTGTATCTAATCCATTATGAAACTTTTACAAATTTAAGACAAACTGCTAGGTCTGTCACAAGTTACTTTCTAATGGTTTTCTTAGACAGTGAGGAGAGAAAATGATATGAATGGATATTAAAAAAATATAAGCTATAAGCTTATATTTTATAGCTCTCAAAAGATAACCATCACTACCTAAAACTGTTATCTTTCAAAATAATTTGTTTTGCAAGATGGCCTGAAATACAGAAACTATGATGAAATGAAACTTAGCTAATACCTTCACCACAGCAGTAATGAGTAAACAATTCCCAACTCCAAACACAGAGCCTAAGTGAAAAATAATCATAAAGCCCTTAGTGAGCTCCCAGAACCATAAAATACCCATGTTTGCATAAACAACTACTTTTCTAGAAGCAAAAAAGCTCATTTATAGAGATAAGTTCAGTCAATTTACATTTCCACAGCCATCCCCATAATAACCGAACAGATAATTAAAAGAGAGACATTATTTCCCTTATGGGAGGGAAGAGATTCCTGGCTAAAAATAATTATTTAAAACATCAAAAGCTACTCAAATTCCAAAAGAAACACTCAAACACTGTTCAAGACAATTTTGGAAGACTGCAGTGCCCGTATATATCACTCTATCTTGATCTCAGTGAGAGGAATCAGGAAGACCAAATGACTACACCCACTGCACACTGTGGTCTCCTCAGTTTCTGATTAAATCCAAGTGTTTCTGGGACAAGCGTTTCAAACAGTCCTGAGTTATAAAATAAACTTTGTCAAATAAACTTTGGCTCAAATCTGTAGCTGTTGGTCACATATATTATGATACTGAGAAATTTTGCCAATATTTTTTCCCAACAACTATAAAGAATTCCTATCCAAATTAAAAACCCTAAGTCACCTATACATGTGACTTATTAACCCTCAAGACTGGCCCTGAAAAAACATATGTCTGGATCTGTAAGATCAACTTGGGTTAGGAGTGACTGAAGCATACATTTCTTGAAAATCAATTCACTGTGGACCTTAATAATTACACTGGGCAGCCCTGCTTTAAAAGTAGAAAATGCCAAGCTTGAAACCATTTCAAGCAAATGAGTAGCCCATACGAGGGCTTCCTAAAAGCTGAAAATATGGGAAATGGATTTCCTTTAATCACTGGTCTCCATTCCTGCCTATCTGAACAAGTTTTTTTTATAACAACTCATATAAACCTGAAGAATGAGAGTACTATTAGACATACTAAGCTACACTAATACCCTGCTGAAGATTCAAGTTTTTTAACCATGTAGAAATATGAGATGCTAGCTTAAGGTTTAATAAAAAATGCATTATAGTGTCAGAAAACTCTGAATGCTTATGTAAAAATATATACCTTTTTAGGACTAGTTCTAAGTATATTCTTCTGCTTTAGGGTCATGTATAAAGGGTATTAATAATGGCTGAGACAGAAAATACATGTAACAATTAATACAGAGAAAAACTGAAAAGAAGAGTGCTTTGGGCTTGGGGGAAAAAAAAAAGTAAAAAACATATAAACTCTGTTAACAGAAATTTCTTACCAAAAGAAAAAAAATACAAATTTCATAATATTTTCATTTTGAGAAGTCTAACCAGAAAGAGGAAAAAATTAAATTGATACTTTCAAGGGTTTCTGCACGCCAAACACAACAAAATTATTCCCATTAGCAGTACTGTGAACTTCCAATAAAGAGAAATAAACTTCTCTCTAGAACTTCACCAGTTTAAAACACTCTCTGGTAATATTTCAGTACCAGGGTACATGGTAGGGCAATACAGGAGAGACAATCTGAGCAAGCTCAACCTTCTAAGAATTCCATCTGTTTTTAAGTTCAACAGAGCTTATGAGACTTCTCTAGTGGTCCAGCAGTTAAGACTCCGAGCTTCCACTGTAGGAGGCATGGGTATCTGGTTGGGGAACTAAGATCCTGTATGCCACACAGTGCAGTCAAAGAAACGGGGAGTGGGGAAGAGTCTAAAATTCTATAACATCTAGAAAATAGCACATTGGTTCCTCAAATAAAAAACAAAAAACACAGAATTACAATATGATCCAGCAACTCCCCTTCTGGTGATATACTCAAAAGAATTAATAGAAGAGATTCCAAAAGATATCTCTACACCTGTGCTCATAACAGCATTATTCATAATAGCCAAAACGTGGAAGCTACCCAAGTGTGTACCAACAGATGAATGGATAAACAATATACGGTATATACATACATTCTTATTCAGCCTTAAAAAGGGATGAAATCCATCTACAACATGGATGAACCCTGAAGGCATTAAGTGATACATGCCAGTCACAAAAGGACAAATACTGTAGGATTCTACTTATATGAGGTACCTCGAGTAGTCAAGCCAATGGAGACAAACGGCAGAATGGTGGCTGCCAGGGACTATGGGGAGAAATGGGGAGTTAGTTAATCATATTTAATGTGTACAAATTTTTCAGTTTTATAATATGAGAAAAGTTCTGGAGATGGATGGTGGTGATGTTTGTACTGTATTATTCTATTCATAAGGTACTTGGAGTAGTCAAATTTATAGTGGAAAAAAAGCAGAATGGTGGTTACCAGGAGTTGAAGAGAGGAGGGAATGGAGAATTATTCTTCAACAGTTACAGAGTTTTAGTTTAGAAAGATGAAAAATTCTAGAGATAGCACTGATTGTTGTTCAGTCACTAAGTCATGTCCACTCTTTGCAATCCCATGGACTACAGAACCCAAGGCTTCCCTGTCCTTCACTATCTCCCAGTTTGTTCAAACTCATATCCATCAAGTCGGTGATACCCAAACATCTCATCCTCTGCCACCCCTTCTACTTTTGCCTTCAATCTTTCCCAGCATCAGAGTCTTTTCCAGTGAGTCGGCTCTTCACATTAGGTGGGCAAAGTATTGGAGCTTCAGCATCAGTCCTTCCAAAGAATATTCAGGACTGATTTCCTTTAGGATTGACTGGCTTGATCTCCTTGTTGTCCAAGTGACTCTCAAGAGTCTCCAGCACCATAATTCAAAAGCATCAATTTTTCAGTGCTCAGCCTTCTTTATAATCCAACTCTCATATCCGTACATGACCACTGGAAAAATCATAGCTTTGACTATATGGACCTTTGTTGGCAAAATGATGTCTCCACTTTTTAATATGCTGTCTAGGTTTGTAGCACTGATTAACTTTCTAATATTTTGCACGTTTTGAAATGTTTATTTTTATATGATTATATTTAAAATTTTAGTAAAGACAGAGAATGAGATAGTTGGCGATGGACAGGGAAGCCTGGTGTGCTGCAGTCCATGGGATCACAGAGTCAGACACGACTGAGCAACTGAAATGAACTGAAATAAAACTATATTGATCATATTGTGGTGATGGTTGCACAACAACATGAATGCACCTAATACCACTGAACTATATACCTAAAAATAGTTAAAATGTTAAGTTAGAAAATGTAGCAGTGGGACATCTCTGGTGGTCCAGTGGCTAAGACTCTGTGCTCCCAATACAGAGGGCCTGGGTTCAATCCCTGGTCAGGGAACTAGATCCCACATGCTGCAACGAAGATCAAAGATCCTAGATCCTGTGTGCTGCAACTAAGATCCAGTGCAGCCAAATAAATAAATATTTTTTAGAAAATGTAGCAGTGCCCTGGTAATTTTATATTCTGTTTCAAACCATCGACTGGTCGAAAGCCTGGGAAGATGAGAAATAAACTAACCAAAATACAGATGAATGTCACCAGATAATAGACTACAATGGCCAAAGAAATACCATCACAAATCTTCATTCATAAGCTCCAATACAACAAGGACGTGAAATGACTATATTTGCACTGTCTAAGACCTGGAATGTGGCAATGCAAATAAGGCATTGATCTTAATTAGCTCAAATTTAAATAGCCACATTAGCCATATGGGTAATGGTAATCATATTAGACAACATAACCAGACTGGTACACTATTATATTCAGTAGAAAGGTCTTTGGTTTTTACCACTTATATACTCCCATTTTCCAGCAATGCAAAGCATTCAGTATTCCTATATTCACTGAACTGACCCCACAGAAGTAATACAGGAACATTTTCTATTTTCTGGAAATTTGCCTTTAGAAAACAGGTTTCATAGTCACTTGACTGGAAGATGAGAGCAGAAGCATTAAAAGACTTCTAGATTTTCAGGTGAATTAAATCAATGACTGCATTGCTAGGGGAAAAATCAAAGATTCTAGGTTTTAGAACTAAAAAGAATCAAGAAACTCCAAAGAGGAAAATTACTAGGAAAGAAGTTTGAAACTGATACTCCATGACCCATGACCTTCCAGATATATTTAGAAGAAAATTCTCAAGGCTATGTGATAAACCAATGCCAACTTAGTGTATCAGAGCATGATTCGATTCCAGTTGATTTATGTCTTTGGATTCTTTTCATCGATCCCTTTTCAGTCTAGAGAGTGAACTAGGAAACTTCTGAGATAACCTCTAATCCACAGACTGTCTCCATAAAGGTAGTTTCCTTCTTCTAATCTAAGTTAAAAATTTAGGACAAATGAGTAGCACAGTTTATTAGCCCTATAAAGAGATGGTCTTTCCTTCTAATACTACACCTACTCATTTTGGTTACTTAGAGGTAAACAAAGGAAAGTAGGTATTCAAAATAGTCCATTGCTAAACAGGCTTCCTTTAAAATGTCTCACAATAATTTTCTTTCTTTAAAAACACTCTAAAGATAATCAGTGATATCTGCCTATCACATAAAACAAAAACATGGCTCTCAGTTGTTTCCAAGAATTGTGGTGAAAAAAAGTTACAAGTAATGACAGTAGATTCTTCTAAAAATGGCTACTTTATACAAATCTCAGAGAAAGAAAAGATGTTAATGTGTGGCATGGGCAGAACCATATCCAAATTACACCTTTATACCAAATCTACTGTCCCTAGGGTACATTAAAACTATACTAAATGGCTCTAAGTTTAGTAAAGTATGGGGTTGAGGGAAGTAAAGACAATAGTTTTTCAAAACGTCTATTATTCAAAGCGGTTTTGAAACAAACCAGGTAGATTCTATTCCTTACCAATTTAATTTTTCTTGTTATTTTCTTAGGGACTATACAGTTTGGATGCTACTTTATTTGGTATAATTTTAGTTACCACATCTTCTGTTTTTAACTAAAGTAGATTATTTTTTTTTTGGTGTGTGGGGCGGGGGCCCACCATGTGGCTTATGGGGATCTCAATTCCCCAACCAGAGATTGAACCCTGGGACCCTGTGAAGTGAAAGCACACAGTCCTAACCACTGAACCGCAAAGGAATTCTTTATCAATTTCAAACTGAAAATTAAAACCTTATGATACTATACTAGCATGATTTCTTACTACACTAAAACACTTTTTACTTAAAATGTCACTTAGTGATCACTTCAAGACAGGATAGTTGTGGCAAAAAGTTCTCCTTTTCTGTACTCAAGTCGTTCAAAGTATAAAATGAGGGTAATAAAAACTTATCTCATAAAGATTGTTCTTTTAGAAGATTTGAAAGACTGAAAACAGAAGGCTGAGTAATATTGTTTATTTTCAGTCACCCACGGATATGTTAGAGAAACGCAGCAAAAATAAATGAAATTCATAGAAAAAGACAAATCTGAGTCATCCAACTGCCCCTTTGGAGATGCTACAAGCAGCTATGCGTTCAAGAACATTTTTAAGAACCTGTGTGTGTCAGGCATCTTGATCATTTAATAATCTTGGTTTATTCCTTCAACTATGCATATCAGATTATATAAACTAAATATATAATATAGATATAGATTATAATATATATATAATCTATATATATATTATATACAGTCTATTAGGGCAGACAAAACAAGTTTTCAAAAAGGTAAAAACATGATAAATGCAATTAAAGTGCTTTAGGTGTTGGGGCAGGGGCGGAAATGAATTTCAGCAGAAGAGAATCAGTTAACACTTTAGACAGAATTTAAGCTAGGTTTTGAAAAGATGGGTTAATTTCTTCATTTGAAGATAGGACTGGGAAAAAGTAATAGGTAAGCACAAAGGTAAGAAAAAAATCAATCATAAAATCAGACAAAGGTAGCATTTCCCCGCTCCTTCCCCTCCAAAAAACCCATCTGGTTTCTTTGAGATACTACAGCTTGTGTGAGTGTTGATGTGAAAAGACCCAGTAAAGAGGGAGTTCGAGGATACAAGTAAGACATAGGATAATCAAAAGATCAAGGTTCCTGAGAATTCAGAAAATAAGATGCAGAGCACTGTGATCTGACAGAAGCAACTGGATACACATGCTCAAGTTCTTCAAATCAGACGTAAAGGGATGGTGGTAAATTGAAGAAAGAAGAGAATGACAGTGCTTGAAAAATACAAGACCTAACAAAGAAAAGGGCCAGTCAATGGAATAAGGTTTTGATAAAATTCAAGAACTAAGTAAGACTTCTTAACTCAATCAAACTGACTGAAACATCAGTTTGCCTGAGGGTTCCTTCCAAAGTTAGAGTAAAAAGTTTTTCCCCCTCCAAAGGTGAGGGAACCCATAAGAACAAAGAATGCAAACATAAACAATATTAACAAAACTGTGAAAACTAGAAAGCGCACACACACACACACACACACACACACACACGCACGCATGCACACACATGCTCAGTTATCTTTGGGACCCCGTGGACTGTAGCCCACCAGGCTCCTCTGTCCATGGAATTTTCCAGGCAAGAATACTGGAGTGTGTTGCCATGTCCTACTCCAGGGGATCTTCCTGACACAGGGATTGAACCTCCGTCTCCTGCATCTCCTGAAATGGCAGGTGGATTCTCTACCACTGCATCACTGGGGAAGTCCCAGAAAGCTAATGGGTGAGGGTTAACCCTCTGAGCAGGTCTGAGAAAGTGGAAATTTGCCTGCGGGCAGGGAGGGAAGAAGGGATAAGCATGGTGGAAGCCAAGGGGGCAAACTGTAGGAAATCAACCCTAAATATTAATTGGAAGGATTGATGCTGAAGCTCCAATACTGTGGCCACCTGATGTTAAGAGCAGACTCATTGGAAAAGACCCTGATGCTGGGAAAGATTGAGGGAAGGGGGAGAATGACAGAGAATGAGATGGTTGGATGGCATCACTGAGTCAATGGACATGGGTTTGAGTAAACTTCAGGAGACAGTGAAGGACAGGGAGTCCTGGCATGCTGCAGTCCAAGGGGGTCACAAAGAGCTAGACATGACTGAGTGACTGAACAACAACAACAATAAAGGGGGCAAACTCCCTGATTTGCAAAATCCCAGAAAAGCTCAAGAACTGCAAGTACTGAGGTACATCTGAAGAAAGAAACAGAAAACAGAACAAATGGAACAGAAAACAAAGAAATGGGTTCAAAAACCTTTGCCAGCAGTTTAGTTTCCTAGATTTTCTCCCTGACTCTTGAGGGACCAGGATACTATAACTATCCTCTCACCATCACAAAGACTCAAGGTTTAGTTTGGAGAGACTACAGTAGAACTCTGGACTTTTGGACAACAGGCTCACCTATGGATGGGAGTATCATACTGAAAATAGATTAAATAAAGTCTATATACTTAGTGGTGAGATCCATCCTCTAGCTGATTCTCCCATATGCCACCAGCAGGCTAGTTTATAACTCCCCACCCCCACCCAGGAGAACACCAGAGAACTCTCCGAGTAAAAAAAGTGATCCAAGAAAAAAGACCAACGAAGTCAATGAGAAAGAAGAGATGAAGGTCCCTTTTATATTATCTGTCAAATCAGGGAGTAATCCAAAAAAAGATCATGGGATCCACGATTCAGTGCATCCAATACAAGAGAACGGAATTCCCTTAGGATGGTGAGATCCCAGGACAATAGTTATGCAACAGACCTGGAGAGCAACCAGATCAGATTGGAGCAGGAAGATAGAGGGCTCTCAGGGAAGGTTTTCTTCCAACAAAAATGGAAACAGATTACCAGTGTGAACATACTAAGAGGATATTTACACCTACTAACAGAATTTGGGATGGATTACTGTAGATACACAGAAAATAATGCAAACGTTAAAAAAAAAGAAAAAAATTTTCACCAAAATTGCACAAAAAGAAATTATCATGATACATATGTTTCATGATTCACAATAGGTAATGTGGTACCTATGTTAGAGTAATGGGGTATGAAGAAGTGAAAGGAGCCTAAATCTTCATCTTTCATAAGAGAAAGTCTATATAAGACTGCTCTCTTTTTATCCTAAATCTTGTAAAACTATTTCCATTTTATAACTTTCAGAAAGTTTTCGAAGTCTGGTTTAAAACTTATTTTAACAATAATACCTTGTTATTAAGCTAATAGTTAATAACCTTAATTTTTGTAAAAATTAAAATTATGTAAGACTTCAAAAAACCAAAAGGTACTATATCACATTATTTGAGATTCTTGAGTCAGCAAAATAGAAGAATTTCAGTAGGTTATGTGATCAGAGCTCAATGTGTGAGTCAGTGATTTGGGGGCTTGGTGATTTTTTTTTTAGCAATGACAAGATCCAAGATGTGACTGTGTGACCAGGTAACTGAGAAAAAGAAGGGAATTAAGAAGCCAATGTGTTAGCTGAGTTAGCTGAATTGTAAAATGATGACGTGTGACTGTGCTATTTTCCAGGTCCACTTTTCCGCTCTTCACTACCATGTTTTCTGCCCCAGTGTGCTTGACCTCTATGGAACAGATCAACAGGTTCCTGAGTTCCCTAGTTAAGGGTTGGGTTTGCCCAATGGGGAATCCCAAGAGGAAGTTAGGAGAATAAAGTGTAGATATTTATTCCTCCAACTTCCTCCCTGCAAAATCACCTCAAGACGGCTGCTGCTGCTAAGTCACTTCAGTCGTGTCCGACTCTGTGCGACCCCATAGACAGCAGCCCACCAGGCTCCCCCGTCCCTGGGATTCTCCAGGCAAGAACACTGCACTGGGTTGCCATTTCCTTCTCCAACGCACAAAAGTGAAAAGTCAAAGTGAAGTCGCTCAGTTGTGTCCGACTCTTCACAACCCCACGGACTGCAGCCTACCAGGCTCCTCCGTCCATGGGATTTTCCAGGCAAGAGTACTGGAGTGGGGTGCCATTGCCTTCTCCTTCAAGATGGCTAGGGCCCTTCAAATGAAAACTACCATTCCTCTCAAGGCAGTCAACTCCATATTCCTCTTGAGAGCTCAAGAAGTAACCACTCCCTATCTTATTTCTTATGGCTTAGGGCTATTAACAGTTTGGCTACAGGTTTCCATATTATGTTTAATGGCACATTATATCCGTATCTTTATAAATAGTACCTTTATAAAACAAACCCTTCTCAAATTAGCCTATTTCACGTGTGCATCTGTTTCTGTTGGGACCTGACTGACTGTAAACAGTGATGATGATGATGATGATGGTGAAGACGCAGGGCTGTTATAGAGACTCAGTTCAGTTCAGTCCTCAGTCGTGTCCGACTCCACTGACTGCGGCACGCCAGGCCTCCCTGTCCATCACCAACTCCCGGAGTCTACCCAAACTCACGTCCATTGAGTCGGTGATGCAATCTAACCATCTCTTCCCCTGTCGTCCCCTTCTCCTCCCACCCTCAATCTTTCCCAACATCAGGGTCTTTTCAAATGAGTCAGCTCTTCACATCAGGTGGCCAAAGTATTGGAGTTTCAGCTTCAAAATGAACACCCAGGACTGATTTCCTTTAGGATGGACTGGCTGGATCTCCTTGCAGTCCAAGGGATTCTCAAGAGTCTTCTCCAACACCACAATTCAAAAGCATCAATTCTTCAATGCTCAGCTTTCTTTATAGTCCAACTCTCACATCCATACATGACCACTGGAAAAACCATAGCCTTGACTAGATGGCCTGTGTTGACAAAGTAATGTCTCTGCTTTTTAATATGCTGTCTAGGTTGGTCACGGAGAAGGCAATGGCACCCCACTCCAGTACTCTTGCCTGGAAAATCCCATGGACGGAGGAGCCTGGTAGGCTGCAGTCCATGGGGTCGAGAAGAGTTGGACACAACTGAGCGACTTCACTTTGACTTTTCACTTCCGTGCGTTGGAGAAGGAAATGGCAACCCAGTGCAGTGTTCTTGCCTGGAGAATCCCAGGGACGGGGGAGCCCGGTGGGCTAGCGTCTATGGGGTCACACAGAGTTGGACACAACTGAAGTGACTTAGCAGCAGCAGGTTGGTCATAACTTTCCTTCCAAGGAGTTACTGCTGCTGCTGCTAAGTCGATTCAGTCGTGTCCGACTCTGTGCGACCCCATAGACGGCAGCCCACCAGGCTCCCCCGTCCCTGGGATTCTCCAGGAAAGAACACTGGAGTGGGTTGCCATTTCCTTCTCCAATGCATGAAAGTGAAAAGTGAAAGTGAAGTCGCTCAGTCGTGTCCAACTCCTAGCGACCCTATGGACTGCAGCCTACCAGGCTCCTCCGTCCATGGGATTTTCCAGGCAAGAGTACTGGAGGGGGGTGCCATTGCTTTCTCCATTCCAAGGAGTAAGCGTCTTTTAATTTCTTGGCTGCAGTCACCATCTGCAGTGATTTTGGAGCCCAAAAAAATTAAGTCTGTCACTGTTTCCCCATCTATTTGCCATGAAGTGATGGGACCAGATGCCATGATTTTAGTTTTCTGAATATTGAACTAGTGGAAAGTAAATAGCTAATATTTAAGTAGCAATTACTAACATATTTCGAGTTATAGGTTTCAAGAAATTTGTTAAGCTCTTTGCAGGTATTAACTTAAACATTACAAATATTCCACGGCAGCAAAATTTTTTTTGTCTGGTTCATTTCCATATACCAACACCTAGTAGCTGGTACATGGTAAGCACTCAAACACTGATTTAAAATACAATAAGCAGGTTTGGTAAAGAAGAGCTGGCTTTTGGTGTGGTGAAGCATTTCTCCTACTTTTACCTTGAAAACTTTAAGATCAGGGACATGTGGCTTCCCAGATCACAGTTCAGTCCAGTTCAGTTCAGTCGCTCAGTCATGTCCAACTCTTTGCTACCCCATGAACTGCAGCACGCCAGGCCTCCCTGTGCATCACCAACTCCTGGAGTTTACCCAAACTCAAGTCCATTGAGTCGGTGATGCCATCCAAACACCTCATCCTCTGTCGTCCCCTTCTCCTCCCGGACTCAATCTTTCCCAGTATCAGGGTCTTTTCAAATGAGTCAGCTCTTTGCATCAGGTGGCCAAAGTATTGGAGTTTCAGCTTCAACATCAGTCCTTCCAATGAACACCCAGGACTGATCTCCTTTAGGATGGACTGGCTGGATCTCCTTGCAGTCCAAGGGACTCTCAAGAGTCTTCTCCAACACCACAGTTCAGAAGCATCAATTCTTCGGTGCTCAGTTTTCTTTATAGTCCAACTATCACATCTATACATGACCACTGGAAAAACCAGAGCCTTGACTTGACGGACCTTTGCTGACAAAATAATGTCTCTGCTTTTGAATATGCTATCTAGGTTGGTCATAACTTTCCTTCCAAGGAGAAAGTGTCTTTTAATTTCATGGCTGCAATCACCATCTGCAGTGATTTTGGAGCCCAAAAAAATAAAGTCAGCCACTGTTTCCACTGTTTCCCCATCTATTTCCCATGAAGTGATGGGACCAAATGCCATGATCTTAGTTTTCTGAATGTTGAGCTTTAAGCCAACTTTTTCACTCTCCTCTTTCACTTTCATCAAGAGGCTCTTTAGTTCTTCTTCGCTTTCTGCCATAAGGGTGGTGTCATCTGCGTATCTGAGGTTATTTCCCAGATCACAAAAACTAACTAAACACTAAGACCCCTGATGGCTTCTTCAGTAGTAAAGAATCTATCTGCCTGCCAATACAGAAGCAGGCCCAATCCCTGAGTCTAGAAGATTCTCTGGAGAAGAAAAATAGAAACTCACTCCAGTATTCTTCTTGCCTGGGAAATCTCATGGACAGAGGAGCCTGGCAGGCCACAGTCCTTGAGGTCGCAAGAGTCAGATTCAACTTAACAACTAAATAACAACAACATCTAAGACCATATAAGAATGATTTTCTTATGTAGCCTACAATGAGTTATATTCCTTTCTCCTCTCATGGGGTCATCCAGGACTTGAGTTTCCGATTTTTTTTTTTTTTTAAGTGTAATATTCAAAGTCAAGGTAGCCAATTTTAAAATACTTATTATGCACTTACAGCCAAGGAGCCCTCAAAAGGGCAGAGCATCTTTAAGTACTAGTTTTGAGTTTTAAAAAAGAAATGGGAAGGGAGGGGGCAAATTTAAAAATATGCTTAGGCATATGAAATGCAAAAATAAGAAAGGTAAAGTCAACAAGATCACCAAGTATACATACCCACACAGAATTAAAGCAAAGCAAAGGTAAGTGGGAAAATTAGGGGAGGAAGCATAATGCACGTGATTCAAATGCGCAAAATACAATGCATATAATAGGTTGCAATAAATTAATCCCCTCATTGGATGCTGACACGATTATCTGTAATAATCAAGGCAGCTTTGATATCTATATCTTACAAAGAAGGTAAAACTCAGGAGAAAGATAAGATTAAAGAACTGCAAAGATTTTCTAAAACCAAAATTGATTTTTTTTATGTTGCGCTCCAAAACACAAGAAAAACTCACGTGGATAAGGATCCAGAAACGTGAGAAGCTACGAGAATACAATACTCAAACTAGAGTGAAGAGCAGCAAAGAACAGTTAAGGTGTAAGCTACGACTGGAAAGGAATTACCGGACGTAACACCTAGACATCGAAGAGAGACGGATAAAGCATCCTTAGAAGATGGAGAAAGACCGGGATTGGATTTGGTTGAAGAAAGACAAAACAGAAAAGCAAGGCCTAAGAAGCAAGTAGCAGCAAGTGTAAAACTTAAGAGGAACAGATCGAAGCCACAAGCAAGAAGCATAGGACTTACAAATCACATTCTACGGGGAGGGGAAAGGGCCACTTCGCGACCGACCAGTGCAACTAGTTTCCGAAAAGCGGCGGCGATGTAGGTTCGCAGCCCCACCCCGCGGGAGCAGCTCCTCCCCAAGGAAGACCTCACAAGGCCAACCGCTGGACTCCAGCTCGAGCCTAGGTCCTATCCCGCCCTTGCCCCGCGGCGCAGAACGGCCTCTCCCGGCCCCTCACCGAACGCTGCAGCTCCCCAAGCCAAAACGAGGCGCGTTCCTTTCCGCTGGGATCTGGGTCGTGGTACAGCGCCTGCACTGCCTGGTACACGAGCTGCAGTGTCGGCTTTGCTCCTTCCATGGTGGTAGCGGTGGTGGCGGCAGCGACGGTTCTGGCTCTTCTCCCGAGGCTCCTCCGATTGCTCCGCCCTCGCGCTTCCTCACTGTGTCGGCCACGGCCGCTCCCTGACTGGCGCCATCTCCTCTTTGGCCGTTACCAGGGCAGATGGGTTCCTCGTGGAAGTTACCCCCTCGGAAACACAGGTTAGATTGTATTCAAGTTCCTGGTCGTTTTTCCGATCTTCCCACAAGACTCCACACTTCTGAATCCAGACGCCGGTGCTAGCTTCCTGACCTGCTGACTTGCCCTCCGAAGGCTGTCCCGGCAAGACAGAGACCACGAAGCTTACCTCAACAGCTTTACCCGGACCGGAAGCAGCAGCACCAAAATCTTTGGCACACTTCCGTCTGGTGCGTTGTAAACGGCCTCCGTGCCGGCACGCCTCCTCTTTTCTCCCCGCCCCGCCCCCCCCCCGCCGGAAGTGACCCTACAGGGACAGGAGCCGGTAAGAAGTGGATCTCTGCATTTCTTGCTTGGGACTGGAGCTCTGCGATCCTCGTGGCGCGCACACCTGTACAGCTTTCCCCCTTTCTTCCCCCTTCCGACTTTTTCAGCCCTTCCCAGAGAATCCTTTAGGACCCCCGTGGACAAGTCGAGTCAATTCAACTGTGGCCTGACACTGACTGTACTGGAAAGCCATGGATGACTTAAGACAGAATTTGTATACTGACTCTAATGGAGGTGACAGACATACAATCAAATAACTAGCGTACAAACCTGGGAAATGTGCCATGTTGAAAAAAAATAGAAAATACCTAGAACCCTCTATCCACGAAATTCTTACACCCAAAAGGGTGTAATTCCATTGCTCAGGACACTGACTCCAGAGTATTTGCACAAACACACTGAATTGTGTTTTTGTGTATGCCTTTCATACTGAATCAAACATCAATTCTACAACAATTCTGAATACACAAAAGAATATACAAATCTTGGAATCCGTACTAGGGAGAAAATTTCGAAACATTGCTATGTCTCCTTTGCAATAATAAATAACTGTTCAGTTCAGTTCACCTCAGTCGCTCAGTCGTCCGACTTTGCTACCCCATGAATCGCAGCACGCCAGGCCTCCCTGTCCATCACCAACTCCCGGAGTTCACTCAAATCCAGCCATCTCATCCTCTGTCGTCCCCTTCTCCTCCTCTGTCGTCCCCTTCTCCTCCTGCCCCCAATCCCTCCCAGCATCAGAGTCTTTTCCAGTGAGTCAACTCTTCGCATGAAGTGTCCAAAGTATTGGAGTTTCAGCTTTAGCATCAGTCCTTCCAATGAACACCCAGGACTGATCTCCTTTAGAATGGACTGGCTAGATCTCCTTGCAGTCCAAGGGACTCTCAAGAGTCTTCTCCAATACCACAGTTCAAAAGCATCAGTTCTTTGGCGCTCAGCTTTCTTCACAGTCCACCTCTCACATCCATACATGACTACTTCAAAAATCATAGCCTTGACTAGATGGACATTTGTTGGCAAAGTAATGTCTCTGCTTTTGAATATGCTATCTAGGTTGGTTATAACTTTCCTTCCAAGGAGTAGGCCTCTTTTAATTTCATGGCTACAATCACCATCTGCAGTGATTTTGGAGCCACAAAAAATAAAGTCTGACACTGTTTCCCCATCTATTTTCCATGAAGTGATGGGACCAGATGCCATGATCTTCGTTTTCTGAACGTTGAGCTTTAAGCCAACTTTTTCACTCTCCTCTTTCACTTTCCTCAAGAGGCTTTTTAGTTCCTCTTCACTTTCTGCCATAAGGGTGGTGTCATCTGCATATCTGAGGTTATTGATATTTCTCCCGGCAATCTTGATTCCAGCTTGTGCTTCTTCCAGCCCGGCGCTTCTCATGATGTACTCTGCATATAAGTTAAATAAGCAGGGTGACAATATACAGGCTTGGCGTACTCCTTTTCCTATTTGGAACCAGTCTGTTGTTCCATGTCCAGTTCTAACTGTTGCTTCCTGACCTGCATACAAATTTCTCAAGAGACAGATCAGGTGGTCTGGTATGCCCATCTCTTTCAGAATTTTCCACAGTTTATTGTGATCCACACAGTCAAAGGCTTTGACATAGTCAATAAAGCAGAAATAGATGTTTTTCTGGAACTCTCTTGCTTTTTTGATGATCCAGCGGATGTTGGCAATTTGATCTCTGGTTCCTCTGCCTTTTCTAAAACCAGCTTGAACATCTGGAAGTTCACGGTTCACGTATTGCTAAAGCCTGGCCTGGAGAATTTTGAGCATTACTTTACTAGCAAGTGAGATGAGTGCAATTGTGTGGTAGTTTGAGCAATCTTTGGCATTGCCTTTCTTTGGGATTGGAATGAAAACTGACCTTTTCCAGTCCTGTGGCCACTGCTGAGTTTTCCAAATGTGCTGGCATATTGAGTGCAGCACTTTCACAGCATCATCTTTCAGGATTTGAAATAGCTCAACTGGAATTCCATCACCTCCACTAGCTTTGTTCTTAGTGATGCCTTCTAAGGCCCACTTGACTTCACATTCCTAGAGCCAGGATGTCTGGCTCTAAGTGAGTGATCACACCATCGTGATTATCTTGGTTGTGAAGATCTTTTTTGTACAGTTCTTCTGTGTATTCTTGCCACCTCTTCTTAATATCTTCTGCATCTGTTAGGTCCATACCATTTCTGTCCTTTATTGAGCCCATCTTTGCGTGAAATGTTCCCTTGGGATCTCTAATTTTCTTGAAGAGATCTCTAGTCTTTCCCATTCTGTTGTTTTCCTCTAGTTCTTTGACTGATCACTGGGGAAGGCTTTCTTATCTCTCCTTGCTATTCTTTGGAACTCTGCATTCAGATGCTTATATCTTTCCATTTGTCCTTTGCTTTTTGCTTCTCTTCTTTTCACAGCTATTTGTAAGGCCTCCCCAGACAGCCATTTTGCTTTTTTGCATTTCTTTTCCATGGGGATGGTCTTGATCCCTGTCTCCTGTACAATGTCACGAACCTTCGTCCATAGTTCATCAGGCACTCTGTCTATCAGATCTAGTCCCTTAAATCTATTTCTCACTTCCACTGTGTAGTCATAAGGGATTTGATTTAGGTCATACTTGAATGGTCTAGTGGTCTTCCCCACTTTCTTCAATTTAAGTCTGAATTTGGCAATAAGGAGTTCATGATGTGAGCCACAGTCAGCTCCAGGTCTTGTTTTTGCTGACTGTATAGAGCTTCTCCATCTTTGGCTGCAAAGAATATATTCAGTCTGATTTCTGTGTTGAACATCTCATGATGTCCATGTATAGAGTCTTCTCTTGTGTTGTTGGAAGAGGGTGTTTGCTATGACCCGTGCATTCTTTTGGCAAAACTCTGTTAGCCTTTGCCCTGCTTCATTCTGTACTCCAAGGCCAAATTTGCCTGTTACTCTAAGTGTTTCTTGACTTCCTACTTTTACATTCCAGTCCCCTATAATAATGAGGACATCTTTTTGGGGTATTAGTTCTAGCAGGTCTTGTAGGTCTTCATAGAACTGTTCAACTTCAGCTTCTTCAGCATTACTGGTTGGGGCATAGGCTTGGATTACCGTGATATTGAATGGTTTGCCTTGGAAACAAATAGGGATCATTCTGTCGTTTTTGAGATTGCATCCAAGTACTGCATTACAGACTCTTTTGTTGACCATGATGGCTACTCCATTTCTTCTGAGGGATTCCTGCCCACAGTAGTAGATATAATGGTCATCTGAGTTAAATTCACCCATTCCAGTCCATTTTAGTTCACTGATTCCTAGAATGTCGACATTCACTCTTGCCATCTCCTGTTTGACCACTTCCAATTTACCTTGATTCATGGACCTGACATTCCAGGTTCCTATGCAATATTGCTCTTTACAGCATCGGACCTTGCTTCTATCACCAGTCACATCCACAACTGGGAGTTGTTTTGCTTTGGCTACATCCCTTCATTCTTTCTGAAGTTATTTCTCCACTGATCTCCAGTAGTATATTGGGCACCTACCGACCTAGGGAGTTCCTCTTTCAGTATCCTATCATTTTGCCTTTTCATACTGTTCATGGGGTTCTCAAGGCAAGAATACTGAAGTGGTTTGCCATTCCCTTCTCCAGTGAACCACATTCTGTCAGACCTCTCCACCATGACCTGCCCCTCTTGGGTGGTCACACATGGCATGGCCTAGTTTCATTGAGTAAGATTTGATAAATTCTTAAAATGTGTGAAGCACTGTAGTTATAAGGTCTTATTTAATCCTTTTAACAGTAAATAGAAACTAAATCTCCATTTTAAAGAATAAGAACTAGGTTATGTAATCTGCCAAATGTTACAAATTTCTTGAATGAAAATCAGGATTTGATCCAAATCAATTTGGCTCCAGAACCTGTTAAAGAATACCATCTCTAACATCCTGTGTATTAGTTTGTTTCTGAATTGTTATTGTCAAGGGATTATAACTACTAGGGTTGCAATGAAAACAGGTACGGTACTCTATATAAAGGAAAGAAACTTGATATTTTGGTTACCTAATTCATCTATTCATTAAAAATTTAGTAAGATCATCTTGGTATCTGCCCTCATGGAGTTTATAGTCTAAATGCAAAGAAATACAAGTTACTCATTACAGTTTAAAAGGTATATTAATATCCACAAGTAAAAGAATGATGTTTGACCTACCTTGCACCATATTTAAAAAAAAAATAAAAAATAAATGTAAGAGCTAAAATTATGAAACTGTTAGAAGAAAACAGGAGTATATCTTCATGAACTTGGATTAGACAGTGGTTTGTTAGATGTGGCACCAAAAGCCCAATTAACAAAAGGAAAAATAGATAAACTCTACTTCATCAAAACCAAAATTTTGTGTGTCTCAAAGAACAATATTAAAAGAATAAAATGACAACCCACAAAATCAGAGAAAATACTTGCAAATCAAATATCTGATAAGGGATGAGTTGTTGTTCAGTCCCTAAGTCCTGTCCAATTCTTTCTGATCCCATGGACTGCAGCATGCCTGGCTTCCCTGTCCTTCACTATCTCCGGGAGTTTGCTCAAACTCATGTCCATTGAGTCGGTGATGCCATCCAACCATCTCATCCTCTGTAACCCCATTCTCCTCTTGCCCTCAATCTTTCCCAGCATCAGGGTCTTTTCCAAAGAGTTGGTTGTTTGCATCAGGTGGCCAAAGTATTGAAGCTTCAGCTTCAGCATCAGTCCTTCCAATGAATATTCAGGACTGATTTCCTTTAGGATTGACCAGTTTGATCTCCTTGCTGTCCAAGGGACGCTCAAGAGTCTTCTCTCACATCACAGTTCAAAAGCATCAATTCTTAGGTGCTCAGCCTTCTTTATGATCCAACTCTCACATCCATACATGACCACTGGAAAAACCATACCTTTGACTAGACGGACTTTTGTTGGCAAAGTGATATCTCTGCTTTTTAATACGCTGTCTAGGTTTGTCATAGCTTTCCTTCCAAAGAGTGAGCATCTTTTCATTTCATGGCTGTGATCACAATCTGGAGTGATTCTGGAGCCCAAGAAAATAATATCTGCCACTGTTACCACTTTTCCCCCATCTATTTGCCATGAAGTAATGGGACCAGATGATATGAACCTAGTTTTTTGAATGTTAAGTTTTAAATAAGCTTTCTCACTATTTTCACCTTCATCAAAGGTCTCTTCAGTTCCTCTTCACTTTCTGCCATTAGAGTAGTATCATCTGCATACCTGAGGTTGTTGATATTTCTCCCAGCAATCTTGATTCCAGCTTGTGATTCATAAAGGGTGGCAATTCACATGATACACTCCGCATAGATGTCAAATTAGCAGGGTGACAAAATACAGCCTTGACCTATTCCTTTTCCAATTTTGAACCAGTCTGTTGTTCCATGTCTGGTTCTGTTACTTCTTGTCCTGAATACAGGTTTCTCAGGAGGCAGGTAACTTGGTCTGGTATTCCCATTTCTTTAAGGATTTTCCATAGTTTGTTGTGGTCCACAGAGTCAAAGTCCTTAGCACAGTCTATGAAGCAGAAATAGATATTTTTCTAAAATTCTCTTGCTTTTTCTTTGATCCAGTGAATGTTGGCAATTTGATCTCTGGTTCCTCTAAGTTCAGTTCAGTTGCTCAGTTGTGTCCAACTCTTTGAAACCCCATGGACTGCAGCGTGCCAGGCCTCCCTGTCCATCACCAACTCCCAGAGCTTACTCAAACTCATGTCCATTGCATCAGTGATGCTATCCAACCATCTCATGCTCTGTCATCCCCTTCTCCTCCTGCCCTCAATCTTTCCCAGCATCAGGGTCTTTTCAAATGAGTCGGTTCTTCACATCAGGTGGCCAAAGTATTGGAGTTTCAGCTTCAGCGTCAGTGCTTCCAATGAATACTCAGGACTGATTTCCTTTAGGATGGACTGGTTGGATCTCCTGGCAGTCCAAGGGACTCTCAAGAGTTTTCTCCAACACCACAATTCAAAAGCATCAATTCTTCAGCACTCAGCTTTGTTTGTGGTCCAACTCTCACATCCATACATGACTACTGGAAATAAAATAGCTTTGATTATATGGACCTTTAATAGTAAAGTAATGTCTCTGCTTTTTAATATGCTGACTAGGTTTGTCATAGCTTTTTTTTCCAAGGAGCAAGAGTCTTTTCATTTCATGGCTGCAGTCACCATCTGCAGTGATTTTGGAGCCCAAGAAAATAAAGTCTCTCACCACTTTCCATTATTTTCCCATGTATTTGCCATGAAGTGATGGAACCAGATGCCATGATCTTAGTTTTTTGAATGTTGAGTTTTAAGCCAGAAGAAAACAGGCGTATGTCTTCATGATCTTTGACTAAACAATGGTTCCTTAGATATGGCACCAAAGCACAGTTAACAAAAGGAAAAATAGATAAATTGGACTTCATCAAATCTAAAAACTTGTGTCTCAAAGAACACTATTAAGAGGGTGAAATAATCACCTGCAAAATGAGAGAAAATACTCCACTCTGTTCTTTCACTTTCATCAAGAGGCTCTTTAGTTTCTCTTCGCTTTCTGCCATAAAGGTAGTGTCATCTGCATATCTGAGGTTATTGATATTTCTCCTGGCAATCTTGATTCCAGCATGTGCTTCATCCAATCCAGCATTTCACATGTTGTACTCTGCCTATAAGTTTAATAAGCACGGTGACAATATACAGCTTGATGTACTCCTTTCTCAATTTGGAACCACTGCATTGTTCCATGTCCAATTCTAACTGTTGCTTCTTGACCTGCATACAGATTTCTCAGGAGGCAGGTAAGGTGGTTAGGTATACAGGGGAAGGCTTTAGTGTAGTCCGTGAAGCTGAAGTAGATGTTTTTCTGGAACTCTCTTGCTTTTCCAGTGATCCAATGGATGTTGGCAATTTGATCTCTGGGTCCTCTGCCTTCTCTAAAACCAGCTTGAACATCTGGAAGTTCACGGTTCATGTATCACTGAAGCCTGGCTTAGAGAATTTTGAGGATTATTTTACTAGCGTGTGAGATGAGTGCAATTGTGTGGCAGTTTGAACATTCTTTGGCATTGTTCTTCTTTGGGATTGGAATAAAACTGACCTTTTCCAGTCCTATGGCCACTGCTGAGTTTTCCAAATTTGCTGGCATATTGAGTGCAGCACTTTCACAGCATCATCTTTTAGAATGAAATAATTCAACTGGAATTCCATCACCTCCACTAGCTTTGTTTGTAGTGATGCTTCTTAAGGCCCACTTGACTTCACATTCCAGGATGTCTGGCTCTAGGTGAGTGATCACACCACTGTGGTTATTTGGGTCATTAAGATCTTTTTTGTATACCTCTTCTCTGTATTCTTGCCACTTCTTCTTAATATCTTCTACATCTGTTAGGTCCATACCATTTCTGTCCTTTATTGTGTCCATCTTTGCATGAAATGTCCCCTTGGTATCTCTAATTTTCTTGAAGAGATCTCAAGTTTTTCCTGTTCTATTATTTTCCTCTATTTCTTTGCACTGATCACTGAGGAAGGCTTTCTTATCTCTTCTTGCTATTCTTTGGAACTCTGCACTCAGATGGGTATATCTTTCCTTTTCTCCTTTGCCTTTCACTTCTCTTTCTCAGCTATTTGTAAGGCCTCCTCAGGCAACCATTTTGCATTTTTGCATTTCTTCTTCTTTGGGATGGTTTTGACCACTGCCTGCTGTACAGTGTTATGAACCTCTGCTCATGCTTCTTTAGGCACTCTATCTATTAGATCTAATCCCTTGAATATATTTGTCACTTCCATTGTATAATGGTAAAGGATTTGATTTAGGTCATACCTGAACAGACTAGTGGTTTTCCCTACTTTCTTCAATTTAAGTTTGAATTTTGCAATAAGGAGTTCATGATCTGAGCCACAATCAGCTCCTGGTCTTGTTTTTGCTGACTGTATAGAGCTTCTCCATCTTTGGCTGCAAAGAACATAATCAATCTGATTTCAGTATTGACCATCTGGTGATGTCCATGTGTAGAGTCTTCTCTTGTGTTGTTGGAAGAGTATGTTTGCTATGACCAGTACATTCCCTTGGCAAAACTCTGTTAGCCTTTGCCCTGCTTCATTTTGTACCCCAAAGACAAATTTCCTGTTACTCCAGGTATCTCTTGACTTCCTACTTTTGCATTCCAGTCCCCTAAAATGAAAAGGACATCTTTTTTTGGTGTTAGTTATAGAAGATCTTGTAGGTCTTCATAGAACCATTCAGCTTCTTTGGCATTAGTGGTTGGGGGCAGAGACTTGGATTTCTGTGATAGTGAATGGTTTGCCTTGGTAACAGAGATCATTCTGTCATTTCTGAGATTGCACCCAAGTACTGCATTTCGGACTCTTTTTGTTGACTTTGAGGGCTACTCCATTTCTTCTAAAGGATTCTTACCCACAGTAGTAGATATAATGATCATCTGAATTATATTTGCCCGTTCCAGTCCATTTTAGTTCACTGATTCCTAAAATGTTGATGATGTTCACTCTTGCCATCTTCTGTTTGACCATTTCCAATTTACCTTGATTCATAAAGCTAACATTCCATTTTCTATGCAATATTGTTCTTTACATCATCAGACTTTACTTCCATCACCAGTCACATCCACAACTGGGCGTTGTTTTTGCTTTGCCTTAGCCTCTTTATTCTTTCTGGAGCTATTTCTCCACTGATCTCCAGTAGCATACTGGGCACCTACTGACCTGGGGAGTTCCTCTTTCAGTATCCTATTTTTTGCCTTTTCATACTGTTCATGGGGTTCTCAAAGCAAGAACACTGCAGTGGGTTGCCATTCCCTTCTCCAGTGGACCACATTTTGTCAGACCTCTCCACCATGACTGGTCTGTCTTGGCCCTACATAGCATGGCTCATAGTTTCATTGAGTTAGACAAGGCTGTGATACAAGTAATCAGTTTGTTTGCTGCTGCTGCTGCTGCTAAGTCACTTCAGTCGTGTCCGACTCTGTGCGACCCCATAGACGGCAGCCCACCAGGCTCCCCCGTCCCTGGGATTCTCCAGGCAAGAACACGGGAGTGGGTTGCCATTTCCTTCTCCAATGCATGAAAGTGAAAAGTGAAAGGGAAGTCGCTTAGTTGTGTCCAACTCTTGGCGACCCCATGGACTGCAGCCCACCAGGTTCCTCCATCCATGGGATTTTTCAGGCAAGAGTGCTGGAGTGGGGTGCCATTGCCTTTTCCAAATCAGTTTGTTTAGTTTTCTGTAATTGTGGTTTCCATTCTGTTTGCCCTGTGATGGATAAGGAAAAGAGCCTTGTGGGAGCTTCCTGATGGGTGGGACTGGCTCTGAGGGAATCTGGGTCTTACTCTGATAGGTGGGGCCTGATCATTAAATCTTTAATCCAATTTTCTGTTGATGGGTGGGGCTGTGTTCCCTCCCTGTAGCTTGGCTTAAGGCCAAACTATGATGAGGTAATGCTGACTTCCTTAAAAACAAGGAGGTCAAAGGCTAACAGAGTTTTGCCAAGAGCACTGGTCATAGCAAATACCCTCTTCCAACAACACAAGAGGAGACTTTACACATGGATATCACCAGATGATCAATGCAGAAATCATATTGATTATATTCTTTGCAGCCAAAGATGGAGAAGCTGTATACAGTCAGCAAAAACAAGACTGGGAGCTGACTGTGGCTCAGATCATGAACTTCTTATTGCCAAATTCAGACTTAAATTGAAGAAAGTAGGGAAAACCACTAGACCATTCAAGTATGACCTAAATTAAAATCCCTTAGGATTATACAGTGGAAGTGAAAAATAGATTCAAGGGATCAGATCTAATAGACAGAGTGCCTGAAGAACTATGGACAGAGGTTCATGACATTGTACAGGAGGAAGGGATCAAGACCATCCCCAAGAAAAAGAAATAGAAAAAGGCAAAATGGTTGCCTGAGGAGGCCTTACAAATAGCTGAGAAAGAGAAGTGAAAGGCAAAGGAGAAAAGGAAGGATATACCCATCTGAGTGCAGAGTTCCAAAGAATAGCAAGAAGAGATAAGAAAGCCTTCCTCAGTGATCAGTGCAAAGAAATAGAGGAAAATAATAGAACAGGAAAAACTTGAGATCTCTTCAAGAAAATTAGAGATACCAAGGGGACATTTCATGCAAAGATGGACACAATAAAGGACAGAAATGGTATGGACCTAACAGATGTAGAAGATATTAAGAAGAAGTGGCAAGAATACAGAGAAGAGGTATACAAAAAAGATCTTAATGACCCAAATAACCACAGTGGTGTGATCACTCACCTAGAGCCAGACATCCTGGAATGTGAAGTCAAGTGGGCCTTAAGAAGCATCACTACAAACAAAGCTAGTGGAGGTGATGGAATTCCAGTTGAATTATTTCATTCTAAAAGATGATGCTGTGAAAGTGCTGCACTCAATATGCCAGCAAATTTGGAAAACTCAGCAGTGGCCATAGGACTGGAAAAGGTCAGTTTTATTCCAATCCCAAAGAAGAACAATGCCAAAGAATGTTCAAACTGCCATACAAATGTACTCATCTCACACCCTAGCAAAGTAGTGTTCAATATTCTCCAAGCTAGGCTTCAACAGTATGTGAACTGTGAACTGCCAGATGCTCAAGCTGGATTTAGAAAAGGCAGAGATCAAATTTCCAACATCCTTTGGATCATAGAAAAAGCAAGAGAATTTCAGAAAAACATCTATTTCTGCCTTATTGATTACATCAAAGCCTTTGACTGTGTAGATCACAGCAAACTGTGGAAAATTCTTAAAGAGATGGGAATACCAGATTACCTTACCTGCCTCCTGAGAAATCTGTATGCAGGTCAAGAAGCAACAGTTAGAACTGGACATAGAACAATAGACTGGTTCCAAATTGGGAAAGGAGTATGTCAAGGTTGTATATTGTCACCCTGCTTATTTAACTTATATGCAGAGTATATCATGCGGAATGCTTGGTTGGATGAAGCACAAGCTGGAATCAAGATTGCCGGGAGAAATATCAATAACCTCAGATACACAAATGATACCACCCTTATGGCAGAAAGCAAAGAAGAACTAAAGAGCCTCTTGATGAAAGTGAAAGAGGAGAGTGAAAAAGCTGACTTAAGACTCAACATTCAAAACACTAAGATCATGGCATCTAGTCCCATCACTTCATGGCAAATAGATGGGGAAAAAATGGAAACAGAAACTTTTTTTTTTTTGGTTCCAAAATCACTGCAGATGGTGACTGCAGCCGTGAAATGAAAAGACAATCGCTCCTTGGAAGAAAAGCTATGACAAACCTAGACAGCATATTAAAAAACAGAGACATTACTTTTCCAACAAAGGTCTTTCTAAAAGTCAAAACTATGGTTTTTCCAGTAGTCATGTATGGATGCAAGAGTTGGACTATAAAGAAAGCTGAGCACTGAAGAACGATGCTTTTGAACTATGGTGTTGGAGAAGACTCTTGAGAGTCCCTTGGACTGCAAGGAGATCCAACCAGTCCATCCTAAAAGAAATGAGTCCTGAATATTCATTGGAAGGACTGATGCTGAAGCTGAAACTCCAATACTTTGGCCACCTGATGTGAAGAACTGACTCATTGGAAAAGACCCTGATGCTGGGAAAGATTGAGGGCAGGAGGAGAAGGGGACGACAGAGGATGAGATGGTTGGATGGCATCACCGACTCTATGGACATGAGTTTGAGTAAGCTCTGGGAGTTGGTGATGGACAGGGAGGCCTGGCACGCTGCAATCCATGGGGTTGCAAAGAGTTGGACACGACTGAGTGACTGAACTGAGAGTCTGTTTCCCTAGTCCTGTTCTGTAATCAAATCCCACTGGCCTTCAAGGTCCAAGTCCCTGGGGGTTCTCATTCCCTTTGCCGGATCCCCAAGTTGGGAAATCTGTTGTGGGCCCTTAACCTTTTGCACAGTGCCAGAACTTCTTTGGTATAATTGTTCTCCACTTTGTGGGTTGTCTGCCCGATAGCTCTATAGTGGGGCTCCCACACTGCGCCTCCCAGATCTGCTGCAGCCAGAGCCCCTGTCCCCACGGCAGGCCACTGCTGACCTGTGACTTCTCAGGAGACACTCAAACACTCAAAGGCAGGTCTGGCTCAGTCTTTTGTGGGGTCCCTGGGTCCTGGTGCGCACAAGGTTTTATATTGTCCTGGTTCCTCTGCCTTTTCTAAATCCAGCTTGTACATCTGGAAGTTCTTAGTTCTTGTACTGTTGAAGCTTAGCTTGAAGGATTTTTAGCATAATCTTGCTAGCATGTGAAATGAGCTCAGTTGTACAGTAGTTTGAACATTCTTTGTCATTTTCTTTCTTTGGGATTGGAATAAAACTGACTTTTTTGGAGAAGGAGATGGCAACCCACTCCAGTATTCTTGCCTGGAGAATCCCATAGACAGAGGAGCCTGGCAGGCTACAGTCCATGGGGTCGCAAGAGTCGGACACGACTTAGTGCACTGTCTCACCCCAGAGATCCTGCCACATATACCACAAAAACCAAACATCCCCCAGTGGCCTTGGCCCCACTGTTCCAATCACTCCCAGGTGGGAATTCAGGCACATGTCCACAGAGGTCACAGACAACACACATACAGTTCTGTTATATCCCATATATTACCCTTTCATGTCCCAAGGAAGACGTTTTCTCTTAGAGATTTTCATTTAGTGTATCTTTTAAAAATCTTGTGTTAAACTTGCCTTCATCTTTTTCTTGGGTAAGGACAACCCAGAAATGGCCCTTTTGTGTCTGTGATGTTACCATTCACAACTTTCTGGATAGGCCTAGTACAATCTTGAGAACAGGGTTGCTGTATGCTGAATGTCAGACGGTAGCTCTTAGCTTTGCCTGTCTTAGGGAGTTATGCTGTGCATTTTTTATTGGTGTACCATGTTTGATTTGTCCCTAATACCTTTGAAGTTTTTCTGAGAAATGAATAATGCAACATGAACTTATTAAAATACATTTTAAGCCTTTAAAAAAAAAAAACTGACTTTTTCCAGTCCTGTGGCCATTGCTCAATTTTCCAAATTTGCTGGCATATTGAGTGCAGCACTTTCACAGCATCATCTTTTAGAATGAAATAGTTCAACTGGAATTCCATCACCTCCACTAGCTTTGTTTGTAGTGATGCTTCTTAAGGCCCACTTGACTTCCCACTCCAGGATGTCTGGCTCTAGGTGACTGACCACACCACCATGGTTATCCAAGTCATTAAGACCTTTTTGGTATAATTCTTCTGTGTATTCTGGCCACCTCTTCTTAACCTCTTCTGACAAAACATGGTTCACTACAGAAGGGAATGGCAAACCATTTCAGTATTCTTGCCTTGAGATCCCCATGAACAATACGAAAAGGCAAAAAGATATGACCCCCAGGTCAATAGGTGTTCAATATGCTTCTGGGGAAGAGATGAGAAATAACTCCAGAAATAATGAAGAAGCTGGGCCAGAGTGGACGCAGTGCTCAGTTGTTAATGTGTCTGGTGGTGAAAGTAAAGAATGCGGTAAAGAACAATACTGCACAGTAAATGGAATGTTAGGTCCATGAATCAAGGTAAATTGGATGTGGTGAAGCAGGAGATGGCAAGATTGAATATCAACATCTTAGGAATCAGAGAACTAAAATGGATGGTAATGAGTGAATTTAATTCAGATGGCCATTGTATCTACTACTTTGGACAAGAATCCCTTAGAAGAAATGGAGTAGCCCTCAGAGTCAACAAAAGAGTCCAAAATGAAGTACTTGGGTGCAGTCTCAAAAACAATGGAATGATCTTGGTTTGTTTCTAAGGCAAATCACTTAACATCACAGCAATCCAAGTCTATGCCCCAACATCTAATGCCAATGAAACTGAAGTCCAATGGTTCTGTGAAGACCTATAAGATCTTCTAGAACAAACAAGGAGAAGGCAATGGCATGCCACTCCAGTACTTTTGCCTAGAAAATCCCATGGATGGAGGAGCCTGGTGGGCTACAGTCCATGGGGTCGCCACGAGTCGGTCTCGGCTGAGTGACTTCACTTTCACTTTTCACTTTCACGCAATGGAGAAGGAAATGGCAACCCACTCCATTGTTCTTGCCTGGAGAATCCCAGGGATGGCAGAGCCTGGTGGGCTGCTGTCTATGGGGTCGCACAGAGTTGGACACGACTGAATCGACTTAGCAGCAGCAGCAGCAGAACAAACAAACAGATAAAAAGAGATGTCGTTTTCATCATAGGGGATTGGAATGCAAAAGGAGGAAGTTAAGAGATACCTGGAGTAATAGGCAATTTTGGCCTTGGAGTACAAAATGAAGCAGAGCAAAAGCTAACAGTTTTACCAAGAGAACGCACTGGTCATAGCAAACACCCTCTTCCAACAACATAAGAGATGACTCTACACATGGACATCAGCAAATGATCAATACCAAAATCATATGGGTTATATTCTTTGCAGCCAAAGATGGAGAAACTTTCTACAGTTAGCAAAAACAAGACCAGGAGCTGACTGTGGTTCAGATCATTAGCTCCTTACTGCAAAATTCAGACTTAAATTGAAGAAAGTAGGGAAAACCACTAGACAATCAGGGATGACCTAAATCAAAATCCCTTAGAATTATACAGTAGAAGTGACAAATAGATTCAAGGGATTAGATCTGACAGAGTGCCTGAAGAACTTGGACAAAGGTTCGTAACATTGTACTGGAGGCAGTGATCAAAACCCTCCCCAAGAAAAAGAAATGTGAGAAAGCAAATAGTTGTCTGAGAGGCCTTACAGATAGCTGAGAAAAGAAATGAAGGGAAAGGCAAAGGAGAAAGGGAAAGAGATACCCAATTGAATGCAGAGTTCCAGAGAATAGCAAGGAGAGATAAGAAAGCCTTCTTAAGTGAACAATGCAAAGAAATAGAGGAAACAAAAGAATGGGAAAGACTAGAGATCTCTTCAAGGGATTAGTCATTATCCAGAATATATAAAGAACAGTTCAACAATGAAATGACAAGGTTTGGTTACTTGAAAGACTAATCAGGTGATTAGAGGGTTGCAAGATTAAGATTAGGCTAGATTAAGTGCAATCAGTAACACTGATATCAATATAATGGTAATGAAACCCTGATCAAAACAGTGGACATCAAAGTTCAGTAGAGATTTCTGGTTGAGGAACACGTTTGTATGCCAGAAGGGTGACATATCCTGACTCCACCAAGACAGAACAGGTGTGTCTTCTTCCCACAACTTGCCCTATGTATAGCCTTTTAAGTAAAACTTCAGTTATAAGTGTAGCACTTAACTGAGTTCTGTGATTTTTTTCAAGAACAATTTCAAACCTATGGGGGTAGTGGGCACCCTTGAATTTGTAACCAGTTGCTCAGTAGTGCAGGTGGCCTGGGGACTCCTGAAGTAAGGCTGACATCCAAAGTGAGGGTAGTGAGGCAGACTGAGCCTTTCAGCCTGTGGAGTCTGATACTACAGATGGTGTCAGAATTGACTTGCCCTTCACCCCACTGGGGTAGAAACAGGACAAGTAAGATGTTCACAAAGACTGTAATTTAGCATAAGTCCTCCCCCCAAAAATAGATTAATCAAATATATTAACAATTATTAAACACAGGGAGTAGGTAATTGTGGTCACTATACCATTGTCTCTACTTCTCTGAAATTTTGCAAATTAAAACAAATGTCATAACTGGAAAAATTATGTCCGTTTTATTTATTGACATGAAAAGATATCAAAATATTATTAAAAAAGAAACAGGTTATGACTCAGCATGTAAAAATACTCATTGACAGGAAATCATACCTAAGTTTCTATATAGGTAGAAAGGTATCTGGAGAAGGCAATGGCATCCCACTCCAGTCCTCTTGCGTGGAGAATCTCATGGACGGAGGAGCCTGGTGGGCTGCAGTCCATGGGGTCGTGAAGAGTCGGACACGACTGAACGACTTCACTTTCACTTTTCATTTTCATGCACTGGAGAAGGAAATGGCAACCCACTCCCGTGTTCTTTCCTGGAGAATCCCAGGGACGGGGAAGCCTGGTGGACTGCTGTCTATGGGGTCGCACAGAGTCGGACACGACTGAAGCAACTTAGCAGCAGCAGCAGCAGAGAGGTATCTGGAAGAATTTTCAACTGAATGTTAACACAGGTTAGTTGCAGTGATGGACTTTTGAGTGGTTTCTACTTTCTACTTTCTTTTTTGTGTTTATTTCTTCACAGCATTTATCACCACGTGACACATTCCATATTTTTATTATTTTTTGGCTTTTCCCTCTGTTAACACAGAAGCTCTCAGTAACGTCGTATCCCCAGTGCTTTCAGCATATGGCAGGAACACAATAAATATTTGCTAAATGCATTAATAATGTTTCTATGACTTGAATTTTTCTTTATCATGATTATTTACACTTTTAACAAATATATTTTCTCAAAATCAACATGGTTGGTTTTTTTTCCCAAACAGTGACACTGTAAACTTGAAGTCATAACCATCAGGAGCCACTGTCAACAGAATCTTGGTGGCTGTTGGCCCAAAGGCCGCACAGCACAGACCTCTTCTGGCCCAACTTCAACCCATAGGGCACATATCCTGTATCATATTCCTCCAGCTGCAGAACCCAAGACAGTCATAAACCCAGTATTAAACCTCTTTCCTTCCATTAAACCCACATCCGGGGCTCACGTGCTGAGGACAGCATTTGCCTTTGTGTGGCTCTCCAGCTCAGAATTTCCTCAGTCATGGGCAGCTTTGCTGCCAATTTCCCTTGCAAAGCAAATTCAAACTGGTGAGAGGAATTGGGAGAGGAGGATGGGGAATAGAGATTGTAAATTTCTATGGAGCAGGAAGAACATGAATTAACTGTCCACAGTCGAAAGGAGCCTTGTTCAAAGAGTGATGTTCTGAATAGGGTGGCAAAACACTACACAGGTTGGAATTTTTCTGAACATTCACAAAGTGATACTCTCTTCAGGGAAAAAAAAAAAAATACTGTACAGAGAACCCAAGGGCAATGGTAGAGAAAAAACATACACAGTTCAGTAAGTGTCCGCCCACCTGCCCCTCGTTCCTTCTTGTGCCCTGTCATGTCCGACTCTTTGTGGCCTCATGGACTATAGCCTACCAGACTCCACTGCCCGTGGAATTCTCCAGGCAGGAATACTGGAGTGGGTTGCCATTTCCTGCTCCAGGAGATCTTCCCAACCCAAGGACCAAACCCACGTCTCTTCTGCGCATCTCCTGCATTGGCTGGCAGATTCTTTACCACTAGTGCCACCTGAGCAGCACCCTCCTTCTCCTTAACCCCTCACAAAGTCTTCCTTCCCTGGTTAACTCTTTTCTTTGGAAGCCAGACATAGAGGAGGGGAAAAGTAGCCTTATCACAACAAGATTAATTTTTTATGTTATATAATATCCACAGTTTATTGACTTTTAATCCAGCTTTACTTCAGTATATTAAGCAATACACTGGTGCTCATATGATGTGAGTCAAACTGTCACCCAGTCAGGCTGATGGAAGATGACACTCCCCTCACAAATGCAGAAGGCTCCTGGAAAATGCCACAGACAGAGGAGTCTGGCGGGCCGTTGTCCATGGGGTCTCGAAGAGTCAGACACAACCTAAAGCCTGAGCATCCACACGCACACACACCAGCTGGCTACAGGGAGAAAAAAAAAATAACTCTTCCTTATATGGCATGGTGGAAGGAGGGCGATCCTAAACTTTAGACCCCAGGTACCAGTCCCAGCAGCACCTTCTTCTAGCTTTGTGACTCTAAGTGTTAGTCGCTCAGTTGTGTCCGACTCTTTGCCACCCCACAAACTGTAGTCCACCAGGCTTCTTTATGGGATTCTCCAAGCAAGAATACTGGAGTGGGTTGCCATTCCCTTTTTCAGAGGATCTTTCTGACCCAGGGATTGAACCCAGGTCTCCCGCATTGCAAGCAGCTTCTTTATCATTTGAGCTACAGGGAAGTCCTATGTGACTCTGCGTATCAATAACTACTTTCCTAAGCTGGATTCCCCTGCCAAAAGGAACATGATTCTTACCCATCCAACTTACAAGGAGGCACAAGATCACATGAACGTGCCTTGGCTCATTGTAAACAACCCTAAGTGCTTCCTTGGTGGCTCAGACAATAAAGAATCCACCTACAATGCAGGATACCTGGTTTGGATATCTGGGTCAAGAAGATCCCTTGGAGACGGGAATGGCAACCCACTCCAGTATTTTTGCCATGGAAAATTCCATGGGCAGAGGAGCCTGGTGGGCTACAGTCCATGGGCTCCCAGAAAGTTGGACATAACTTAGCACCCACACGAAGCAGCTGTAAAGCAATTAGCATTTTACAAAGATATGGAGTCAAACTGTCACTTATGGTCTTATTGAGACACTTAGAAATCACAAGTTCTTACCCCCAAACCAAGTCTTTTCAAATATAGGAGGAATGGTGTATTAATGATCTCTCCAGGCAATCAACAAGCCAAAGACTTGGCTACTTCACCAGCCAAGCACCAATAAACACTGACACACTTTCTGGGGCCAAAATGCTTACCAGCTGGCTCTTGCTTCTGGAAGAAATTAGATATTTAGATCCGCTTTATGACTCTTACCCTCCCTGCCACTCTGCTTAGCAGGCACTGATCACATACCTGCTCTGGTTTTATGCTGCTGCAACCAGACTCCAGGGCCTATTTCCATGAACAAATCCAATGTCCTCAATATTGTCCCCCAGGCTTCTAGATCTCTCTACAACCTCAGACATCCCAACTTCCCTCCTCCCCCAGCGCCCCAATACTTCACCTTCCAAAACTCATCTCTCTCTGATGTCACTTGATTTTCAATGGCGCCTATCAACCCAGTTGCACGTTAAAATCACCTGGGGGTATTTTAAACAGCTCCAATGCCTGGGTATCTCCCTGCTGCTGCTAAGTTGCTTCAGTCATGTCCAACTCTGAGACCCCATAGACAGCAGCCCACCAGGCTCCCCCGTCCCTGGGATTCTCCAGGCAAGAACACTGGAGTGGGCTGCCATTTCCTTCTCCAATGCATAAAAGTGAAAGTGAAGTCGCTCAGTAGTGTCCGATTCTTCACGACCCCAGGGACAGCAGCCTACCAGGCTCCTCCATCCATGGGATTTTCCAGGCAAGAGTATTGGAGTGGGGTGCCATTGCCTTCTCCGGGGTACCTCCCTAGACGACTTAAATCAGAAGCCCTGGGGCTAGGTCCGGGATTGAAAGTGAAAGTGAAGTCACTCAGGCATGTCAGACTCTTTGTGATCCCATGGACTGTAGCCTACCAGGCTCCTCAGTCTGTGGAACTTTCCAGACAAGAGTACTGGAGTGGGTTGCCATTTCCTTCTCCAGGGGATCTTCCCAACCCAGGGATCGAACCCCGGTCTCCTGCACTGCAGGCAGACGCTTTACCGCCTGAGCCACCAGGGATTAGGTGGTTCTAATATGCACCTAGTTTGTTGGCCGTGTGTTCATTTAGTCACTGGCGAGTTTCTCAGCAGGAGAGCTACTGGCATTTGGGGCAGGACCATTTTCCCTCGTGCAAGTGTGATTCAAGCCTCGCGAAGTATCACTAGCACACCCCAGTTCCAGTCGTGGTGACAAGCAAAAACACACCAACATCTCCAAATGCCCCCACTTGAGAATCTCACCAGCTCCTTCTTTTCCTTTTGTACTTCTCCAGAGTGAAAGGCCCTCCCTTCCCACCCCACTCTTCAATTCTCACGTGACCAATTGTTCTAGTTTGCTCAGGACCCAGGGGTTTCCCAAGACATTAGGCTCTCAGTGCTAAATCTAGGAAAGTCCCAGGCAAACCCTCAGTGGTTAATCACCACAGATTTCCTTCTCTTGGCTCCCATGAGAGATCTTCATTGTTTTGTCTGCTTCTCTCTCCTCTTTTCTGGGAACTGGCCCTTCCCAACCCCATTCCAGGGTTATACTAGGAACAACCTTGAGGAGCTTGCTGATATAAGCTGGGCCACCTGACTTCCTCCCCCAGAATTTTCAGTTGGAACTGGATGCTAGTCTCAGTTTGGCTAGTGCTTCTAAAGAGATTTAAATTTGGGAACTGGTGGCCATTTCCTACAGATTTTATTGTCTTGGTCTCCAAAATCACTGTGGACAGTGATTGCAGCCGTGATATTAAAAGATGCTTGCTCCTTAGAAGAAAAGTTATACAAAACTAGATAGCATATTAAAAAGAAAAGACATCACTTTGCCAGCAAAGGTCTGAATAGTCAAAGCTATGGTTTTCCAATAGTCATGTATGGATGGGAAAGTTGGACCAGAAAGAAGGCTGAGTGCCAGAGAATTGATGTGTTTGAATTGTGGTGCTGGAAGACTCTTGAGAGTCCCTAGAACTGCAAGGAGATTAAACCAGTCAACCCTAAAGAAAATCAACCCTGAATAGTCATTGGAAGAACTTATGCTGAAGCTGAAGCTCCAATACTTTGGCCACCTGATTCGAAGAGCCGACTCCTTGGAAAAGACCCTGATCCCGGGAAAGATTGAAGGCAAAAGGAGAAGAGGGCAACAGAGGATGAGATGATTAGTTAGCATCCCCGATTCAATGGACTTGGATTTGAGCAAACTCTGGAAGACATGAAGGACAGAGGAGCCTGGCATGCTGTAGTCCATGGGGTCACAAAGAGTAGAACACAATTTAGTGACTGAACACTAACAACACTTTGCTACAGTGAAGACTACTGTTAGGTGTCAGGGAGAATGTGCGAAACAGAAAATCTGTAGCAACAAAGGAAACACGTGCCCCAAAAGAAACACATGCAGAGGTGAGGAGGAAACTTCCTGGCTTCCCCATGGTGCCCAAGTAGTTCTCAAACTTGAGCCTGCATCAGCATCCCCTTAAAACACTGTTTTTTTGGGCCCCACCCCTAGAGTTTGTGATACAGTCGGTCTCCTCAGTGGTCCAAGGGTCTGCTTTTCCAAGGGTTTCCAGGTGGTGTTAATGCTTCAAATTAGGAATTTTGTGAGGACCCTTCCTCTGGGCCAGTTTCAGCATTGATCGATTTTTTTTTTTGGCCAAGCTGAAGCACAGAGCCTTAACCACTGGATGGCCAGGGAATTCCCAAGTAATTCCCAAGTCTATATCTGATCAATTCCCCCACTTCTTTTTCTCAAACTTTGAGGGCTCAACAGGCTCAGCCCCACCCTAATGGTACATGGGTTACATGAGTCTGTACTTTTTTTAAAAATCCTGGTTCCTGGGACTTGGGTGCTATCCCCAGATCTGCTAATTTAATTGGTCTGGCACGTGGCTCAAGTCTCTGGATTGATTGACTCATTATTTTTGGCTGAGCTGCTAGGCATGTGAGATCTTAGTTCCCCCACCAGGGATCAAACCTGTGCCCCCTGCAGTGGATGCATGAAGCCTTAACCACTGGACTGCCAGGGAAGTCCCAAGTCTGTATCTTTCTAATAAACTCCTCCTCTTCTTTTTCTCAAATAGCTTTCAGTTCAGTTCAGTTCAGTCGCTCAGTCGTGTCTGACTCTTTGCAACCCCATGAATCGCAGCACGCCAGGCCTCCCTGTCCATCACCAACTCCCGGAGTTCACTCAGACTCAACCTCCATCGAGTCAGTGATGCCATCCAGCCATCTCATCCTCTGTCATCCCCTTCTCCTCCTGCCCCCAATCCCTCCCAGCATCAGAGTCTTTTCCAATGAGTCAACTCTTCACATGAGGTGGCCAAAGTACTGGAGTTTCAGCTTTAGCATCATTCCTTCCAAAGAAATCCCAGGGCTGATCTCCTTTAGAATGGACTGGTTGGAGCTCCTTGCAGTCCAAGGGACTCTCAAGAGTCTTCTCCAACACCACAGTTCAAAACCATCAATTCTTTGGCGCTCAGCCTTCTTCACAGTCCAACTCTCACATCCATACATGACCACAGGAAAAACCATAGCCTTGACTAGATGGACATTTGTTGGCAAAGCAATGTCTCTGCTTTAGAATATGCTATCTAGGTTGGTCATAACTTTCCTTCCAAGGAGTAAGCGTCTTTTAATTTCATGGCTGCAGTCACCATCTGCAGTGATTTTGGAGCCCAAAACAATAAAGTCTGACACTGTTTCCACTGTTTCCCCATCTATTTCCCATTAAGTGATGGGACCAGATGCCATGATCTTTGTTTTCTGAATGTTGAGCTTTAAGCCAACTTTTTCCCTCTCCTCTTTCACTTTCCTCAAGAGGCTTTTTAGTTCCTCTTCACTTTCTGCCATAAGGGTGGTGTCATCTGCATATCTGAGGTTACTGATATTTCTCCTGGCAATCTTGATTCCAGCTTGTGCTTCTTCCAGTCCAGAGTTTCTCATGATGTACTCTGCGTATAAGTTAAACAAGCAGGGTGACAGTATACAGCCTTGATGTACTCCTTTTCCTATTTGGAACCAGTCTGTTGTTCCATGTCCAGTTCTTACTGTTGCTTCCTGACCTGTATACAGATTTCTCAAGAGGCAGGTCAGGTGGTCTGGTATTCCCATCTCTTTCAGAATTTTCCACAGTTTGTTGTGATCCACACAGTCAAAGGCTTTGGCATAGTCAATAAAGCAGAAATAGATGTTTTTCTGGAACTCTCTTACTTTTTCGATGATCCAGCAGATGTTGGAAATTTGATCTCTAGTTCCTCTGCCTTTTCTAAAACCAGCTTGAACATCTGGAAGTTCACGGTTCACATATTGCTGAAGCCTGGCTTGGAGAATTTTGAGCATTACTTTACTATTGTGCCGTAGTTTGAGCCTTCTTTGGCATTGCCTTTCTTTGGGATTGGAATGAAAACTGACCTTTTCCAGTCCTGTGGCCACTGCTGAGTTTTCCAAATTTGCTGGCATATTGAGTGTAGCACTTTCACAGCATCATCTTTCAGGATTTGAAATAGCTCAACTGGAATTCCATCACCTCCACTAACTTTGTTTGTAGTGATGCTTCCTAAGGCCCACTTGACTTCACATTCCAGGATGTCTGGTTCTAGGTCAGTGATCACATCATTGTGATTATCTGGGTCATGAACTTTTTTGTACAGTTCTTCTGTGTATTGTTGCCACCTCTTCTTAATATCTTCTGCTTCTGTTAGGTCCATACCATTTCTGTCCTTTATCGAGCCCATCTTTGCATGAAATGTTCCCTTAGTATCTCTAATTTTCTTGAAGAGATCTCTAGTCTTTCCCATTTTGTTGTTTTCCTCTTTCTTTGCATTGATCGCTGAGGAAGGCTTTCTTATCTCTTTTGCTATTCTTTGGAACTCTACATTCAGATGCTTATATCTTTCCTTTTCTCCTTTGCATTTCGCTTCTCTTCTTTTCACAGCTATTTGTAAGGCCTCCCCAGACAGCCATTTTGCTTTTTTGCATTTCTTTGCTTTTTTGCATTTCTTCATAAATAGCTTTATGGAGATATAATTCATATATGGTACAATTCCCCCACTTAAAAGTTCCAATTCAATGATTTTTAATAGATTCACAGATACGATACGTACAACTGTCACCAATTTTAGAACAATTTTCATCACCTCAAAAGAATCCTCATCCCCTTTAGCTATCATTCCTCTCCCCAAGCCCTCTTCTCCCCACCCCAGCCCTCAGCAACCACTAACCTATGTTATCTATATGGAGATTTCCCTATTGCGCAGATTTCATGTGAATGGAATTATGTATTTATGTAGCCTTTTTTGACTGGTTTCTTTCACTTGGCCTGAGGTTTTCAAGATTTATCTGTACTATAGCATGGGTCAATAATACTTCATTCCCATTCAGAGCCTTTGCTCATTTTAAATTGGGTTATCTTTTTCTTTCTTTCTTTCTTCTTTTTTTATTTTTAGGGTTATCTTTTTTATTACTGAGTTATAACAGTTCTTTATATATACTGGATACAAGTCTGTCTTTTTTAAAAATCTTTTTATTTTGTGTTGGGGTATAGCCTGTTAAAAATGCTGTGATAGTTTCAGGTGAACAGCAAAGGGACTCAGCCGTCCATATACATGGATACAAGTCTCTTATCCCATATGATTTGCAAATATTTTCTTCCACTCTGTAGATCATCTTTCACTTTCTTGATAGTGCATGCTGAATATTTGCACCGCTCAAAACTCATATGTTGAAATCATAATGTTCAATGTGATGGTATTAGAATGTGGGGCCATTGGAAAATGCTCAGGTCAGGAGACTGCAGCCCTCGTGAATGGCATTATGCTCTTATAAAACAGAGCCCCCCCCCCCCAGCTCCCTAGTCCCTTCTGCCATGTGAGATCCCAATAGGAAGTCTGCGACCCATAGAAGGGCTCTCTCCCAACCATGCTGGCACCCTGATCTCAGACTTTCAGCCTGCAAAACAGTGAGGATTTCTGGTTTTTTTTAATAAGCTGTTCAGTTTGTGATAGTTTGTTATAGCAGTTTGAATGGACTAAGCCAGTGTCCTTTGAAGCGCAAAACTTTTAAATTTTTATCAAAGTCCAATTTGTCTACTTGTTGCTTTTGCTCTTTATGTTTTTTGGTGTCATTTCTGGGAATCTTTTGCCAAATCCAAGGTCATAAAGATTTACCCCATGTTTTCTTCTAGGAATTTAATAGTTTTATATTTTACATCTTATAAAGGAAATCAGTCCTGAATATTCATTGGAGGGACTGATGCAGAAGCTGAAGCTCCAATACTTTGGCCACCTGATGTGAAGAACTGACTCATTAGAAAAGGCGCTGATGCTGGGAAAGATTGAAGGCAAGAGGAGAAGGGGACAACAGAGGATGAGATGGTTAGATTGTATCCCCAACTCAATGGACATGAGTTTGAGCAAGACTGGGAGTTGGTGATGGACAGGGAACCCTAGCATCCTGCAATCCATGGGGTCGAAAAGAGTCGAACATGGCTGAGCGACTGAACTGAACTATATAAGTTGGCCAGCCCCAATGATTGTTCTCTTGCTCCCTGTTCATCCCATGCTTGACCAGTCCCCGCCTCACCTACACCTTACTCAACTGAGTGACTTTCCCTCTTAATCACAGAGCCTAATCAGTAAATACTTATATTGTCACCCTGCTTATTTAACTTATATGCAGAGTACACCATGAGAAATGCTGGGCTGGATGAAGCATAAGCTGGAATCAAGATTGCTGGGAGAAATATAAAAAACCTCAGATATGCAGATGACATCACCCTTATGGCAGAAAGAGAAGAATAACTAAAGAGCCTTTTGATGAAAGTGAAAGAGGAGAGCAAAAAAGTTGGCTTAAAACTCAACATTCAGAAAACTATGATCATGGCATCCGGTTCCATCCCTTCATGGCAAATGGATGGAGAAACAATGGAAACACTGACAGACTTTATTTTGGAGGGCTCCAAAATCACTGCAGATGGTGACTGCAGCCATGAAATTAAAAGACACTTGCTCCTTAGAAGAAAAGCTATGACCAACCTAGACAGCATATTAAAAAGCAGAGACATTACTTTGCCAACAAAGGACTGTCAAGTCAAAGCTATGGTTTTTCCCATAGTCATGTATAGACGTGAGAGCTGGACTATAAAGAAAGCTGAGCCCCGAAGAATTGATGCTTTTGAACTGTGGTGTTGGAGAAGACTCTTGAGAGTCCCTTGGACTGCAAGGAGATCCAGCCAGTCCATCCTAAAGGAAATCAGTCCTGAATATTCACTGGAGGGACTGATGCTGAAGCTGAAACTCCAATACCCGGAGTTTGGCCATCTAATGTGAAGAACTGACTCACTGGAAAAGGCCCTGATGCTTAGAAAGATTGAAGACAGGAGAAGAAGGGGATGACAGAGGATGAGATGATTGATTGGCACCACCGACTCTATGGACATGAGTTTGAGTAAGCTCTGGGAGTTGGTGATGGACAGGGAGGCCTGGCACGCTGCAGTCCATGGGGTCAGAAAAAGTTGGACACCACTGAGTAATTGAACTGAACTGAACTCCCCTTGGCCCCAGCTAGTGATCGTCCTAATCTTTAGATCAGAACTATCTCCACTATGATAGTTTCCTTGGCAATTGATGAGCCAAACTGATATCAATTCCCCCACAACTGGAAAACTCCCTCTTCCTGTGGTAGTGAAGACTACTCCCTTTTCCTGCCTGCTATCTGCTGCTTGTGGTGGGGTGTCACTTGAGCTCCCTCATCCATTAAACTCCTGATGTCTCTGTCACCGATTCCTGGATCTTTTTTCTGATCTTGAAGTTGGGCAAGTACAGGCCTTGCAGGCCAGTGGGATGCAGCCCAACACATCCATTTTGAGCTAATTTTTGTATGTCCTATGAGAACTTCATTCTTTTGCATGTGATTTTTTTTTCACAATAAGAATGGAAGACTTTACCATATGAGCCAACAATTTCATTTTTTGCCCCCCCCCCAAAAAAAAACTGAAAACAGGAACCTAAAAACTTATTTGTATACCCATGTTCTATTCTTAACAGCCAAGGGATGGAAGCAATCCAAATGTCCATTAACAGATAAATGGGTAAACAAATGTGGTATACACATACAGTGGAATATTATCCAGCCTTAAAGAGGAATTCTGACACATGCTACAACATGGATGAATTTTGAGGACACTGAGCTAAGTAAATTAAGCCAGTCACAAAAGATAAATACAGTGTGATTCCACTTATGGGAGTAACTAGGATAGTCAAATTCATAAAAACAGAAAGTAAAATGATGGTTGCCAGGAGCTGGGAAGAATGGGGAGTTGCTTAATGAATACAGAGTTTCAGTTTTGCAAGATGAAAAATTTCTGGAGATTGGTTGCACAATGATGTAAATATAGTTAATGGTACTGTTCTGTACCCTTAAAAATGGTTAGGATTTTATGTCATACATTTTTTTTTTACCACAATAAAAATAATTTAGAAATGTTTAAAAGTTTTAGAAGAAGACCTCAGAATTTGGTCAAAGGAAGCCAATTAGTGTCGAGGTTTAGCTAGAGCTAAGTACACGTCCTAGGTTTAATTTCTGAAAATGTTTTTATTACCTTTTAATTATCCTGTAGGGACCTCTCTGCTCAGAGAATCATCCTGGTCTCCAGGCCAACAGTAAACAGTAAGTGAGACAAAGGAACAGACCGCAGGACTCTCAGTGTGTTTCTGTCATGCCATGGGAGCTCTTCCGGGTCATCACCTGCTGTGTTCCAGGATTTAGAGTGCATTCTAAAATACCACTCAGCACTGGTGATGGATTAAGCTTTACTAGGGAAAGAGAACTCTTTCGAGGCTGGGGCAACAAGCAAAGGGAAAGCAGAGAGGTGAGCTGGGGTAGCGTGCTCTGATGGATATAGAGTTCTACCTTGTTTTCACAGGGCTGATGGACTATGATGGAGTGAGTTAACAAATTTCTGACCAAAAAAGATGGCTGGAAAAACAGTTTTTGGAGTGTACCATTCCCTGCTGCTGCTGCTGCTGCTGCTGCTTAGTCATTTCAGTTGTGTCCGATCCCATGGACTGTAGCCTGCCAGGCTCCTCTGTCCCTGGAATTCTCCAGGCGAGAATACTGGAGTGGGTTGCCATGCCCTTATCCAGGGCATCTTCCCGACCCAGGGATCAAAGCTGGGTCTCCTGCATCGCAGGCAGATTCTTTACCACTGAGCCACCAGGAAAGCCCATACTATTTCCTGACCCGGGTTCATATAACAACAAATGTTCAAAGGCTCAGAGCATATTTCAGTTCATTTTCAGTTCAGTGTGATAATCTTGTTCCTGTGCTACCGTTTCACCTCCTTTTAGTAACAGGTTCACCATGCCCTCAATGTTTACCACGGAGGGAAAAACACAACAAACAAAAATCACCAATCAGAATTTTTAACGAGAGAAGGGCCAGCAGCAATAGACTCTATCACAAAGAGAAAACAGTGATGAAGCTATTTCCCAAACAGCCTGAAAGTTTTTTCTCTCCCAGAAATAGCAGCCTAAACAATTTTTGGCAAACCTCCAAGTTTGGCAAATCTCATTCCAAGAATAAATAATGGCAAAAAATTGCCTATGCTTGCATGCGTGAGTGCTCAGTCACATCAATTGTGTCCGACTCTTTGTGACCCCGTGGACAATAGCCCGCCAGGCTCCTCTGTCCTTGGAATTCTCCAAGCAAGGATACTAGAGAGGGTTGTCATGCCCTCCCAGGGGATCTTCCCAACCCAGGGATCAAACCTGGGTCTCCTGCATTGTAGGCAGATTCTTTACCACTGAGCCACCAGGGAAGCCCTACCTGTGTTTACCATGTGCCGAGAACTTATCTAAGAATCTTACATACGTTACCTCATTTAATCATCACACCAACCCTACAAGGTGAGCACTCATTTTATGCCCCTTTTATATCGGAGGAAACTAAGAAGAGGTGGCAAGAATACACAGAAGAACTGTACAAAAAATATCTTCATGACCCAGATAATCACGATGGTGTGACCACTCACCTAGAGCCAGACATCCTGGAATGTGAAGTCAAGTGGGCCTTAGGAAGCATCACTACAAACAAAGTTAGTGGAGGTGATGGAATTCCAGTTGAGCTATTTCAAATCCTGAAAGATGATGCTGTGAAAGTGCTGCACTCAATATGCCAGCAAATTTGGAAAACTCAGCAGTGGCCACAGGACTGGAAAAGGTCAGTTTTCATTCCAATCCCAAAGAAAGGCAATTCCAAAGATTGCTCAAACTACCACGTAATTGCACTCATCTCACATGCTAGTAAAGTAATGCTCAAAATTCTCTAAGCTAGGCTTCAGCAATACATGAACCGTGAACTTCCAGATGTTCAAGCTGGTTTTAGAAAAGGCAGAGGAACTAGAGATCAAATTTCCAACATCTGCTGGATCATCAAAAAAGTAAGAGAGTTCCAGAAAAACATCTATTTCTGCTTTATTGACTATGCCAAAGCCTTTGACTGTGTGGATCACAATGAACTGTGGAAAATTCTGAAAGAGATGGAAATACCAGACCACCTGACCTGCCTCTTGAGAAATCTGTATGCAGGTCAGGAAGCAACAGTTAGAACTGGACATGGAAGAACAGTCTGGTTCCAAATAGGAAAAGGAGTACATAAAGGCTGTATATTGTCACCCTGCTTATTTAACTTATATGCAGAGTACATCATGAGAAACGCTGGGCTAGAGGAAGTACAAGCTGGAATCAAGATTGCGGGGAGAAATCTCAATAACCTCAGATATGCAGATGACACCACCCTTATGGCAGAAAGTGAAGAGGAACTATAAAGCCTCTTGATGAAAGTGAAAGTGGAGAGTGAAAAAGTTGGCTTAAAGTTCAACATTCAGAAAACAAAGATCATGGCATCTGGTCCCATCACTTCATGGCAAATGGATGGAGAAACATTGGAAACAGTGGCTGACTTTATTTTGGGGGGCTCCAAAATCACTGCATATGGTGACTGCAACCATGAAATTAAAAGACGCTTACTTCTTGAAGTAAAGTTATGACCAACCTAGAGAGCATATTAAAAAGCAGAGACATTACTTTGCCAACAAATGTCAGTCTAGTCAAGGCTATGGTTTTTCCAGTGGTCATGTATTGATGTGAGAGTTGGACTATAAAGAAAGCTGAGCACCAAAGAATTGATGCTTTTGAACTATGGTGTTGGAGAAGACTCTTGAGAGTCCCTTGGACTGCAAGGAGATCCAACCAGACCATTCTACAGGAGATCAGTCCTGGGTGTTCATTGGAAGGACTGATGTTGAAGCTGAAGCTCCAATACTTTGGCCACCTGATGCGAAGAGCTGACTCATTTGAAAAGACCCTGATGTTGGGAAAGATTGAGGACAGGAGGAGAAGGGGATGACAGAGGATGAGATGGTTGGATGGCATCACTGACTCAATGGATCTGGGTTTGGGTGAACTCTGGGAGTTGGTGATGGACAGGGAGGCCTGGCGTGCTGTGGTTCATGGGGTCACAAAGAGTCGGACAGGACTGAGTGACTGAACTGAACTGAAGACATAAAGGGCTTCCCCCGTGGCTCAGTGGTAAAGAATCCACTTGCAATAGAGGAGTTGCAGGAGACTCTCCTGGGTCTGGAAGATCCCCTGGAGGAGGACACGGCAACACACTACAGTATTCTTGCCTGGAGAATCTCACTGGCAAAGGAGCCTGGCGGGCTGCAGTCCATAGGGTCGCAGAGTTGAACACAACCTAAGCAACTTAGTGCGCACAAGGTCCCGATAGGAAAACCAGGATTGGAACCCAAGCTGTCTGTCTCAGAGTGTGTGCTTTTAACTATCGCATTAAACAGAACTGAAACACTGGGCTGAATTCTGCAAGCGCCTCAAGTGTGCACTGTCCTAGGACCTGGGAAGAAGTAGGGAGAGAAGCACCAATAAACGTGGCAGGAGACAAGGTGTGTCCTGTGATAGAGTCAAGTGGGACAGGAGATGTTGGAGAACACAGTGAGGGTAGAAGAGCAAGATAAATGGGGAAGGGGTGTGGAGTCCAGTTGGGAGGGAGCTTTCAGGGTGAAGAAACAGTGACATGACAAAATGAAGCAACAGAGAACTGTATAGTCCCTTGGATTCTTTTAAAATAGCTTTGAAAAGTTACTGAAAATCGCTTAGTTGTGTCAGACTCTTGGCGACCCCATGGACTATGCAGTCCATGGAATTCTCCAGGCCAGAACACTGGAGTGGGTAGCTGTCCCCTTCTCCAGAGAGATCTTCCCAACCCAGGGAATGAACCCAGGTCTCCTGTATTGCATGCAGATTCTTTACCGTCTGAGCCACCAGGGAAGCCCAGTAAATTGTACATATTTAAAGCATATAATTTGATAAGTTTTGATTTACATATATACTCATGAAACCATCACCACAGTGAAGATAACAAAAATAAACATCATCCCCAAGTTTCGTTGTACCAAATTTGTAAACCCTCCCTTTCTGTACCTCACCCTAGACTCTCCCTGATTTCTGTAACTATAGATTATTTCACATTTTCTAGAATTTTACATAGTCTACAGTATTTACTGTTTGGTCTAGTTTCTTTCCCTTTTCACTTGATGCAATTATCTTGAAACTCATCTGAATTGTTGTGTATGTTAATCATTTATTCCTCTGATAAGGGACTATATCTACACTATGTAAAGAACTCTTAAAACTCAATAATAAAAGACAATCCAATTTTTTAAATGAGCAAAGGATCTAAATAGACATTTCTCCCAAGAAAATACACAAATGTATATAGAAGATGCTTAACATCATTAGTAATCAGGGAAATGCAAATCAAAACCACAATGAGATACCACTTCTCACTCACTAGGATGGCTATAGTTAAAGTCAGATAATAGGAAGTATAAGTGAGTATGCAGAGAAATTGTAACTCATATACATTGCTGGTGGGAACGTAAAATGCTTCCCTGGTGGCTCAGCTGGTAAAGAATCTGCCTGCAATGTGGGAGACCTGGGTTCGATCCCTGGGTTGGGAAGATCCTCTGGAGAAGGGAACAGCTACCCACTCCAGTATTCTGGCCTGGAGAATTCCATGGACTATTAGTCCATGGGGTCACAAAGAGTTGGACACAACTGAGTGAATCTAAAATGGTCTTTGGAAACTACTTTGGAAAACAGTCTGGTGGTTCCTCAAAAAGTTAAACAGGGACTTAGGATTTGACCCAACAATTCCACTTCTACATTTATACCCCCCGCCAAAATGAAATATATGCATATGTCTTTTACACAAATGTTCATGGCAGCATTATTCATAATGAAAGTGAAAGTCACACAGTTGTGTTTGACACTTTGTGATCCCGTGGACTATATCCTGCCCTGCTCTCCTGTCCATGGAATTCTCCAGGCAAGAGTATTGGAGTGGTTTGCCATTCCCTTCTCCAAGGGATCTTCCCAACCTGTTGATCGAACCCAGGTCTCCCATTGCAGGCAGATTCTTTACCAACTGAGCCACTAGGGAAGCCTATTATTCATAATAGCCAGTATATGGAAACAACCCAAATGTCCACCATATGATGAATGGATTAATCAAATGTGATATATTCATATGATGAAATATTGTTCCACCATAAAAGGAATAAAGTACTGGTACATGCTACAACATGGTTGAACGTGGACACATTATGCCAAGGGGAAGAAAGACACATACACACAAAAACAATATTACATGATTCCATCTCTTAACGAAATGTTCTGAATTGGCAAAGATATATAGAGAGAAAGTAGTTTAGTGATTGCCTGGACTTGCAGGCAAAAGTTAAGGGGAAATTGAAGGTGTACAGCTTTTCTTTGTGGGGTGATAAAATGTTCTCAAGTTGATCATGGTGATGGTGACACAACTCTGTGAACAGAGTCAAAAAACTTTTGACTTTTATACATTAAATGGGTGAATTTTAAGGTATGTGAATTACCTCTCTCTCAAGCTGTTACCAATTTTTTTTTTACTTTTTATTGATGATTAGTATTCCATTATATGAATATACTGAGGTTTTCTAATCAGTTTACCTGTTGATGGACTTCTGAGTTGTTTACAATTTTTCGCTCTTAAAAATAAAAGTGCTATGTACATTCACACGCTTTGTGTGGACACATACTTTCTTTCCCCCTAGGTTAATGGATAGGAGTGAAATGGCTAGATCGTATGGTAGGTGTGCCTAACTTTTTAAGAGACGACCAAACTGTTTTCTAAAGTGATTGTACCATTTTGTACTCCCATTAACAATTTATGAGAGTTCCGGTTCCTCCACAGCCTTGTCAACTCTTGGTATGATCAGCCTTTTTAATTGGGCATTCTAATAAGTATATAGCAATATCTCTTTGTATTTTTTCTCTTTCTGATTTCAATTTGCATTTCTTTAATGACTAATGATGTTTAGCATCTTTTCATGTGCTTATTTGCCATCTTTATATCTTCTTGAAAATATCTGTTCAAAATTTTTTGCCCACTGAAAAAAATTGAGTTGTCTATTCTTATTATTGAATTTTCAAAGCTCTTTATATTTCAGACATTAATCCTTCATCAGATATGTGTTTTGGAAATATTTTCTCCCAGTCTGCAGCTTATCTTTTCATTTTTCTCACAGTGTCTTTTCAAGAACAGAAGTTTTAAATTTTGATGAAATCCAATTTATCAAAATTTTATTGATTGTGTTTTTAGTGTCTTATTTACAAAATACTTGTCTAATGAAAGGTCACAAAGATTTTCTCCTATGTTTTCTACTAGTAGCTTTGTAGTTTTAGATTTTACATTTAGGTCTATGATGTATTTTGACTTAATTTTTGGTATGAGGTATAGATGAAAATTTATTGTCCAGTCTCATTCATTGAAACAACATCATTTCTCCATTAAATTGTGTCTTTGGATATTTTTCAAAAATCAGTTCCACATATACACAACACATCTACATATAATTTTATAAGAAGTCTTAAAATTCAGTAGTCCTCCAACTCTATTCTCTTTCAAAGTCATTTTGGCTATTCTAGGTCTTTTGTATTTCCATAAGAATTTTAAACAGCTTGTCAATTTCTACAATTGCTTTTTCTGTAGAGCGGAGACAGAATATGGCATATTAATGAAAAACCCAGGGCTCTGCAGTCAGTCTGCATAGGTTCAAGACCCAGACTTACCTCTTCTTAGCTGCTTGACTTTGGGCATGTTACCCAACTTCTTTGCAACTCCACTTCTCATTCATAAAGCTGAAGTAAGAATATTAACAATCTCATGGGATTGTGATGGGGCTTAAATGAAACACTGCAAATATTGCAGGGATGGAAAATACAGGCAGACAATGGGCAGATCATGTATTTGACCCACAGCAATCACTCCAGGAAGCCAAACCACAGCCTCTGCAAGAACTGACCCAGAACAGTCAGGATTTGGTCAAGTCATGACTGCAAACGTCTCTCGTATTTGCCCTGGCTTCAACTCAGGACCAATCAGAGAAAGCCACATTTGCTCTCCAAACCAATCACATAAGATACCCCATTGTTAGCCCACCTCCAGCCTTCCTAAGCCAACAACCTCCTCTCAGGGTTTCCCTGAAGCCTTCCCCATTCTGACTACACATTTTTTCCACTCCCCTGCCTGCCTTTGACTCTGCCAAATGCACCTGATGGTGGTTGACGCCCTGGCTATAGCAAAGCTCTGAGTAAATAGCTTCTGCTTCTCATTTGGGTGATGGTCGGGAAGATCCCCTGGAAAAGAAAATGGCAACCCACTCCAGTGTTCTTGCCTGGAGAATCCCATGGACAGAGGAGCCTGGTGGGCTACAGTCCATGGGGTCACAAAGAGTCGGACACGACTGAGCGACTTCACTTCACTTCTTCACTTCATTTATTTTTACAGTGCTTAACATTGTGTTCACAGAGCTTAATCAGTGCCCACTAAATTTCATATAAGCAGCAGAATTGTTTTGTCAAATGAAGTTTTACACAGAATCCAAATATATATAAAACAGGAAAAAAAAAGTTTATTTTATTTAAGCCAGTCAGTAACAGTGGGACTTTGTGGTGATTAAATGGGGATAAAGGATGACAATTGCTGATGTGGTATTTAAACACACACACACACAAACACCCTGATTCACACTCTTAGTTAGTTAGTGCTAGTTGGCTCAGTCGTGCCCGACTGTTTGCGACCCCATGGACTGTAGCCCTCCAGGCTCCTCTGTCCATGGGGTTCTCCAGGCAAGAATACTGGAGTGGGTTGCCATTCCTTTCTCCAGGAGATCTTTCTGACCCAGGGTCTCGGGAATTGCAGGCAGATTCTGTATTGTCTGAGCTACCAGGGAAGCCCCCAGTTCTCACTAAAAGAAGTTGCAAATGATAACAGGTTTTTTTTTTTTTTACTTTTAATCAGGTCACTTTACAATCAAACATTTGTAGAACTCCCACAGCACTTCAAAACTCTAGGGCTCTCAGAAAAATGAAGGCTACTAGTGTGAGCTCAGGGTTCAGGGTCTTAAATTACAAGGATGATGCAAACCAGCTGGGTAATCTTGGGCAAGTCAACTGAAGTTCGTCTGTTTTGTTTGCTGCTGCTGTTAAGTCGCTTCAGTCGTGTCCGACTCTGTGCGACCCCATAGATGGCCTCCCACCAGGCTCCTCCGTCTCTGGGATTCTCCAGGCAAGAACACTGGAGTGGGTTGCCATTTCCTTCTGTTTTGTTTCTTTCACCATAAATTGAGGAGGCTGAACTAAACAAGAACTCAGCATTCAGTGTCTACCATTATCTTCGTGTAGTGCAGGGGACTCTGTGTGTGTGCCTGTTTAAAAAAAATTCAGGTATCTGGCCCAACCAGTGGATCTAACTCAATAAATCTGGGGTAGGGTCCTGTCTACATTTTAAACAAGCACCTAACTGATGATGGTTATGCTAGTGATCCTTGTGCATAATTTGAGACACAAATGAATAAATGATCTTTTAGGTTCCTTCTGGCTCTACTTTGTGTGATTTATATGGAATTGGAGGGGAGAAGTCACAGAGCTAGATCATGGGGAAGGGAGAAAAGAGGGAAAGGGGAGGGGAAGATTGCTCAACAGTTAGGGAAAATGTTGATGGGAAGTCTTTTCAAAAAAACCTGTCGTAACAATATTCTTCTTTTGAAAGTCCCCATGAAGCTGGTCCATAGAGACTTGGACTCTGCAAGGAGTTGTTGCAAAGACTGTCCTCCACTAAAATGCAGGAAAAAGCACTCCTGAACTTCCCAGCCCTGTGCCCTACGTTTGAATACACCAGAGAGTAATTACAACGTGAAAAAAATGCTTCTTTGCCCTCCAACTCCTCAGCTTCCTGATAGCTCGCTTGGGGCAGGGCGGGCCAAAGCAGGATTTGCCCATTTGGGTGCCTCAAAACCAGGTTAAATCCAGGCCATTTCGCCAGAGCTCAGAGCAAAAATCCTCTCCATTCTCCAGTTGAGACCCCAGCTCAGTGTAGCAACACCGCCCTCTTGCGGCGGAGAACGGGACTCCGCCTGTTGAGGAGAACAAATGCCAGGGGCGATACCGCCCGAGAAGGCCCAAAGTTCTCCTGGGTCAGAGGGAGCAGGTAAGAGAAGGAAGAAAATAAAGATATCACCGTTTTTCCTCATTGTCTCTTTCTACTTTACAATTCCTTTCTGCCTCCCCAAACCAGTCCTCCCACTAACTCTAGTATTATTTGCTCAGTCGTGTCTATTTGTGACCCCATGGACATGTGTGTCTGCCCTGCCAGCTTCCTCTGTCCATGGGATTCTCCAGGCAAGAATACTGGAGTGGGTTGCCACGCCCTCCTCCAGGGGATCTTCCTGACCCAGGGATTGAACCTGGGTCTCCTGAATTGCAGGCAAATTCTCCTTGCCCTCTATTAATAATTTATTTTCCTAATGCTTTGCAGTATACAAGGTGTTTTCACAAACATCTCGTGTGGTCCATTCTCACTTCCTTTCACATCATCTGCCCACCTAATTCCAGAATGAGAAGGGAAAACTGAAAACTAACAACCTATGTAAACGCTCTTCTTGTATTTTGCGTAAGGGTGAACCTGACCTCCCCTTATTCTTGAATTGCCGGACCTTGTATCGGACTTTGGCCCCTCTAAGAGCCCACTGAGCGACTGAACTGAACTGAACTGAACTGAAGAGCCCATTAACTTTTTCCTGCTGTGTGGTCACAAACGGAGCCTTAAACATGCCAGGACTTTTCTCCACAAGGAGATAAAACAAATCATATGACCAAAGCAGCACAAGCCTAAGTACACAACTATTTTTTAATTTCAGCACTCTTTAAAATTAGTCAAATTAAAATGGATATAGAAAAATGCACAAATCATAAGTGTATGTGTGCTAAGTGGCTCAGTTATGTCCGACTCTTTTTGACCCATAGACTGTAGCCTGTGGGTCTGCCATTTCCTCCTCCAGGGGATCTTTCCAACCCAGGGATCAAACCTGCGTCTCCTGTGGCTTCTGTATTGGTAGGCAGATTCTTTACCTCTGAGCCACCTGGGAAGCCCTATATATAGGGAGTGGGAAATATATATATATATATATATATATATATATGTAGGAAAATGGCAACCCACTCCAGTATTCTTGCCTGGGAAATCCCATGGAGAGAGGAGCCTGGTAGGGTACCGTCCATGTGGTCACAAAGAGTTAGACATGACTGAGGGGACTTAACACACACACACACATATAAACTTATAAGTATGTATGTATAACTGAATCACTTTGCCATTTACCAGAAATTAACACAACATTATAAATAAACTATACTGTAATTAAAAAAAAAAAAAAAGAATGCTTCTGTGAACATTCTTCTACATAGCTTCCACATAACTTTTGGGAAATAAAAGTCCACATTTCTGTTGGCTTTATAACTAAAAGTGGAATTGCCTGGTCATGGGATTGCTTTCATTGACACTGCCAAACAGATTTTCAAAGTGTTGTAGGTGCTAATTTACATTCCCACCAGCAATGTTTGAGAGCTTCTGTTGCTTCGTGTTCTCGGCAACGTTGGTATGTTGCTTTTCATGTTAGTCATCCTAGTAGGGGGGTGATGGTATTGCCTTATAATTTAATTTACATTTCCCTGATGACTAACGAAGTTGAGCACCTTTTCACGAGCTTATCAGCCATTTGATTTGGCTATCTTCTTTGGTCAAGTGGCCTATTCAATGCTTTTAGGCAAACAATTTAAAGCCAAAATGTCCTTGTACTGACTGAGAAGAGCACTGTTCAATAGTATTTCATCCCCCCAAAGCATGTACTGTCCATGGGCTACACTGAAAGATGGTCCTTACCTTTGTGTGGTATTTACATGATGTCATTTGGTTAGTACAAGCTCTCTGAAGAGTAGAAGGTTGTGCTCGTTTTACAGAAGAGAATGTTGTGCTTGTTTTACAGAAGAGGAAGCAGTTTCTGGGAGACTGTGAATTGCTCAAAATAAGTGGTAGGATCAAGATCCTTGACCAAGGTTTTGCTGTTTCCTGGTCAAGTGCTCATTCTACTACAATAGTTTAATCTCCCCACCTGTTTTAACAAATACTTTGTATTACTGCCCCTCTTTACCATGATGAAATTAAATCTATGTATAATTTCAAATGATAATCAGTATGCTACTCCCGTGGTATAAAGGAGAAATAAATGAATAATGGTTTATAGTAAATAATTGCTATTAATATAATTACAAATAAAAATAACAATCTAATCATAGTATAATTGCAAATGAAATGCTTGAGTAAAACTATACTAGAACATGTAATGAAATAATAGATGCTTAAAGATTAGCTATAAATTCGAACAGCCACAAATAGGGATAAACACAAGTGGCTGTAGTGACAACTCTAATTCACGTGTTGCTGTCCCTGACATGATTTTCCATATGGGTGAACAACTTGAGACAAAATTCTGAACAAAACAAAGTACAATCAACCCTTAACTCACATAGTTGTCGTATTCCTGAGAAATTCACTGTATTTTTAAACCATGTAAAAAATCTTTTTTGCTTCAGTGCAAAAGAGAGTTAGGTGTTAGACTCAGATAATTATGGACAGCCGGATGAATATTGATTCATTCAGAAGTTGGACAAGATGCAGGACACATCTTCATTCTGCAGGACTGTCACATTCATTGCAGGATAACGTAGCAGGCCTAGCCATTCCCTCTAAATGGCAGTTGTTGCTGCTGCTGCTGCTAAGTCGCTTCAGTCGTGTCCGACTCTGTGCAACCCCATAGACGGCAGCCCACCAGGCTCCCCCGTCCCTGGGATTCTCCAGGCAAGAACACTGGAGTGGGTTGCCATTTCCTTCTCCACTAAATGGCAGTAGAGTCACTCAATCATGGTGACAACACGAAACTCCTTGGAGTGGTACTGCTCCTACTGAGAACAGTACACCACATGTTCTGTACCGCACAGGCCCAGCCTGAAATATGGAATGTGACCCCAAAGCTGGGCTTTAGGCTGCTGAAGACCTGAGTTCAGCAGAGAGCTATTCATTCTGTAAGACCCTGAGCCAGTCACATAACATCTGTGAGCCTCTTACCTCCAGCAATGGGGCCGGCCTCTGCCTGCCACAGCAGTGACAGCAGTTGCTATGTCTCCTGTGAACTTGCGGCAGGCTATATGGAGATGGCCTCCATTCCTCACACCCCATCACTCAGCCCTCCAGTCCACCAACCACCTCGCTTTGCACAGTTAACCAGTTACACCCACTCCAATATTCTTGGGGCTTCCCTAGTGGCTCAGATGTTAAAGAATCTACCTGCAATGTGAGAGACCTGGGTTTGAACCCTGGGTCAGGAGGATCCCTTGAAGAAGGGAATGGTAACCCCCTCCAGTATTCTTGCCTGGAGAATTCCATGGACAGAGGAGCCTGGCGGGCTACAGCCCATGGGGTCGCAAAGAGTCGGACACGACTGAGTGACTTAATGCTTTCACTTTCTGCATGTAGTGCTTTTTTTGTTTTTGGCTATGCTCTGTGGCTTTTAGGATCTTAGGGCAGAGTCCTGACCACCAGGGAGTTCCCATGCATGTAGTGCTTTTTAAAATTTGTTTTAATATTCATTTATTTGGCTGCACTGGGTCTTAATTGTGGCAGCAGAGATCTTCGATTTTTGTTGCAGCATTTGGGATTTTTTTTCCCTCTTTTTTAAGCTGTGGCATGAGAATTCTTATTTGCAGCATGTGGGTCCTAGTTCCTGATTAGAGATCGAACCTGGGCCCCCTGCATTGGGAGCATGGAGTCTTAGCCACTGGACCACCAGGGAACTCCCCACATAGTGCCTTTGATCTTTCCAGTCCTGTTGATAAATACATTCAACAGTAGATGGTATGGAAAATATTAGCATATCTTTCAAAGAGAAGTATCAAAATACAGGTCTCTTGCCTCAGTAGAAAATACTCCTCATAGCCTTAGCTATGAGAAAATACACTAGTTGACACTTTCTCAAGTCTAAATGAATTACCTCATCCTGGCCAAAATCTTGGTAAAAGTAACACCTTTCCATTGAGATTCCCAACTGCAGGCCTTGCTAACACATGCCTTTTTGAAATTGGTGATAATTGGCCTGCTTGAAAAATAGAAATCAAACTACTGAGGGATATCACAGTGGATTCAAAAGTATTACTGGAGCTTAAATTCAAAGCCACCGGGTACAGCATACAAACATAATGTAAATATATAAATTATACTGGCGTAGAGATTGTTTGGGCTTTTCTTGCAACTCAGTGGTAAACAACCCACATACCAATGCAGGAAACGTGGGTTCAGTCCCTGGGATGGGAAGACTCCTGGAGAAGGAAATGGCAACCCGCTCCAGTATTCTTGCTGGGAAATCTCATGGACAGAGGGACCTGGCAGGCTATAGTCCTTGGGGTCACAAAAGAGTCTGGTATGGCTTATCAATTAAACAACAACAACAATAGATTGTTTAAAAATTAACATAAGCTTATGCAAATACAAAATTAACACATCAAAGGTTTTATTGAACTTATGATTAATGAAAAAACCAATAGGATGTTAAAATTCAAATGAGAATTTAATACTCTAGACACTGTGTTTTTTACAGTTCTATGAACAGAATCATTTGCATAACTGTGGACAGGAAGTATTTGTATTTCTCTCAATTTTCTACAATTTAACTTCTACCTCTACAGTTCATAGAGTCGGTAAATGTTATGAAAACAAACGCAAACAACAACAAAAGCCAAACCTGGTATTAGTTTTCTCCTGTTGCTATAACAAATTACCAAAAACTTGGTAGCTTAAAACAACACAAATTGATTATCTTACAGTTTAGTTGGAGTATCTTACAGTTGGAGGGAAGAAGTCCAAAATGGTTTTCACTTGGTTAAAAGGTATCAGCAAAGCTGTGCTCTTTTGGAAGATTCTAGTGGGGAGTCCGTTTCTTTGCTTTCTTCACCTTCTAGAGGCCATCCCCACCCTTTGGCTCCTGGTCCCCTTCCTTTATCTTCAAGGCAGTAATGGTGGGTTGAGTCTTTTTCATCCTGCAGCACTCCAAGTTCTCAGACTACATTGTCACATCTTCTCTGACTCTCCTGTCTCCCTCTTTCACTATTTATTTATTTATTGGTTGTGCTGGGTCTTTGTTGCTGCACATGGGCTTTCTCTGTTTGTGGCGAGCAGGGGCCACTCTCTAGTTGCAGTGCTCAGGCTTCTCATTGCAGTGGTTTCTCTTGCTGCAGAGCATCAACTGTAGGGTAAGCAAGTGTCAGTAACTGGCGCGTGAGGTTAATTGTTCCATGGCATGTGGTATCTACCTGGACCAGGGATCAAACTTGTGTCCTCTGCATTGCAAGGCAGATTCTTAACCACTGTACCACCAGGGAAGCCCTCCCTCTTTCACTTTTAAAGACCCTGGGGATTATCCTAGGCCCCCCTGGATACTACAGGATTGTCTCCCCATCCCAAGATCCATCGAAGGTACAAACTCCTAGGACAGTCAAATGATCCCTGAAGAGTCCACAAGAGACCACACCCTGTGGTCCACTGAAAGGATGCCAGATAATCTCTTTTGCCCTTTCTCTAGTCGTGGAAAATCTTTCCTGATGATGCCAAGGCTCATAACCAAGGTGACTATGCAAAACACAAAATCAGGCAGCCCTGGATCACGTCCCTGAGCAGGGAAGCAGCCACCCCTTCGATCAGGCCGTAGTCACTGTCCTTGCCCAGTTGCTTTGTCTTGTTTCCCTTGGCCTCTGCTAGCACTTGAATTTTCCAATCCTGGTTATTGATCAGATTCCCTTTCCTCCACCCTGGAAGAATAGGAACAGAGCAGAAACATTTAGTCTACAAACTGGGAAAAAGTTAGATGGTGGCAAAAAGAGACAAGAGGCATATATTAATATGAAGCCGAACCTTAAACACTTTATGGTTTTGTGACAACAGGCCTTGTCCCAAGGCTGGGGCAGAGAGTGGGTGTGTTAAAGAGTGGAGTTGTCTCTCCTCACTGCCTTCCTCTTCCCACCCATTTGGCCCTCATGGAATAAGGTAGAGCCAAGGATTCTTCTGTCATTAAGTCCAAGGTGGCCTCATGCTATTCATTAAATGGTCACAGTGAAATAGGAAGTAACCAGTCATTCTTGATCAATCCAACAATTCTCAAATTACTCCTGCTCAAACTCCTGTTTAACACTGAATTTTCACATTGCCCAGTTAGTTACTCATCTCCTCTCTCCTAAGAAAATCCTCTTCAATAAATGACAGTCAACCAAGAGGGAATAAGAAACTGTCTGATGGAGGCCAGAAGGTCACTTCAGTCAAAGCCAGAGTAACTCGTTCCTTCCCTGAGCAAAAGCCACCTGAGCCTTTCTTGAGTGCAAAGCCCCAGGTCAGGCTCTGCTGGGAGTATGAATAAGTCCTGTCTTCAAGGAATGTCCAGTCTGGGAGAGGGAGAGGTAAAGTTGAAGTCACATGTCCAAAAGCAAAGAAGGAAAGGATTCCAGGCTAAGGGGACGGCCACAGGGTAAATACAATGATGTTGCCACGGAGGGTGCATTCTTGACTGGGAACTTCAAGTAGAAAGAAGTTCAACCTGTTTGCTCAAGCTCGGGAGGAATGGAAAAATGCCATGAGAGATGAGACTGAAACAGGGGAGGAGGATCAGGTGAATGCTTGTATGCCTTCAGTCATGGGTTGAGTCCTTCATTCAAGAATTTTATCTGTTATTTTCTGTGCACCTAATGCCAAGTCAAGTACTTCTAATGGCTTTACCTTCAGTAAGCCGCAGCCTTGGGAGGAGAAAGGCCTATGCAAATACTCTCAAAAAAGTGTTGTTGTTTTTGTTGTTTAGTCATGTCCAACTCTTTGCAACCCCATGGACTGTAACCTGCCAGGCTCCTCTGTCCATGGAATTCTCCAGGCAAGAATATTGGAGTAGGTTACCATTTCCTTCTCCAGGGGATCTTCCCCACCCAGGGATCGAACCTACATCTCCTGCATTGGCAGGCAGATTCTTTACCACCAAGCCACCTGGGAAATTCCCTCAGAAGAGAGATACATGCAAAAAGAGGTGTACTTTAAGCACTGAGCAAGAGACACACAAACTCGGCCCACAGGAGTGAGAAGGAGAAGGAAGCCCATTCAGAAGATTTTGCAAAGGTTGTATAATTATTAACATAATTCCTGGGTAGCAAGCAGGAGATGAGGAGCAATGGAGTGACAGCTCACAGACAGCTGGTAAGCAGCTCACAGTCTGCTTCGTGCTCAGAGTTGCTCTAAAGGCACAAAAAGCACATTCAGTCTAATCAGGTCTTTAATGGCTCTGTTCCCACTGCACCAAGACAGTCCAAAGCCGGGTTTAAATCCCACACAAATTCACTTCTCTCCTGCTCCATTCACCTGCCTCCTGCATCACATTCCTTGAATGTTTCTCTCTGCCCTGTAGCTCTACAGTCTAGCTCAGGATTTTGACCTTGGATTCACAGTCTGGCTGCAGCTCTTTACATTGCTGATTCCATGAAAAACCTTAGGGTCACATCAACTGGCTCTCTACTGGTTACTCAGTAGCTAACTTGCAAACTCTGAGATTACCGGTCAGTCAAGAAGAAAGAGCTCCCGGGCACATGGCATTCGGTCAGCTTGGCTAACTCAGCATTGCAAAGAAAGTTTTTCCTTCCAGAGGTGAATTCCAGCTTGCACAACCAGTGGAGCCCACAGCTGGGAGCCCATAAGCACCATTGCCATCCTCCCCCAGTGCTGGGCAAGTCCACAGTGTTTTTCCCCTCACCTTCCCAACTACACCGAAGACCACGCAGTTTCGTGGCATCCTGCTGCAGCTGCCTAATTTTTGACCCTCCAGGCCCCAAAGATAATCGGTGATTTCTGTTTTCCTGCCTTACTGAGAAGCTCTGAAGTGGCCTGTGCCCCTTGTGCGGCCAGAAAGACCCTGTACAGATTCTTCACAGGATCATTTAGAATAAAAAAGACCCTAGCAGGCACTGGCTGATGACCACTGCAGCCAATGAAAAGATTAGTGAGCCTGTGTTTCATGGAAACTGTTTCCTGGCTCTGGATTTGCTCAATCACTAGATCGTGTCTGACTCTTTGCGACCCCATTGACTGTAGCTCACCAGACTCTTCTGTCCATGGGATTCTCCAGGTAAGAATACTGGAGTGGGTTGCCATTTCCTTCTCCAGGGGACCTTCCCAGCCCTGGATTTCTTGTTGTTGCTTAGTCGCTCAGTTGTGTCCGACTCTTTGCGACCCCATGGACTTCAGCACGCCAGGCTTCCCTGTCCTTCACTATCTCCCAGAGTTTGCTCAAATTCATGTCCCTTGAGTCGATGATGCCATCCAACCATCTCATCCTCTGTTGCCCCATTCTCTTCCTGGCCTCAATCTTTCCCAGCATCAGGGTCTTTTCCACTGGTCTGAATTTGACCTGTGTGAAAATTTCCAGGAGGGGCTGAACATAATGATGCTATAAACCAGCTTGGATGCTGAAGGCGGTGGCCTTACAGGAATGGTGGTCCTGAAGGTAAGGCCCAGAAAGGCAAGCTGGCTAACCACCTACACCTGTTCACCAGTCTGGGCAAGCCTGGAATTTGGCTGGGGCCTGTCCAGAGCACAGAGCTCTGGGTGGATGACTGTAATTGTGTGCCTATGACCATAGAAACAGGTATCATTGACACAAGTTTCTAAGTACTGAGTTGGGCTTCCCTGGTGGTTCAGACAGTAAAGAATCTGCCTGCGATGCAGGAGACCCGGGTTTAATCCCTGGGTGGGAAAGATTCCCTGGAAAAGGGAGTGGCTACCCATTCCAGTATTTTTGCCTGGAGAATTCCATGGACAGAGGAGTTTGGCGGGCTAGAGTGCACAGGCTCACAAAGAGTTGAATACAACTGAGTGACTCTCTCTCTCTCTCACACACACACACACACACACACACAGGAATAGAGTCACCTTATCAAACAGGGCCAGTCCATAGGGTCCAAATTCCCTCACACCCAGACTTACCTGTTTTAACATGCTAGGGTCATGCCCTGAGACCTCAGGTGGCAGCCACTTCTTAACTACCTGCTGCTTGTCAGCACTGCTTACAGGCTTTGCGGTCTATAATTTACATGTAATTTACATTTAATTTACAGTAACAAGACCAGGCTCCCAGTCCCCCCTCACTTCCTGCTCCCTGCTCTCATCTAACCCCTCCCAGACTGCTGGCCAAACACCTGAGGAGTAAATAACACCTCATGGGGACAGTGGCTGTCTGTCATCACCTTTATGCCCACTGCTACTGATATTTGTATACACTGACCAGCACAGGAAAAGCACTGTGTATGCTCTTTATGGGCTTCCCTGGTAGCTCAGAAAGTAAAGAATCTGCCTGCAATGCAGGAGACCCAGGTTTGATCCCTGGTTCGGGAAGATCCCCTGGAAAAGGGAATGGCTACCCACTCCAGTATTCTTGCCTGAAAAATCCCATGGACAGAGGAGTCTGGCAGGCTACATACAGTACATGGGGTTGCAAAGAGTTGGACGCAACCGAGTGACTAACAACGTAATAACAGGCTCTTTATAAAAACTATTTTCATTACTGTTACGCTATATAGTGATCCCTAAATAGACAGTTTTCCAATTCTGGGACCATCTTTCTTCTAATTGTCAGTCGAACATCCCTCGTGTTTTGCCACGACTTCAAATTCAGCACAATTAACAAATCCCCTCCAAATCAGGTGTTTCCTTCCAACCACTCTACTTCTGTTACCATTCTCTCAGTCTTTGGTATTAAAACCCTGAGTCCCCCCTCCAATCCTTCCCAACAATCACAGCTCACATTTTATCTGTTCCCTGATACCTCAGATTCTTTTTGAATGCTTCCCTAACCCAGCAGTTCTCGCCCTGGTTGTACATTAGAATTATTAGAGGAACAATTTTAAAATTACAGACGTGGGCCTGGGGTGGCCTGGGGTCACCTCTCTCATGTGGTTGTGCAGATCATTCAGTGTAGCAGCGGGAGTGGGTGGTCGAGCCAGTTCATGTTCTGCCGCCTAAGCTAGCGGCGCTGGCGTGAAGTTACGTTTGATGAGAGGAAGGGGAGCCTTTGAGTCCACTCAAAGGCGCAATACAGACCGAGAAAGCCCTGGCCATCCTCTGAAATTCTGGCTCAGCAGACCTAGAGGTTTATATTTTAAATAGTTCCAGTGAAATAAAGACTTCATTCCTAAATAACTGCATCCACACTCTCTCTCTTTTTTGTGCTTTTATTGTCTTATATATTACATCTATGTATATTATAAACCCAGGAATACATTGCTATAATTATTACCTAAAGGGGCTTAGAGAAGGAGAGCAAGTATATACTACAGAGCTGTTATATTAACCTTCTGTTTCGCTCTTCTTGTTTCTCTTTATTTCTTCCTATGGATTTGAGTTTCTATCCGGGGTCATTTCCTCACTCCAATACAGCTCTGCTCCCACCTGCTTCCTTCATGCTGTTATTGTCAAATATGTTACACTTTTACATGTTCCAGCCTCAGCAATACAATCCTATATAAATAATTTTATGTCACTGCTTTTTAAAACAATATATAACTCAATACCATAAAATTCACCCTCTGATGACTATTAATGACTAGTGCTTGTTGGCCATTTCTGTATCTTCTGGGGTGAAATGTCTATTCAGATCCTTTGCCCATTGAGTTATTCCTCTTTTTATTATTGAGTTGTAGAATATTCTAGATACAAGTCTCATATCAAACACATGATCTACAAATATTTTCTCCCATCCTGTAGATTATCTTTCCACTTTCTTCATGGTGTTCTTTAAAGCACAAAAAGTTTTTAATTAAAAAAAGCTTGAAATTTTGATGATTACAAGTTATCTACTTTTTTTCTTTCATTGCTTGTGCTTTGGTGTCATATGTAAGAAATGGTTTCTGTTTCAGTTTATGTCTTTCCTCTTGCATTTGGTTATGAGCTATAAAGGGAAATCGGGTCATGCCTTGGATATGTCAACTAGCGCTTTGCATAAAGTTTGGAGTTTTCCAATATTTCTTTGAATATTCTTTTCTATCTCTTTCTCCCCTCTTCCTGGTACTACAATTACGCATATGCTGGTATGCTTAATGGTGTCCCACACTTCTCCAAGGCTCTGTTCACTGTTATTCATCCTTGTTTCTCTTTGTTCTTATGATTGCATAATCTCTATTGATCTATCTTCGACTTCACTGATTCTTACTTCTGACAGATCAAATCTACTGTTGAGCCCCTCTAGTTAATTTTTCATTTTGGTTACTGTACTTTTTGACTCCAGAATTTCAGTTTGAATCTTGTAGTTTTTATCCTTTTACTGATATTCTCTGTTTAATGAGACGTTGTCATCATAAATCCTCTAAATCTTTAGGTATGGTTTGCTTTAGTTCTTTGAACATATTTATAATGGCCTTAGGAAGCATCACTACGAACTAGACTAGTGGAGGTGATGGAATTCCAGCTGAGCTATGTTAAATCCTAAAAGATGATGCTATTAAAGTGCTGCACTCAGTATGTCAGCAAATTTGGAAAACTCAGCAGTGGCCACAGGACTAGAAAAATCAGTTTTCATTCCAATCCCAAAGAAGGGCAATGCCAAAGAATGTTCAAACTACCTCACAATTGCATTCATTTCACATGCTTGCAGGAGAAGGAAATGGCAACCCACTCCAGTATTCTTGTCTGCAGAATCCTGTGGACAGAGGAGCCTGGTGGGCTGCTGTCTATGGGGTCGCACAGAGACGGACATGACTGAAGCGACTTAGCAGCAGCAGCACATGCTAGCAAAGTAATGCTCAAAATTCTCCAAGCCAGGCTTCAACATTATGTTAACCAAGAATTTCCAAATGCTCAAATTGGATTTAGAAAAGGCAGAGGACCAGAGATCAAATTGCCAATATCTGTTGGATTATGGAAAAAGCAAGAGAATTTCATCTACTTCTGCCTCATTGACTATGCTAAAACCTTTGTGTGGCTCACAACAAACTGTGGAAATTCTTAAAGAGGTGGGAATACCAGACCACCTGACCTGTCTCCTGAGAAATCTGTATGCAGGTCAGGAAGCCACAGTTAGAACTGGGCATGGAACAATGGACTGGTTCCAATTTGGGAAAGGAGTACGTCAAGGCTGTATATTGCCATCCTGCTTATTTAACTTAAATGCAGAGTATATCATGTGAAATGTGAGTTGGATAAACACAGCTGAAACCAAGATTGCTGGGAGAAATATCAATAACCTCAGATAGGCAGATGACACCCATCCTTATGGCAGAAAGTAAAGAGGAATTAAAGAGCCTCTTCATGAAAGTGAACGAAGAGAGTGAAAAAGTTGGCTTAAAACGCCAACATTCAAAAAACTAAGATCATGGCATCTGGTCCTATCACTTCACGGCATGTAGATGGGAAAACTATGGAAACAGTGACAGCCTTTATTTTCTTGGGCTCCAAAATCACTGCAGATGGTCACTGAAGCCATAAAATTAAAAGAGGCTTGCTCCCTGAAAAAAAGGCTGTGACAAACCTAGATAGCATTTTAAAAGGCAGAGACATTACTTTGCCAACCAAGATCCGTATAGTCAAAGCTGTGGTTTCCCTGGTGGCTCAGACAGTAAAGAATCTGCCTGCAATGCAGGAGACCTGGGTTTGATCCCTGGGTTGGAAGATCCCCTGGAGGAGGACATGGCAACCCACTCAAGTATTCTTGCCTGGAGGTTCCCCATGGACAGAGGAGCCTGGCAGGTTAGAGTCCATGGGGTCGCAAAGAGTCGGACATGACTGAGTGACTAAGCAGAGTACAGCACATGGTTTTTCTAGCAGTCATGTATGGATGTGAGAGCTGGACAATAAAGAAGGCTGAATGCTGAAAAATTGATGCTTTTGAAGTGAGATGTTAGAGAAGACTTGAGAGTCCCTTGGACTGCAAGGAGATCAAACCAGTCAATCTTCAAGGAAACCAATCCTGCATATTCATTAGAAGGATTGATGCTGAAGCTGAAGCTCCAATACTTTGGCCATGTAATGTGAAGAGCCTGCTCATTAGAAAAGACCCCAGTGCTGGGAAAGATTGAAGGCAGGAGGAGAAGGGAACAACAGAAGATGAGATGATTGGGTGGCATCACTTACTCAATGGACATTAGTTTGAGCAAGCTCCAGGAGATGATAAAGGACATTGAAGCCTGGTGTGCTAAAGTCCATGGGGTCGCAGAGAGTCAGACACAACAAGTGACTGAACAGAAACAACAAATAATGCTTTGGAGTCCTCATCTGCTAAGTGCACCATCCAGGTCCTTCAGGGCAGTTTCCACTTTCTGATTTTTTCGCCTGTAGATGGGTCACACTTTTCTGTTTCTTTGTATGTCTCATAATTTTTTATTGAAAAGTGGACATTTTGGATAATAGATTGTAGGAACAATGGATGCTGATTTCCCATCCCAGAGAGTTGTAGCTCTTGTTGTTTGCTTCATCATCATTTGCTTGTTTAATGGCTTGACTGATGCATTGTTTAATGTTGCAAAGTTTACTACCCCTCTGATGTGCAGCCTCTGATGTTCCTGCTCAGTTTCCCCTTGTTTTTATCTTTTAGCCTGGCTAACTGAGGTCACCCTGGATTGGCCTCAGCTACTTACTGGCCGCAGGTTGCACTTGAAGCTCCTTAGCCAGTTATATGTTTACCCTTTATCATTGGATGTGTGTTTGGCTTGGAGGCTACTGTCACATTAAGGGAGTTTACTTTTTTGCCCCATGTTTGTCCAGATATAGCTTAGATATATCACTCTGATCACTCCTGATATGGTGCAGCCTTGGGCATGCCCACAGTCATCCCGACTGCCAGGTGTGAGTGTGATTTGACTTTTCTTAAAAAAATTATTTACACATTTGTGGCTGCACTGGGTGTTCGTTGCTGCTCGAGGGCTTTCTCTAGTTGTGGTGAACTGGGACTGCTCTTCATTGCGGTGCACAGGCTACTCATTGAGGTGGCTTCTCTTGTTATGGAGCACCGGCTCTAGGCTCGGAGCCTCAGGGGTTGTGGCGCACAGGCTTAGCCATCCCAGAGGCATGTGGGATCTTCCCAGACCAGGGATTGAACCCGTGTCCTCTGCATGGGCGGGGAGATTCTTAACCACTGGACCACCAGGAAAGCCCTGATTTTATTTTTAAGACTACTTTCCCAGGCGCTGTCCCTGGTCAGAGCAGCTTATTGTTCTGTCAGTGTCTGGTCAGAAGTTGTATTTGCGCCCCTTGTGTCATAAGGAGCCCTGTGTTAACAGCCAGTGTGTGTCTTGGGGAAGTTTTCAAGTCTGCTCCATGCCCTGTCCCGAGTGCCCCTGAGTGGGAACAGCCAGGCATGTGTGCTCAGCCTGTCTGATCCCTAGAGTTAAACAGGCTTCCATGAGGGCGCCCCTTGGCTTCTTTCTCTTTCCCTGGTTCTCTATTAAATTTCTAGCCACAATGCTATTTTGCTTATATCATGGAGCTACCAGCTCCTCTTAATTGTTCTACGTCAAGACTCTGTTGTTTTCCACAACACCATTAGGCAGAATTCTCCAGGCTCTGTTCCAACACCGTCTTAAGCAGACTTCTGAAGCTCTTTGTCCTCAAGGGTTGCCTTCCTCCTTGGCAGAACCCACAGCATCAGAGCTGGGGGTGGGGCCCCTTTTTTCCTGAAGCAACATCCTGCTTTTCCAGTGGGTGGGGGTGGGGGTGGAAGCTACTGATCTTCTCTGCCTGCTCCTTCTGGTGTAGAACCCCCACTCTACGATGGGATTGGGAGAGGGGCGTAAGACTGGGGGCCCCAGTATTCTCAGCCTGCCATGCCTATAACAGAGAACTAGGGGATGGAAATTCTGACAGTCTACTTCTCACAGGGTGAAATTAGCCACAGACTGGGAGCTGGGATGAATTTTCTTGTTAAAAGGAGAGCTCTCTGGGAGAGTTTCTATAACAAAAAGCTGGAAAAGGAAGGCTAAGAGAATAATGGGTCATGGCTCAAATGCTGTAGACTCTCATCATTCTTCCTAAAATGTGGGTTTCTTGTACAGTAAGTCCCCTACATACGAAAAAGTTCCAGTCCAAGAGCATGTTCATAAGTCCAAAAAAGTTAGCCTAGGTACCCACTAACACAATTGGCTATAGAGTACTGTACTGTCATAGGTTTATAATACTTTTCATACAAATAATACATAAAAAAAAACAAACACAAAAATAAAGAAAACATTTTTAATCAAACATACAGTTCCTTGAAAAGTACAGTAGTACAGTACAACAGCTGGCATACAGGGGCTGGCATCAAGTGAACAGGCAAGAAGAGCTGCTGACTGAAGGAGGGAGGGGAGGTGGGAGATGGTAGAGCTGAAGGATCGTCAGCAACAGGAGAGGGAGGGCAAGCTGCAATCTCACTCAACGCCTGAATGCACATTCACACCTTTGAAAGTTCGCAACTTAAAGGTTCAAATGAAGGGATTTAGTGTATATTCTTCTGTTTGCTCTATGCTCTTGGAGCAATTTTGAGTGATTTTTAATGATAGTGTGTGCTTTGTTTTACAGTTTTTACCAGTTAAGTTGTTGTTTTGCTGGGGAGAGGATCCGCCTAACTCCTTCCTCTGCCATCTAAAAATTTCACTCTCCATGTATTGTATTTAGAACAGTGTAGATGGTGATTGCAGCCATGAAATTAAAAGACGCTTACTCCTTGGAAGGAAAGTTATGACCAACCTAGACAGCATATTCAAAAGCAGAGACATTACTTTGCCAACAAAGGTTCATCTAGTCAAGGCTGTAGTTTTTCCTGTGGTCATGTATGGATGTGAGAGTTGGACTGTGAAGAAGGCTGAGGACCGAAGAATTGATGCTTTTGAACTGTGGTGTTGGAGAAGACTCTTGAGAGTCTCATGGACTGCAAGGAGATCCAACCAGTCCATTCTGAAGGAGATCAGCCCTGGGATTTCTTTGGAAGGAATGATGCTAAAGCTGAAACTCCAGTACTTTGGCCACCTCATGCGAAGAGTTGACTCATTGGAAAAGACTCTGATGCTGGGAGGGATTGGGGGTAGGAGGAGAAGGGGACAACGGAGGATGAGATGGCTGGATGGCATCACTGACTCGATGGACGTGAGTCTGAGTGAACTCCGGGAGTTGGTGATGGACAGGGAGGCCTGGCGTGCTGCGATTCATGGGGTCGCAAAGAGTCGGACACGACTGAGCGACTGAACTGAACTGAACTGCATCAGAGGAAGTGCTTGACAAATGGTAACTGAAATATTTTGTTTCTTGCCATTTATCCTTCAAGATACAGTGTTTTCCATCTTTAGTGAAGCCTTTCTTTGAGTGCAAAGCCTGTGACAGAAAGCCTGCCTCTGAACCCAGTGTGTGCATGTGTGCTAAGGGGCTTCAGTCGTGTCTGACCCTTTGTGACCCTGTGGACTGCAGCCTGTCCATGCTTCTCTGTCCATGGGATTCTCCAGGCAAGAACACTGGTGCGGGTTGCCATGCCCACCTCCAGGAGATCTTCCTGACTCAGGGATCGAATTTGTGTCTCTTGTGGCTCCTGCATTGCAGGCAGATTCTTTACCACTGAGCCACTGGGGAAGCCTCTGAACCCAGTAGCATTTATTATGTTCTGTTTTGCCCAATTACTTACCTTCTGTGGATGAGTGCTGCCTCCTTGGCTGGAGCATGAGATGTTCTGCATTTTTATATTCCCGACACATCTGATGCTCAGTAAACATTTGTTAAGTGATATGAAACACAGAGTAGTATAAATTATAGAGGAACAGTTTGTACCTGACAACAATGTAAGTAATCCCATTGACACGTCCATTCAGTAGGCTATTTTTTTTAAATAATGGTTTTATTATAATTCTTACATCATATAATTCAACCATTTAAAGTGTCCAAGTTAATGGTTTTTAGTATATTCACAGAGTTTCACAACCATCAGCGCAGTTTTAGAACATGTTCATTACTCTCACTAGCAGGCATTCCCCATTTCCCTTCAATCTCCCACCCTTGGGCAAATCCACTCTCTCCACGGGTTCGCCTAGTCTAGACTCTTCATGCAAACAGAAGCACCGTATGTGACCCTTCTTTTCTGGCTTCTTTCACTCAGTGTAGTCAGGGTTCATCCAGTTTGTAGTGTTTCGGTACTTTGTTTCTTTTTATTCCTATAAGCAGTAGTTTGTACTACTTCACTGTATTGATATACCATATTTTGTTTATTCGTTCATCAGCTGATGGACATTTGAGTTGTTTCTGTCTTTTAGCTATTATGAACTGTGCTGCTTGTGTGCATGTGCAAGTGTGTGGACATGTTCTCATTTTTCTTGGGTATATACTGAGGAATGGAATTGCTGGGTCATATGTAACTCCATGTTCAAACTTTTGGGGAACTGCCATATGGTTTTCCCAAGCAACTTGTACCACTTTTCCCACCAGCAGTATACCAGGCTTCTCATTATTGTCTTTTTGATACAGCCATCCTAGTGAGCGTGAACTGGTGTCTTGTGGTTTTGATTTGCATTGCCCTGTTGAGCATCCTTTCATGTGCTTATTGGCCATTTGTATGCCTCTTTTGGAAAAATGTCTATTCAAATCTTCTGCTCATTTTAAATTGAGTGGTTTGTCTTTTTTATTATTATTTGTGAGAGTTTTAAGTTAATCCTAGATACAAATCCCTTATCACATATGTGATTTGCAAAAAATGTCTCTCTCATTCTGTGGATTATCTTTTCACTTTCTTGATGATGTCCTTTGAAACACAAAAGTTATTAATTTTAATAGTATCTAATTTACCTCTTTTTTCTTTTTGTTGCTTGCTGTTATTGTTTATCCTTAAAAATTGTGGACACAATTTAATATTTTTTCATATGTCTCTACTCAGGCAAGGGAAACAGAAGCAAAAATAAATAAACAGAATACAACAAACTAAAAAGTTTTTTCACAGTGAAGGAAACTATCAACAAATTAAAAGGCCAGCTACTGAATAGGAGAAGATATTTGCAAACAACATACCCAATAAGGGGTTAATATCCAAAACTGACAAAGAACTCATACAAATCCACATCAAAAAATTAAACCATCTGATTAAAAAAATGAGCAGATCTAAATAGACATTTTTTCAAAGAAGACCTACAGATAGCCAACAGGTACATGAAAAGATGCTTAACATTACTAAACAGAGAATGATTAATGCAAATCAAAACCACAATGAGGTATCACTTTATACCTGTCAGAATCACTGGTATCAAAAGACAGCAAATAACACAGTGATGATGTGGAGAAAAAAGAACCCTTGTGCACTGTTGGTGGGAATGTAAATTGGTGCAACCATGACAGAAAACATTATGGCTATTCCTCAAAAAATCAAAAATAGAATTACCATTTAGTGCAATAAATCCAGCAATTGCACTTCTGGGTATTTATTCAAAGAAAATGAAAACACTAGTTATGAAAAGATATATGCACTTCTATGTCTGTTGAAGCACTATTTACAATAATCAAGTATGAAAGCAACTTAAGTGCCCATGAAAGGATAAAGAAGATTGTGTGTGTGTGTATACACATATATATTAATATATTCATATACACATTGGAATATTATTCAGCCATAAAAATGAATTAAATCATGCCCTTTACAAAAACATGGATTGACTTAGAGGATCTTAAATTAACTCAAATAAGTCAGAGAAAGACAAACCCTGTATGAGTTCACTCTTGTGTGGAATCTAATAAACAAAACAAACATAATAAAACAGAAACGAGGTTATAGATACAGAGAACAAAATGTGGTTGCTGGACTTCCCTGGTGGCCCAGTGGTTAAGAACCCACCTGCCAATGCAGGGGACATGAGTCCCACATGTTGCAGAGCAACTAAGCTCCTGCACCACAGCTGCTGAGCCTACACATCCTAGAGCCTGTGCTGTGCAACAAGAGAAGCCATTGCGATGAGAAGCCCATGCAATGCAAAGAAGAGTAGACCCCACGCACTGCAACTAGAGAAAAAGCTCGCACAGCAATGAAGACCTAGTGCAACCAAAAATAAAATTAATAAATTAAAAGAAAAAGTGGTTGCCAGAGGGGAGGGAAGCGGTGGTAGAAAATAAATAGATGAGAGAGATTAAGAGGTACAAACTACAGGTGCAAAATAAATGAGTAGGAAATATTTATTTATTTTGTAAAAATAATTGGGTATGAAAATACTGTGTGTGGAATATAGTCATTAACTATGTAATATCTTTGTATGGTGACATATTGTAACTAGACTTATCATAGTGATCTTGTTGAAATGTATAGAAATATGGAATCACTATGTTATGTAAAAGAAAGTGAAATCACTCAGTTGTGTCCAACTCTTTGTGACCCCGTGGACTGTAACTTACCAGGCTCCTCCGTCCATGGGGTTCTCCAGGCAAGAACACTGGAGTGGGTTGCCATTTCCTTCTCCAGGGGATCTTCCTGACCCAGAGATTGAACCCGGGTCTCCCGCCTTGCAGGCAGACGCTTTAACTTCTGAGCCACCAGGGAAGCCCCATGTTATGTAATAGGAACTAACATAGTGTTACAGGTCAATTTTACTTCAAAGAAAAACTCATAGAAAAGAGATCAGATTTGTAGTTAACAGAGGTGGGGAGTGGAAGGGGAGGGGGGAACTGGATGAAGGCAGTCAAAAGGTACAGTCAGCTCGCTGTACAGTTGTGTCCAAGTCTTTGCAACCCCACGGACTGCAGCACGCCAAGCCTCCCTAACCATACCCAACTCCAGGAGTTTACTCAAACTCATGTCCATCAAGTTGGTGATGCCATCCAACCATCTCATCCTCTGTCATCCCCTTCTCCTCCCACCTTCGATCTTTCCCAGCATCAGGGTTTTTCCCAATGAGTCAGTTCTTCACTTTAGGGGGCCAAAGTATTGGAGTTTCAGCTTCAGCATCAGTCCTTCCAATGAATATTAAGGACTGATTTCCTTTAGGATGGACTAGTTGGATCTCCTTGCTGTCCAAGGGACTCTCAAGAATCTTCTCCAGCACCACAGTTCAAAAGCATCAATTCTTCGGCGCTCAGCTTTCTTTATAGACCAACTCTCACACCCATACATGACTACTGGAAAAACCATAGCTTTAACTAGATGGAACTTTGTTGGCAAAGTAATGTTTCTGCTTTTTAATATGCTGTCTAGGTTGGTTATAACTTTTCTTCCGAGGAGGAAGTGTATTTTAATTTCATGGCTGCAGTCACCATCTGCAGTGTTTTGAAGCCCCCCAAAATAAAGTCTGTCACTGTCTCCCCATCTATTTGCCATGAAGTGATGGGACCAGATGCCATGATCTTAGTTTTCTGAATGTTGAGTTTTAAGCCAAATTTTTCACTCTCCTCTTTCACTTTCATCAAGAGCCTCTTTAGTTCGTCTTCGCTTTCTGCCACGGGGTGATGTCATCTGCATACCTGAGGTTACTGATATTTTTCCCGGCAATCTTGATACCAGCTTGTGCTTCATCCAGCCTGGCATTTTGCATGATGTAGTCTGCATAAAAGTTAAATAAGCAGGGTGACAATATACAGCCTTGGCATACTCCTTTTCAAGTTCGGTACCAGTCTGTTGTTCCATGTCCAGTTCTAACTATTGCTTCCTGACCTGCATACAGATTTCTCAAGAGGCAGGTCAGCTGGTCTGGTATTCCCATCTCTTGAAGAATTTTCCAGTTTGTTGTGAGCCACACAGTCAAAGGCTTTGGCATAGTCAATAAAGCAGAAGTAGATGTTTTTCTGGAACTCTCTTGCTTTTTCCATGATCCAATGGAGGCTGACAATTTGATCTTTGGTTTCTCTGTCTTTTCTAAATCCAGCTTGAACATCTGGAAGTTCACGGTTCACGTACTGTTGAAGCCTGGCTTGGAGACTTTTCAGCATTCCTTTACTACGATGTGCTGCTGCTGCTGCTGCTAAATCACTTCAGTCGTGTCCGACTCTGTGCGACCCCATAGACGGCAGCCCACCAGGCTCCCCCATCCCTGGGATTCTCCAGGCAAGAACACTGGAGTGGGTTGCCATTGTGAGATGAGCGAAATTGTGTGGTAGTTTGAACATTCTTTGGCATTGCCTTTCTTTGGGATTGGAATGAAAATTCACCTTTTCCAGTCCTATGGCCGCTGCTGAGTTTTTCAAATTTGCTGGCATATTGAGTGCAGCACTTTCACAGCATCATCTTTCAGGATTTGAAATAGCTCAACTGGAATTCCATCACCTCCACTGGCTTTGTTCGTAGTGATGCTTCCTAAGGCCCACTTGACTTCACATTTCAGGATGTCTGGCTCTAGGTCAGTGATCACACCACTGTGGTTATCTGGGTCATGAACTTTTTTGTACAGTTCTTCTGTGTATTCTTGCCACCTCTTCTTAATATCTTCTGCATCTGTTAGTTCTATACCATTTTTTTGTCCTTTATTGAGCCCATCTTTGCATGAAATGTTCCCTTGGTATCTCTAATTTTCTTGAAGAGATCTCTAGTCTTTCCTATTCTATTGTTTTCCTCTATTTCTTTGCACTTTCTTACCTCTCCTTGCTATTCTTTGGAACTCTACATTCAAATGGGTATAACTTTCCTTTTCTCCTTTGCCTTTCACTTCTCTTCTTTTCACAGCTATTTGTAAGGCCTCCTCAGACAACTATTTTGCCTTTTTGCATTTCTTTTTCTTGGGGATGGTCTTGATCCCTGTCTCCTGTACAATGTCATGAACCTCCATCCATAGTTCATCAGGCACTCTGTCTATCAGATCTAATCCCTTGAATCTATTTATCACTTCCACTGTATAATCATAAGGGATTTAAGTCATACGTAAATGGTCTAGTGGTTTTCCCTACTTTCTTTAAGTCTGAGTTTGGCAATAAGGAGTTTACAATCTGAGCCACAGTCAGCTCCTGGTCTTGTTTTTGCTGGCTGTATAGTGCTTCTTCATCTTTGGCTGCAAAGAATATAATCAGTCTGATTTTGGTGTTGACCATCTGGTGATGTCCATGTGTAGAGTCTTCTCTTGTGTTGTTGGAAGAGGGTGTTTGCTATGACCAGTGCGTTCTTTTGGCAAAACTCTGTTAGCCTTGCCCTGCTTCATTCCGTACTCCAAGGTCAAATTTGTCTGTTCCTCCAGGTATTTCTTGACTTCCTACTTTTCCATTCCAGTCCCTTATAATGAAAAGGACATCTTTTTGGTGTGTTAGTTCTAGAAGGTCTTGTAGGTCTTCATAGAACCATTCAACTTCAGCTTCTTCAGCATTACTGGTTGGGGCATAGACTTGGATTACTGTGATATTGAATGGTTTGCCCTGGAAACCAATAGAGATCATTCTGTAGTTTTTGAGATTGCATCCAAGTACTGCATTTTGGACTCTTTTGTTGACTACAATGGTTACTCCATTTCTTCTAAGGGATTCTTGCCCACAGTAGTAGTTATAAAATAAATAAGGACCAGGAATGTAATGTACAATATGATATTAAATATAATTAACACTGCTGTTAATGTTAATTATAATGTTATATATGAAAATTGTTAACAGAGTAAATCCTAAGAGTTCTCATCACAAGGAAAACATATTTTTCCTGTTTCTTTAATCTTGTATTTATATGAGATGATGGGTATTTATTAAACCTGCTTTGATCATCATTTCATGATTATGTAAGGCAAATTATTGTGTTGTGCACCTTATACAGTGCTGTATGTCAGTTATATCTCAATGAAAATGGAAGAAAATTACAGACAGGAAGATTGTACAGAGAAAAACATGCTTAGGATGAATGTGCTAATTTTTTTTTACATAAGACATCTACCCAATTCAAATACATTTCAGCAGACAGGAAATTCATTGATCGTGAACTTTAAGAAAGGTCAAACAATTAAATTATAGAATGGCTAGGGTCATGGATCAACCTCAGAATGAGCTAGATCCAGAATTTCTAATAGCACCAGGGCTCTCTCTACAGCTCTTTTGTCATTTATTTTAGTAACATATCCAGATACACCATCCCTGGCAGCTCCCAAATTTTGCACTTGCTGTTCTAACACTAAGGAGGTGCTGCTCATATTTTAGGCATCCATACCCCAAACAGCATCAAATCTACCACTTGCCCAATCTCTCACAACACATGCCAACCCAGCCATGCACCCTATATCAAAAGCTATTTCCTGAAAAGATGTATAAGAGTTGACAGTGGTCACTGGGGATAAAGCTAGAGGAGAGAGACTGTTACCTTTTATTTCACACTTTTATCATGTACTTCAATTACTTTTCTTTTCAGATTTAATATAAAACAATCCTCTAATGCTTAGAAGGGGAAAATATGTATAGGAGAAAAGATGGGAAAGAAAATCTCTAAATACCAGCATGTGATAGATGCATTAAGAGGATGGAGTCATGTAGGAGTATTTCCTTTCTTTGGTTGTTTTTCCCAAGTCTTTTATAAAATGATTATACTATTTTATACCAAAGATGATCTTTAAAAAAAAAATAGAACCACACAGGGAACTATATTCAATATCTTGTGATAAATCATAATGGAAAAGAATATGAAAAATAACATATATATGTATAACTTTGCTGTACAGAAGAAATTAACATAACATTGTAAGTCAACTATACTTCAATAAAATATAACATCGATACATAGTCACCTCCCAAATTAATCATTTCAGGGAAAAAAATCCAGATTTCTATATTTTATTTTTGCATGAAGCAAAGCTAACCCAGAGTCACTCTGCTCTTTCAGTGCTCGCGGTCATGACTGTTGCTGGCTAGTATGTGAGTCAGAGAACTGAAAGAAGAATCTTTTCCATAGTCTGTATTATCTCAAGACTGGTTCTGGGATAATAAACTAGGGGAAAGTGGTGAGGTTTTAGAAGCCTAGAGATGATGATAAAGCTTCTTTCATATAAAATAAGTGGGGTTTGGCTGTTCCAGTTTTATTGCTGGGCAAGGTCTGCATGGACCCACCCAGGTGCAAGAGTCCACTCAACCACAGACACGGCTGCAGAGATTACCTTGGACTGCAGTTGGCTGATAGATTTCCTTCAGCCTCAGCCCTAGTCTTCCCTCTTTCTCCTTCTTTCCAGTCATATCTCTTTTTGTATGGACCCCATAAGTTTCCTTGCCACTAATCATTAGTAAGGCTAATCACTGATCTCTACATTGTAACCCAACAAATTTCTGTGGTGCTGCTCCTCTCCAGAGGGCTCACCATGGATTTTACTGCGTTGTCCATCAAATTGTCAGCAGGAAATGCAGAGGACAAGATGAGTGGACAGGAGAGGCCTGAAGTGACCACAGTTATAATCAGCGTGTTTAGGCATGGACCTCGCAGCTCCAAGCAGGATGAATCAGCAATTGGAAGAGTGCTGGCTCTTTCCCATTTCTTTAGCTCCTGGACTCACCATCCAGGCTGTGGAAGTAAGAAAGGACAGTGGACGGAGTGGTATTGGTTTTCCCTTGGATCTCTGGGCTAGTTTAGAATTCCAAACTTACAAGACACTTTTAGCTTTTAACCTTCCTTATATTTGTTTATTTGCTTTATTACTTCTCTTGGCCACCATATTTTATATGTCAGTGCAAACACCTTCATAGTTTGCCTATGTTTGTGTATTAACACCAATATAGGCCAACAAAACTCAGAGCATCTGATCACTTAAGGTTGTCCCCTAGTTGGGTCTGATTCTTCTAAACCTTCCCCTCAAAGAATCAAGCTGACTTCCAAGTGGAGGGATCTGGCCATCTCCTGTCCACAGGGACATTCTCAGCCTTGTGGGGAGTGGGTGGGACAAGGAGAGTGGCAGAGGGTACTGGCCTAGAACCCAAACTCAAGAATCCACAAGCAACTGGGATAGACGGTTGCTCCTTTGTAATGAAGAACTGGAAGCTCTGGCAACTCAGCTGGTCTCCTGCGATTAATTCAAATTTGGTTTTACTTAATGGAATTATGATCCCTTTCTCTGGTCCTGTTTTAAGGTCAGGCCATGGTGTCCTGGGATTAGGGAAGGGGGAGAATCTGTAATAGGCGTAGGATTGGTGTGTGGAGGGGCACAGGGCAGACAAATCTGAGGGGTTCCCAGGGGATGCCAATGTTCCACATCCCAGTATTAAGTTGTACAGCCCATATAGAGCCAGGGGCATCTGAGGCTGGGCCAGGATTTAAGGAGAAAGACAAAAGATCCCAGAAACAACAGAATAACTTTGTGAAATACAGAGAGGCTGACAAATGCAATGTGGCAGATCTTGTTCTGGGTATTAAAATTGCAGGTCTGATTATGAATAGGATGATTCATAGGACAGATTCTGCTGTCTCTGGGCAAGTCCTGGTTGGCCAGGCTGCCCTCCAACAGCTCTGACCTCACAGGACCCAGCCTCCTTTCCGTAACTGGAGGGACCAAAATGGCCCTTCCTTAAGGACAAAAATATTTCCCATCATAGGACTGATTTTGGACCCTGAAAACAAGTTTGTTCCTTTAATGGGAGTGTTTCTGCCAAATTGAATCCAATATTCCTGTTAAGATGCAAATACATATTTGGAGCAGTGACAAGGAGTGGGTCAGTAATAAGCCTTAGCAGCTATCGGTACTTCAGCATACATTAGTTTAGGAACAAAGAAAAATACCCTGAGGACAAGTTACCGATCGGGATGGTTAGGGGGTTTTGCTGTGTTAGTGGTGGTATTAGTCGGTTGTTTTGTTTTATTGATGGGGAGGAGGCGACTTGAAGGAAGGCTCAGAGCCAAAACAGTGCTGATTAATGTAAGAGGCACTCTGATATATCATAGTCCTTGATCTCAAAGGAGACATCATTCAGGCACTAGGGAGATAAACCACTGATATTCTATTGTCTCAAAGTAGTCATTGGAAAAGAAAGGATGAGCCAGGATATATTGGAAAGTAGAGTCCTACAGATCCCTGTCCTGTTGCTTCATGGCAGATAGAAGGGGGAAAAGTGGAAGCGGTGACAGATTTTCTTTTCTCGGGCTCCAAAATCACTGCAGACAGTGACTGCAGACATGAAATTAAAAGATACCTGCTTCTTGGAAGGAAAACTATGACAAACACACTAGATAGCATATTAAAAAGCAGAGACAACACTTTGCCAACAAAGGTCCATATAGTCAAAGCTATGGTCTTTCCGATAGTCCTGTGTGGATGTGAGAGTTGGACCATAAAGAAGGCTGAGCACTGAAGAATTGATGCTTTTGAATTGTGGTGCTGGAATAGACTGTTGAGAGTCCCTTGGATAGCAAGAAGATCAAACCAGTCAATCCTAAAGGAAATCAACCCTGAATATTCATTGGAAGGACTGAGTCTGAAGCTCCAATACTTTGGCCACTTGGATGCAAAGAGCCAACTCTTTGGAAAAGATCCTCATGCTGAGAAAGATTGAGGGCAAGAGGAGAACGGGGCAACAGAGAATGAGATTGTTGGATGACATCACTGACTCAATGGACATGAGTTTGACCAAACTCTAGGAGATAGTGAAGGAACAGGGAAGCCTGGTGTGCTGCTGCTGCTGCTAAGTCACTTCAGTTGTGTCTGACTCTGTGCGACCCCATAGACGGCAGCCCACCAGGCTCCCGCGTCCCTGGGATTCTCCAGGCAAGAACACTGGAGTGGGTTGCCATTTCCTTCTCCAATGCATGAAAGTGAAAAGTGAAAGTGAAGTCGCTCAGTCGTGTCTGACTCTTAGCGACCCTGTGGACTGCAGCCCACCAGGCTCCTCTGTCCATGGGATTTTCCAGGCAAGAGTGCTGGAGTGGGGTGCCATTAGCAAAGAGTCGGACATGTCTTAGCGACTGAACAACAGTCTTACAGAAGGGGTCTGTGGAGGTGAGGGATCCATTTACCTCCCCACTGGGCAGAGTGTTTGCTGGAGGAAAGGAGGAAAGGGTTGTAGAGAGAATGTTGACTCCACAAGAAAAATTCTTGGGTTGGTCTGTGTTTGCTAAGTCGGGCCCACTACTCTGGCCTGCCAAGCCCTACACAGGCCATGCCTTCAGAAAAATGACAGGGTTCTACTTCCCTCTGTTCTAAGAACTATACTGACATTTGTGGCTCCACAGGCCACAGAGTTTTCTGATCAATCAGGAGGCCGGCACTTTGTGATAGGTGCTTATCCTTCATTTAGCCAAATAACCACCACCAACCAACCACTACCCTCAGAGGCTGTCCTGAGGGAGGCTCTTGAGTCTCTGAAGAATCAGCCCTACTAGCTCTATGCCATACTGTGCCACGAATCCTGGCACCCTGGATAGGGGCTCCCCTCTGCACACCCCAGAATAGCAGCTGGCCTTATTAAAATGTGCCAACTTGCTTATAAATCAGTCCCTTTAGGCTCTTCTATTCCCCAAGCCGTATACACTCAGAGCCTTCAGGAAGTATCAAGGCCAACCTCCCCAGGAAATCTCAATGACACCATTTTACAAGCAAGAAATGGAAGCCCAGAGAGATTAAGGGGCTTAAGTCACACACCTACTTAGCGCAGATATAGAGCTAGAACCCAGGTTTCAACTCCCACTCAGGGCTCTTTCCTCTAGAATCTAGCCTCTGCCCTCTTCTTATGTTTGACATAAGAGAAAAGGATTATCTGTGGATCTCAGGAAAGCTTCACTCTTGGATTGAATTCTGATTTTTCTCCTCTCAAGGCTCATTGAAAGCCACATACAAAATTTCTCTGCTGGATATGAGTTTTGTTTTTTTTTAATGGCCCTGAAAGAAAAAAATAGCAAATCTGGTTTCCTAATGAGATAATGAATGCACAAGTACTTTGAAAAAGGTACAGCACTTCAATGCCTTTCCAATGTAAGGTATTATTATGCTCTTGAAAGAAATACATAGCCCTCACTAGTGTGGGGGTGGGGTGGTGGGGGCCTGGTAGAAACAGTGAATCATAGACTGTTTTCTCCAGAAAGCTGACTCATTTCTCGGTTGTCCCAAACTCAGAGAGTCAAACATCTTGGGGTTATTTCCCACCTCAGTAAGGAATTGGTGGTGGGTTTTTTCCTGGGGTCCAGCAACTGCAGGAAAAGCTGCCCACAGTACAGGGGTGAGTCATCTGCCTCTCCACTGCCCAGGCCCGCTTTGGTTACTGCAGTTAAATCATTAGCTGTTAACATAATCAGCCTTCGGGACCCACCTTTTAAACAGCCCTGCTGTGTGCTTCTCTCTGCTGGAGCTGCTGAAAGGAGGTCATCAGGCAATTGTGCAAAGTCAATGTCTAAGCTATAAAGACAAACATCCTAGACCTGGCTACATCATGGGGATCTTGCATATGGGATGGATTCCTAAGAAAAGGCGAATATTGATAATATCTGCGAAACACAACAGAGTGGAATATCGGGCCACTCAGTCCTTGTCTTAGTCGGTTCGGCTGCTATAACAAACTACCGCAGACTAGACAGCTTATAAACAACAGACATTTCTTTCTTACAGGGGAAACCAAGTTTAGGGAGCCTAACAGATTTGGCATCCGACGAGAATCTGCTTCCAGGTTCGGAGAAGGCTGTCTTCTCTCTGTTTTCTCCGATGGCTGAAGCAAAGGGCTTAGCTCTCTGGCTAATGGTACCAGCCTCATTACCTAATCACCTCACCAAGACCCCATCTCCTATTACCATTGCACTAGGCACTGGGTTTCAACATATGAACTGGGATTGGGGGAAGGGGCACAAATATTCATTCTAAAGCAATTCTTTCTCAATTGCAAGCTATTGGAAATCCCTTTGAACCTGACTTAAGCAAAACCAACTAATTTATTGACTCACCTAACTGAAAAGACTAAGGAGAGGCCTAATTTCAGGCACGATTGGATATAGGAACTCAAACAGGGTTACCAGGGCTTAGTTTCACCCCATCTCTCAGTCCTGTCTCCCCTCGATGTTAACTTCAATCTGTGCATGGCCCTCAGTGGCAGCTGTTCACCTGTAGTGCTAGGGGTCCTAGCAAAAAAGAGAGGCAATCTCTTTCAGTCATATTCCTCTCCTTTACCACATTCATTCTGAACTTGAATCACTCCCATCCATGTGTTCTGATTGGCCAGAACAGAGTCATATGCTCAACTCCAGGTCCCAAGAGTAGATGTTCCCCTTAGATACTTAGCCTGAGACAGAAGGTAGGGTAATTTCCCAGAGGGAATCTAGAATACTGGTTCCAGCAGGGGGAATGGGTGCTGGGCTTGGAAAAATAATGGACAAGGATTTAGTTCTACTCACACAAGCGTTTGAAACATTTTCTCCCTTCAAATCAGCTATGATCAAATTTCAAATTCCAGGGATTCTGTCTGAGCTTGATCATACTTTGATTTCTGGATGGTTGAATAGAAAGAAGGTATACAGAATAAATGTTTTCCAAAATGTATGACGTCTATGGTATGAAGTGTAGATATTGGGCTGGGTGTCCCTCCCGGGAATATTTGTTTTTCATAAATGAATAAACACCTTAATTTACAGCAGGATTAGATTATGATCAGATTAGAAAGCAGTTGGAATTTCAGGCAAGCTGGTAAGAGTGAGAAACAGAGGAAGGGAATCTATCAACTGACACAAAAATGAACAGTGCTCTATCCTTATACCACAGTGAGGCTGCTTCTGAAAGGAAATGTCTCTTTCCCCCAGTTTGCAGTCCACAGCTCAGTCCCAACTCCAGAATCACTACGTCCCCCTCAAGGTCACCCCTAGGTCAACCAGTTACCTCCATAGCCAGACCGTCTTCTACAGACAAAGGCCAGCTCCCTCTGATGTGCTGGTTAGGTTCTCCTGACCTCCCCCTGACCCAAATCCAGAGCTGCTGTTCTGACCTCTCACACCTACTCTAGCTCTAGGTTCAGATACCCTGCAGACAATATCTCCAAGGTCTCCAGGGCTCCAGATTCCAAACCTTATTTGTTTCTTGCTCACACAACCTGCAATCTTCAGCCCATCTTTTGAAAACCTCATAATCAGCCCTGGGGCTTCCCCAGTGGCTCAGTGGTAAAGAATCCGCCTGCAGTGCAGGAGATGCAAGAAACACCAGTTCGATCCCTGGGTCAGGAAGATCCCCTGGAGGAAGGAATGGCAACCCACTCCAGTATTCTTGCCTGGAGAATCCCATGGACAGAGGAGCCTGGCGGGCTACAGTCCATGGAATCTCACAGAGTCCAACACGACTGCAGTGACTTAGCACGCACACACATATACTCAGCCCCAAACTTCTTTCTTGCTATTCCTCAATACAATCTGTTCTGGTTTTTTAAGGTCTCCCTAGGTCTCTGGGTCTTCCTTACTCCTAAGGCACACACAGTCTCACCTCTTCACCTTGGACTGGAGGCTCGACCTGCTGCCTCACTGAGTTCTGCGTTGTCAGTCCTCCATCCTCTGTGATCTGGAAGGATGACTGTCAGTGGAAGTTGAGTACACCTGGAATTTTTCACTGGATTCTAACAGACCTCGGTGCTTTTGACTTCTTGAGAGAGCACAGGTGAGACTTCTCCTTTCATTGGCTGGTTTACAGTCCTACTTCAGAAAGAACTACAAAGTCTCCCAGGATCTTTTGACAATTCACATGTTCATTGGGATCATCTTTTTGTCATTGCTACAACATGTTGCTTCCCTCGTAGCTCAAATGGTAAAGAATCTGCTTGCAACACAGGAGACCCCGGTTTGATCCCTGGGTTGGGAAGATCCCCTGGAGGCAGGCATGGCAACCTACCCCAGTATTCTTTTTTTTCCACTTCAGTATTCCTGTCTAGAGAATTCCAAGGACAGACATGGGGTCACAAAGAGTTGGACACGACTGAGGGGCTAACACAACATGTTAGATTTTTAGATTCCCCTACAACATGTTCCTGACCTGTGAACCTTGCCTCTATCCCGTTATTGACATGCCTTTAACTCTTTGAATCATTCTTTGTTGACTACTCGTTGGCTGTATTACTCCAGCAGTACAAATTCTCTCCTTCACTTTGTCTCTGTCTCTCTCTCCAAGGGCTAGAGAGGAAGTACAGTTTTTGAAGCTGGCTGAATATGTACTTAGGAATGGTGGAGACTGTGGCTAACTGGAGAGGGTAAGCCCAAGCTAAAGGCATTCAAATTAAAAAAAAAAAAATTAAGACACTGTGGGACAAGGAAAACTCACCTATTTTCCAAAGAAGCTAATGTGCAAACCACTGTTTAGACTTGCCTGGAAGTTTTTCTGTTTTGCAGGACTATTCCTGAGCAGGGCATTTCCTTCTCATCTGGTGGAGTTAGAACATACTGTTTCAAACTCTCATGGGAAATGGCAGTTGTTGGAAATGGAGATTGAGGAGGGGGTTGATACAAATCTTAGAATATAATCTCTTTACCACTTTTCATTAGCATTACATTAGTAATCATGAGTGAGCTATATGAAGACTTCAGTACATCCTGGAAACAATACTACTTATTTAATATCGGCCTCCTTTCCCTTCCTTAGAATCAGACTCTGGATCTTACATGGACCCAGACAGTTCCAAGTCACTGCTTCTTCAGATACTTTTTCTGTAAGAGGCAGTAAGGTTCAATGGTTATGAGCATAGTTCCAGAGCGAGTCTAGGTGGGTTTAAACCCAGACTCTACAGTTTCCTGGCTGTGTCTGTGTCTAGAACCTTGGACAAGTTAGGCAACTTCTTTTGGCTTCAGTTTCTTTATTTGTTAAATAAGGACAATAGCACCTATTTCATGTCATCATTGAAAGGACTAACTGAATTAATATTTGTAAAACATAAAGTATATGGAAAATCGAGAAACAGAAAAAATTCGTTTTTAAACATTGTATTAAATTTTCAAATAACATCATCAATATCTTTTTTCAACTCTGGGACAACCCCAATTTAAAGCAATAGGTTCAATTTTAGTCTCTAAAAATACAATACACTAAAGCATGTCCAAAAATTCTAGAAATATAGGGAAAATTATATACAAAGTACCCTGGAGTGGGTTATCATGCCCTCCTCCAGGGGATCTTCCCAACCTAGGGATTGAACCCAGGTCTCCCGCATTGTAGGCAGATTCTTTATTATCTGAGCCACCAGAGAAGCCCATGTGTGTGTGTGTGTGCACGCATGTGTGTTTAACAGGCACGACTGTTATTGAGCGACCATTAGTGGTCCCTCTCAGCCATTGGTTGGCATCACAGTGGGCCCTTTCCCCCAAGAAAGCAACACTTAGTTAGTGATTGTTAGTGAGCAACTGATGGTGAGCAATTGTTAGCAGTACTGTTCAGCCATTGGTTGGCATCCTACTGGGCCCTTCCCCTTCCCCTTCTTCTATATAAAAGGACACTGAATTTGGACTGAGGGAATAATTTTTTTTTTTGAAACATTAGTTTGCCATCTTCTTGGTCTGTTAACTTTCTGATGAAAGTCATCATTCCTTGCTCCAACAACTTGTCTCCCAATTTATTGGCTTGTCATGAGACAAACAGAGCAAGCTTGGGCTTGGTAACATATACATATATGAAAGAAACATTTTTTTTACATTAATAAATGTATCCATTGCTTCAGACTTAGAGATATTTCCCTGAAAAGATGACTTGAAAATTTTAAAAACTAAACATATTATTTGAAAAGCTAAATAACATACAATTTAAAAATCAATGTATCCTGTGTTTCCTAACTTTTCAGACATGCTGCACTTAGAACAGTGATTGGCACAGTCTAAGTTAAAAATGTCATTTTCTCTTGGTTAAGTCTCATTACTTTTGCCGGAAGGGTTCCCTCCTCATGCTGAACCATTCTGGTCCTACATCCCCACTTTGGAAACTCTTGACGTAGCATGCCTCCAGAGAGCTTGGCCTGCCTACACTATTCCTTGCTGTTCTTGGAGGGTGGAGTGATACGTATAGAAAGAATATTATACAAAAAGAGTAAGTGAGCAAGTGATACTAGAAACCACTAATTTTATAAATAACTGGGAAGCTTAAGTATAGCAGATGCTGACCACTTTTTTTCCCAATAACTTACTATATTTATTTTATACATAGGAAATACAGTCACACGATTCATAGTCAAAAGAATGTGCAGTGAAAACTCTCCCTTCCACCCCCGCCCTCCAGCTGTTTTCTTTCTTGTGTGTGGATGGGGGAGGGGAGATGGGGGCAGGTTGAGGGGAGGAAGGGGAGGAGTAGTTTTGACTCACTCTTGTGTCTATTTCTGGAGATAGTTTATACACTCTCAGGTCCACAGGCCTTCATCCCAAATCCTTAGGGACAAATAGGTCCAGAATTCAAAACTTTTCAGATTTCAGACTGTAATAAGGTGTTTACAGCATTGATTCTGTTCCATTCCAGGGCTTCCCAGGTGACTCAGTGGTAAAGAATCCACCTGCCAATGCAGGAGATGCAAGAGACTTGGGTTCAGTTCCTGGGTCAGGAAGATCCCCTGGAGAAGGAAATGGCAACCCACTTCAGTATTCTTGCCTGAAAAATGCCATGAACAGAGGAGCCTGGTGGGCCACAGTCCATGGGTCACAAAAGGGTCAGACATGACTGAGCACAGCGCAGCACAGTCCTGATTTTAGCACTAAATCTCATACCTTGGGAATCCCCTTGGCCTCAGGCAAAACTGACCACTTTTTAATTTTTAACCAAGTGTTTCTTTGCCTTTGCTGCTTCTTAGGATAAACTCAAGATTGCTTTAAGGTCACTTTTTCCCTTTTCTGTTGATTTTTAGATTTCACCTCTCTTTCAAATCACTAGGCAAAATGTTCTGACAAACATCAAGATCTACATCAAGGTGAACACTCGTAAACAATTTTAGCACTCACTAAGAATTAACCTCAAAATAGCTACCTAAGTAAAATTAGCAGGATTACCAGGGGCTGGTTCAAAAAGTAATTACAGAACTCTTTCTCTTGTTCTTTAGAAATTCTAGATGCTCTCCATGATGTTGCCTAGGTCTGTGGAAAACATTAAATATTAGACTTATTCCTGTGAAAAAATATCTATTTGTGTTTGTGCATTCATATGCCCAGAGAAAATCCTGGAAGACAGTGGGCTTACAGATGATTTTTATTTTCTTCCTTTTTATTGTTTGGATTTTTTGTAATGAATGTTTCTTAATTGTGTAGCAGTTTGAAGTGTTTTTTATTTGGAAGGAAGTGCTGGGATGTTATTTCCAGAATTATCTTGATTCTTTTCAAATTTCCTTTCTGTATTTATTAGTAAAACAGAGACAAATTCTGTTTCAAATTTGAACAATTTAGCTGAGCTTGCAGCTAGATTGTGCTTCTAAACGTTTGCCTAAGGCCGTATCTTTTCATATTTGTACCCCAGCATTCAGCACAATACTCAATGTATGAGTGCTCACAGCATGCTTGCTATACTGTGTTTGAACACTCCTATAAGCATAACTTCATTCTGGATGCAAGGATGCAAATTCTTTTCACAGGTTCAATAATTTAAACCTAATATCACAGATTTTTATCCATGGTGAGTACCTTTGTGATGCCATGGTCTGTAGCCTGCCAGGCTCCTCTGTCCATGGAATTTCCCAGGCAAGAATACTGGAGTAGGTTGCCGTTTCCTACTCCAGCAGGTTTTCCCAACTCAGGGATCGAACTCACGTCTCTTGGGTCTCTTGCATTGGCATGTGGATTCTGAGCCACATGGGAAGTCCTGTACCCTATTATACATACATATTACACATACATCACCTTGAAAATGTGAGTCACAACTCTACTTTCAAGATGACAGAAAATCTAAGATTAAGAGTAGTCAGAACTGCCAGTAGTGATCTCTACCCTAGCACCTGCTGTCACAGATACATGGATTTCAAAATAGAATGAATATAGTCTATGAAATCCAATTTATATCCAAGCTCTCTTTTAAAAAATAAATAAATTCCATCTGTTTTAATGTAATGAAATCTTATCTGAAAGAAAGGATAATACTTGAAATGCAAAGTTCAATTATACTTCAATATTTTAATTTATTTTTTTATTTTTATTTTTTTCTATACCATTACATTAAGAACTTGCTACAGACTCCCCTTGCTTGAAGAATTCATAATGGCCTTTACCTTGCAAGTGAGTGCAGGTCCTCCTAAGAACCCACTCCCATTACTTCTCGTTGCTTGTAGACCTATAAGATTTAGGTTACAGCATGTCCCAGAGGATGAGGTACAGAAACTAACCTGTGAAGAAGTGAGATATGTACTAAAGGATTATATTAACTTACCAATTTACATCAACTAATTCCCAAACTGGAAAAAGTTCACAGACTCTAAGCCTCTTGAGTAAATTTACCACTTTGTATCAACACAAGAAATATATATAGGAATAAATCCCAAGAGTATGAGATCAGCATGAAAGAAATATAAAGTTGAAGCAGGCCAAACTTCTTGATATGAGCTCCCAAAGTAGAGATTCTGATTTAATATGTTAGCTCAAGTTGCTAGAAATGGCTCTTAGAGTTTGTTTGGTTACTTAACTGAAATACAGAACTTAAGATGGCCCAGGACTGAAGTTCCTGAATGGACTGACTGAATTTTCCCTTGTGAACTATAGAGCAGGGCTTCTCCACCTTGGTGGTATTAACATTTTGGGCTGAGTGATTCTGTTTTGTGGAGGGCTGCCCGGTACATAGTAGGATTTCTAACAGCAAAGCCAAGACCGGGGTGAAGTGAGAGAGCAACTAGTTTTGGGCCCTGGGACCATTATTCACCCCCTCCTAGTACTGGCCCTGTTTAGGAGTATTTCTGGTCCCTATCCACTAGATACCAGTACATTTTGTGACAACCAAAATTGTCTCCAGACATTGCCAGATGTCTCATGGGGGCAAAACTGCCCTCAGTTGGGAACCACGGCTGTAGAGGAAAGGTCCCTAAAGGCTTAGGGAAAATTGGAAGGCTAAAGTAGATTTATTATGCAAGGTGTGCTCACCTACCCGTGACTATGTCCCCTAGGACAATGAGAAATGTATTTGTTTGGAGAGGTCCAGCTTCCTTAAATAACTCTATGGGTGGCTCTTCTCTGGAGGCCAGGTTATCACTAAACTGGGTTCCCTGAATTTGGTGGGCATAATGGGATCCTCAGGGTGGCAAGAAACAATTGGTAGCACCTAGTTATCAAAGATAATGTAGTTACTGTAATGGTCAGCAGAACCAAAGTAATATTCAGAATGGTCTGACCCACAGAGACAGTTGGCGCTAGCCAGTTGATCACAGTGTTCCTAGAACTGAAACTGATGGGCAGCCTACCAGTCTACTTTATTTGTGTAAGGGGGAAGCTTAGGATCTGGTGAACAGGATTCTGGCATGAAATTACCACAGTGGAAAATCTTAGCCCTTCAACCAATTCCCAGACAAACAAATTCATAGACCCAGAACCCTTGGCATGAAGGGGTGTCCAGGCCCCTTTGAAGAAGGAACCCATCACACAATCACAACTTTTATACTGTAAATCTTCCTAGCCTTCTCTAATTGGAACTGCCGCCATTTTCCTGGATGACTGTGCATTGTTGCATGTGTGCTCAGTCGCTTCAGTCTGGTCCAACTCTGCAACTCTATGGACTATAGCCTGCCAGGCTCCTCTGTCCATGGGATTCTCCAGGCAAGAAAACAAGAGTGGGTTGCCATGCCCTCCTGCAGAGGTTCTTCCCGACCCAGGGATCAAACCTCCATCTCCTGTAGCTCCTGCATTCCTGACAGATTCTTTTACTGCTGAGACACTGGGGCATTGGTAAAGGGGAAATATACGGCTTAAGGAAAACTGGACACTGGCTCTGAAGTAATTGCTAAAGACCCAAAGTGTCCAAGCAGTCTAAAGGTCAGAATAGAGGTTTATGGTTTTCAAGTGATTAATAGAGTTCTGCCTCTGGTGTGTCTCTCAGTGGGCCTGGTGGGTTCCCACAACTACCTTCTGGTTATTTTCCCAATTCTCTAATGGAAAATTGGCACAAGCATCCTCAGCAACTTGGCGGAATCACCACATTGGTTTCTTAATTCATGGACTAAGGGCTAATTATGGTAGGAAAGGCCAAGTGGAAGCCTTTCGAATGGCTTCTACCTACCAATACAGTAAAAAAAAGCAACACCACATCTCTGAAATTGAAAGTGTAAAAGTGTTAGTTGCTCAGTTGTGCCTGACTCTTTGTGATGCCATGAACTGTAGTCTGCCAGGCTCCTCTGTCCATGGAATTCTCCAGGCAAAGAAACTGGAATGGGTACCCATTCCCTTCTCCAGGGGATCTTCCCAACCCAGGGATTCAACCCACATCTCTTATGTCTCCCGCATTGGCAGACAGGTTCTTTACCACTAGTGCCACCTGGGAAGCCTCATTAAGTATGTATTAGTGTCCTAATACATCCCCATTCAATTTGCTTATTTGGCCTATGAAGACACGTGAAAAAGCATGGAAGCAGTTTCATGTAAACTTAATCATATGGTGACTTTAACTGTGGCAGCTGTTCCAGCTGTGGTTTTTTTTTTTTTTTTGCTGGAGCTAATCAACCTGTCCCCTGGCACCTGGTAGGTAGCAACTGGGCTGCTGAATCCCTTTTTCTCTATTAAAGGCCATCAGAAGTCATGTGCTATCAAGCACTGACTAGTATACACCTTCACTGTTCTGCATCTGGGCTGTATCAGCTGTCCAGCACAATGTCATGATCTACATTCAGGGACCTTGATCACCTTTTCATGCCACAGAACATTGTTCAAGTCCATTACATTAATGATATCATGTTAATTGGAACCAATGGGCAGGAAGTAATAACTATGTAGACATATTGTTAATATACATGTGTGCCAAAGGGTCGAAAATAAGTTCCACTGAAATTCAGGAGCTCTCCAAAGTAAAACGTCTGGGGGTGCAGTGGTTTGGAACATTTGAATTAACCCTTTCACGATAATGAACAGTTTGTCCACCTGGTCTCTCCTGTCTCTGAGAGTGACACAGTGCCTAGCGGACCGCCTTAGATTTTGGAGGCAACATATACCTCATCTAAGATTGTTACTTTGGCCCATTTATTGAGTGACCTAAAAAACTGCTAGTTTTGAGTGGGACTCAGAATTAGAGAAGGTTCTGCAGTCAGTCCAGGCTGCCATGCAAGCTGCTCTGCTCCATGTCATAAGACCTAGCAACTATGATGGTGTTGGAAGTGTCTATGGGCAGATAGAAATACTGCATGGAGCCTTTGGCAGATTTCTATAGGCAAAACATAGCATAGACCTTTAGGATTTTGGAGCAAAGCTGTGCAATCCTCTGTAGATAACTACTCTCCTCTGATTTGCTACCGGGCCTTAGTAAAGATTGAATTCTTGGTCATGATCCACCTGATCTGTCCTGAGCTGTCCATTCATTGCATCCTATAGTTTTCTGGTGTATTAATAAGGATTATTTGGTTGAAACAAAGAGTAGCTTAAACTAGCTTAATAAAGGGAATTCTCTGGTGGCTCAGCGGTTAGGACTCAGTGCTTTCATTTCTGGGGCCCAGGTTCAATCCTTGTTTGTGGAACTAAGATCCCCACAAGCCTCACTGCACAGCCAAAAAATTTTAAAGATCACAGATTTTAAAAACTAGCTTAATAGCAGATCCTTTACCAACTGAGCTATTGGAAAGCCCTAATAGAATGTAGATTTGAAAGATAACAAAGTAACCCCTGGGACCCAAGGGCAAGCAGGCAACTGGGCCTGAGAAAGGGACTCATCCGGGAAGTGGAAAGACTCTTCTCTCCAATTATCTCTCTGCTCTTGTCTGAAGATGATTCATTCACCTGCTGAAGATCAATTCTCTTTTGCTCCCTGGTCCTTATGGTAAAAACATGGCTGTCCCTCAGCTACTGAATTTATCTGTTAGAGGCTTAACCACACAAAGAGAGAGTGATCATCTCTCTGTTTTGAGGGGGAAGGAACTAGTTGACCCAGCTTTGATGTCAGGAGCGTCTGGGTGGAGTGGATGGTGGGTAGGCAAGATCACATGGTACAAAATGGCTGCCACCATGTGATGAGATGGAGCGCTTAAGGGTAAGTGGGGACAGGGTAGATGGTCCAAAGGTTCCATTTAGAGTTACATACGTGCCTGATTCTCCAGCTAGATCATGAGCTCCTCAAGGACAGTAATAGTGGCTCATTCATCTTCACATGCTTTTTATGCCAAGAAGCGAATATTTATTGGATGAATTTATAACCAGTTCTGTTGACCTTAACTCACACATTAGGCTCACACAAGCATCCAAATTAATACCCATAGACATATTCCAATAGACACTCTAACGTACAATAAACACTGGTGACAGATATTTTTCTAGCTTTCTTCCCATATCCTTTCTCCCCTTCTTTCTTTTTCTTTTTTTAGCCATGCCACATCACTTGCAGGATCTTAGTTCCCCAACCAGGGTTTGAAACCGAGTCATAGCAGTGAAAGCGCCAAGTCCTAACCACTGGCCCACCAGAGAACTCCCTCCCCTTCTTTCTTAAAAATAGAGCTTCATTTCCCCCCAACCCCTTGGGGGAAGTAGTACATTAGTTAATAGTACTATTTTCCCAGACCCTTTGCAGCTAAGGCGGCAATGTGACCCATTTCTGGCCAATAGATACTAGTAGATGTTACTGGGAGACCCTCTGAATGAAAGGGACAGGTATATCTGTGTTCTACATTAACTTGAATGTGTAATCAAAGAGGGTCCAACCTCCTGAAGGGGAGGTAAATTGTCAGGCTTCAATAAGAGTATACAATTTTCTATGTGGTCTTCAGCAAACGTTCTGCTTTCTTTTTTTTTTCCTGCTTTATCCATTAAGTTTGTTTTAACTAAAATTGCTAACATTGCCAATCATATTCCCATTTCATATATGCAGCTATACTCAGTCATATTTCAATTGTCTAATAAATTTAAAAGGAACATAATCCAATATAAGTCTGATTTAATATTCCCTTCATTTAGGCATTCTTGAGTTATTAATTCTTCTTAGGCTCAGAATAATCTTATCCAATTTTGTCCTTCTTATTGTACTAAAAGTTCTTCTTATATTAAAAAAACATAGATAGACACAATTTTTAAAACCCCAAATCTTGAGTTCAAGTATGACCTGAGGTCATTTACTATGTATCAACAGATATCTGATCAATTTTAGACCCCCTAAAACGTTCCTGACCCTATCTTTTGGAATCTCGCTTCTTAAAGCACCCCAAACTACAACCTCCTTAGTAGTCATCATGGTATCAACTCATTCCTGACTCCTCATCTTTGCTTATGCTGTTTCTCCCTCTATCTTAGCCAAGCCCTAAGCACCTTTATAAAGCTTTCTTCAATTCCTCCAACTCACTCATCTAGCCCTCTTTAAATTCTTATTCTTCTCACCATTATTATCAACCTAGTTTCTAAGTCTTCCCAAAGGAGATTTTAGCATATTAGTATCCAATCAAAAGTCCTTCAATAAAACCATGTTTCGAACAATGAATACGTTCTAAGCATCCCACAAGGAACGTTCTGGTATGTATCGGGGAAACACACCCACTGTCCTATAGGCATTATGGGCTGATGGGTTATTCACATCTGGGACTCACTAGAATTCTCAAGTGCTCTACAAAGTGGACTGTAAACAACTTCAAGGCACTCCATGATCTGTCTAAAAATTTATTTTATTAATTCTATCCCCCATTATTCATTTTCTTTTGGCTAAAATAAATTAGGCTACTTGCCCAGTCTGTACTAAAACTGATCTCTGGGTGATCATCTAATAAAAACATTCAGCAGCTTGGTCTTTTTCTCAGCCCTCACCCATCTAACATCTGAAAATGGGTATCCACCCTTCACTCACCCATTTAATCTTTAACATCTTATAAAATGGCTTCCAACCATACCACCCCCTTCATACTGAAACTGATTTCCAAGTGGTCACCTTAACCTGTTAATGGCCAGTCTCCCAGTAATCGGGCCTTGGCTCACTTCTTTGACTCCTAGCCCTGATTCTCCTATCATCCCCATACTCCAACCAAAGAGATTCTCTTTTCCCTGTGTCTTCACTTCTATCCTTTCCTATCAGTTCCGTACATTACCCCTAAATCAGATCCTAATTTCTGACTGTGCGTGTGTGTTAGTTGCTCAGTCATCTCTGACTTTTTGTGACCCCATAAACTGTAGCCCGCCAGGCTCCTCTGCCCATAGAATTCTCCAGGCAAGAATACTGGAGTGGGTAGCGATTCCCTTCTCCAGGGGATCTTCCCGACCCAGGGATCAAACTTGAGTCTCCTGCATTGCAGGCGGATTCTTTACTGTCTGAGCCACCAGGAAAGCCCCAAGTTTCTGATTATCTAGACCATTGCAACTGATCTTCTAACAAACATTCCTCTCTTCAGTCTCTTTCCCATTCTAACTGAAAGGAAAAAAAAAAAAAAAGCACGTCTTAAGTTATTTCCTTCTTCCAAACTCTTATTCCTAAATCAATTAAACACTAACTCCCCACTCTGATGTTCAAGTATTTCTAAGATTTTAACTCAGTTCAGCATGAATTAGCATCAGTCAGTGTAACCTTACACTGCTATACTCAGCATACTCTATGCTCCAGCCAAACCAGTCGGCTTATTTTTCACTAAACACACAGTGCTTGTGCTCTCCAGGCTCTGGTTCACCTTTTATTCACCTGGATTATCCTTTCCCCCTCATCTCTGCCTTCTAAATCTTGTGTTGTGTGTGCTTAGTCACTCAGTTTTGTCCTACTCTTTGCTACCCGTGGCCTGCAGCCTGCCAGGCTCCTCCGTCCATGGAATTCTCCAGTCAAGAATACTGGAGTGGGGTGCCATGCCCTCCTCCAGGGAATCTTCCCAACCCAGGAACTGAACCCAGGTCTCCTGCATTGTGTGTGGATTCTTTATCATCTGAGCCACCAGGAAAGCCCCAAATCTTATCCTCCCCTAATTTCACTTGCCATGATATCTTTACTAACTCTCTACCAAATTTGTGTAGTTATCATACTTCCTGACTGGATTCTAAACTCTGCTCAAACAAAATACTGCATTCAGTGAACCCATCTATGTGCCAACTTGTGCTAAGTGACTTGCATGTGTTATCTCATCTAATCCTCACATCAATGTTGTTAGGCCAGCACTCTCCCCATTTAACACCAAAGAAAATGAGGCTCAAGGAGATTAAGCATAGTTTGCCCAACTCATACAGATAACAAGGTTGAAGTCATTGTTTTAGTCTATTTGGGCTGCTATAACATAAATGCCATAAACCGAGTAGCTAACAACAGAAATGTATTTCTCACAGTTCTGAAAGCTGAGAAGTCAAAAACCAAGGCACCCTCAGTTCAGTGTTTGGTGAGTTCTCACTTTCTAGTTCATAGGCAGCTATCTTTTCACTGTTCTCACAGGGCAGGCAGGGTGAGGGAGCTCTCTGGGGTCTTTTTTACAAGGATACTTGTGCCATGCATGCGAAACAGCAAAATGGTTGTCTGCGGAGGCCTTACAAATAGCTGTGAAAAGAAGAGAAGCGAAAAGCAAAGGAGAAAAGGAAAGATAAGCATCTGAATGCAGAGCTTCCCTGGTGGCTCAGAGGTTAAAGCGTCTGCCTCCAATGCGGGAGACCCTGGTTCAATCCCTGGGTCAGGAAGATCCCCTGGAGAAGGAAATGGTAACCCACTCCAGTATTCTTCCCTGGAGAATCCCATGGAGAAACCTGGTAGGCTACAGTACACGGGGTCGCACTGACACAACTGAGTGACTTCACTTACTTACACTTAAAGAATAGCAAGGAGAGATAAGACAGCCTTCCTCAGCAATCAATGCAAAGAAATAAAGGAAAACAACAGAATGGGAAAGACTAGAGATCTAGGCTGTATATTGTCATTTTGCTTATTTAACTTATATGCAGAGTACATCATGAGAAACGCTGGGCTGGAAGAAGCACAAGCTGGAATCAAGATTGCCGAGAGAAATATCAATAACCTCAGATATGCAGATGACACCACCCTTATGGCAGAAAGTGAAGAGGAACTAAAAAGCCTCTTGATGAAGGTGAAAGAGGAGGGTGAAAAAGTTGGCCTAAAGCTCAACATTCAGAAAACAAAGATCATGGCATCTGGTCCCATTACTTCATGGGAAATAGATGAGGAAACAGTGGAAACAGTGTCAAACTTATTTTTTGGGGCTCCAAAATCACTGCAGATGGTGATTGCAGCCATGAAATTAAAAGACACTCTTTGGAAGGAAAGTTAAGACCAACCTAGATAGCATATTCAAAAGCAGAGACATTACTTTGCCAACAAAGGTCCGTCTAGTCAAGGCTATGGTTTTTCCAGTGGTCATGTATGGATATGAGAGTTGGACTGTGAAGAAGGCTGAGCGCCGAAGAATTGATGCTTTTGAACTGTGGTGTTGGAGAAGACTCTTGAGAGTCCCTTGGACTGCAAGGAGATCCAACCAGTCCATTCTGAAGATCAGCCCTGGGATTTCTTTGGTAGGAATGATGCTAAAGCTGAAACTCCAGTACTTTGGCCACCTCATGCAAAGAGTTGACTCATTGGAAAAGACCCTGATGCTGGGACGGATTGGGGCAGGAGGAGAAGGGGATGACAGAGGATGAGATGGCTGGATGGCATCACCGACTCGATGGACGTGAGTCTGAGTGAACTCCGGGAGTTGGTGGTGGACAGGGAGGCCTGGCGTGCTGCAGTTCATGGGGTCGCAAAGAGTCGGACATGACTGAGCGACTGAACTGAACTGAACTGAACTGAAAGGCTCCATTCTTATGACCTAAGCACCTCCCAAAGTCTCCATTTCCTAACGCTATAATCATAGGGGTTAGGATTTCAGCATATGAATTTGGGGATAAAATCGATTCAAATGTTCAGTCGACAGCATTCACGTGTGCGTTAGGTAGCCAGCCCAGTGTCTGTCACCTGTGCTGCACTGGTATGTGTCAGATCAGTGTGTTAAAAACGATGTCTGCTCGAGGATCTAGACTTAAATAGTGAGATGGGAATTGAAAGAGTAATGAATTAGGATGGCAGGATTGTTGGTGATGTTTCCAAATTTCCACTATTGGATTATAGTGTTTTTTGAAATAAGCATTTAAAATATATAGTTATTAAACAGGATAGCAGCTCCTCTTAAACAATCTTAATTGTCATGTGTAGGTTAGTTTTGTCTCTCTGATTTTATTGTCATCAGCCCCCTACCCCGGGGTAGGGGGTGGATTTCTTCTACTCTCTTGTATTCCCACGGCTTTCAACGCATTGCTTAACATATGGTGTATGTACTTGTTGATTTTAATGTATGTGTGTTTGCATATATGCACAGCAACTGGGTAGAGGACGTGGGTGTGTGATGGCAGTGTGCATTCCTTCTCATCTTTTTTTCCCTTGAGTAGCTGAAGCCTGGATGCTTTCCAACTCGAGGGAGGAGGCGGAACGGCTGACCCTTTAACAAGTTGTCCCTCACTGAACAGGTGTCTCCCCCGCCTCTCGGAAAAGAGGGATGGTTGGATACTTAGTGACATCAGAGATCGACCAATGAGAAGTCAGGCTTCGGCAGACGAGCCAATGGGCGGTCGAGGGCGGGCCCGGTTTCCTGGGAGCCCGGCGCGCCAGGCTGGTCCTCCGGCCGCAGCCGAGTCTCCGCCGCTCACGCTGCCAGCGGCAGCTCCCGCGACTCCCGGCGGCTCCAGTGGCGGCGCCGTTCCCTTGCCCGCGCTTCTCCCGGACGCACGGCGCGGGCACCTCCCGCCGCGGCGCAGTTCCCCCGCCGCTTAGGCTCCGGCGGTGGTGCAGCTCATGCCTCCCGGCGCGGAGCGCGCAGGTGGGCCGGCCGCCGTGTGGAGATAGGCCCCCGGGGGCAGCGGCGGCTGGACCATGGCCCGGAGACCCGGGGCGCCGGCCGCCTATGGGGAGGACTTCTCCTTCGTCAGCCCGCTGGTGAAATACCTGCTCTTCTTCTTCAACATGCTCTTCTGGGTGAGTCTTGGGGTTATAGGGGTACCTGGGCTGCAGGGCACTCCCTGGAGGGTTGAGTGGGCTGCCATCGCTGAGGAGGGGTCGTTCCCGGATGCCCGGTTCAAGGCGAACGTGGTGAGCGGCACTGTCTAGTTTTCTGGAAAAATCGCACTTTGGGGTAATTTATCCTAGGCAGGGACACCCCAGTGGCGCCTTGACTGCAGAGGGTGTTGGGGTGGAGGGAATGCAAGAGATTCTGTAAAGCTTTATGGGTATTCTCTCGGCTTCGGATGAGGGTCTGTGTCAGGCTAAAAAGGTGGGTTTGAGCGGGAGGAGCGGGTTTTCCTGTTGGCCCAAGCAGACCCTTAATACATTCACGATTGGGGGATTTTTCAGGCCTGAGGGCTGGGAGGCCCTGCTGGCAAAGAAAAAAAGAGGAAGCGGGAACCCAGACCTTTCCTCTCCCTTCCCTCAGAGAGAATGGGTTCAGGGGCTTTCGTCTCTTCCTTTTGCAGGCCTCTGCCGCCCTCCCTCTTCCCCTTCCCTCCAAAGGCTGAGAAAGGACAGGAATGGCCTCCAGGTGTGGGTGTTTTCCCCAGAACTCTCCCAAACTTTGCCCACCTTTCTCAGGACCAGGCTCCATCCTCTGGAGTTTGATATTATTTCGCTTCTTTAAATAGACCCCATGTTGGACTGGGGGAAGTCCAAGGGTCCTTTCAGAATCTTCTGATTGGAGCTGAAAAAGTAGAAAATGTCGGTCTGGGACTGCCTGGATTCCCACCCCCAGTCTGCCTTCAATTGTTGACTTGAGTAACCTGGGCAATATGTTCACCACTTTGGGCCTCAGTCTCCTCCTCCATAAAAATCAAACCCAGCATGATCAAGGATGCTGGAAATTCTCTGCTGGAGCTGAGAATGCAGCTGGGCCAGATCATGAAATGCTAGCTCAGTCCTGTTTCATGTCTCGAGAGTCCCTGAGCCTCTCTGGGTTTGAGAATATGGGGAGATCCATCTCCACCCCCGTCACATTCCCCAGTTTCTCTTCCAGCACCAACGACACCAGAGCTGCTGCTGCTCTAGGAGTCCATTACACTTGCCCACCTCTGCTTGAGACCTAAAGTTCAGACTTGCAGGAGGGAGGAGTCTACGTTTCCTAAGAGAAGGAGCAGACTAGGCAGCTAAGCTAGTTGCTGGAAAGGTTTCACGGGGGCCATGGTGTGAACAGACACAAAGTACATAAGTGCCAGCCTGTTGGGAAAAATGAGAGAAATCCCAGAGGGTGGTGATGACAGCTCACTCTCAGCCATTGTACTGGGAAAAATGAAGTTTGAACTCCTAACAAATTCTCAGTTCGGCAACTGGAAAAAAAAAACTAGAAGACATCTTGTCTAGAACTCTGCGTTTTATATATAAGAAAGCCAAACCATAGAGATGGTCTTTTATCCTATGTCAAAAAGGGGGTTAGTGGGCTTGACCTGGTGATTTCTCTACTGAACCACAGGGGAAGTCCTTGGTTGCCGCTGTCGCTGGGGTGTTAGCAGTATTGGTAGTTAACTAGTCAACGCCAGTTTCAGCTGGTGGCCAGGGAAGAAAATCTCACCACCACTCTGTCAGGCTGGGGGATGTCCTAAGGGGAAGCCCCACACCGAAGGGCAAATTCCAGAGAACCCTCTTACATGCCCACTGAGCACGCCAGGCCAATGACACGCCATCTTTAGAGCCAGCACTAGCTTCCCAGGGAACTCAGGTCCTTGTTCTAACTTCCTCTGTCAATCATGACTTTTCGTGAAACTCCGTTGAAGCCTTCGGCGCTTCACCCTTATCTGTGCACCCTAGCAACAACAGCTGGGTGCATCTGTTACACTTGCCTTCATGGTCATTTTCCTGGACTTCCCCCACTCTATCCTTTTTACCAGATAAGTGACTTTGGGAGGTCACAGCAAGGGAGAGAGTTTGGCTCCATAGACCCGTTTTTCTTGGTTCCAATGCTTCATTCAAGGTCAGAGGACCTGGCTAACCAAGCTGGAACCATCCCAAATTAGAGAAGCGCCCCTTCTTGGCCCTACTTGAGACTTATAAAAAGTCAGAGGCACTAGAAATAGCACACCGAAGGACAAGAGGCCCAATTTCTTTCTGGCACCAACTTACTGTGTGACCCCAAGCCAATATATGTGTGTCTCTGTCCTTAAGCTTTCTCCTCTAAAGGAGAAATTTTTTTCTGCCTCTCTGAACTATTTAAAGAGGAATGTCACTCTGGGGACTGTTTTCTTTCTTCAAGACCTGGGGCTAGCTGTAAGGATGCATCTTTCTTGTGTCCTGGGACCCTTGGGACATCGACCTTCGCAGGGGACAGTTTTTTTTTGGTATTACTGAATGCCACTTCTCCCCCAGGTCTGGACTCATAGAGTTAATCCCACATATGGTCAACTGGAGATGAAGAGCTGTTTCCCCAGATCAGGGGTCATTTTTCTTCCCATCCCCCTTTAGGGACTGATTATGGTGATTTCTTTTTTTAGGTTTCTCCACCATCTTAATCGGAGAAGGCAATGGCACCCCACTCCAGTACTCTTGCCTGACAAATCCCATGGACCGAGGAGCCTGGTGGGCTGCAGTTCATGGGGTTGCTAAGAGTCGGACATGACTGAGTGACTTCCCTTTCGCTTTTCACTTTCATGCATTGGAGAAGGAAATGGCAACCCACTCCAGTGTTCTTGCCTGGAGAATCCCAGGGACGGGGGAGCTTGATGGGTCCCACAGAGTCGGACATGACTGAAGTGACTTAGCAGCAACCATCTTAATCAAATTCCCCTTTCGTACTCAGGAGGCACCCATGGTTGGGATTGTCAGCCAACTCCTATTCCAGGCAGAGAGTGTTCTGGCCAGGCGCCGGGGAGGTGTGGATGGATGGTGTTTGCATCTGTGCCTGGGTCACATTGGGAAGGCATCGCCTGGACTCATATGCAGTGGTGATAGTGGTGACCGTGGTGGCAGTGGTTATCCGTGCTACTTCTCTAGGAGCCCTGACCCTTGGGGCATTTGGAGTCTGACTCAGAAGGCTCCTGGCTCCTATGGGACCAGGACCTGTTCCTTCTGTTCATGCTTCAAATCTCAATTTCTCTTTTGCCTAGGAGTTCTGGTTTTCTTCCCAGAATTGTGCAACTGGGTTACTGATTGTTAGGATTCCATGGCTTGGAGAATTGCCCCAGGATCACAGAAGTTATACTTTAGTCTTTCCATTAAGAAGTAGCTGACTTTCCTTACCTCCTTGTATTAGACAGCTCTGTGCAGAGGGAATGAGGGCTTTTCTAGTGGCTCAGTTGGTAAAGAATCCGCCTGCGGTGTAGGAGACTGCTTGCAATATAGGAGACCCGGGTTTGATCTCTGGGTCAGGAAGATCCCCTGGAGAAGGAAATGGCAACCCACTCCAGTATTCTTACCTGGAGAATCCCATGGACAGAGGAGCCTGGTGGGCTACAGTCCATAGGGTCACAAAGAGTTGGACATGACTGAACACAACCTTCTGTCTGTCTGTGCAAAGGGAAGACAGTGGGCTGATACACCACGCTTTGTCAGCTTGGGCATACGTTGGCAGGAGCATTTTCAGTGCTGCCCACAGCAACCATCTCCCCCCTTGCTGATCCTTTTCCCACCCAGGGCAGCAGTTGGCGTAACTTCTGAGTCAGGCAAAGCCTAGAAGCTCAGCTCTCCTGCCCCTGTGTCTCAGCTGAGCCTTCCTTAGAGGTGATGCCTCAGGACTCCCCCCCGGTACCTTGGGCACGTTTTGATCGTCAAATCTTTTTTTTTTTTTAACCTGTGCCCCAATTTTGCATTTCTTTATGTCTTCCCCTCTAGGCTCCTGAGGGTAGAGACTGGCTTATTTACTTCTGGATTCTCAGCGCCCAAGCTGTGTTTGGCAGAGAGTGGGTACTTATTGAATGTTTATTGAGTGGTGAACGAGGGATCAGAGCCTATGGGGTGGAATCAGGATGCCCTTCCTCCCTTCTTATGGACACTAGTCTGTCAGGATGCAGCACAACCTTAAGTCCTCAAGCATCCTTAATTCTTAATTGGGGTTGCATCCTGTATTCTCTTCTGCAGTGGGCCTGGCACCCTTCCCTCAAGCTGGGTCAGAAAAAATGGCAGCCATGCCCTCCATCATCTCCCTCGGGGCCATGCCTGATGACTGCCCACAGCACACATGGGCCCATCCAGGTCTTCCCTGGGCTGATTCAGGGTTCTGATGAGGTATCTGATGAGTGAATCAAGAAATTCACTTTCCCGCCTACTTCCACTGTATTGGAATCCCCAGGGGATTCAGAATGCTCCCCTAAACCACCTTCAGCACTATCTGTTGTAGTCTGGCTCAGAAGCCACAAGGAAATGATCAGGCATTGAGCCTGGCAAAAGCCCCTCCTGAGTGCCCAGGTCCCTTCCTGCCCACGCCACCCCCACCTTTACCACCATGCAAGCGTGGGCACACACGCACACGCACGCACACACACACACACACACACACACACACACACAACTACCTACACATGTTAGGAGATAGAGCCCATTTCCTCCCCCATTTTTTCCCTCCTTTCCCTATAGACTAGGCAGGCTGCAATAAACGAATTATCACATTATTTTTTATAAAACAACACCACCACCACCAAGAATGAAGACAGAACCACACTCTTTGTTGTCAGGTCACACACATGCCTTCTTAACTCCCTAAATAGCTCTGTTTGCCTTGTACCAAGTAGAAAATCATAGACTTCAAGCAGCTTTTAAAAAGGATAAAAGAGAAGCATCTCTTAGAGTTTCGATAGCAAGCTATGTGTCAGGCTGGCGACTCCAGGCTGTGAGTCTGAGTGTTTATACCACTATGAGCCCTTGTGAACTTCCCTTCCTCATTTATAACCTTGGAGAACCAAAACCAGCCGTGGCCTAAAAGGAGCTAAAGGGTTGGTCCAGACGTTGGAGAGGAAAGAGCTCTGTGGACTCCACTCCAGCCGAGGAAAGAGCCCTAGGGACTCCACTCCAGCTGGACAATTCCATCCTATCCAGCGGGAGAGAGCCAATAGTCAGTCCCACATGGAGAGTTGCCACCTTAGAAATCCCAGAACAGTGGTGCCAGGATGCCTGCTGAAGGACTGGTGTGTGCAGATCCCAGGTAGTGAGAGAGGGGGCCCTGCTTTAGGGCTTGCAAGCTATGATTTTTTTGACTTCATCCAGAAATAAGGACAGAAAGGACTGAGAAGTGGGAGGTGCAGACCCCTCCCTCCCAACATCCTTCTGGCAGTGGGTGGAGGGGACAGTGGTTTGAGCCCCACGCAGGGAATCACTCTACTCCCAGCTGTCTCCCACTGCCACCATCAAGAAAAGAGGGGGAAAGATTCATTCCAAAGAAAAGGTGAGACAGATCCACCCAGTTCATGCAGACTAGGCTTTTTAATTTTTTAAATTTTTTTCAAGATTTTATGTGGGCCATTTTTTACTAATAAAAGTCTTTATTGAATTTGTAACATTATAATATCTGTTACGTTTTGGTTTTTTGGCCATGAGACATGTGGGATCTTAGCTCCCTGACCAGGGATTGGACCCACGCTCCTTGCATTGGAAGGCAAAGTCTTAACCATTGGACCACCAGGGAAGTCCCTAGATTGGACTTCAGAACGTGGAAGGTGGACAGGCCAGGCTTCCTCTCAGGGGCTGGTGGGCCCTAGTGGTGATGCCCCATTGGCCCCTTTCAGGCATGGCTCCAGGACTTCCCTCTGGGTCCTGCAGGGCCCTCCTGATGCTATTTTACTTCCCCGGCCTGAGCCCCGCCATTTGGAGATGACCAGCTGCTCACCCAAGACAACTGCAGGCAGCTCCTTCCCATCTCACACAAGGCCCTGAAGTGAACGCACACGCCCTGGAGCTGCTGTGAGGCAAAGCGGGAGGCAGCCATGTGACCAAGGTCATGAGGCTCTGGAGCCATATGGACATACCTTCCAGTCCCACTTTAGCCACTCACTATCTGAGTAAATTCTCCCAACATCAATTCTATAAACTGGAGATCCTACCACCCTCTTGGGCTTGTGGTCATAGTGTGTATACAACGCTTAGTCCAGTGCCTGGCCCTTTAGCCCTCGAAGAAAGGTAGCTATTACCATCATTGTTAGAATTGGCTCGTCAAGGTCACCTATTGGGGGAGGACTTGGAGAGCTAGGATGAGTGCTCCTCCTGACAAGTGACAGGTGTGTGGGGACTCAGCCTAGGCCAGGGCCAACCTTGAACCTGACTTCCTTCAGCCTCAGATGCCCCTGCTCACATTCCTGCTGTTAGCCAGAAGGTGATGATGATTAATGGTGTCGTTATATTTTAAGGTTTACAGAGATGTTTCCTATATATCATAGGAACAGAGATTCCACTGTTGTCCGAGGACCTTCCCCAGGTCCACTTCTCAGAGCTTTTCACATTGCATTGGTTTTAATCCAATGGAAACAGACTCAAGAGCTAATCTGCCTGTAATTATGGACATGCGAGCCAGTAGATCTCTTGTCCAGTACCTTACCTGGGGGCCCTTCCCACTTGGTGCTGATGGCTGTGAATTAGTGTGCCAGGGGCTGGAATAAGGCTTTTCCTTACAAACATCAGTTCATGACTGTCTTTTCCTGATTTACAGGGGGAAAAAAAGGTCAAATAATGGAGTGACTTTTCTCTGTTTTCTGTTATCTCCCATCTTCTCTCCAAGACCACAGCTGCTTATCTGCTGTCAAGGGCACAGGGAAGAGGACACGTTAGCAGCAAGCCTTCTGGAAAACTAGGAAACTATTTAGAGTATTGCCATACTATTTTATGAGACGCTGAGACATGTGGCTAACAATCAAATCATCTGTTAGTAAAATTGTTCCTTATTTCTAGGGTAGAAATTAGTATGTCGTTTCCTCTCGTGACATACTGAAAAGGACACATTATCTATGTTAATACTCCTGTCAAAAATACATCATCTGGATCAGATTGGGAAGAAGCAATCCAACATCCAAACTGAGGGATGTTAAGCCAAACCACTGGCCTGGACTTATGGGGAAAAAAAAAAAAAAGTCAGTATCAAAAGGAAAAATATCAGAACATGCATTGGCAATGATGTGGAAAAATTGGAATCCCGTACATTGCTGGTGGGAATGTGAAATGGTGCAGCTACTGTGGAAAAAGCTTGGTAGCACCTCAAAAAATTAAATATAGAATTACCCTACGACCTGGCAATTCCACTCCAGGGTCTATACCCAAGAGAACAGCAAACAGGATGTACTCAAACAAAAACCTGTACATGGATATTCATGGCAACACTATTCACAGTAGCCCAAAGGTGGAAACAACCCACATGTCCATCAGCAGATGAATGGAAAAACCAATTGGGTTCTATCCATACAGTGGGATATTACTAGGCCTTAAAAGGTAATGAAGTCCTGATACATGCTACAACACTGATGAACCTTGGAAAGGTTAGAAGATTGACACCAAGAGCCACATATTATATGATTCCATTTATAGAAAATGTGCAGAATAGGCAAAACCATAGAGACAGCAGGTCTGTGGTTGCCAAGGGTTGGAGGAGTGGAGGGAGTTGGGAGTGACCATTTAATGGGTACAAGAATTGTATTTGGGGTGAAGAAACTGTCCTGGAGCCTGATAATGGTGGTGGTTGCCCAGCAATATGAATGTACTTATGGCCACTGAACTGCACCCTTTAAAATGGTTAATTTCGTGGTGTATGTACTTTACCACAATTTTTTTAAAGTCAGTGTTTTAAGAAACCAAATACAAAGAAAAGAAAAAAAGCTGTGAAACTGTTCCAAGCTAAAGGAGACTTGATGCGTGGATCACTAACTACATGATCGTTGACTGGAAGCTGAATCAGGAAAAAAGGGGGGGAAAGCAGTTATAAAGGACATTATTGGGATAATTGGGCAAAGTTAAATATGAATATAAAGTAGATTGCATTCGGTATACCAAGAGAGCACTGCAGCTTCTCAGTGTCCTGTACCCTGAACATTTTTAAGTTCTACTGCCATTTTTTGGTGTAAGGAGAAAACACCCTGATAAAGGTTGTAAAACCATAGGCAAGTGAATCCCAGTTTAAGAAAATATGATATTACAAACTGTGGATTTACAAGACTAACAAATTGAGGGTGACTGTTTTTAAAAAATAGATTTCATTTTCTAGAACAGTGTTAGTTTTACAGGAACTTTGAGAAGATGGTACAGAGAGTTCCCATATACCCCACATCCAGTGTCTCTTGTTTATTAACATCTTACATGAGTATGATGCTGCTTCCCAGGTGGCACAGTGGTAAAGAATATGCCTGCCAACACAGGAGACTCAAGAGACACAGGTTCGATCCCTGGGTCAGGAAGATCTCCCGGAGTAGGAAATGACAACCCATTCCAGTGTTCTTGCCTAGAAAATTCCATGGACAGAGGAACCTGGTCAGCTACAGTCCATGGGGTTGGTCTCAAAGAGTCAGACACAATTGAGCACGCTCAGGAAAAATCTGGAATGAACTTTTCAGCCAACCCGAAACATTTATTACATTAACTTCCATGCTTTATTCAGCTTCCCTTAGTTTTTACTTAATGCCCTTTTTGTGTTCTAGGATCCCATCCAGGATACCAAATTTCATTTAGTTGTTATGTCTCCTTAGGTTTTTGTTGGCTGTGGCAGTGTCTCAGAATTTCCTTGTTTTTGAAGCCTTTGACAGTTTGGAAGAGTACTGATCATCTTGTCCCTCCACTGGAACTTGCCTGATGTTTTCTTATAATTATACTGGGGTTATGGGTTTGGGGAAGGAAGACCACAGAAGGGAAGTGCCATTTCACATAATCTCATATATCAATGACCTGTGCTGATGTTGACGTCGATCACCTGGCTGAGGGAGCCAGGCCTCTCCACTGTAAAGTTAGTCCTTCCCCCACCCTTTTGCAGTCTGTTCTCTTCGGAAAGAAGTTACTGTGTGCAGCCCACACTTGGAAGTGGGGAACTGTGTCCCACCTCCCTGACACTGCAGTGAGTGATAGTCGCTCAGTCATATCCGACTCTGTGTGGCCCCGTGGACTGCAGCCCGCCAGGCTCCTCTGTCCATGGGATTTCCCAGGCAAGGATACTGGAGTGGGTTGCCATGACCTTCTCCAGACGCTGCAGTACCTCCGTAAAATATTTGGAATTCTGTGTGAGAGATTTGTCTTTTCTCTCCCATTTATTAAGTCATTTATATCAGTATAGACTCACGGATATTTATTTTATATTTGGGGTAACAATTCCATACTCTTTTGATATCTCTTTGGCATGGCCACACCAATGTGGGGTTTTGTTTTTTTTATTTTTGAGCCTTTCCTTACCTTCTGGCACCACAAGATGCTCCAGACTTACCTATTTCCTGCCCCAGTCCTAGGATCAGCCATTTCTCCAAGGAGCCCAGAGGATGGCTATTTTCATTATAAGGTAGTTACTCACCTTACATAAGGATAAAGGTACTGGTGCGGGCAAATTATTTTATATAATTTGATGGACAACTCTTCAGGAACATGCCTTTGGCTGGACTCAGCTATTTTAAAAACTGTGTCTAGCGTTTGAAAGTTTCCAGTGAGGCTTCATTCTAGCCAGAATATGAAAAGCTATTCTAGGAAGAGAAGTGTCTTTATCTCCATTCTCATCATGAAAGGAGGTCACTGGTGATATTGTGGGATGTCACAAGGATTCTGCAGCAAAGACTGATGTGGTGTAGACGGTTCCCAACTGAGATCAGAAATGAGGTTTAGTCCAGATGATGCCACTGCACCCATGTACACTTCGTCAAATATCACTTTGCTCTTTTGGCCTCATCTATTAAAAAGTGAGTGGTCGGGCTCATTCCTAAGTTTCTATTCAGCTCTCAAATGCTAAGCTAATAACAGCAGTACTCACTTTGGAATGGCAGCAGCTCTGAGGAATTCAGGGTGGGAGATGTGGTCAGGAATATAAGTGTGAAAGAGCAAGCTGTGACTCCAGGATAAAGGGGCAGATCAATGACAGAAATGCAGAATTTCAGAGGTAGCTAGTGAGCTTCCAAGTAAGCAGGATCATTAATGATATTAAATATTCATGATCATATTAATGTCTTAACTTTCTTTTTCACATAACCAGCACCTGCTGCTCTAGATCCCTGGCGAGTGTGCTTGAGGCTGGTGGGTCTTGAACTTGGCTGCATGTTGGAATCACTTGGAATGCATTCAGGAACACTGTGACCTGGGTTCCAATGCCAGAGATTCTGACATACTTGGTTTGGGGTGTAGCATAGGCATCAGGAATTTTGAAGTTCTCCTCTACGCCGCCCCCCGCCCCCAGTCTAATGGCAGCCAACATCAAAAAGCACCGCCTTAGGCTATAGACGCTCTTGCCCCCTCCCACATAACAGATATGTCTCCTTAAGGGCAGGGACCACATCTTGCTCATCTTTGCAGTCTTCAGAGTATCTCCTACATAACAGCTGATGAATTGGATTTGGAGAGTGTATTTGTTTCCTGTTACTGTTGTTAACAAATTGCCACAAACTGAATGGTTTAATATAACACAAATTAGTTTTCTTATAGTTCTGGAGATCAGAAGTCCAAAACAGGTCTCATTGAGCTGAAATCAAGACGTCAGCAAGCATGATTCCCTCTGGAGGCTTTAAGGAAGAATCTAGTTCCTTGCCTTCTCCAGCTTTTAGAGGCTGTTCATGGTCCTCGGCTTACAGCACACACTTCAGGCCCTGCTGCTGTTCTCATACACATCTCTTCCTCTACTCTGACCCTCTTGCCTCCTTCTTATAAGGTCCCTTGTGATTATATTGGGCCAACTGGGATAATCTCCCCATCATAAGGTCCTTACGCAAATCACATTTGCACAGCCCCACCAGCCATGTAAGGTAACGTTTTCACGGGTTCTGGGAATTAAGACAGGATATTTCTGGGGGGGACACTGTTCTACCTACCGCAGATAGAGACAGAACAGCTGCTGTAATTACAGCCCACCCATGGAAGGAACTTACCCTGGGACACATGGCATCTCTTTACTTTCCCTTTCTTGTTTTAGCTGTGTGGGGATTTAACCAGAGACTGTCTCTGTGAAAAGTTATACACCCCAGTGAAAATTTAACGTGAAAAAACAGCGAGGAGCCTGTTTAAATAAAGAGCAGATACATATTTTTAAATGACTCAGTAAAGTGATGTTCAGAACCAGAATTGGCTGTGGCGAGTTTTAAAGGGCAGACAGAGATGCCTGATCGCTCTGGCAAAGGGCTTATGTCTCTGGGCCGGCGGGATGACTGGGATCTCTGTTGTGGGTTTTCCTCACCTCCCACCCACTGCCCCTTGCTCCCTGAGCCTGGCTGTGCTGTGGGACAAGAAGCCAGCTGGCACCTCCAGCCCCTCTCACAACTCTCTGCAAGCAGCTCCCTCGCTCCTGGACACAGAGTGTGAGGGCCAGCACATAACGCATGGGGTCCCGAGGCAGAGGTGATGTCAAATGACTGGGGACCAAGGAGAAGGGTCCTAAAAGACATGGTTTTAGACAAGGTTTTCCCATTTCCTGCTGAATGCACTAGCTGGTAGAGTTCGCTAAAGAAAATCTCTCTCTCCTGAGGACTAGTCTGACCTGTTGTCCTGCTATAGGGGCTCAATTCCCTTCTCCCACCAAAGCCCCAAGATGTTTCTTCCCAACTGCTCTCTGTCTTGCAGGACAGCGGAGTCCAGCCAGCCCTGTCCTTCCCCACTGAACTGGTCAAGTTCCTGCTGAGAACTCCCTCCAGCCAGAGCGTGGCCCCAGCTATTGCCATGGTGACAGCCAGCTGCTGCTTAGCACCAGCCTGGGAACTGGGCACAAAGGAAGGGTGTGCACATGGGGTCACCCTGCACTCCTGGAGGCCTGCGGCAAGGGCACAGAGAAGGCCCCTTTAGGGAGCCCTGCTGGTCTTTGATGAGTTTGTTTTCTCAGAGAGAAGCCAGGAAGTTTGAAAGGTCTAAACTTCTCTGTTTCCGCACCCTGAAATCAGACTTTTATAAAGTTTCCTTTGTAAGGTAGTTCTGCTATTTTACACCAACGCGTTCATGTGCAAGCATTTTTTCATTCTGGTTGCACTTTCATTCTTACATTTGACAACACATCGACCTCCAAGAGGGTTAGAGATCTGGGAGCATCTACTCAGGCCTGCGTCAGCTTGAAGACCTTCCCTTTGAAGTAGCTGGATTCAAATTCAGAACTTCACAGTTTCTATGTGACCCTGAGCAAGTTAACCATTAGTAATGTTTTGTTGTTAGTTGCTGTCGTGTCTGACTCTTTTGTGACCCCATGGACTGCAGCCCACCAGGCTCCTCTGTCCATGGAATTTCTTAGGCAAGAATACTGGAGTGGGTTGCCATTTCCTTCTCCAAGGGATCTTTCCCAGCACAAGGATCAAACCCTCACATCTCCTGCTTGGCAGGCAGATTCTTCACCACTGAGCCACCTGGGAAGCCCCAATTAGTAATGATAGATAATATTTATTACTAGGCATTTTGTTAAATGCTTTTCATGCATTCTTTTATTTCATCTTCACAGTAATCTTATTAGGTATAGTTGTTTTAAATCCCCATCTTCAGGGACTTCCCTGATGGTCCAGTGGTTAAGAATCTACCTGCCAGTGTAGAGGACATGGGTTTGATCCCTGGTCCAGGAATATTCCACATGCTTCGGGGCAACTAAGCCTATGTGCCACAACTACTTAGCCCTCACTCTAGAGCCTGAGAGCCGCAACTACTGAGCCTGTGCTGTGCAACAGAAAAGCCACTGCAGTGAGAAGCCTGAGCACCACAACAAAGAGTAGCCTCCGCTCACTGCAGCTAGAGAAAAGCCCACACAGCAACAAAGACCCAACACAGCCAAAAAGAACAATGACAACAAAAAACAAATTCCCAGATACAGAAACTGAAGTTCAGAGAGTTGTCCAGCGTGGGCTCAGATTCACCTCACTCTGAAGCCCATGTTCCTAACTGCTGTTCTGTATTAACCTTGCATTGCCTTAACTTCCTCATCTGTAAGATGGGAAGAATAGCTGCCTCACCAGATAACTGTGTTGTGAGAATTAAATGTGATCATCCTGATACAGGCTTTTCATGGAGGTAATGCTGTGCTGGATTCTATCAACAGTATCACTGGGGAGGAAAAAGATGCTCATTTCTGGTCCAGGAACAGTCATCATCCTCCTGTCCTCCAAGGTTACTCATGGCTCTCAGGGCTCCCGGGTTTCCAAAACCTCAGAGTGTGGCTCCTTCCCTGTTTCCACAGGTGATTTCCATGGTGATGGTGGCTGTGGGCGTCTACGCTCGGCTGATGAAGCACGAAGGTGAGCTACAGTTCCTGTCCATCTCCCCATGATTCTTGCCTGCCCCTTTCTCCTCTGCCTCTTTCAGCCCTGGCCCTTCAGCCCTCCTCCTCACAGAAGCTATGGAGCTATAGGGGGTAGCCACCCTCTAGCCAAATCCTGGCGGCTTACTCCGCTGGCCACCCAAGCCAGTCCTCCTGGATTTCCCCGAGCTCCCGTGAATCTTCTGAGATCTGCCTGCATTTTAGGCTTAGGGCATATCTAGGGAAGAAGGTAGGCTTCTGAGTGCAAAGACTAACGAGAGGCTTCAGCCCTCCCTTCACTATGTTCCAGAGAAACTCAACCTCCATTCCTATTCCTCTACACGAAGTCTCCAGGAAACAGAATATGCAAAAGCCAGCAAGCCTAATGCCATTCTAATTCTTTTCTGGGGTGAAAGTGGTTCCTCCTCTCTCAAGCCTGGGAATAAAGGCTCTTACTTTGTTAGTTCCTCAAATTAAAGGCCACAGACTGTTCTGGGCCCTTGGTGTTCTCCCCGTGGGAGGGCAGTACTGCTGCCTGTAACCTTTACCTAGCCACACTGGAGAGTCCCCCACCAGGGGAGGAGGATAGTTCTGGGGGCACCCCACCCCACCCCTGGCACCCTGCTCAGTGGGCACCAGCTCAGACTGAGAGCCCCTTCCCCCCCAGAGGCGGCACTGGCCTGCCTGGCTGTGGACCCGGCCATCCTGCTGATCGTGGTGGGCATCCTCATGTTCCTGCTCACCTTCTGCGGCTGCATCGGATCTCTCCGCGAGAACATCTGCCTCCTGCAGACGGTGAGTGGTCAGGGGCGACCCCCTGGGAAGGCCCAGGCCCCTCTTCCCTGTGCTTCTTCCTGAAACCTTTCAGTTTGTTTTGTCCCTTGCTGCCCCCTGGTCTGTGCTGGCCACTCCTCCCTGTGGAGCTCAGCCCAGGTAACCCAGCAAGGGCGAGCACCCCCAGGACAGCGTCCCAGAGGCAGCTGGCCCACACTGTGGGGTGGGGGGTGTCCGGGAGAAGTGGCCTGTGGCCCCCAGGCGTCCCTGTGGCCCTGGGAAACCCCTGCCCAGCGCGGTAACAGACTGCCTCCTCTTGCCATGCTCCCCCACAGTTCTCTCTCTGTCTCACCGTCGTGTTCCTGCTACAGCTGGCAGCTGGCGTCCTGGGCTTCGTCTTCTCAGACAAGGTAACTCGGAGTCACAGGCCTACTCAGATGTGAACCAGAGGAAGGAAGGGAAGGTTCCTGCCTGTGCTCAGCCTGACTAATTAACCACAGTGGTCCTTCCCCTGAGGAGCATTAGCCTTTGAAAGATTGTCCTTAGGGATGAATGAATGCCCTTTAAAGTCACCATATTTAAAGAGGATTTCAAGATTGTAAGGTGTTTTCCTCTGACAGTCTGAGAGGCCAACAGGGAAATAAATTCTATGAACCCAAAGTTAAAATAGTCTGCAAACTTTAATGGCAAATGATTGAGTAAAATTCAGTTATCAAGTGGGTCACGGACAACATGAAGAGCCTTTTATTTCTTTAAAAAATTATTGGGATAAACAAAAGTAAGAAATGGGGGAAGTAAACAAGACTTTGAACAGCTCTCACCATATCTGGAAGTGGTCTGCCATTCAGTGGCAGCCCTTTTAATTAAAAACTAGAATTTCTTTCCAAAAGGGCAGATGATTGCCAGGGGCAAGTATAGGACTATGGATAAGAAATTTTGAGAAAAGTAATGAAGCAGGAAGGAAGAGAGCATGCTTAAACTATGAAATTGAGAGCCACTGAGTCGATTCAGAGTGTCCTAGTAAAATCCTAAAAATGATACAGAGAAAAGATCTGTATTCAAAAACGTTGGAGAAGACTTTTGAGGGTCCCTTGGACTTCAAGGCGATCCAACCAGTCCATCCTAAAGGAGATCAGTCCTGGGTGTTCATTGGAAGGAATGATGTTGAAGCTGAAACTCCAATACTTTGGCCACCTGATGTGAAGAGCTGACTCATTTGAAAAGACCCTGATGCTGGGAAAGATTGAGGGCAGGAGGAGAAGGGGACAACAAAGGATAAGATGGTTGGATGGCATCACCGACTTAATGGACATGAGTTTGGGTAAACTCCGGGAGCTGGTGATGGACAGGGAGGACTGGTGTGCTGTGGTCCATGAGATCGCAAAGAGTTGGACACGACTGAGCGACTGAACTGAACTGAAAGAGATGCAATTCTCTTATGTCCACTAGAGGTCAGTGTCTTAGCTCAGTAAGTCCTTTCTACTAAAAAACAATCCACCCCCTCAACACACACACAAACTAGTTTCACTGCTTTACATCAGTCAAGTATTTTGTGTAATAGTACTCAGAAATAGATATATATTGGCTTATCTTGGAATGCGGCTCTGAGACATGGCAACAGCAGATCAGCATTTTTCTTGCCCACAGGTACCAGGGAGCCCAGGGATGCATGGGCTTCGGAACTGGCCCTCTTCCCTGCTAGGACTTGGTTCTGACTTCAAGGTTGACTTAAAGAAAGAAAGATGAGCACCGTCTATTGCTGTTTCTGCAGGGGAGCAGGTTAGGGGCTAGTCCTGTGTTCTGATTCCCTCCTCATGTTCCTGGCAGGTGCGGGGCAAAGTGAGTGAGATTATCAATAATGCCATCGTGCACTACCGAGATGACTTGGACCTTCAGAACCTCATAGATTTTGGCCAGAAGGAGGTACGGGTTGAGGAGGAGGGTCGTCATCTAGTGGTCTGGGAAGCTATGGGTAAACGTTAATGCTATCCCAAGAGACAACTCACCCTCAAGGTCTGTGGGCTTTTTCATTACCTGATAGGTAATGGATTCTGGGAAAGGGTTTGGCAAAAAAGCCACATATAGCTTTAAAAGTTATTTTACTGGCACAGAACAGTATATATAGTAATTTACCAATTGTGTAAAAGAGGAAAGAATGTGTATTCATATTTACAAAAGGAATATGGAAGGATATAAAAGAAACCATTATAAGTGGTTACTCATGGGGGAACTGGCAGATTTTTTTAATATCACCAATTAGAAAGTTACATTTTTAAAATTGTGGTAAAATATACATAATATCAAATTTACCATTTTAAGTGTACAGATCTGTAGCACTAAGTACATTCACACTGTTGTATAGCCATCATCACTATCCATCTCCAAAATTTTCTTCCCAAACTGAAACTCCATACCCATTAAACACTAACTCTCCATTTCCCCACTCCTCCTAAAAACCACCATTCTATTTTCTGTCTCTGTGAAATTCTGTCTCAATGAATACTGTTTGTCTTTTTGTGACTGGCTTGTTTCGCTTAGCATGTCTTCAGCATTCATCTATGTTGTGGGTTGTGCCAAAATTTCCTTTATAAGGCTGAATAATATTCCATCATATGTATATATCACATTTTGTTAATCCATTTGTCTTTTGGTGCACACTTTGGGTCACTTCTGTATTTTGGCTCTTGTGAATAATGCTGCTGTGAGTCAGAAATTATATTTGAAACAGAGGTGCTTTTGAGACCAGTGCTGAGTTCCCCTTCACTTGGTGTAACACCCTTAGCTTGGATCCTGTTTGCTTTCATGGTGTAACTATGGGCCAACAACATTGAAAAGTCCCCTCCTGTGCTTTCTCTACATTAAGACAAATGTTTGTAGCACTGATCCTTTAATTATTTCAGCCAGTATTTTGGGAACATATCCTTTTGCCAGGCTCTATGCTTCCCTGGTGACTCAGTAGTAAAGAATCCGCCTGCCAATGCAGGAGACATGGGTTCAATTCCTGGGTCGGGAAGATCCCCTGAAGAAGGAAATGGCAACCCACTCTGGTATTCTTGCCTGGAAAATCCCATGGATGGATGAGCCTGGCGGGCTGCAGTCCATGGGGTCACAAAGAGTCGGACACAACTTAGCAACTAAACAGCAAATGCTATGCAAGAGTGCAAAACCAGAAACTGCCCTCAAGGAGCTTATAGTTGAGTGTGTAAAACAAAATATATACACAAGAAGTTATTAAAAAAAACATATAAAGTAATAGAAATTAAGAAGAGATAACTTCTTCAGGTGAAGGTCACTGAAAAGCTTGAGTTCAAAGTTTCAAGGCTGTGTTTACACACAACTTGAACTTACAAGTAGAAGCTTGCCATAGACTTCTGGTTGCTTTGAGAGTTCCCTGTGTCACCTCAGTGTAAGGGGTGGGGGATTTTTAACCCCTGTGATGGGCTCTGTTGCAGTTCAGCTGCTGTGGAGGGATTTCCTACAAGGACTGGTCCCTGAACATGTATTTCAACTGTTCAGAAGACAACCCCAGCCGTGAGCGCTGTTCAGTGCCTTACTCCTGTTGCTTGCCTACCCCCAACCAGGTGAGCACACCTCCCGCCTCATTTCCTCCCACAGTGATCTGAGTTACTTTCTGATTAGAGCAGCTGCCATCGGGAATCTCCATCCCCTAGGTCAGCCAGTCAGTTCTGCAGAAGAGCGGTCAGATGTTTTTCTTCAGTCTGATGGCTTTGTCAGTCTTTCACTTCTATAGCCCACTTGGCGGCCCAGAAGGCCCAGGTCTCTAAAGCAAGGAAAACTGAACTCGGACCGCCAGAGGAAGGGAAGTCTGCATTTAGCAACTTCCAACCTAGCATCCTCCACATATATTCTCTAACAATTTAGGAGTTTAGGAAGGGTGGGAGGCCCATCAGCTAGGGCCCCAGAGAAAAAGTTTTAGGAATGGGAGTCCCACTTGGCTTTTGAACTCTCTCCCCAGGCAGTGATCAACACCATGTGTGGCCAAGGTATGCAGGCCCTTGACTACCTGGAAGCTAGTAAAGTCATCTACACCAACGGCTGTATTGACAGATTGGTCAATTGGATACATAGCAACCTCTTCGTACTTGGTGGTGTGGCACTGGGCCTGGCCATCCCCCAGGTAACTTACCCTGTAAAACTGCGGTTCCACAATTCTGTAAAGACTCCTTTAGTTTGGGGGAGGGCACCTGGGACTCAGGCACTAACACTGCTGAAGGGCAGGTGCTGACTGCACTGGGAAGACTGAGTCAGAGAAAACAAGGCCATCACTCATGGCTGAGGTCTCAATTCCTTCTTACCTTTTCCAGCTGGTGGGAATCCTGCTGTCCATGATCCTCGTGAGTCAGATCAAAGATCAGATCAAACTACAGCTCTACAATCAGCAGCACCGGGCGGACCCATGGTACTGAAGATCCATCCTGCACCTCCTCTGTAGGGCAGCAGGCGAGCCTCATCAACCGATGGCAGTGGTTACAGCTGCCAGCACCCAGCGGAGATTGGATTCCAGCCCTGCAAGCCACAGCCCAGCGGGAGGAAGCAAACTCCAGGCAGCAGAAGGCAGGGTGCACAGGTGGCTCTAGTCTGAGAAGGATGTGCCTCCTCTCCTCATCCCAGCTCTCAGCATTGTTATTTTGTATTCTCTCTAACCTCAATCATTTGGGTTTTTGTTTTGTCTGAGACAGATGCTTGAGCAACAGCAGTTGCACAGAGTTGTGGGGGCACTGGGCTTTTCACCAAGCCATGACAACTGACGGCCCTACTAGGGCTGCTACTGAGCTTGACCAACATACTCAGATTCTTACTGTTGCCAGCAAGCCCTGCCTGGAGTCCAGTTGGCATGATACCAGCTCCAGAAGGGACTGGGGCGGAGCAGGCAGTGAGCCTGGGGGTCGACTGGGGACAGCAGTCTGTATTGGGTAGGAGTGGAAGGCGATGTGTTTACTAACTGCCTGTCCTGCCACCCTCCCAGGTAGTCAGAGTGAGCTACATCCTGCCCCTCCCTCATTTCCATGGAAACGTGGCAGCAAGGGCAAGGGGTACAACAGCAACCAAATTCATCTCTTCTCCTTTCCCTTAAAAAATGTTTGGAACCATAGTCTATATTCTGCAGCCAGCAGAGGTGGGACTGAGCCATAGGCGCCCTTGAATCCCACCCTGTATGGCCCTCCCTGCCCAGTAAGTGGATTTTCTTTTTAAACATTGGCAGTGTGCAGAGAAAGAGAAGTTAACACCCGCCCACCACCGCCATTCCTCTGCAGCAGAGCCCAGTGTAAGCAGGGATCTTGCTGGGGCTGGGGGAGCCAGAAATGGCAATAAAAGTTTGTTGACCTGGACTAGGCTGGACTCTGTGAATTTTCCATTCTGGCAACTAGAAGTTGGGGGGGTGCGGTAGAAGGACCCAGCCGTAGCGGGGGTGGGGTGCGGGGGGAGAAGAGGGAGGCCTCCCTCCAGGAGGGGACGCGACAGTCTCCTAAACGCTACTGTACTTCGCCCGTCCCATCACCCACCCCGCCTCCCTCCAGCAGATGCGTTACTTCCCTTCCACAACTTCGTCCTCTCCAGTTTAAATTAGATGGAGAGATTCCCAATTCGGATATGGGAACAGCGTAATTTTATCCCCAAACACGACGTTAATTTTTTTTTCCGAACGAAAATAAATTAATTTGCTACCCAAAACTTTCCAGATGGGTTAGGTCGATAAATCCCAGTCCAGCCCTCTCGCTGGGAAGGGAGGGGCGGGAGAATGAGGAGCAAGAAGGCCATCTCTTCACTACCAGTCTAGACCCTCTAGCCCTCTCTTCCATCTTTATCTGAAGGAGCTGGGTACCGCGGCCCATCCAGCTTTAGGGAAAACCCAGGGAAAAAAAAAAATCTTCCATCCGGGCGTGGGGTTTCCTCGCGCGGAGAGGAGCTTGCGAGCCAGGCGGGCAGGGAGGCCGGGCTGGAGCGTCGCGGGGCGGGGTCGGGGCGGGGCCGCGCGGCGCCGTGGGTGGTCCCCGCCCCCGCGGCGGCTGGGCGGGCGCCTCCGCCCCGCGGCCTGGAGGAAAGTGTAGGGCTGCGAAGGAGGGCTTGGGGGTGGGGCTGCGTGACCCCACTACCCGGTGAGTGTCCCCCAAGTCTCCTCGCCACGCTCTGCGGTCGGGGGGCTTACGCTAGGGCCTTGGCCTGGCTGGGAAAGATGGGAGAAGCCGTCCCGCGCTGGGCAGCATCGCGAGCTGTCTCCCCGCCCCCAGTTTCCCCTAAGCCAGCCTTCTGCTCCTGGGAGGGCGCCTTTCCAGCCGCCGCCTGGGGCCCCAGCCAGTGTTTAGCTCCAGCTAGTAACAGAACGGAAAGAAAAAATAAAATCTTTCTTTTTTTTTTTTTTTAAGTAAGAGCCTTTTATTCTGGGAGAGAAGAGTAAAAGCACGCTGTGATAGAGCCAGAGCGAGGCATTTTTTTTGCTCTTTAACTTGATGATGCGGACCCAGAAGTCCGCGTTAGGAGCTGGGGTGACGCACCTTCCTGGTTCACAGACTTTGAGGAGCTACCTGGTTGGAGGCCGTTTGTAGCCTCTTGGAGGAAAACACCAGGAACGCTGGTCTGCAGAACCAGGATTCAAATCCAGATTTCTTGAACCCGAACTACTTAAGTCTTTACTGTCTCTCATTATCTAGCCTTCAGGCTTGTACAAGAGGAGTAAGGAATTTCCGACCAAGTACCAGGGCTTATAACACCATGAGCATTAAATGTGCAGGAGCTTATAGTGCAATTCAGTATTTCTACCTAGATACCTTTCTCAGTGTCTTTTTAGCTTTCTTTCTCTTTGGTCTGATGCTGGGAGAGAAAATGCCTCAGTTTTTTAAAGGTTTCTCATCATTATTTCACATTTCAATTTAATTTGCTCCGTGAATTTCTATCAGTTTAATAACCCTAGTCTCAAGCATGTGGGGTTAACACGACTGTCTAATTGTTGTTCAGTGGCTAAATCTTGTCCAACTCTTTGCCACCCCCAGGGACTGCAGCACACCAGGCTCCTCCGTCCTCCACTGTCTCCAAGAGTTTGCTCACATTCATGTCCATAGAGTCAGTGATGCTGTTTAACTCATCCTCTGCCTCTCCCTCCTCCTTTGGCCTTCAATCTTTCCCAGCATCAGAGCCTTTCCAATGAGTCACATCAGGTGGCAGAAGTATTGGAGCTTCAGCATCAGTCCTTTCAATATTCAGAGTTGATTTCCTTTAGAATTGACTGGTTTGATCTTCTTGCAGTCCAAGGGACTCTCAAGATTCTTTCTAGCACCACAATTCAAACGCATCAATTCTTCGGCTCTCAGCCTTTCTTATGGTCCAGCTCTCACATCTGTACATTACTGCTGGAAAAACCATAGGTTTCACTATATGGACCTTTGTTGGCAAAGTGGTATCTGTGCTTTTGTAACATGCTGTCTGGTTTGTTATAGTTTGAATAGCTAGCAAAGCTAGGCTTCAAAGGTGAGTGAATGGAAGAAGATTGTTGGAGCGATGGAAATCCGGCTGGATGGGCAGAAGTGGAGAGAAAGACCCATCCAAATTATCCAGATCATCTCTCATCTTAAGATTCTTAATTTAACCATATCTATGCTGCTGCTGCTAAGTCGCATCAGTCATGTCCGACTCTGTGCGACCCCATAGATGGCAGCCCACCAGGCTCCCCGTCCCTGGGATTCTCAGGCAAGAACACTGGAGTGGGTTGCCATTTCCTTCTCCAATGCGTGAAAGTGAAAAGTGAAAGTGAAGTCGCTCAGTCGTGTCCGACTCTCAGCCACCCCATGGACTGCAGCCTACCAGGCTCCTCTGCCCATGGGATTTTCCAGGCAAGAGTACTGGAGTGGGATGCCATTGCCTTCTCTGAACCATATCTATAAAGTCCCTTTTACCATTACATATACAGATGTTCCAGAGAAGGCAACGGCACCCCACTCCAGTACTCTTGCCTGGAAAATCCCATGGACGGAGGAGCCTGGTAGGCTGCAGTCCATGGGGTCGCTGAGGGTTGGACACGACTGAGCGACTTCACTTTCACTTTTCACTTTCACGCATTGGAGAAGGAAATGGCAACCCACTCCAGTGTTCTTGCCTGGAGAATCCCAGGGACGGGGAGCCTGGTGGGCTGCTGTCTATGGGGTCGCACAGAGTCGGACATGACTGAAGTGACTTAGCAGCAGCAGCATACAGACGTTCTTGGGATTAGGCATGGACATTTTGGGGTGGCCATTATTCAATTTGTCACATCCCCTTCCCACTACATGCATGATTTAAAGGTGGAGGAAATGTAGGAATGAACTGTTGTTGAATATTGGCAAGAGTTTGACATAGGTGTTGTCTGGCCTTCACCTAATTGTTACCTAACATTCATTGTGTACTTGCTATGTGTCCGGTACATATTTATTACAAAATTTGATGGGTGAATCCTTAACTGTTTTCTAACTTGCTCCCATTCCAAAGACCAGATTTTTTAACAGGGCCAAGGGCCAGTTTCAAAAAAGGGCAACAGCACATCTGTTCAGAGAGAGTTCTTCTGGTTCGTTATTCTAAAAAGGTCAAGAACATTTTGTAAACCTATGCCCCCCCCCACCCATACCCCCCAAAACATTAAGAGGAATTAGATATTTCCAAATTGCCATAGATAAAACACTCAGACAGGGGTAACCACACTGTAGAACTGAGGTTGGAAGTCAAGCTCTCTAGTGTCTCCTTACTACCATACCAGGAACTTGGTCAATCACATGAATGGAATAGCATAGAGATTCCAGAAATGGTTTTAATCTTCCGTACTCACTGACTAATCAACAAGAAGCCACACAATGATGAGAGGAAGGGGTCATCACTAATAAAAGTTGTCAGGACACATGGATTACATTATGGAAGAGAAGTCACTTCGATTCGTATCTCACATCATACACTGCAATTCATTCCAGAGGGTAAAAGAATATTTTAAAGCAAAACAAACAATGAGAATGAAAATCAGAATGTCCTTATGTGTTCTAGCAGTCGAGAACTAGAGTAGACAGCTTTTTGTGCCTCTGCCCAGCTCACAAGGATTCTTCCCTCTTTGGAAACTGGCCCCCCTAACCCCCAAGCCATAGGGGTGAGTCTTGAGAAGCTGTGTTTGTACTGTAAGATTTGGTCTCCTGGACAGAATTGACTGGATCAAGCTTGGGCACTGCGTTAGTATCCTAGGACTGCTGTAACAAAGTATAGTTGACCCTTGAACAATGTAGGGGTTGGGGCACCAACATCCTTTATAGTTGAAAATCCCCAGAGAACTTTATGGTCAGCCTTCTGGATCCACAGTTCCACATCTATGAATTCAATCAACCCTGATCATATGGTACTGTAGGAAGTATCTATTGAACAAAATCCATATATAAGTGGACCAGTGCAGTTCAAACCCATGTTGTTCAAGAGTCAACTCTACCACAAACTAGGTAGCTTACAGCAGAACTTATTGTCTCATAGTTCTGAGAGCCAGAGTTCTGAATCCCCGTTGGCAGGGTCATGCTCCCTCTGGCCTCTAGGAGAGGATTCTTCCTCACTTGCTTCTTCCAACTGCTGATAGCCCTAGGCATTCCTTGGCTTGTGGCAGCATAACTGCAACCCCTGCCTCTTCTTTACATGGTGCTCTTCCTTCTGAGTCTGTGTTCCAATTTCTTCTTCTTATAAAGACACCAGTTATATTGGGATAAGGGCCCACCCGACTCCAGTATGACCTCATCTTAATTACCTCTGCAGCCACCCTATATCCAAATAAGGCCACATTCTGCACTACTGAAGGGGTAAGGATCCAGCATATCTTTTGAGGGGAACACAATTTGACTCATAACAGGCCTCTAGCCTAAACTGTGCCAGAGTTCCCTCCGTGGGACTTTGGAACTGAAAATGAGATTCTGGTCACAGCCTGGGCTGACTGGTCTGGTGGAGAAAGAGGAGACAAAAAGAATCTGAGACTCAGCTTCTCAACACCGTATGGACTGAATAACAGAGAAAGTCTGTTTGCAGAAAGCAGAATGAGACAGATTGGGGGTGGGGCAGAGGAAGGATGCTCCTGGAAGCAGTTTTCACTGTGGTCCTGCCATGTTTCTGCAGCTCCACGGCTGTCCTGTCTTGGATTCCCGGAGACACTCTGTGTACTCACAGAAAAGCCCGCTTTATTTGCTTAAGGAAGTTCAACTGGATTTCTGTTGCTTACAAGCAAAGCTAATAGAAAAGCTATAATCACAGTAAGATGCTGTATCAGTTTTTGATTGGTGATATATAACAACTCTCCCCAAATGTAGTGCATAAAACAACACATGCTTATTACCATACAGTTCTGTAGGTCAGAATCTGGTATGGGTCTCCCCAGGCTAAAATCAAGGTGCTGGCAAGGGCTGCATTTCTTCTGGAGGTTCCAAGCGAGAATCTCTTTCCTTGCCTTTTCCAGCTTCTCTAAGTCCACTTCTTCCATTGTCAAAGCCAGTAACAGCAAATCAAGTCATTCTCACCACTCTCTCTTGTTTTCTGTAGCTAGGAAAGGTTCTCTGCTTTTAAGAACCTATGAGAATAGATTGGATCCACCTGCATGATCCAGGCTTCTCTCCCCATCTCAAAACCCTTAATCACATCCTTCTGCCAAATCCCTTTTTACCACTTGAGGCATTGGGTTGTGGACGTCTTTAGGACTTTCCAGGTGGCCCTAGTGGTAAAGAACCCACCTGCCAATGCAGGTGGACATAAGAGACAGGGGTTTGACCCCTGGGTAGGGAAGATCTCCAGGAGGAGGAAATTACACCTTACTCCAATATTCTTGCCTGAGAAATTCCATGGGTAGAGAAGACTGGTGGGCTACAGTCCATAGGGCCACAAAAAGTTGGACATGACTGAGCACACATCTTTAGGACACATTATTTTGTCTACCACAGATGCACAATAAAATATATTATGACCATTTGTAACAAGATAGATGGCTGAGACCTTAATGATCGTTCTTTGCACATTTTTTTTCTTATAAAATTTCTTCATTTTATATATTTGAACAACTTTGTCTGAAGCCTTGACCTCCTAAAACTTTTTATGAGGAACACAGGGTCAATGCCGTTCAAAGACCTTTATTTAGCTGAAGTTCTTCCCATAGCTGAAGATTTAACTATCCCAGAAAGACACTAAATGAAGACATATTCCCAGAGGGCCCAATTGGAGAAGGGAAGGAATGAACAGAATGGGATCAAATGCTTATTTCCCACTAGAGAATTGCATATATTAAAATGTTATTATTGGGAAAAAGGCAATTGAAATTCCTCTAAGTGTAGAGTCTGAGGTGAATACCTGGATAAACATGTTTTATGGCAGGAGACTGTAAGGGCCAGTTTATGTATAGACACAGGAAATGAAATATACACCTCTAGGAAAGTCGGTAAACACACGCATTCATTCAACAAAGATAACGTGCCAGGTGTCATTTCAGCAATGGGTGCACAATGGAGAATAAATAAATTCCTGTCTTCCTAAGTCTACTTGAAAGGACAGATTTATACAAAGTATGTTATATCTTAGTGGTAAAGAACCCACCTGCCAATGCATAAGACATGAGATGCGGGTCCGATCTCTGGCTCAGGAAGATCCCCTGGAGGAGGGCATGGCAACCCATTCCAGTACTCTTTCCTAGAGAATCCCATGCATAGAGGAACCTGGCAGGCTGCAGTCCATGGGGTCTCACAGAGTTGGACATGACTGAAGGGACTTAGCATGCATATATATAACATATGCTGTGATGTCAGATAGCAATATAGGCTAGGGAAAAAAAGCAAGCTCTGAGAGTAGAGCCTGACGGAAGAAGTGCTATTTTGGATGAGGCAGTTTAAAATGCCTTCATTTTTCGGCAGCCTAGCCACGTGGCTTGCGGGATCTTAGTTCCCTGACCAGGGATTGAACCCTGGGCCTCCAGCAGTGAAAGCATAGTGCCCTACCACTGGATCACCAGGGAACTCCCCAAAATGGCCTCGATTTTTAAAAATGATTTGATTCTAAACTATAATAGACTTATAGAACTTTGCAAGGAAATGTACAGGGAAGCCCCAAGCACTTTTCCCTAACCTCACCAAATTTGACATCTCATGCAATTATAGTATGATATCAGAACCAAGGAACTGACATTAGTGCAGCCCATAGAGCTAATTCAGATTTCACCAGTCACACATGCACCATAGTGAAGTGAAAGTGAAGTCACTCAGTCATGTCCGACTCTTTGCGACCCCACGGACTGTAGCCTATCAGGCTCCTCCGTCCACGGGATTTTCCAGGCAAGAGTGCTAGAGTGGACTGCCATTTCCTTCTCCAGAACATGCACCATAGATCTATGTAATTTTATCTTAAGCGTAGCCTTGAGTAATCAACACAATCAAGGTACCAAAATGCACATATAAATTATGTCTCAATAAAACTGCTACAAAAAAAATACTCAATTGTGCCATCATCACAAGACACATCATTGGTATTACATCTGCATAACCACCTGTGTGCTTGGTCACTTCAGCGGTGTCTCTTTGCCATGCTACGAACTGTAGCCTGCCAGGCTCCTCTGTCCATGACATTCTCCGGGCAAGAATACTGGAGTGGCTTGCTATTTCCTCCTCCAGGGGATCTTCCTGACCCAGGGATCGAATCCATGTCTCTTATGTCTCCTGCATTGGCAGGCGTGTTCTTTACCACTAGCACTAGCCATAGCCATACCCACTCCCTAACCCCTTCAGTTCAGTTCAGTTCAGTTGCTCAGTCGTGTCCGACTCTTTGCAACCCCATGAATCACAGCATGCCAGGCCTCCCTGTCCATCACCAACTCCCGGAATCTACTCACACTCATGTCCATCGAGTCTGTGATGCCATCCAGCCATTTCATCTTCTGTCATCCCCTTCTCCTCCTGCCCCCAATCCCTCCCAGCATCAGGGTCTTTTCCAATGAGTCAACTCTTCACATGAGGTGGTCAAAGTATTGGAGTTTCAGCTTTAGCATCAGTCCTTCCAATGAACACCCAGGACTGATCTCCTTTAGAATGGACTGGTTGGATCTCCTTGCAGTCCAAGGGACTCTCAAGAGTCTTCTCCAACACCACAGTTCAAAAGCATCAATTCTTCCGTGCTCAACTTTCTTCACACTCCAACTCTCACATCCATACATGACTACTGGAAAAACCATAGCCTTGACTAGATGGACCTTTGTTGACAAAATAATGTCTCTGCTTTTTAATATACTATCTAGGTTGGTCATAACTTTCCTTCCAAGGAGTAAGCGTCTTTTAATTTCATGGCTGAAATCACCATCTGCAGTGATTTTGGAGTCCCCAAAATAAAGTCAACCACTGTTTCCCCATCTATTTCCCATGAAGTGATGGGACCAGATGCCATGATCTTAGTTTTCTGAATATTGAGCTTTAGGCTCTTTAGTTCTTCTTCACTTTCTGCCATAAGGGTGGTGTCATCTGCATATCTGAGGTTATTGATATTTCTCCCGGCAGTCTTGATTCCAGTTTGTGCTTCTCCCTAACCCCTGGCAACCACTAATTCATTCTCCATCTCTATAATTATATTATTTCATGAATGTTACATATGAAATCATGCAGTACATATCCTTTGAGATTGTTTTTTTCTTTCAGTAAAAAGGTCAGTTTTCATTCCAGTCCCAAAGAAGGGCAATGCCAAAGAATGCTCAAACTACCATACAATTGTGCTCACAACTGAATCGATTTAGCAGCAGCAGCAGCACATACTAGCAAGGTAATGCTCAAAATCTTTCCAGCTAGACTTTAACAGTATGTGAACCGAGAAACTACAGATTATTTTACAGATTATGAGCTGGATTTGGAAAAGGTAGATGAACCAGAGATCAAATTACCAACATCTTTTGTCATAGAAAAAGCAAGGGAATTCCAGAAAAACATCTACCTGTTCTTTTGACCAAGAGAAAGCTTTTTACTGCATCAGTTCAGTTCAGTTCAGTCGCTCAGTCGTGTCCGACTCTTTGCAACCCCATGAATCACAGCATGCCAGGCCTCCCTGTCCATCACCAACTCCCGGAGTTCACTCAGACTCACGTCCATTGAGTCAGTGATGCCATCCAGCCATCTCATCCTCTGTCGTCCCCTTCTCCTCCTGCCCCCAATCCCTCCCAGCATCAGAGTCTTTTCCAATGAGTCAACTCTTTGCATGAGGTGGCCAAAGTACTGGAGTTTCAGCTTTAGCATCATTCCTTCCAAAGAAATCCCAGGGCTGATCTCCTTCAGAATGGACTGGTTGGATCTCCTTGCAGTCCAAGGGACTCTCAAGAGTCTTCTCCAACACCACAGTTCAAAAGCATCAATTCTTCGGTGCTCAGCCTTCTTCACAGTCCAACTCTCACATCCATACATGACCACAGGAAAAACCATAGCCTTGACTAGACGAACCTTTGTTGGCAAAGTAATGTCTCTGCTTTTGAATATACTATCTAGGTTGGTCATAACTTTTCTTACAAGGAGTAAGCATATTTTAATTTCATGGCTGCAGTCACCATCTGCAGTGATTTTGGAGCCCCCAAAATAAAGTCTGACACTGTTTCCACTGTTTCCCCATCTATTTCCCATGAAGTGATGGGACCAGATGCCATGATCTTAGTTTTCTGAATGTTGAGCCTTAAGCCAATTTTTTCACTCTCCACTTTCACTTTCATCAAGAGACTTTTGAGTTCCTCTTCACTTTCTGCCATAAGGGTGGTATCATCTGCATATCTGAGGTTATTGAGATTTCTCCCGGCAATCTTGATTCCAGCTTGTGCTTCTTCCAGTCCAGCGTTTCTCATGATGTACTCTGCATATAAGTTAAATAAGCAGGGTGACAATATGCAGCCTTGACGTACTCCTTTTCCTATTTGGAACCAGTCTGTTGTTCCATGTCCAGTTCTAACTGTTGCTTCTTGACCTGCATACAGATTTCTCAAGAGGCAGATCAGGTGGTCTGGTATTCCCATCTCTTTCAGAATTTTCCAGAGTTTATTGTGATCCACACAGTCAAAGGCTTTGGAATAGTCAATAAAGCAGAAATAGATGTTTTTCTGGAATTCTCTTGCTTTGTCGATGATCCAGCGGATGTTGGCAATTTGATCTCTGGTTCCTCTGCCTTTTCTAAAACCAGCTTGCACATCTAGAAGTTCATGGTTCACGTATTGCTGAAGCCTGGCTTGGAGAATTTTGAGCATTACTTTACTAGCATGTGAGATGAGTGCAATTGTGCGGTAGTTTGAACATTCTTTGGCATTGCCTTTCTTTGGGATTGGAGTGAAAACTGACCTTTTCCAGTCCTGCGCCCACTGCTGAGTTTTCCAAATTTGCTGGCATATTGAGTGCAGCACTTTCACAGCATCATCTTCCAGGATTTGAAATAGCTCTACTGGAATTCCATCACCTCCACTAACTTTGTTCGTAGTGATGCTTTCTAAGGCCCACTTGACTTCACATTCCAGGATATCTGGCTCTAGGTCAGTGATCACACCATTGTGATTATCTGGGTTGTGAAGATCTTTTTTGTACAGTTCTTCTGTGTATTTTTGCCACCTCTTCTTAATATCTTCTGCTTCTGTTAGGTCCATACCATTTCTGTCCTTTGTCGAGCCCATCTTTGCATGAAATGTTCCCTTGGTGTCTCTAATTTTTGGTGTCTAATTTTTTACTGTATGGAAATTGTGGAAAATTCTTAAAGAGATGGGAATATCAGCTCATTTTACCTGCCTCCTGAGAAACCTGTATGCAGATAGAGAAGCAAAAGTTAAACCAGACATGGACCAATGGACTGGTTCAAAATTGGGAAAGGAGTACGTCAAGGCTGTATACTTTCACCCTGCTTATTTAACTTCTATGCAGAGTGCAAAATGCTAGGCTGGATGAAGCACAAACTGGAATCAAGATTGCCGAGAGTGAAGAGGAACTAAAGAGCCTCTTGATGAAGTTCTCAAGAGGAGAGTGATAAAGCTGGCTTAAAACTCAACATTCAAAAGATGGAGATCATAACATCTGGTCCTATCACTTCATGAAACAATGGAAACAGTGGCAGACTGTATTTTCTTGAGTTCCAAAATCACTGTGGATGGTGACTGTGGCATGAAATTAAAAGACACTTGCTGCTTGAAAGAAAAACTATGACAAACCTAGACAGCATATTAAAAAGCAGAGACATCTCTTTGCCAACGAAGGTCCGTATAGTGAAACTTATGGGTTTTCCAGTAGTCATGTACAAATGTGAGAGTTGAACTATAAAAAAGGCTGAGTGCCAAAGAATTGATGCTTTCAAACTGTGGTGTTGGAGAAGACTCTTGAGAGTTCCTTGGACTGCAAGGAGATCAAACCAGTCAATCCTTAGGAAATCAACCCTGAGTGTTCTTTGGAAGGACTGATGCTGAAGCTCCAATACTTTAGTCACCTGATATGAAGAAATGACTCATTGGAAAATATCCTGATCCTGGGAAAGATTAAAGGGAGGAGAAGAAGGGGGCGACAGAGGACAAGATGGTTGGATGGCACTACTGACTCAATGGACGTGAGTTTGAGCAAGCCCTAGGAGATGGTGAAGGACAGCGAAGTCTGGCATGCTGCATGCAGTCCAAGGGGTCAGAAGAGTCAGACACTACTCAGTGACTGAACAATGACAACATAAATCCCTTGAGATCTGTCCAAGTCGTTACATATATCATTCCTTTTTATTGCTGACTACTGTTCTATGGTGGGCTTCCCAGATTGTGCAGTGGTAAAGAATCCGCCTGCAATGCAGGACACGTGAGTTTGATCCCTGGGTCAGGAAGTTCCCCTGCAGAAAGAAATGGCAGCCCACTCCAGGATTCTTGCCTGGGAAATCCCACGGACAGAAAAGCCTGGCGGGCTACAGTCCATAGGGTGGCACAATCGTCAGGCACGACTTAGTGACTAAACAGCAGCAGCGGCAGTGTCCATTGTATGGATGTACCACAGTTTGTTTAACCATTCACCCATTAAAAGACATTTGGTTAGTTTTTCAGTTTTGAGATATTACAGATAAAACTGCTATGAACACTGATGTACAAGTTCCTGCGTGGAAATAAGCCTTTGTTTCTTTTGGCTAAATGCCCAGAAGTGTGATTGTTTGGGTTGTATGGTAAGTGTATGTATGCTTTTTCAGAGGGGCTGGTTTCCAGAGGGACTGTATCGATTTTCATTGCCCAGCCATGTGTGAGTGATCCAGTTTGTCCCCAGCCTTGCCAACATTTGGTGTTAATCATGTTTTTCACTTTAGCCATTTTGATAAGTATTCCTGATTATCTCCTTGTAGTTTAATTTGCATTTCTCTAATGACTAATGATGTTGAATATCTTTTGATGGACTATTTGCCACCTATATATTCTCTTCTGTGAGACTATGTTTTGCCCATTTTCTGATGAAATTGTTTGTTTTTTTAATGTTGAGTCTTGAGAGTTCTTTATATATTCCAGATTCTACATCTTTGTCAGATATGTGATTTGCAAATATTTTCTCCCAGTCTATAATGTCTTTTCATTCTCTTAACAGTATGTTTTGCAGAGCTAACATTTTAAGAATTCTGATAAGGTCCAATTTATTTTTTTTCTTATGGGTCATTCTTTTGATATCAAGTCTAAGAACTCTTTGCTGAATCATAAGTCTTTAAAATTTTCACCTATGTTTTTTTCCTAGAAATTTTATTGCTTTATATTTGCGTGATTAATGAATTAATTAATGGCTGCACTGGGTCTTGGTTACTGTGTGTGGACTTTCTGTAGTTGCAGCAAGCAAGGGATACTCTCTTGTTGCCGAGCACAAGCTCGAGGGTGCACAGGCTCCGTTGCCCTGTGGCCTTTGGGATCTTCCTGGACCAGGGATTGAACCAGTGTCCCCTGCATTGCAAAGAGGACAACTTAACCACTGCACCACAAGGGAAGCCCTACAGGATAATTTTGAGTTAATTTTTGTATAAGCTGTAAAGTTTAGGTTGTTTCATAGTTTTGCTTATGATGTCTAATTTCTCCTGCACCATTTATTGAAAAGATTACCCCCCTCTTCCATTGAATTTCTTTTGCTACTTTGTCAAAAATTAATTGTGCGTATTTGGGGGCATACTTACGACTTCTCTATTCTATTCCATTGATCGATATATCTTTCTGTCAGTGCCACATTGTCTTGGTCACTGTAGCTTTATAGTAAGCTTTAGAATCAAATTATTCCTCCCACTTTATTCTTCTTTTCCAAAAACTGTTTTGGCTACACTAGAGTCTTTCACTTTCTATATAAATTTTAGAATAAGCTTGTCTATGTCTGCAGAGAAACTTGCTGAGATTTCAGTAGGAATTGTGTTAGAGATTTAGGGAAAATTGACATCTTTACTACGTTGAATCTTCCAATCTATAAACAAGTGTGTCTCTCCAAGGATTTAAGTTGTCTCTCATTCCTTTCATGAGCATTGAATAATTTTCTTTATACAGGTCTTACACATATTTTTGGTAGATACATATAAAAGTATTTCATTTTCTTTGGAGCAATTATAAAGAATGCCTTCTTGAGGAGAAACAGTTGAAAGAGGCCTGAGAGAAGGGAGAAGATGAAAGTGAACGGGAGTCAAAGGTTCTGAGGCAGGTGTTTGCTTGGTGTGTGAAAGGACCAGCAAAAAGAACCATGTTTAGATAGAGTGAGTTAGAAAAAGAGTGGGGCTTCCCTATTGGCTCAGACAGTAAAGAATCTGCCTGCAGTGTGGGAGACTAGGATTTGATCCCTGGGTGGGGAAGATTTCTTGGAGAAGGGCATGGCAATCCACTCCAGTATTCTTGCCTGGAGAATTCCATGGAAGAGGAGCCTAGAGGGCTACAGTCCATGGGGTCACTAAGAGTCAGACATGACTGAGTGACTAACACATACACACAGAGAAAAAGAGTAGCGGCAAATGAGATCCAGGAGGTTGCCAAGAGTCAACAGCATGATAAGATCTCGGAATTTACCTTGAATGTGGTGAGATGCCATTAGAGAGTTCTGAGCACAGGGATGATATGATCCGACTTACATTTTAAAAGGATCACCCTGGCACCTGGCTGGAGTGTATAAGGGTACACATTGGACTGTAGGCTGGACTGTAGGAGGGAATAAGGAAACAGAGTGCTCTGTTAGGAAGCTCCTGGAGTGGCCCAGGAGACAGATGATGGGAGCTCCAGCCAGGCTGACAGTTGTGGAGGTAAGAAGGAGTAATTTGAGTCTAGACATATTTCGAATGTGTAGCTGACAGGATACACTGATGGATTGACTGTGGGATGTAACTCAAAGAGAAGAGTCAAGGATGAGTCAAAGGTTCTTGCCTTGGGTGCAACTGGGTAAATGGTGGTGCCATTTATTGAGAAGAGGAAAACTACATTCTCTTTTTTTTTAGCTTTGTTTTTCTTCCTTTTTTTTTTTTTAAAGAAAGTATAGTTTAGTTATTAATAATTTAAATGTTGAATTAATTTCTGCTGTACAGCAAAGGGATTCAGTATATACATATATATGTGTATATATATATATATATATACATTCTTCTTTATGCACATTCTTTTTATATTTTCTTTTCCATTATGGTTTATCATAGAATATTGAATATTGAATCTGTGCTATACAGTAGGACCTTGTTGTTTATCCATTCTATATATAAAAGCTTACATCTGTTAATCCTAACCTCCCACTCGATGTCTCCCCCAACCTCCTCCCCCTTGGCAACAAGTCTGTTCTCTATGTCCATGATTCTGAAAAACTATACTCTTTAGTATAAAAACAGAACTGTCACTGCACAGAAAAGCCTAAAACCTGAAATACCATGTGCAGTCAGACTGAAATGAGTAAGATTACTCTTTCCCAAACCAGGCCCATTTCTACACTGTTAACTACCAGTTGGACTTCCAGCAATTACTGAAATGGCACAAAAGTCCTTAATTTTGATGAAGTGCCATTTGTCTATATTTTCTTTTATTGCCTATAATTCGGGTGTCATATCCTTGAAATCACTGCCAAATTCAACGTCATGGAGATTTTCCCCATTTTCTTCTAAGATTTTTTGTAGTTTTAGCTTTTAAATGTAAGTTTTTGGTCCATTTCAACTTTATGTTTATTGTGAAAGGTATGCATATAAATATCCAATTTCCCCCAATACTTCTTGTTGAAAAGACTATCATTATCCTATTGGATAGTCTTGGTACCTTCTAGAAAATTAACTGGTCATATAAGTAAGAGTTAATTTTCAGGCTGTCTATTCCATTCTATTGGCCTATATGTCTATCCTTATGCCAATATCAGGGACTTCCCTGGTGGCACTAGTGGTAAAGAACCTGCCTGTCAATGCAGGAGATGTAAGAGATGCTGGTTTGATTCCTGGTTGGGAAGATCCCCTGGAGGAGGACATGGCAACCCATTCCAGTATTCTTGCGTGGAGAATCCCATGGACAGCGGAGCCTGGTGGGCTACAGTCCAAGGGTCACAAAGAGTCAAACACGACTAGAGAGACTTAGCAAAGCACATGCCAGTATCATCATGTTTTAATTGTTGGAGATTTGTAGTAAGTTTTAAAACTGGGAAATCTAAGTCCTCTCATTTTAATAATCATTTCTCAAGATTGTTTTGTCTTTTCAGGGCCCCTTGTAATTCTATAAGTATTTGAGGATCAAACTATTTGTCCATTTCTGTGAAAAAGGCTGTTGGAATTTTGATAGGGATTGTGTTAAATCTACAGATTGCTTTTGTAGTATTAACATCTTAACATTGTTAAGTCTTCCTATCCATGAACACAGAATGTCTTTCCATTTATTTAGATATTCTTTAATTTCTTTCAGCAACATTTTGTAGTTTTCAGTGTACAAGTTTTGCACCTTCTAGGTTAAATTTATTCCTAAGTATTTAATTCTTTTAGATGCTTTGTAGGAGAAGGCAATGGCACCACACTCTAGTACTCTTGCCTGGAAAACCCCATGGACAGAGGAGCCTGGTAGGCTGCAGTCCATGGGGTCGTGAAGAGTCGGACACGACTGAGCAACTTCACTTTCACTTTTCACTTTCATGCACTGGAGAAGGAAATGGCAATCCACTCCAGTGTTCTTGCCTGGAGAATCCCAGGGATGGGGGAGCCTGGTGGGCTGCTGTCTATGGGGTTGCACAGATTAGGACACAACTGAAGCAACTTAGCAGCAGCAGCAGCAGCAGAGGCTTTGTAAATGGAATTTCTATCTTAATTTTCTTTTCAGAACATTCATTTCTGATGTACTGAAACACAACTGATAATATCTCATCTTTATAAGAAATGCAAATGGAACTTAGACTAAGTTGTTCAAAGGTCCTTGGCTAATTAGGTCACTTAACTCCAAATTGATTGTGCTCCTTCTCTGAGAAGGTAGTTTATCTAGCCCCTTTCCCATTTTATCCTTTCCATCTAAAATGATGCTCTTACTTGTTAAATAAGAAACACAATAAAGAAAGGGCTTCCCTGGTGGCTCAGTCAGTAAAGAGTCTGCCTGTAATAAAGGAGACCTGGGTTCAATTCCTGGGTCAGGAAGATCCCCTGGAGAAGGGAATGGCAAACCCACTCCAGTATTCTTGCCTGGAGAATCCATGGACAGAGGAGTCTGGTAGGCTACAGCACATGGAGTCACATAGAGTTGGACACGACTGAGTGACTAACACTTTCACAGAATAAAGAAAGAAGTGGAGCACTGCAACAGTTATGCTTCAGATTCTATCCAGTGTGACAACGGAACTGTAAGGAAGCAACCAAAGCCTCAAGGATACCCATGGATAGCCCATACATACTTTCATGTTCATTCTGTTCAAGTGGAGGGCCCAGAGGCAAATAGAGAGTCAACATTGAATGCGTGACCTCAAAATGCCAAAATATTTGGTGAGAATGACTCAGAAATCAAGAAGCTACTTGTAGCAAATTGAGTACTGTAATACACTGTCACACAGGAGAGCTTCTCTTGGACCTGATAGAAGGACTGTGTTATGACATGTAAACGGGGTTAAGACTCTGGAGGAACTGGGTGGAGGGTGGCTCAGGTTCAGGAGAGGAGGAGCAGTTCTCACTCCACCACCATGAAGTTGGAGACCAGGAGTGTGTCAAATCACTCAGAAGTCTCTAGAAGACACTGTTGATCCTGCCCTGCCTGAAGGAGGGGATGGATGAGCTTTCTCCAAGACCTTGAATACCACTCAAGAACCACCAGGAACAGGACTTTACTGTGGGTCCAGTGGCTAAAAATCCTTGCAGTGCAGGGACTGGGGAACTAACATCCCACATGCCATGGCGCAGTTAAGCCCGTGGGCCATAACTACTGAGCCCATGTGCTGTGGAGCCTGCTTTGGAGCTCCAACATGACGCAACTGAGACCTATAGCCAAATAAACAAATATATATATATATATGTATGTTTTTTTTTTTTTTTAAAGAACCAGCAGGAAATCTCTTCCCCAGTCCTCACCGAACATTCTCCATCCCGTCCTGAAACTGCTGTCTGACAGGACCTAGAATTTTGACTTCCTGGGGTGTGAGCCTCGAGGAGTTGAGAAATGAGCACATCCTCTCCCTCCTTCTAAAGGGAAGAACATTTTGGATGGAAGACAGCACTCTAGAATTGTCTCAATTCATCCTCTTCAATCTCTTGCATAAAGGTTTTATCTTACATTGATGTGATTCTTCCTCAAAAGATGATGGGATTCTTCTTCCTTCCCAGAAATTCAAGACTAGGGATGGTGTAGCTTTCATTCTTGAAGAACTGCTAACAGTTTTAGGCAGAGAGGTCAGGGGCTGCATGAGCACTTGCATAGGTTTCTCCCTAATGGTGGAATACTGAGAAAATCCCTCAGGGATTCAGTGCTGTCACAGTAACAACAAGATAGAAAATAAGAGGAGAAAGTTCCCAAAGCAAAGCAACGGTATGGTGTTATGCAACCTGCTCTGTGCCTCAAACTTCAGACATAACAGCCACTTCATTTATATCACAGAAAAAAATAACTGCGGTAGGTCATAAGGTTTTAAATTATTTTTCCAGTAGGAATATTACGCCCCGATGACATAGACTATTTCCACTTCTTCCATAAATCACCAGCACTTCCCTCAAAATGGTCCGTTGTCTCTGGACTCTCACCCTTCATACCATCCTCACATTGACAGATTAATGTTCTTACATGTATCACTCCTCTGATCAAAATTTTCCACTGCTTCCTATCACAGACAGAATGAAACCTGAATTCCTCTGTATGCCATTTGTAGTTTCTTACCAATCAGCTTCCCTGCTTACCCACTACTATGTCCTGATGGCCAGGCTGGTCATGCTCTGAGTTATCGTCATAGTTTCCTCCCCTTGTAATGCCAGCTGGGCTCCTCTCTACTTTTCTAACTCCTCCTACTCACACTTCAGGGCTAGATTCAAATCCCCACTTCTCCACTTCTACCCATGCTGACCTTTCCCTGCTATAAATTCTTAGGGAGCACTTACTGTATCCTTCATTTTGGCACCTTATTTATCCAGTGATTAGCATGCATATCTAACTGCACTGGATACTCTGTGGGTAGAGAGAAAGGTCCTTGGCTTAGAGGAGGAGACTTTGCTGCTTTGTCATAATATATTACTGTTCCTTGAGGGCAAGCCTTGTCTCCATGGTAAAAATCCAAGATCTCAAGTTCTTCAAGTATGTCATGCCTATCATGGTGCCACACACACCCTAAGATTTCAGAAAAAGACTTGCTAAATTGAATTAAATCCTCTCGGGCTTATGCACTACTTGAGGATGGTAGCTGAAGTACAATAGCTAATCTGCTCTAAAATGGCCAAGCCTAACAAGACTAGTCCACCTGGGCTAGGCTGAAGGGGTAGGGGTCCTGGTGAGAAAGGAAAAGCCACCTTAGTGTGCTGCCCCATGAGCAACAGGAAGAATTGCTCACTGCAAGTCCACTCCCCTGGCTGGACCACTGGTTATTTAGAGGTGGAAACCACTACAGGGTGAAATCAAATTCCATGACTGACAAGAAAAAGAGTGAGAAAATGTGAAGAATGGCAGAGTAGGGAAGGAGAGCAGCTTAAACTTCCTGGGCCAGCCTATGAGTAGCCTATGAGCAGCAAAGGGCCATCAGAGAGGGACTGGCCTCCTTCAGCCATAACCAAAGACACACCAGGGCCAGCCATTGGCAACCACAGTTCAGAGTTTCACACATTTGTAGCAATAAAACTTGATGCCCACACTTTTGGTTTCCAGACACATGCTCTCTGAATGCTCTCTGAAGGCAGCGGAGGCTGCCTGGAGTGACTCTGAGGTCATCTCTCGCACAGGTCCCTAGCTGGAAGGACTTGGACAAATGGTGGTCTTCTCCATGGAGCTCTGGAACAAGCTGAAAGATCTAACCAAAAGCAGAAAAGACTGGCAGACTGGGGAGCAGGGCGGGATCTTCTAGATGCAGTAGAAGGTTCAGCTGACTTCAGGCATCCCTTGTCTCTCCCACATAAACCAGAAGAGTCCACTCTCTGCAGACGGCCAAGTTGAACGATCCTCAGGCCAGTCAAGATGCCCGCTGAGTCTGTGGCAATTACTGGCCACGATTTCCGATTTCCACCCATCTTGTGCCCCGAGGCAGCGGCGAGGTCACCGGAGCCCCCTGGCCTGGGCCTCTCCAGGCTCCCGGGACACTGAAGCTCCAGCTCCTCCTTTCTCGCATCCCTCCCCTCCTCTTCCCTCCCTCGGCCAGTCCCTCCCCCAGCCGTGTGGTGGGGGGGCGGGCGGGCTTGGCTCGGCGAGGCCCGTGCATTCCAGAGAGCCAAGCGAGCTAGAGCAACAAAGGAGCCGGGTAGTTGGCGGGGAGAAGTCGGGGGGCTGAGGCGCGGTAACGCGAAGGGGGCGTCTGGGAGGCGGGCTGGCGCGGGGGCGGAGCCGGGGACCCAGTCCCGCACCCCCGGCCCGCGCCTGGCCTCCATCGCGGGGCCAGGAGGTGGTTTTAATGGTGGGAGAAGGAATGGGGCTGGAGATTGGGGGCCCAGGGGGCTCCCGGGGGTGAAGATAACTTGGATTGCTAGGAAGGGGTAGAGAGTTGTGCATCCCGGCCCGGGCCTCCGCCGCCCAACATGGGCCCCGGGTTCCAAAGTTTGCGAAGTTGGGTGCCGAGGGCCCGAGGCGCGCGGGGCGTCCGGGGGGACCCGGCACCGGACTCTCGGGGCGCACAGGACGCCTGAGCTGCGTCTGCGGTCCCCAGGGTGGCGCGTGTGGCCGGGGGGGTGGGCTCCGGAGAGCGGGCGGGGGCGCCGGGGCTTCTGCTGAGTTGGCGGGTTTGGCCATGGCCGCTGCCCGCCTCGCACGGGGGCCGGAGCTCCTGCTCCTGGGGCTGCTGCTGCTGCTAGGGGGCCCGGGCCGGGGGGCGGCCTTGAGCGGGAACGCGACCCGGCCGGGGCCCTGGAGCGCGGGCGGGAGCGCGAGAAGGAGCGCAGCCGTAACCGGCCCTCCGCCGCTGCTGAGCCACTGCGGCCGGGCCGCCCCCTGCGAGCCGCTGCGCTACAACGTGTGCCTCGGCTCGGCGCTGCCCTACGGGGCCACCTCCACGCTGCTGGCCGGGGACTCAGACTCCCAGGAGGAGGCGCACGGCAAGCTCGTGCTCTGGTCGGGTAAGCGCGCGGGAGCCGGAGCCCGGGTCGGGGGCCGTGGCGGTGGGTTGCGGGGACTCTCCAAAAGAATAGGCTTGGGCCTGAGCTTGTGAGAGGTGGGAGCAACACCCGGGAGAGTTGGAGGAACAGAGTCTGAAACTTGGGAGGCAGGCTTGAGACCCTGGGCTGATGAAGAGGGAGGACGAGGAAGTTGAGGGAGTGGGTCACAAAGGGCCTGAGCAGGGTAGGAAGCAAAGGATGGGGGGGAATGAAGGCCCCCGGAGCGAGAGGGTGGGGGCTCTGAGCCACAAGAAAGGACTTCTCCTTTTTTTTTTTTATTTAAGAAGAGATGCTCCACGTAGGTACCACTCTGGAAGCAGGGTCCTCGGGAATGCAAGGTGTTTAGACCTTGGAGCAGAGACCAGGAAATCGAATTGGAGAGGGAAAAGGGAAAGATGGGGGTAGAAGATTTAGGCATTGAGGGAAGATGGGCAGAAAAAATTGAGTGAAATTTGTGAAAGGTAAGAAACCCCTGGTAATGACTAATTAAAAGGTAATCAGAAAGCTCCAGAAACCTTGTTTTGGGAGCCAGAAGTCCAGAGGATTGTGATCTTGTCCTGCTTTTGACAGGAGATTTCGGTTTCCTCATCTGAAAAATGGGGACTCCGTTCCCTGTCCGAAATTGTGAAGGAATGAGACTCTTCTAACCATCATTTGTGTGTTCTTGGGAAGTTTGGGTTCTCAGACTGGTCTGCGTTGAGGAAGGACACTTAAGTCTGGAGTGTCCAGGCCCTTGGATACTTACATGGTGGCCTGAAGTCCCAGAAGCCTCACCTCAAGCTGGGATTATGACTTGATTTGAAAAACTGCAGACTAAACCCAAGAAGGTCCTTCTTTAGCAGTGTGGAGTGGATTAGCTCCCCGCTTGTCACTCTTCCGGGCTGGGGACTTAAAGATAAGGGAAGGGAACTTGCCTCGCCACCCCTTGCTTGTAGCTAGTGTGGTTCCAAAATTGTCCTTGAAGAAACAGGAACTAAAATCAAAAGCCAGGAGCAGACATGGGAACCTCCTTCTTTTGATAGGTCTTGGATGTCCCACATGTCCATTCTGCCCCAGCATCTTGATAGAGAAGTGTTTGTAGGCTGCCTGTCATTGTCACATTGACCGCTGGAGTTCTGAGTCTTTGCTGGATGTTGAACAAAGCCATGTCATTCCTCGCTTGGTACAGATGTCAGAGGAAGAACTTGGAGGATGGTACCCATAGTGGAGCCACATCCTTTGTGGGTATTGGATTCGAAAGTCAACATGTAGGCAGAAACCATGTGTAATCAACAGTAACTTTGAAAACAATCACAAATGGCCACAATGTCAGGTCTCTGTGACTTTGTGTTCATATCCTCTTTGATGGTAATATGTTTGTATGCGTGTGCAACATATAGTAATGCACAGTATGTAAGAAGGGGCATACATAGAAAATATAATTTTAGTTTTTAAAATTACATAAATGCAGAAGTGATAAAATTTAAAAAAAACACACACACAAAAGAAAGGTATCAACAAGATTTCTTTGAGTTTGCTAAGTTGCTTCAGTCGTGTCCGACTCTTTGCAACCCCATGGACTATAGCCTGCCAGTCTCCTCGGTCCATGGAATTCTCCAGGCAAGAGTACTGGAGTGGGTTGCCCTTTCCTTCTCCACCTTTGAGTTTAGGAGCCAATTGTATGGAAAATCTAAATGTCTCCAAACTAGAATCTCACCCAGTTCTGAGCTGCTCACACTATGAAAGGATATGTTCCTCCCATCTCTTCTTATTTATTTAACAGGGGCTTATGGTTGAATTCCCCCAACTTAAATGCATGTGTGATGCTGCCCTTCTGTAGTTATCATCAAATCAAGGTGGAAGGATATGAACCTCTCTCCAGCCCAAGCTCCTGAAAGCAGTTGCTGGGCAGAAGTGGTTTTGGCAGAAAAGTTTAGGAGTTAGAACCATCTGCTGGCTGCATAGGTTTGAACCTCACTAGCTGTGACTCTGGTGGGACACAGTCCTACAGGGGTTCCGGCACTGAGCCCTGGTCCTTATTTAACTGAGTTCTCTGCCCTCATCCTTCATCCCTCAGCTCAGTCCCATTCCCATATGCTTTCTGGATGTTCCTTTTCTATGTCTAGTCTTTCTGCTAGATGTTTCATGTGAAGTAGAGCCAGAAGCAGGTATAGGTATGGGCTGGGTCAGTAAGTGGGTAGAGTGAACCAGAGCCAAAAGTGAGAATCACAGACAAGCCTTCAGCTAATAGTTCTGGCTAGTGATTTGTCCTGTCCTGAGCTAGTAGACTTGATTTGGCTTAAGATGTAGTCAGTGTCATCTGGCTCTTGGAGGTGTTTTTGTAGGTAGAAATAATTTAGGGTGTCTGTAAACTTGAAAGTAGAGACTTGTTCTTTCCTTTTTTTTTTTTAATCTGAGTTCTGAGTACATAGCTTTCTACTCATTCATTCAGTTAGATGTTTGGATGCTGGCTACAAGTCATCCTGGATCAGTTTCTGGGGCAGATAAAGATGGAGAATACAGACAGGATCCCTGCCGTCAAGGGAAGACAGACAATTAAACCAGGCTTTAGCAACACCTCTACGAGGTATTGTGACCTGGTAGGATGATGAAGGAACACAGAGGACTTTGGGGAACAATGAGAGACCCCTGGAGGAACTGACATTTAACCCACAACCTGAGAAATAAGTAGGAGTTTCTGGGGCCAAGGATGATTTGGGTGGGAAGGGATAGGAAGAGGATATAGATGTACAAAGGTGTAGAGGCAAGAGGGCTTGATACTTTTAAGGAAGTATAAGAATTTCAGTAGAACTGAATCAAAGCATGTGAGGGATAGGATTCTGAGAGATAAGACCTAGAGAATTAGAAAATAAAGGGATTCATATCCCATATTGGAAAGTTTGGATGTTTGCCGGAAAATAAGAAGGGGGCACTGAAGTCTTTTAATGAAGAGAGATGGAATCATATTTGCATTTCAGACCGATCTCCTTGAGTACTGTGTGAAGAAGCCATGGGAGGAAGGGAAGCCTGAAGCTGGTTTGCTTGTTGAAGGGATGGTTGAAGTAGAGATGATGGTGGTCAGTACTGGGGTGACAGCCTGGAAGAAATGGACAGATCCTGGGATTTCAGAAGTAGAACCAATGGGACTTGCTGATGAGTGAGCAGGAGAACCCAGGTTTCAGGCTTAGATGGAAGGTGGTATCATTCCTTCTCACTAAGCTGGAGAATGCTAGAGGAGGAGGAGGTTTAGGAAGAAAGTACGAGTTCGTTTTGGTCATGTGAATTAGAGGGGCTTATTGGACATCTGTGTGGAAAGTGAAAGTCGCTCAATCGTGTCTGACTCTTTACCACCCCATGTACTATAAAGTCCATGGAATTCTCCAGGCCAGAATACTGGAGTGGGTAGCCGCGGCTTCTTTACCAGTTGAGTCACCAGGGAAGACATCTGTGTGGAGAGTCCCAGCAAACCTAGAATTGTTTTGCCGCTCAGTTGTGTCTGATTCTTTGCGACCCCATGAATTGCAGCATGCAATTGTCCTTCACCATCTCCCAGAGTTTGTTCAGAATCATGTCCATTAAGTTGGTGATGCTATCCAATCATCTCATCCTCTGTCACCCACTTCTCCTTCTGCCCTCAATCTTTCCCACCATCAGGATCTTTTCAAATGTGTCGGCTCTTCGCATCAGGTGGCCAAAGTATTGGAGCTTCAGCTTCAGCTTCATTATCAGTCCTTCCAATGAATATTCAGGACTGATTTCCTTTTGGATTGACTGGTTTGAGCTCCTTGAAGTCCCAGGGATTCTGAAGAGTCTTCTCTAACACCACAGTTCAAAAGCATCAATTCTTTGATGCTCAGCCAAACCTAGAATAGGAGTTGCTGAAGAGAGGTAGCCACTATGAGCTTCCTCAGCCTAGACTGCTGAGCCTTTGGAAGTGAGGAATATCTCAGGTTGGGCCAATTTGTAAGTTTATATAGAACTCAGGTCTGTCTCTCCTATATCTTTCAACTCTCTAGACTTGGGCTTCTTCAGGCACTCAGCATCTTACCCCAGGATAGTTTGAAATGTCTCCTCGCAGGCTTTCCAAGCTGACCAGACAAACATACTTATCCAGGCTATGGCTCACATTTGGCCAGACCTGGTTGGTTTGGTAAGTGGGGTAAGAAAGAAGAGAGACCTGTGGCTGGCAGGGGAAATAGGTCCCTGAGAACCAGCACGTAGCCTCTTTGACCACTGCTGTGCTCTGTGTGTGCACAGGGGTGTGCAGCCCTGGGTCCCAGCTGGGGGCAGCTGGTAGGGAAGAGCTGGAGAAGCTGGGAGGAATTTCTCATTTGCTACTCAGACATCTAGCTGAGAGATTGAGAGGAGGTCTGTTATTTGCAAAGGCAGACCAGAAAGAATTTCCTTAGAGCTGTTCCCAAACCTGGCTGATGATCAGAATCATTTTTAAAATATATATTTTGGGAAAGTATAAAAATACAGAGAAACACCCATGGGCTCAAGTTTTCATTTTTGCTTCAGATTTTTACCTTTTGAATTGTGAAATGTAGCCTGTATACAGAAGGTGCATATGACACAGAGGTACTAAATAATAAATAAATATAAAATGACACCTGAGTCAAGTGATGGTGGGCCACCCGGGAGCTCCCTCTGTCTTTTCCAATCACATCTCCTTCCCTCCTCTTCTAGAAGTAACCACTACCCGGATGTTTTTGATGATCATTCCCTCTTTCCTCCATAGTTTTACCATCTAGTTTTGGAATCCCTGAACGGTGTATCAGTTTTGCATGTTTTTTACCTCTAAACAGATGGAACTGAGCTGTGTGTATTCTTTTATGTCTTATTTCTTTTGCTCTATGTTATTTTGTAAAATTCATCCATGTTGTTGCAGCTTATTTTTCATTGCTGAATAGTACTCCATTGTACAATATACCATAATTTATCTATTTTATTGTTCTTTTTTGTTTGTTTGTTTTTGTTTTTGGCTGTGCTGGGTCTTTGTTACTGCTCGAAGGCTTTCTCTAGTTGCAGTGAGCAGGAGCTACTCTTCGTTGAGATGCACAGGCTTCTCTTGTTGCATTACATGTGCTCTAGGGCGTGCGAGCTTCAGTACTTGTATCACGTGGGCTCAGTAATTGTGGTGCACAGGCTTAGTTGCTCCTTGGCATGTGGGGTCCTCTCAGACCAGGGATCAAGTCCATGTCCCCTCATTGGCAGGTAGATTCTTAACCACTGGATCACCAGGAAAGTCCCCTTTTGGTTGTTCTTAAACATTTAAGTTATCTCTGTTTTTGGCTACTATGAATAACATTGCTATGAATATTCTTTTCTATATATCCTGGTGCCCCTAGGTCAAATTTCTCTAGGTACATACTGAGAGAAATGGAATTGCTAGGTAAGAGGGCATGCATATCAGCTTTGCTAGATAATGCCAGTTTTTCAAAATGATTGTACCAACTTCTACATTCACTATTCCTGTAGAAGAGTCACCGTGGTTCCATGTTATTTCTGACACTTGGTACTGTCGGTGTTTTAAATTTTTGCCAATCTAGAAGATCTGAGTAGACATTTCTCTGAAGAGGGCATATAGATGTCTCATGAAAAGATGTTCAACATTGTTAGTTATTAGAAAAATGCAAATCAAAACTACAGTGAGATATTACTTCATACTGGTCAGAATGGCTATCATCAAAAAATCCGCAAACAAATGCTGGATGAGGAGAAGGTAACCCTTCTACACCGTTGGTGTAAATGTAAATTGGTATAGCCACTCTGGAGAACAGTATGGTGGTCCCTTAAAAAACTAAAAATAGAGCTACCATGTGACCCTGCAATCCCACTCCTGGGCATATATCTGGAGAAAAACATGATCCGAAAGGATACATGCACTCCAGTGTTCATTGCTGCACTGTTTACAATAGCCAAGATGTGGAAGCAACCTAAATGTCGATCAACAGAGGAATGGATGAAGAAGATATGGTACTTATATACGATGAAATATTATTTAGCCGTTAAAAGAAAATTGATATTGAGGAACCTATTTTCAGGGAAGGAAGGGAGATGCAGGTGTAAAGAATGGACTTGTGGACACAATGAGAGAGGGAGAGAGCGGGATGAATGGAGAAATAGTGTCACCGTATATACCCTATCAGCTGTAAGCTGGCGGTAAACTGCTGTGGAGCATAGGGAGCCCAGTCAGGTGCTCTGTGATGGCCTGGAGGGTTGGGGTCAGAGAGGAGAGGGAGGCTCGAGAGGAAGGGGATGTAGTATAATTATGGCTGATTTGCATTGTTGTATGGCAGAAACCAACACAACGCTGCAAATTTTTTTTTTAATTTAAATAAGCAATTATCACACACAAAAAAGAATGAAATAATGTCATTTTTAGTAACATGGATGGACCTAGAGAGTGTCACACTGAGTGAACTAAGTCAGACAGAGGAGAAACATTGTATGGCATCCCTTATACGTGGAATCTAAAAAGAAATTTTACAAATGAACTTACAAAACAGAAAGAGACACAGATTTAGAAAACACACTTATGGTTGCTGAGGAGAAGGGATAGTTAGGGAGTTTGGGAAGGTCATGTACACACTGCTGTTCTCAAAGTGGATGACCCACGAGGACCTACTGTATAGCACATGGAACTCTGCTCAGTGTTATGTGCCAAGCTGGATGGGAGGGAGGCTTGGAGGAGAATGGATACATGTGTATGTGTGGCTGAGTCCCTTTCTGCTCACCTGAAACTACTACATTGTTACTTGGCTACACCCCAGGACAAAATAAAAAATTTAAAGTTTGAAAGAAAATTTTTTCTTGCCAGTCTAGTCTAGTGGCTGCATGGTTGTATGTATTTGTGCTTTTAATTTGTATTTCCCTGATTGCTAGTGAGGTTAAGCGCCATTTCAGATGTTCCTTCACTGGCCATTTAGATTTCTTCTTTTGTGAAACCTCTGCTCAGATCTTTGGCCCATTTTTCTGTCAGACTATCTGTCACATTTGTAAGATGTGTAGTTCTTTATATACGCTATATATGAGTCCTTTATTGGTTGTAAGTATTGAAAATACTTTCTATTCTGCAGCTTGCCTTTTCATTCTCTCAGTGTCTTAAGTTCTGAACTTTAAGGTAGTCATTTATCAAACTTTTTATGATTAGTGCTTATTGTGTCTTACTTTTAAGTCCTTTCATACCACAAAGTCAAGAATTCATTCTGTTACCTTCTTTCCTTTCATTTTAGGTACATAATTCACCTGGAATTGATTATTTTAGAACTCCAGTTTCATATATATTGTCTCAACATCATTTATTTAAAAAAAAATTCTTTTCTATACTGGTCTGCCATAAATCAAGTGTTCAAATATGTTTTTGTTTCTGGGATCTTTATTCCATTCCATACGTCTATTTGTCTATCTCTTATCATACCATCTTAATTATAATACCTTTTTTTTTAAAACCATGCCTCTGGGCATGCAGGATCTCAGTTCCCCAACCATAGATCAAACCCATGTCCCCTGATTTGGGAACTTGGAGTCTTAACCACTGGACCACCAAGGAATTCCCTTTAATTATCATATCTTTAGAGCATGGTCCTTTTTTTAAATTTTATTTTTAATTGGAGGATAATTGCTTTACAATGTTGCGTTGGTTTCTGCTATACAACAACATGAATCAGCCATAAGTATACATATATTCCTTCCTTCTTGAACCTCCCTTCCACCCCAGCCCCCATCCCACCCCATACGTTGTCACGGAGCACCGGGCTGAACTCCCTGTGTTGTATAGCAACTTCCCACTAGCTATCTGTTTTACGTATGGTAGTGTATATGTTTGGAGAAGGAAATGGCAACCCACTCCAGTGTTCTTGCCTGGAGAATCCCAGGGGCGGGGAAGTCTGGTGGGCTGCCATCTTTGGGGTCGCACAGAGTCGGACACGACTGAAGCGACTTAGCAGTAGCAGCAGCAATATATATGTTTCAAAACCTATGGGCCCCTTCTCAGTATAATATTTTTATTTCATAAAGTAGAACCCATAGGATTGAAAAGCATATAGGATTACAAAAGAAATGAATTATATTGAAATATAGTTATCAAGTGTTAAACAAGTTTGCAATCTAATGTATGTGTGCTTCTTTATTAGTACACTAGATAAGATTTAGTGTGGGTTTAATAAGCACTGTAATGTCAAGGTAGTGATGAGCAGTAAAAATATTTTGAGGTGTTTCCAACAAAAGTATCTAATTTCCATTTGTGACAGAGCCACAGGTACTGCTATCATTTCTGTGGTTTGATGCTCATATTCATAATTGGGAAAGACTAAATTTCAGTTGGATATAATTTTTTCCCATCTAGGTTCATGGACCCCTAAATTCTCTTTGTGACCTGCAGGCTAAGAACCTCTGCTTTAGAGGATGGCACTATTTAATAGACAGTGTGGTCTATTCTTAACCCTTTGTATTTTCATGTAAAAGTATTTGTTGGTGGTTTTGACTGGAATTACATTGAGTATATAGATTAATTTGATGACATCTTTATAATATTGTGTCTTCTAATCATTTCATTAAGTATTCTATGTAGATCTTTAATTTTCTCAGTATTTCTTGCAGTTTTCTGCACAAAGTTCTAAATACCATTTTAGATTTATTCCTAGGTACTTGACATTTTAATGCTGTTATAAATTGTGCTTTTACATTTCATTTTGTTTGTTGCATAGAGATACAATTAATTTTAAATACAGTAAACTAACTAAATTTATATACATACAAAGTTATCTCATTTGTGAATAATGAGTTTTGTTTCTCCTTTTTCAAGCTATATGTCCTATATTCTTTATTGCCTTACTGCACTACTTAAGACCTCCAGTACATGGTTAAATAGAAGTGATAATAGTAGCAGCTGTCTTCATTCTTGACTTTTTCTTCATTCTAAAGAGAAAGCTTTTATACCTTTCACCATTAAATGTGATATTTGGTATAGAAATCTTGTAGTTATATTTAATCAGATTAAGGAAATTTTCTTATATTCCTAATTTGCCGATTATTATTTTTATCATGGATGGATGTTGAACTTTATCAACCACTTCCTCTGTTGAGATGATGATATGATTTTTTTCTGTCAACGTGGTAAATTGCATTGATGAAATTTTCTAATGCTGAACCATCCTTAGCACAATGGTTTTCAACTCGACTGATCATCAGAATCACCCAAATTCTTTTTTAAAGTTTCAGTTTGGTTCAGTTCAGTTCAGTTACTCAGTTGTGTCCGACTCTGCGACGCAGCACGCCAGGCCTCCCTGTCCATCACCAACTCCCGGAGTTCACTCAGACTCACGTCCATCGAGTCGGTGATGCCATCCAGCCATCTCATCCTCTGTCGTCCCCTTCTCCTCCTGCCCCCAATCCCTCCCAGCATCAGAGTCTTTTCCAATGAGTCAATTCTTTGCATGAGGTGGCCAAAGTACTGGAGTTTCAGCTTTAGCATCATTCCTTCCAAAGAAATCCCAGGGCTGATCTCCTTCAGAATGGACTGGTTGGATCTCCTTGCAGTCCAAGGGACTCTCAAGAGTCTTCTCCAACACCACAGTTCAAAAGCATCAATTCTTCGGTGCTCAGCTTTCTTCACAGTCCAACTCTCACATCCATACATGACCACTGGAAAAACCATAGCCTTGACTAGATGGATCTTTGTTGGCAGAATAATGTCTCTGCTTTTCAATATGCTATCTATGTTGGTCATAACTTTCCTTCCAAGAAATAAGCATCTTTTAATTTCATGGCTGCAGTCACCATCTGCAGTGATTTTGGAGCCCCCAAAAATAAAGTCTGACACTGTTTCCACTGTTTCCCCATCTATTTCCCATGAAGTGATGGGACCAGATGGCATGATCTTAGTTTTCTGAATGTTGAGCTTTAAGCCAACTTTTTCCCTCTCCTCTTTTCACTTTCATCAAGAGGCTTTTGAGTTCCTCTTCACTTTCTGCCATAAGGGTGGTGTCATCTGCATATCTGAGGTAAAATTGTGTCAAATATTATTTTTAAAGTACATAAATATAGAAAAAGTGAAGAAACTATTATAACACCTATGTTCATATTTTTTCTTTTTATTTCATATTTTATTAAGGAAATAAAACAAGGGAATTCCCTGGCAGTCCAGTGGTTAAGTCTCACAGCCAGAAAAAAAGAAAAAAAAATAGATAAAATCGATGTCCCTTCTTCTTGTTTCCAGTTGCATTTCCTTCTGTTCTCTGGGAAGCTTCCCCCATCCCAGTAATTTGCATATTTATTTTTTAAGCTAAATTACTTTAATAAAATAGGTAGTACAAAATTGAAAAGTAACCAAAGTTAAACCCTTCCATTTCTGCTGCCTGCTCCCCATTTTCCCTCCCACAGGCAACCGCCAACACTAATTTGTGTGTCTTTTTGTAGAATCTAACGTGTACAGATGTATGTGTGTTCTTATTTTCCCTCCCATAACCAGTAGTGGTTCTGCAGGCTCAGTTGAGTGTCCTCTACTCAACTGCACCCGTTTAACAGGACCTAGTGGAGGTTGTTTCAGTTCATCACAAATGGTTCAAGCCTCGATAGTGTTCTATTATATTGATGTGTGACATTTTATTTAGTAGGTCTCCTATGATGGATATATATTAAGGATGTCTCTACTCTTTTGCTATTACAAACAATATTACAATAAATAATCTTATATATGATTTTTGTGAACATATAAAGTGGAATTGTGAGTATATTTGACAGCTGGTACCAGATAGTCTCCATAAGTATTTAATAAATTTTATTCCTACTAAAAATGTACAAAACTGCCAGTTTGCCCTACGCTCTTGCCAATGTAGCATTTTCAAATGTTTTGACCTTTATCCTTCTAAAGATTAAAAAAATATGTCATTATAGTTCTATTTCACATTTATTGAGTGAGACTGAACATCTCTTTATGTTTTTAAAGGCCATTTGTATTTTCTGTGTGTGATCTCTTGTTTATCTTTTGCCCATTTTTCTATAGGATTATTAATTTCTTATTGATTTAGAAGAGCTTTATGCACATAAGGAAAGTAATTCTTTCTTTACCTGTGATTTTTATTGGAAATATATTTTCTCAGTGTGTTGCTTTTCTCATGATCTTGTTTTTACCCTGCTGAATTTATCTATTTTTCTGCACTGGCAGGCAGCTTCACTCTTTACCACCAGCACCACCTGGGCAGCCACTGTCTATTTTTCTGAAGTCTTTTCTTCAAATCTTTTATTTCAAAATTTCTAGTTTTGTGTCATACTTCAAAAGGCCTTTTCCACTCTAGGATTTTCAAAAACCATTTTCCACTTTTTCTTCTAGTAGTCTAATTTTTTAAAAATAATGTAGTTATTTTGATTCATTTGGAATTTATTTTTTATGGAAGAAATGGGGTAAGGATCCAACTTATTTTTTCCCCGAGCTGCCTCATCAGTTGTCTTTCTTTTTTTTTAAGCAATTTAATTTTTTAGCTTTCTTCAGTGAGTTTTTACTTTTAAAATTAATTTTTATTTTATATTTAAAATTAGTTTTATTACATTTTATTGTTTTATTATTTAAAATTAATTTACAATGCTGTGTTAGTTTCTGCTGTATAGCAAGGTGAATCATTATACATATACATATATCCACTCTTTTTCAGATTCTATTCCCTGTAGATCATTACAATGTATTGAATAGAGTGCCCTGTGCTATGCAGTTGGTTTGTTTTTTCTTTTTCTCTTTTTTTCTGGCTGCACTGCACTGCATGGAGGATCTTAGTTCCCTGACCAGGGGATCAAATACGAGTCCGCTGCATTGAAGTTTGGGGTCTTAACCAGTGGACTGCCAGGGAAGTTCCCTCAATTGTCTTTCAAGATTTAATAATCTATCTTTTCCTTGAGGATTTTATTTTTAAAGTACAAAACAATATTTAAAATGAAAAAAAAAAAGAAAAGTTGCACACTTTAAAAAGCTGATAATTGGGACCTCCCTGGTGATCCAGTGGCTAAGACTTTGAGCTCCCAATGCAGGGGGCCTCAGTCCAACCCCTGGTCAGGAAACTAGATCCCACATGCTGCAACTAAGATCCCGGTGCAGCCAAATATGTAAACAAATTATATATATATATATACACACACACACACATATATATACATACACACATACATATATTCAAAGCTGATAATTACCACAAATATCACAAAATCCAGAAAAATAAAGGATATGTATGTGTGTGTGCATGTGTTCTATTAATAGTTATTCATTGTTATATTACAAAGCATTCCAAAACCTGGTGGCTTAAAACAAGAACCATTCCTTTTGCTCATGAGTCTACAATCTGGGCAGCACTCAGCAGGGATGGGTTGTTTCTGTTCCCAGATGTCTGTGGCCTTCACTGGGATATCTGGAAAAGTTAGGAACTTGAAAAATGCAGCATCTCTTTCTCTTTCAAGGAGAAGGGGACAACAGAGGATGAGATGGTTGGATGGCATCACTGACGAGATAGATGTGAGTCTGAGTAGGCTCCAGGAGTTGGTGATGGACAGGGAAGCCTGGTGTGCTGCAGTCCGTGGGGTCACAAAGAGTCGGACACGACTGAGCCACTGAACTGAACTGAACTGAACTGAACTTTCCCTTTCTTCTTTTGGCCCCAGGGTCTGTCTATACAGTCTCTCCACCAGGCCTCTTCAGCAGGACAGCCTTGGGATAGTTAATCTGATTACATGGCAACTGGGCTCCAAGAACAAGGGTTCCAAGAGACCCAGGCAAAAACCGAATGGCTTCTTATTATGATCTAGGCTTGAGAGTCTGAGAACATCACTGCCACCACATTTTATTGGTGGAACAAGTCACTAAGACCAGCCCATATTCCACAGTATCTTTATTCAACGTCTATCTGTTTCTCCTCTATAATACATTTTACTCTAGGGAGCTCCTCCCTATTTAAAATGTATTGTTTAATAAACATCCAGTAAAATTCACTTTCTTTGTTGTCACAGTTCTGTGAGTTTAGACAAAGGCATAGCCTGGATGCAGCCACTGCATTCGAGATGGAGAACAGCCCCATCACCCCCAAATGTTCCCTCGTGCTGTCCCTTGGTAGGCAAAGTCATCTCCTACTCCATCCCCTAGCAACCACTGCTGTATCCTCCACCCATACCCAGGCAGTCAGAATTTTGGAGACTGGGTTCTCCATCTAGAGGGATAAAGGTCCCCCAGGTGATTCTGATTTGAGTCATGTCTGAGAACTGTTGTTGGGGACATGTCTTCTTTTAAAATATCAGTTCAGTTCAGTTGCTTAATTGTATCCGACTCTATGGCACCCCACTCCAGTGCTCTTGCCTGGAGAATCCCATGGATGGAGGAGCCTGGTGGACTGTAGTCCATGGGGTCGCTAAGAGTCGGACACGACTGAGCGACTTCCCTTTCACTTTTCACTTTCATGCTTTGGAGAGGGAAATGGCAACCCACTCCAGTGTTCTTGCCTGGAGAGTCCCAGGGACGGGGGAGCCTGGTGGGCTGCCGTCTATGGGGTCGCACAGAGTCGGACACGACTGAAGTGACTTAGCAGCAGCAGCAGCTATAGCCCCATGGATTGCAGCACGCCAGGCTTCCAAGGAGCAAGCATCTTAATTTCATGGCTGCAGTCACTTTCATCACTGCAGTCATCTGCAGTGATTTTGGAGCCCAAGAAAATAAAGTCTGTCACTTAAAAAAAACTTTATATATATATATATAATTTTGCTGCATTGGGTCTTAGTTGCTGCATGTGGATCTTTAGTTGCAGCATGCTGCACCTTTTAGTTGCAGCATGTGGGATCTAGTCCCCGATCAGGGATCAAACCTGGGCAGAGTCTTAGCCGCTGAACCACCAGGGAAGTCCCCCAAGAACACTGCCTATTAAGCAATAGGAATTTGCTTTGCATCCTTAGAATAGGCTTTGGTAGTGAGAGCTATGAGTGGTCAGAGGCCTCAGATAAGTAACAGTAACAGCTAATATCTCTTGAGTGCTTAGTATATGACAGGTACTGGGCTATGTACATTTGGTACATTATCTCACTCTGCACCACAGTTCCACTAAATCTTTTATCCCCATTTCACAGATGAGGAAATTAAGGCTCAAGATTAAGTAATTTGTCCAAGATCACACAGCCAGGAAATGGTAGAGCCACAATTTGGACTCAGGCAGGCCAAATTTCGAGGTCCATGCTCCTTATCCCTCCCTCCCCAAAAGAGAAGTTACCTGCCCCACCAGCTCCAGCCTGGGCAGTTCCCCATGTTGGCTCTCACTTCCTCAGAAGCTTCTCCTAATACAACGTCTTGTTTGGGAAATAGGTGTTCCTGCAGGAGGGATGATTCAGGAGGAGTAGAGGGATGGAATGCTGAAGTGAGCTTAGCCACGGGGGAGCAGGGTAGAGGCCTGGGCTGGGGCGGGGGTGCTGGGAGACCTCCACCTGCGTGCGTCTTGCTGACAAGACCTTTCCTCCCCCTGCACTGGATACAGCCTCCTCTGTTTCTCTCCATCTGATTTCCTGTTTCCTCTTCCGGCTTTGGAGTACCTGGCTCCCCTGACTACCTCTTCCTAAACTCCTACCTGTTCTCTGTCCCACCTCAGCTTGGTAAGAGGAACAAGGGTCCAGGGGTCTGGGCAAGGGAAAACACCTCCTGGATCTGGTGCACGGGCCCTGTGGGGGTGGGTCCGACAGCCCTCCTTCCGCATGGACTGTAGAAGGTTTAAGAATGCCCCTGAAAAAGTAAAAGATAAATTGATTTTGGGTTCTCAGCCACAGGTGCCAACATTCCTTTAGTGGGTCATTTTGAAATGGGGGCTTTTTAAAAACTTTAATTGAACTGCAATATATTAATACATGGAGAAAAGGGCACAGATTGATTTTCACAAGGTAAATATACCCATGTAACTGGTACCAGATCAAGAAATAGAATACTACCAATGTCCCAGAAGTCCTCTTCAAGCCTCTTCCAGTCCCAACCCTGGAGTGGGAGGGGTGGGGAGCATTTTTTTGGTTGTCACAAGTCTTAGGGTTTCTGTTGGCATTTAGTGGGCACGGTCTAGGGATGCCAAATGTCCTGCAGTACATGGGACAGTTCTGCACAAAGAATAGTCCTGCCCAAATGCTCGGCTGAGAAATGCTGTGCCTGACGGTGCTGAGCAATCATGGCCTGCAGCATGGCCAAGAGAGATGCCTTAGGCCCAGGGAACAGGGATGCAGCTGGGTCTGTGGGTCAGAGTGAGGAGGGGTCTTCACTGCAATGTATCCACACTGTGGCTACACCCGCAGGCCTCCGGAACGCCCCCCGCTGCTGGGCAGTGATCCAGCCCCTACTGTGTGCTGTGTACATGCCTAAGTGTGAGAACGACCGGGTGGAGCTGCCCAGCCGCACCCTCTGCCAGGCCACCCGCGGCCCCTGTGCCATCGTGGAGAGGGAGCGGGGCTGGCCCGACTTCCTGCGCTGCACCCCCGACCACTTCCCCGAGGGCTGCCCGGTGAGTCCTCTGCAGGGCCAGGGCTGAGCTGGGCATGGGGACAGGGCCCAGCAGGGGCAGGGAAGCTCAGAGCCTACTGTGCTGAAAGATCCCAAGTCATGGGCTCAGCGAGCCACAGACCCAAACCAAAACTGGGCCAGTCCATCAGGGATTATCTTATCTAGCTATGAAACATTTTTGAGCACCCACTCTGTTACTCACTGGGGAGTTACAGGAGTCATGAGTGACAAACCTATTCTCAGAAAGTTTATTGTCTGTTTAGGGAGTCAGGGCTTGGGCTTGCACGTGTAAAACGCGAGAGACACCAAGACAGGGATGGGATCTAGTTCTGGGGTGAGGGAGAGCACATTAATAATAATAATCATTATTTATTACTGTCCAAATACATTTTAAACATCTTACATTTATTCATTTAACCCTTAGATCACACCATGAAGTAAGTACTGCTGTCCTGTAGATCAGGAAACGGAGCTAACAGGGAGGTCACGTAACTTGCCCTAGGCTATGTGGTCCCTGAGCGGCAAGGCTGGGATTCAGATGCTGGAAGGTTGTCTACAGCACCTGCGCTTTCAGCCTCTCTGCCGTGCTAACCCACACCTCTTATTAAACCAAAGGTCACCTCGAGCCTGCTGCTTTCTGTTGTATTGTCTTCTCCCCTTCTCTCCTTGCCAGAATGAGGTGCAGAACATCAAGTTCAACAGTTCCGGCCAATGCGAGGCTCCCTTGGTTCGGACCGACAACCCCAAGAGCTGGTATGAGGATGTGGAGGGCTGTGGGATCCAGTGTCAGAACCCGCTCTTCACCGAGGCCGAACACCAGGACATGCACAGCTACATCGCGGCCTTCGGGGCTGTCACGGGCCTCTGCACACTCTTCACCCTGGTCAGCGGAGGGCAGGCCCCGGGTGGAGGGCAGAGGGAGAGGCGGGGGCCCGGGACCCTCAGGCTGCCTGTAAAGTAGGAAGGGAGCCAGTTGTCCGTGGGAGGCTGGGCTCTGGGAATCGGGGGGAGGAGAACTTGACAGGGGTCTTCAGGGAAGGGTGGTGATTAGAGGGGTGGGGAGTTCCAATAAGAGTGGCAGAACAGCCCTAACCCCGTGGAACGGGCCCCTCTTCTCTCTTCTAGGCCACATTTGTGGCTGACTGGCGGAACTCCAATCGCTACCCTGCCGTCATTCTCTTCTATGTCAATGCATGTTTCTTCGTGGGCAGCATTGGCTGGCTGGCCCAGTTCATGGATGGGGCCCGCCGGGAGATCGTCTGCCGTGCTGATGGCACCATGAGGCTTGGGGAGCCCACGTAGGTGTCCTGGGTTCCCAGAGGCGAGGGCGAGGGGAAGAGGCTGATGCCCATTTTCCACAAAAGGGGCAGGTTGGACTGGAAATGGAGACTTCAGCGTGGGATTCAGCTCTGCCTTGTTGCACCCAAGGTCTTCAGCACTAGAGCCTGGACCGTTCACATCTTCTGTATCCTCTTCACTTCTGACCCAAGCCCGGTCTCCAAGCCCTGACTCCTAGAAGAACCTTCAGACCTTAGAAGCCAGGAGTCTGGGGACCACAGGGCCAGAGGGGGGGAGACTTGGTAGATGGAATACAGAATGAGCACCCCAAGTGACACCCCACTTGTCTGCACAGCTCCAATGAGACCCTGTCCTGCGTCATCATCTTTGTCATCGTGTACTACGCCCTGATGGCCGGCGTTGTCTGGTTTGTGGTCCTCACCTACGCCTGGCACACCTCCTTCAAAGCCCTGGGGACCACCTACCAGCCTCTCTCCGGCAAGACTTCTTACTTCCACCTGCTCACGTGGTCACTCCCCTTTGTCCTCACTGTGGCAATCCTCGCCGTGGCCCAGGTCTAGTGACTGGTACAGGGTGGGGACCTGTGTGGGGCGAACGTGGGTGCGGGAGAAAGTGACCCCCTCTGTCCCCCTACCCCTTCCTCCTGCAGGTGGACGGGGACTCTGTGAGCGGCATCTGTTTTGTGGGCTATAAGAACTACCGATACCGCGCTGGCTTCGTGCTGGCCCCCATTGGCCTGGTGCTCATTGTGGGAGGTTACTTCCTCATCCGAGGTGAGTGAGGACTGGGCTGAGCACCTACTCTGTGTAAGCAGGAGCCAGGAGCTGCCAGCCCTGCTGCTTTTGAGGCAGGACCTCAGCTGGCTCACTGGGGCCTTGGGGTAAAGGGGAAGGACAGACACAGCACCACAGACAGACACAGCACCACAGACAGACACAGCACCACAGACAGACACAGCACCACGACACTTAGGGTGGGGCAGCACCTTTGTTTGGCTAGAAAAATGCTGCCCTCAATCCAGCCTTGTTTGAAGGCTAACGGCTTGCTGAGTGGAGCTTGGGCTGGGTCCCTACCCCTGCTCAGCTCTGACCAGATGCCCTTGTGTGATAAACACCTTGAGTGACCTATCTCATCCATGTGGGCCAGCTGGGGGCCTTCCATCGTGTGTGTGCCCTGAATTCATATACACGCTCAGTCTCTGGAACTTGGTTTCTCAGCTCCTTTCTGCCCATGGTGCACACACACGCAGAGTTTTCACAACACACACAGATTCTCTGTTTCCTCATTTCCCTGTCTCAATCTGCCGCCTCCACAATGAGCCTCCGTGTCTGAGCTCATTTTTGTTGAGCGTTCTCTGTAAACTTCAGTTTCCTCCCCCAGCTCCTGTTCAGCCCACCTTGTTTCCGTCTCCTTGGCAGTGGCTGGGCCTCTGATGTGTTTTGTATCTGTGTGTTCCTGTGCGGTAGCCACCAGCCACGTGTGTTGAAACTAGTCCAGGTTGAGACGTCTCATAGCATAAAATACAAACTGCACTTCAAAGACTCAAGCACACACAGAAGTAAACAGTCTCATTAACAGCTTGTTATATGGATTACACGTTGAAATAATAATGTCGTAGACAATGATTTATTGTTTTTAAGGTGTATTGAAGTTAATTTCATTTGTGTCCTTTTACTTTTTGAAGGTGGCTTCTAAAAAATTTGAGATTATGAGTTGTTATTCAGCTGCGCAGTCATGTCTGACTCTTTGTGGCCCCATGGACTGCAGCATGCCAGGCTTCCTTGTCCTTCACTGTCTCCCAGAGTTTTCCCAGACTCGTGTCCATTGAGTTGATGATGCCATCCAGCCATCTCTGGAAAATTTGACATTATGAGTGTGGCTCACATTATATTTCTCTTGGACAGCAGTGTCCTGGGGTCTCTTCTTTGGCCTTTTTCATCATAATAACTTTGACCCACTGCCTTTCTTAGGGAGGCTGGACCAGGAGTGAGGCGTCTTTGGTCTCCACTGTCTGCCTGCCCTGCTCCAGTCTTTCCTGTCTGTAGCATGTCTGCCACCAGCTGCACTCCAGTGTCTCCAGTTCCTCCAGCTTTAAATCAGCACAAGAGTCATCAGACCTGGGATTCCAGGACCATATGACCCTCCTGGGATGCCACACACCCATGCCTCCCAGAAGAGTGGTCTGGCCCCCACTAATGTCTGCCATTTCCCTTATGTTCAGGAGTCATGACCCTGTTCTCCATCAAGAGCAACCACCCTGGGCTGCTGAGCGAAAAGGCAGCCAGCAAGATCAACGAGACCATGCTGCGTCTGGGTGAGTGGGTCTGTCCATCATCACGCCCACTGGGGAAGGGTATTGGAGGCTGAAGTTAGCAGTTAGCAGCCAGGGGGCAAGACTAGGCTCTGTGTGTGTGTGTGTGTGTGTGTGTTGGCGGTGATGCTGGTAGTAGCAGCTCAAAAGGGAAGGTACCTTCCTTCTCAGTTGGAAGAATTCAAGTTCATGTCAACACTTGAGGCCCATTTAGAACCCTTAAGTGCCTCTAATTTCTTATCTTATTTTGGAGAAAACAATTCTTCGGTATGTTTTATTGACGTGTACTTAAATCACAATGTTAATTTCTAGTGTATAGAACAGTGACTCAGATATATATATCTACAGATAGATAATTTTTCATATTCTTTTCATTATGGTTTATGACAGGATATTGAATATAGTTCCCTATGGTATATAATAGGACCTTGTTTATCTATTTTATATAGAGTAGTTTCTCTCTGCTAATCCCAAACTCCTGATTTATCCGTGCCCCACTTCCCCCACCTCGGTAACCATAAGTTTGTAGAGAAAACAGTTCTTAAACCGAGCCCAGCACAAAGTCACCCCAGAGTTTTTCAGGCCCGTGTGGGGCGAACACCTCCTCCCTACCACCGCTCCCACACCTGGGATGGGTGACGCCCTGCCCCACCCCTGACCCTCCACAGGCATTTTTGGCTTCCTGGCCTTTGGCTTTGTGCTCATCACCTTCAGCTGCCACTTCTATGACTTCTTCAACCAGGCTGAGTGGGAGCGCAGCTTCCGGGACTATGTGTTGTGAGTAGGGGACTGGGGGCCTGCAGTGGTGGGCACTGGAGACCCCTCTCTGCGATCCAGCAGGGGTCTGTTAGGTTCCAACCTCAGAGGGCGAGAGAAACTGCCTGTCTTGCTTTGGGTGCTCACACTGTTAGTTGCTCCGTAATTTGCAGACATGGCCAACAGCCCTGGGGTCCCTGCCCAGCTCCGCCCTTCCCTCTCATCCCCAAGGCTGCCTGGCTGGTGCGTTTGTAACTGTTAAGCCATTGTATGTTTTGGCTTCTCCCCACCTCTTGTGTTGGCCACAGATCTTGATTTCTATTTCTCATGGACTCTTTACAGAGCATATTGCAAATCCCTGCACAGCAATAGTTATCGCTCTACAACAGGTTAACAACCCATTAATGCTTTCTGGGTTTGCCTGTGCTTTTTTTGTGTCACATGATGATAAATCTGCGAGGGTAAGGCACCTCGGCTACTTCAAAAAGTGCAGTCCATACTGATACGAGGAATAGGAGTTAAAATGCTCATTGGGACTTCCATGGTGGTCCAGTGGCTAAGACCCTATGCTCCCAATGAAGGGGCCTGGGTTTGATCCTTAGTCAGGGAACTGACTGCAACATGCTGACTCCCACATGCTGCAACTAAGACCCTTCGAAGTCAAATAAATAAATAAATACATTTTAAAAATCCTAAGTGCTTCAGACTCTTCCTTAAAGGCTCCAGCTTCCAGTGTGTGCCTGGGTCCCTCCCCCAGAAATTTGATTTCATTGAATGGGGTGTGGCCCAAACATCAAGAGTCATTAAAAGCTCCCAGGTGACTCTAATGATCACCTAGGATTGCAAATCATTGATGTGGGCTTCACTCTTTCTAGTGTTGGGATTGATTGTCTGGGCAACCACCAGGGAGACTCAGAAAGCTTCACCCGTCTACTACCCCTTGCCACAGATGCCAGGCCAATGTGACCATCGGGCTGCCCACCAAGAAGCCCATCCCTGACTGTGAGATCAAGAATCGCCCCAGCCTCCTGGTGGAGAAGATCAACCTATTTGCCATGTTTGGAACTGGCATTTCCATGAGCACCTGGGTCTGGACCAAGGCCACACTGCTCATCTGGAGGCGCACCTGGTGCAGGTGGGGTCAGCAGCAGCCCGTCCTGACCTGGCTGCCTCGTTCTCTCAGTCTCAGCATCCTGTAGGCTCGGTCAGGTCTCACAAGTCCCAGCGCAGCCTTGAGCAGGTGTGATTTCTGAGGGGCCGAGCGGCCAAAAGCGGCCTTTCCTGTGGCTCACCACTGCCCCCTGGTGACACCTTGTGTCCTTGCGAAGATGGGCCAAAGACTGTGCCTTCGCGTCTTCTGAGAGAGGAGTGATTCAGAGGAGTGATTCGAGAGCTGGGCACAGGAGCCCTGCATTCTCGCCTCCCTTTTTGGCAGAGAAGGCCTCTACTCTTAAGAGCTCTGGAGGCTCCTTTCCTGGAGGGAATGGATTTACTGGTCTTTTGCAAGATTTGAGGGGAAGCGGTTGCTCCTCCATGCCCCCTGCCCCATCTTTTTGCCCTCAGGTTGACAGGGCAGAGTGATGATGAACCCAAACGGATCAAGAAGAGCAAGATGATCGCCAAGGCCTTCTCCAAGCGGCGGGAGCTACTGCAGAACCCAGGCCAGGAGCTCTCCTTCAGCATGCACACCGTCTCCCACGACGGGCCTGTGGGTGAGCTGCTACTCTGTTTTCCTCTGGAGCCCATTCCCAGTTCCCTTCCAGGCTGGTGTGGCTTCATGGTCTGTTTGCAAGGCTGTGAGGAATGGCGCTCCTTCTTCTGTCTACATACTCCTTTTTCTCCAACCCCCCACCCCCATCCCCCCACCACTCCATCCCAGGCTACTCTCCCCTCTGTTTCTGCCCCTGGGTCTGCTTGCTGGTGATTTGGTTCTAAAGGACTCATCTCCCTCACCTTCAACCGTCTTCTTCCCCTGTTCTCCCTGGGCTACAGGACGTCAGGTTTCGGGCACTGGGTTTCTGGCGTCTCCTCAGGCCCCCATGCCCTTCAAACTGGGGATGGGTAGAGATCTGGCTGTGCCCACCAGGGTGGGCTTTGTGTGCTAAGTTGAGTGGGAGCCAAGGGCTGGGGGAAGGTGAATGGTACCAAATATAGAAGGAGCAGTCACGGTGAGGGCCTGGGCAGTCATGGCACCTTGCCCTTTCCTTCCATCTCCACAGCGGGCTTGGCCTTTGACCTCAATGAGCCCTCAGCCGACGTGTCCTCTGCTTGGGCCCAGCACGTCACCAAGATGGTGGCCCGGAGAGGTGCCATACTGCCCCAGGATGTGTCTGTCACCCCGGTGGCAACGCCAGGTATGGATTTCCACTCCTGTAGGAAGGTGGGGGATGTTGAGGCTGGAATAAAGTCCTGGAGTGGAGTGACAGGAGCTGCCGGCAGGGGAGAGGGAGGGGAAGGCCTTGGAGAACTATAGCATGGGTTCCCGGCTCCAAGAGAAGGGGCCCGGGGAGAGAAGGTGCCACGCGCACAGAGCTTAGAGTCCCAGGCTCCCGTTCTCTCTCCCACCGTCAGTGCCCCCAGAGGAAAAAGCCAACCTGTGGCTGGTTGAGGCAGAGATCTCCCCGGAGCTGGAGAAGCGCCTGGGCCGGAAGAAGAAGCGGAGGAAGAGGAAGAAGGAGGTGTGCCCACTGGTGCCACCCCCGGAGCTTCACCTCCCCGCCCTGGGCCCTGCCTCCGCCCCTAGTGCGGTCCCTCGGCTGCCACAGCTGCCCCGACAGAAGTGCCTGGTGGCCGCGGGCGCCTGGGGACCTGGGGAGTCCTGCCGACCTGGAGCCTGGACTCTGGTCTCCAACCCCTTCTGCCCAGAGCCCAGCGCCCCAGCCCCTGTGGCCTGGGCGCAGGGCCGCCGGCAGGGACTGGGGCCCATTCACTCCCGCACCAACCTGATGGAGGCGGAACTCATGGATGCAGACTCCGACTTCTGAGCCTGGAGAGTAGGACCTGCAACAAGAAGGAGGAACAAATACCGTTCCGAGGCTTTTCTTCCTCCCTGAGAGTGCTTCTGTCCAGGATCTCATCTTCGCGAGCACCTGAGGGCCCAGTTCCTTCCCGGGAGAGTTCAGTGTGGACGGCTCATGGCACCAGGACTGCAGGAAGGAGCCCTGACATCTCCACAGCTAGGCCTCACCGGGGCAGGGCCCTGGAGGTTAGGGTCCTTGATTCTGCCCCACCTGGCTGGCAGCGTCAGTCTCTAGCGGGGTCATGGGTAGCAGAGCTCCTAGTGTGGCGGTAAAGGTGCGAGCAAGGCTTCGTGGGCTTGCATGCATACTTGCATGGGCTGTGGTGGCCAGCCCCTGTCTGGCAGATGAGGGCTGGCTGCCCTTGTTTGTGCCAATGGGTGCCCTTCCCTGGCACTCTCAGACCAAAAGTGTTCATTGGGTCATTATCCCTTTGTCCACCTGAGGACAGAGCTCCTTTCTCCCCTTTCTGGTTGGTTGTGGGGCTGGGAGTACTTACTCCCATAGGGGCTATAACCTCTCTTAAAAGTGTCCAGCTGGCTCCACCGTAGGCCAGTAACCCACCCTGGGTGTTGTGGCACCCTCCTTTCCCCTTTCCCCTTTCGGTTCAACCAGGCCAGCCTCTTCCTGTTTCCTGTTTGTTGATTAGGACCCAGAGTTGGCAGCATTTTCCACCCTGCCCCCACGCTCTACCCCTTTGCTGCTGGGCTCCATCTCCAGGTGAGAGGTTGGTTCAGCCATAGAGCCTGGCATGGTGGAGAAGCTGCGAGTGATGGGAAGCCTCTGGGCCTCAGAGAGATGCATGCTATCTCTCAGGGGATGGATCCTCTGACTGAGGAACTACCCTTAGGAAGCTGCTGACACTTCAGCCAGGCAGGAATGCTTCCTTCAACTTCCATAGTCGGTGGGTGAAGAGGTTCCCACCTCTCATTACCCCCATCCAAGGCCCCAGCGTCAAGAACCAGACAGCAGGGAGCTTTAGCAGCTGGCTGGGTTCCAGATCAGAGGGTAGGGATAAGGAAACAAAATATAAACAGTAAATAAAAGGTTTTTGTATAATCTATTGATGTGCTTCTTTCCAGAGGCCCCGTCTTGACCCACTTACCTGGTCGTAATCTCGTTTTGTCCTTCACTTCCTCTGCAAACTATTCTGCAAGGCCAAGAGCTCAGTTCTAATGAGGTCACCACTGACAGATGTCAGGCCGATGTCAGCTTAATGTGCTGGCTGTCCTTCCTGGCCAGTTGGTTCTATATATGGACAAAGGCTCTGGCCACAGCTGCCTCACTGCGCATTGATCATGAGATGAATGAGCAAGGACGTGCAGCTTGTCCCTGCAGTGATGACACTTGCAGAAAGCAAGTGTCCCCTGCTGGGGAGTATATGTGGGCATGGATCCTCATGGCAATCCCAGGCCCCCTCTGGGAACCTCTTGCCTCTACAAGGGATATCTGTGGGACCAGGTGCATTCGCATCCACAGCTTCCTCCCCTTGGGCTGTCAGAGAAATTCAGGCTTCTCTGAGGGAAGCCTGCTAGTCCCACTTCCTCCAGAAAGATGTCAGTAGAAAACTGGGAACTGGACTCAGGATCCTGTGGAAAGGAAGAGTGGGTGGAGGAAAGGGGGTGTTACCCACAGATGACTCAGAGGGTATTGTGCAGTATTAAGTGTGCCTGTTTATGGGTGTTGCTCAAGTGATGGGGACACAAGCAATTTGCCCAGAGCCAAATTCCAAAGGAAGAGGAAAGGGAACTAACACTGATTATCTACTATGTACTTTACATGTGTATAAGGATAATGATGATAACAGTAAGAGCTAATTCTTATTAAATGCATGCTAGCTCTAAGCACTTCGTATCTATTAACCTGTTGAATCTCACAACAGACCTCAGAGGCACTGTTAACACCCCCAAGACACTCAGGTACAAGAAAAGTTCAAAAGTTTGCCTGAGAGAAAGTGATAATGCTGGCGTTCCATCAGAGCCGTCTGGCTCCAGAGTCACCAGGTTCTTGGCCTCTGCACTCTGAGTGTTGTGCTTGTGCTTAGTCATGCAATCGTGTCTGACTCTTCGCAACCCCATGGACTACCAAGCCAGACTCCTCTGTCCATGGGATTCTCCAGGCAAGAAGACTGGAGTGGGTTGCCATGCCTTCCTCCAGGGGATCTTCCCAACCCAGGGACTGAACCCAGATCTCTCATATTGCAAGCGGATTCTTTACCGTCTGAGCCATCAGGGAAGTTCCTGCACTCTGCTGCCTCTCCTTTAATTCGGAAGAGGCAGAGGAACTATTTTTCTGTAGCAACAAACTTCAGAGAAGTAAAATGACTTGCCCACAGACCTCATAGCTAGTAAGTAACACACTGGGCCCAGGGCCTTCCTGACTCTGCAGTCCAGACTCTTTCTGCTCTTAGGTCTGACTTTTGGTTTTTCCTCCTATCCAGATTGCCCATGCTGTGCTCCCTCTGGCCTCCCCATATCCCCTTGTGCTTGCCCACCGTGCTCATTCTTGCCATCACTGCTCTTCTCAACAGTAGTAGAGCTAATTTCTATTTTTTTTTTTAATTGAAGAATAGTTGATTTACAATGTTGTGTTAGTTTCAGGTGTACAGCAAAATGATTCAGTTACATATATATTTTTCAGATTATTTTCCATTATAGATTATTGTAAGATATTGAATATAGTTCTCTGTGCTACACAGTAGGTCCTTGTTGTTTATATTTAATAGTGGATTTTATATATAATCCCAAACTCCTAATTTATCCTTCCCTGCGTTTCCCCTTTGGTAATCATAAATTTGTTTGTCTGTGAGTCTATTTCTGTTTTGTAAGTAAGTTGATTTGTATCATTTTTTTTAAATTCCACGAGTGATATCATATGATATTTGTCTTTCTCTGACTTACTTAGTATGATAATCTCTAGGTCTATCCAGGTAGCTGCAAATGGCATTGTTTCATTCTTTTTTATGGCTGAGTTATATATATATATATATATATATATATATATATATACACATATACACACACACCCCATCCTTTTTATCCGTTCATCTGTTGATGGACATTTAGGTTGCTTCCATGTCTGGCTATTGTAAATAGACCTGCTATGAACAGTGGGGTGCACATATCTTTTCAAATTAGGGTTTTCATCGTTTACAGATATATGCCCAGGAATGGGATTGCTGGATCATACGTTATTTTTAGTTTTTTAAGGAACCTCCATACTGTTTTCCACAGTGACTACACCACCTCACATTCCCACCAACTGTATAGGAGGGTTCCCTTTTCTTCACATTCTCCAGCATCTATTATTTGTAGACTTTTTTTTTTTTTTTTTGGCCACAGCCACGGCTTGCAGGCTCTTAGATCCCCTATCAGGGATCCAACCTGGGCTCCAGCAGTGAAAACGCCAAGTCCTAACCACTGATCTGCCAGGGAATTCCCTATTTGTAAGGTTTGTGTGTGTGTGTGATGACTGGTGTGAGGTGATACTTCATTGTAGTTTTTATGTTCATTTCTCTAATAATTAGCAGTGTTGAGCATCTTATGTTTTCATCTTGGCCATCTGTATGTCTTCAGTAGTAGAGCTATTTGTAAACCTTATCCATGCATGCATGCACGCAAAGTTGCATCAGTTGTGTCCGACTCTGTGCGACCCTATGGACAGCAGCCCACCAGGCTCTCCTGTCCACGGGATTCTCCAGGCAAGAATACAGGAGTGGGTTGCCATTTCCTTCTCCCAAAGCAGTATTCAAAACAATAAAAGTGATCAGTGTTGTCTAATGATCCTTTTTGAAACAAGGGGAAGTATTAAATGACTTTCTTTCTATCTCCATGTACATCCCCTCCATCTCTTCTTTCTTTAGTTGTATTATAATGGTGTGTTGGAGGAGCTTATTCTGGGGTTTTAAAAAGCTGAGACATGTTACCTGTTGAGGCTGATAGACTCTGTGACCACTAGAGGACATCGTGAGCCTACCTTTTGTGAACGCTGGCCAGGCAGCTGTTGGAAATCTGAAATTTTGTGGACACTCCCACAGACCAATTGTATATTTTAGTATTTTTATAGGAGTGAAAAATCTTGTGACTGAGAGCCACAGTGGCCACTTTCTTACCAAAACTCTTGAGTTAGACTCCTGAAAGAAACTCCTCAGGGTCCAAGAGGAACTTGGTTTGGGGGACTCCCTGTGGCTGTCCTGTTGTCCTGAGGTCAACTTCACCCCTCAAGTTGGCTCTGCCCTCAACAGCTCAACTGGGCCCGCCTTACCCCTCTCACACTCAGTCATCCAACTGCCCAGTTTGTAAGACCTGCCTCTGTTGGTCCCAGATTCTCGTAAGCAGTATGTCCACTGCTCCAACCCTTCCTCTGCCTGTGTATGACTCTTTTTGTTTTTAATCTGAAAAACTAAAAAGATACAGAAAAGCACAAGGAACAACCTAATAAACACCCATATTCCCACTACTCAAATAAACTTTAAAATGTGAAAAAAAAAAACTTAAAAAAATGTTAACATATTTTCTTCCAACCTACATTCATGAAGAAATAAAGTAAAACAGATTTAGCTAAGTCCTCTTTGACCAACACCCCTATTCCATTTTTCCTCCCACTTTCCCTTTCCTCAACCAAAAAACAACTGTCTGCATTTAGTGCGTTTTCTTTCAGTCCATTTTTATATTTTCATATGTGCAAATGAAGCTATGCATTCATAAACTATGTACTGCTTTTGACAGCTTTTTAATTTTTTAAATTATATTTTTTATTGAAGTATAGTTGATTTACAGTATTATATTGATTTCCGGTGTCCAGCACTACTGGAGTGGGTTGACATTTCCTTCTCCAGGGAAACTTCCTGACCCAGGATAAAACCCAGGTGTCCTGTATTGCAGGTGGATTCCTTACCAACTGAGCCACCAGGGAAACCCCACAATGATTCGTATTTTTATAGATTACACTCCATTTAAAGTTATTACAAAATAATGTCTATAATTACCTGTTCTGTACAATAGAGTTTTGCCTGCTTTTAAAGTTTGACTGTTCATCTCAGTTATATGCATGATATAGTTTGAAAAGTCAAATAGTTCTACATCTTTCCAATATGGAGGATAAGGACTTAGCTCTTTTTCACTCTACCTACTAGGAGGAAAGAAGAGGTGGAGTGGGGAGGAGTCAGTAGTGACAGTTTTGAAAGCTGGAAAGCAAATGAGTGATATTTAATTTGACAGACTTGAAAAACTAAAAGTTTTAACCACCAATAGGGAAAACTTACATTGCAGCACCCCTAAAAGCTTCTAAATTGGAGGCAGCAGCTACTTCAGAAGGTAGAAATGAAAGCAGGAGGATTGGTCTCTGACCTCCTGTCTAACTGAACATTCTGATGACTGCCCTTCCCAAATCTGGATGTTGTCAGTTCATTCTCTAGAGAAGGCAAATAGAGGGTCTGTAGCACTTGAAGGCAGTATCTTCTGGCTTCCTGAAGTTCATTTTAAGAAGTTCACTATCTTTCTTACTATTGAGTTTTTGTAAAAATGCTCCTTGACCCACTCCAGACATTTGAAGGATTGTCTCTTTGTCCCCAGAATTTTGAAATTTAACAGTGATGTATATGGGGACTTCCTTGACAGTCCAGTGGTTAACACTCCCACTGTAGAGGGTGTGGGTTCGATCCCTGGTCAGGGATCCTTCACACCACATGGCCCAGCCCCGCCCCCCCCCCAAAAAAAAATCAAAAACAAAACCAACCAAACAAAAAAATAATGATGTATATTAACGTAGGTCTATTTTCATCCATTGGGTTGGGCACCTAGTGGCCCCTTTCATTATGGAAATTCTCACTTTTCAGCTTTGGGAAAATTTTTGAGTTATTTCTTCGATGAATCTTCCCTCCCCACCTCTAGTTTTCTGTTACCTTTCTGGCACTCGTATTATTTGGTCTTCTTGGACTGATCCTCTAATTCATTTTCTTTTCTATTTTTTTGAATTAGATTAAAAAATGTATTGAAGATCTGAAAAACAATTCATAAGAAATTGACTTTTCCAGAAAACTGCGCCTACGAAATCCATTGAACCTATTGTGTTAAAATGTGCATTAGACACAACGAACACAAAATTGTAAATCAACTATACTTCAAAAACAGAAAAAAGAAAGAAGCCACCATTATTCAACAATCTGAGAAAGATAAACTGCATCTTTCCTATTTTTAATTTTTTCTTTTTTTGGGGGGGGGGGGTCAGTGCAGCTTGTGGGATCTTAGTTCCTCAATCAGGGATTGAATTAGGGTCCTCAGCAGTGAAAGTACAGAGTCCTAACCAGTAGACCACCAAGGAATTCCTAATTTCTCCCTCTTTTTATTTATTTTTAAACATTTTCTGTTAGTATGCTTTCATTTTAAAGGTCTCATGTTTGTTTTCTGAATGTTCACTTCTTGAAACAGCATGTTCTTTCACAAATACAATATCTTAAGTCTCTGAGGATATTAATGAGTTTTGAGGGGGTCATGATTTCTTCTTGAGGCATAGCCTCTGTTTTCTCCCAGTTGTTTTTTTCTGTTTGCTTATGTTGGTCTCTGTCTTCCATATTAAAGGTTTTCTTTTTGTTTCTGGTGACTTTATCTGCTCATACTGAGAGTGTGGCACTAAGTAGTTCTCTGGAAACTCTGCGAACGTAGGTGTGGTCTTCACTAAGGGTGATCTGGCCAGCCTATTTCCTTGGGGAACTCTTGATGTTTATCTTCAAGTTTTCTCTATTGGACTGGTCAGATACCTTAGAGAAGTTCTTCCAGTCTCCTGCATGGAAGATACATTTCTGCCTGTCAGGGTCTGGAAGCTGAATGAGCCAGGTTCACCTGGAAGAAGTTCTGTAGGCTAATTAGCTCAAGTCAGTTCAGTTGCTTAGTCACGTCCAACTCGTTGCGACCCCATGGACTGCAGCTCGCCAGGCTTTCCTGTCCATCACCAACTCCTGAAGCTTGCTAAAACTCATGTCCATTGAGTCGGTGATGCCATCCAACCATCTCATCTTCTGTCATCCCCTTCTCGTACCTTTAATCTTTCCTAGCATCAGGGTCTTTTCCAATGAGTCGGTTCTTCCTATCAGGTGGCCAAAGTATTGGAGTTTCAGCTTCAACATCAGTCCTTACAGTGAATATTCAGGACTGATTTCTTTTAGGATGGACTGGTTTGATCTCCTTACAGTCCAAGGGGTTCTCAAGAGTCTTCTCCAACACCACAGTTCAAAAGCATCAATTCTTCGGCGCTCAGCTTTCTTTATAGTCCAACTTTCACATCTGTACATGACTACTGGAAAAACCATAGCTTTGACTAGACGGACCACTGTTGGCAAAGTAATGTCTCTGCTTTGTAATATGCTGACTAGGTTGTGTCATAGCTTTTCTTCCAAGGAGCAAGTGCCTTTTAATTTCATGGGTGCAGTTACCATCTGCAGTGATTTTCAAGCCCCCCAAAATAAAGTCTGTCACTGTTTCCATTGTTTCCCCATGTATTTGCCATGAAGTGATGGGACCAGATGCCATGATCTTAGTTTTCTGAAAGTTGAGTTTTAAGCCAACTTTTTTACTCTCCTCTTTCAGTTTCAAGAGGCTCTTTAGTTCTTCTTTGCTTTCTGCCATAAGGGACGTGTCATTTGCATATCTGAGGTTTTTTATATTTCTCCCAGCAATCTTGATTCCAGCTTGTGCTTCATCCAACCTGGCATTTCGCATGATGTACTCTGCATATAAGTTAAATAAGCAGGGTGACAATATACAGCTTTGATGTACTCCTTATCATAAACTAAATAGTTCATAAACCTGTGCTTAGTCATCCTGTTTTCATTATGGTATTTCCACCTTCAGCTGTGCCTAGTGTCCCTCAGTAATAAGATGGAGGAAGCAGGTGTGTAGGATGAAATTGAGAATGGGTGAGGAATGTACCCTTATGTGTGGCCTCAAGCAGAGGATGGTGCCTGGATAAAGAAAGGATGAATATCAGTTTCTTTCCAGTGCTCCAACTTCTTATGTTTTGTAACCACATCCCATTGAAAAATTAGTTCATTCCCTCAGTAATCAAGTCTAGTGGCCCTCCAGGTAGGCAGCTGCTGCCTAAGAACTTCAACACACGCCAGGTGGTTGTACCACAGCTCCCTTGTGCATTAGGGGCAAGAAAGAAAGCAGTTACAGAGCTGCTAATCTCTTCTCCGACAGCTGGGGGATGAAGCTCTGAGCTGGTTCTTTATAACAGGAAGGAAATTATGAAAGCCAGAGTGTGAAGAGAAAGCTTAAGAAGCCCTTGTATCTGGTGGCTTGTGGGCTTTGTGGAAATGGCAGTGCTCAAATGCCTTCTAACTCAGTGTTACATACAAAGTTTGAAGGTCAGGATACAAAAGATTCAATTCAGGGTAGAACAACTCCACAAATGAACAGATTTCCAAGATAGTAGTAGCACTGGGAAGGAGATCAGGGCAGGTGATTTCTCCCTCTCCTTTTTGTCAGGGAAAAAAGAATCACTCCAAATCTAGATGTCCAATGGCCTTCTGGGGTTGTCAGGGCTATCAGTTACTCTCTGAACAACCATAAACCATAAGATCCCCTGTGCTTCAATTTCTCTGAGAATAGAGAAGAAATGACCTACCCTATAATCTGTCAGAGTTAACTGTATTTTAATTTTTTTCAAGTATTCTTTACATAGTTAAAATCTAATAGAACATGCAATTTGTCTCCTGCTTTTTAACTTATTTTATCACAAGCATTTATTTCCCTTTATCATTAAAAAAAAAAAGTTCTTGGCCAACTTAATTTTTTAAAGATTATAACCATTCTCCTGGGCTCCCTCCCAGGTAGCTCAGTGGTAAAGAATCTGCCTGTCAAGATAGGAGATACAGGTGCAAACTCTGGGTTAGGAATATCCCCTGGAGTAGGAAATGGCAACCCACTCCACTATTCTTGCCTAGGAAATCCCATGGACAGAGGAACCTGATGGCCTACAATCCATAGGGTTGCAAAAGAGTTGGGACATGACTTAGAGACTAAATAACAACCATTCCCCTATTGTTGGACATTAGTTTCAGATACCTTGTCATTATTAAAAGTGAAACTGCCATAAATGCCTTTACATTTACACCTTTTAAAATAAATTTTAAATTTAAAAATACAGAAAAATACAAAGTAAAGAAACCAAAAAAACTCACCCCAAATCCCATCACTTAAGGAAATCACTATTCGTATTTTAGTTAGTATTACTCTTTGCTGATATATTTATCTGAATTTTACATTATATCCCTGAAACCGAGCAAGACTCTGTGGGACCCTCTTTGGGACAAAAGCTCTTCCGTGTCCTCTGTTTCTTGTTTGTAATTAAAAAAAAAAAAAAAGACTTTAATCTTTTAGGTATTCCCCAAATTCCAAACAGCAGGCTCAAGCATTTAATAGGACAATAGAGTCACAGGACTCACAGTTCCTCCTGAAGAGATACAGGTAATAATCTGATACTTATCTCTGAGCTCCTCTACAGAACCTATGATGGTGACCACATGCATGTGACCACAAGTATGTGTACCCTAGACACGTTGGAACCAGCCAAGGTTGAGATTCCCCAGACATCCAGACATCATCCAACCAATCAGAATAGTCACACATTGTCAGCCCTCACCCCAAATTTTGTTTGACATCTGGGTTTGGGTTTTCTTGAGCACTAGCTCCCTCTTGTGCCTGGTACTCTGTAATAAACCTTTCTGTGCTCCAAACCCTGACATTTTGGTTTACCTCTTTGTGCCACTGGCATGCAAACTTAGGTTGGACATCTATGTGAATTCACAGAATGGAAATTCCCTGGTGGTTGGGTGGTTAGGACTCACTACTTTCACTGCTGAAGGCCCCGGGTTCAATTCCTGAACTAAGATCCCACAAGCTGAATGGAGGGGCAAAGAGAAAAAGGAGAAGAAAGAAAAAGAGAAGTAACAGGGCAAAAGAATTAAGCTTAAGGCAACGTGTAATTCTTTCGTCGTTGTTGTTGAGTCGCTAAGTGGTGTCTGACTTTAGCCTTAAACTTTCCTATCTAGTAATATCGAACTTCTATTTTTTTGGACTGATAGTAAACTCTAAGCCCAGAATGTTCTAGAAATCACAGCACGTAAGGTCTTATCTTATTCTTTCTAAAAACAAAGCCATTAAAGTTCAGAAAGGTGTTACGGTTCCCTTTCACTGAGGCAGAAAAATCAAGTCACTTTAAGCCTGAGGCCTGCGCTCTCCCCACGTGATGCCTCTTTTCCTTTACATGCCTGCTTACGTGATCTTAGACTAGCACACGGGGAGGAAATGTACACTGTTAGGGTAGAGAGCCCTTTCTTCCACCACCTTCCCAGGCGGAGGGTTTCTAGCGTTGTCTCCCCGGAAGCCCCAGTTCCTCTGGAGACTCTTTCTCATGTCCTTTGTCGTGTCACCCGTTCTCACTCCGTTCCGTTAGTCGCCTGGACTAGAGCTCCACTGCTGCTACAGAATCCCGCTAGCCGGAAGGCGACAGGGACTACAATTCCCAGGGGGCATCACGGCCCCGTCCTCGGCAGCGCGCAGTGGTGGTCGGGGGCTGAGGTCCCACGGTGTTTTCGCCGCGTGCGGCCCTGAGCAAGCGCACTACAGGTTCCGTGGCACCACGCGCGCGAGCTTGCCGGGTCGGGAGGGGCGGGGCGGGGCGGGGCGGGGCGGGGTGGGGAGGGAGAGGCCGGGGCTGGCTGGAGAGTTGGCGGGCGGGCGGGCAGAGGAAGGGGGTGGGAGCGGAGGCGATGGAGGGGAGGAGTGGGGGAATGGGGGAGGGAAGGGGAAGGGAGGCGGGAGGCGGGGCCGAGCCGGAGCTAGAGTCTGAGCCGGCGGTTGCAGTGGGGGCGGTGATGTCGGTGCAGGTCGTGTCAGCAGCTGCTGCCGCGAAGGTGCCTGAGGTGGAGCTGAAGGACCTGAGCCCCTCCGAGGCGGAGCCGCAGCTGGGACTGAGCACAGCGGCCGTGAGCGCCATGGCCCCCCCAGCGGGTGGTGGGGACCCTGAAGCTCCAGCTCCGGCCGCGGAGCGGCCCCCAGCCCCCGGTCCGGGATCGGGCCCCGCAGCGGCTCTCAGCCCGGCCGCTGGGAAAGTGCCTCAGGCGTCGGCCATGAAGCGGAGCGACCCTCACCACCAGCATCAGAGGCACCGGGACGGCGGCGAAGCCCTGGTCAGCCCCGACGGCACCGTCACCGAGGCGCCGCGCACAGTCAAGAAGGTATTGGGGCCGGGCTGCCTCTTTCGGAGAGGGAGGGTGGTGGGGAACCGCAGATCCTCTCGGCGCGGCGGCACCACTCTCCACGCCCTCCCTTCTGATGCTGGAAGTAGAGACATCTCTTTTCCCCTTAAACCGGCTCTCTTAGAGATGCCCCCACCCGGGCCCCAGTGCTGGGGGGCGAAGACTCCAGGTGGTACGGCCGTACTTCGCTGGGAATAACATGGAGGTAGCGCCCTCCCTTACTACTTGGAATAGGCTGGGAGAGGAGAGGCACCTCGTATTACACCTTTCTGTACTCCTAACCTACTCCCGTGTGTATTTTCCAGACTGTCGGGGAGAAGACCCCGATGGTGTAGAAAAGCCTTACTGCTTCTGAGAGTTCACCCAGTAATAAGGGTTGAAAGAGCTTTGCCGTTTGGACATCTTTTCTGTAAGGAGTAGTTACCTCGCGTTGAGATCCTCAGTTGTCTGGTTTCTGTACAGCAGATGACTCTCTGCCTTTCTGTGGCCAGGCGCTTCCATCTAGCAGTACTGATGCCGTGCCCTTCATTCCACATACTGCAAGATCCTTAGGTTTTCTCTGAAAGTAGAAGGGTAATAGGGTAATGGAGAGATTCACTTCACTCTTCTCTTCAGAGGTTTGTCCTCTCAGCTCAGTAGTTGGTCACCAGGATTGTTAGACTGTGTATGAAGAGAATGATTGTTTTTATTGGTTCTTTTATTATAGTCCGTAAGTATTAGGAAGAAATGCTTCTACTTTTGGGAAAGGCGATCACTGTCAGATTTTGTCTCAGCTGCCAGCTTCTTTCAGATAGTTATGAAGAGGCAGTAGTCTCAGAACACCAAGGAGTAGATGTGCCTGAATGTTTGATATTCTCAGTATTACCCTTGCAATGACTATCTGTAGTGTCTGTCCTCTCAGAAGGCAGATCAGTACAGAGAAAAATGGCAGATATTGCAAAAACAGGTTGTGGATTATCGCTGTAATTTCTGAGGTATTATGCGAACATAGTGATATACTGGGTTTTTCGTTTTGTGAATGATTTATCAGAACAGCAAGAAAGTGATGTGAAATCTGCATTGGTTTCACTGTGCAGGACTCAGCTGAGTTGAAACCTTGTAACGAGCCTAACTTTGATTGTAATAGCCTCATTGTTAAGGTGTAAATCAGAGAACTCTTGCATTCTAATTACTAAAATATAGTGATAATGTCAGAAGCAAGACTAAAGGAATTTGTTTAATGATGCTTTAGGACAGTGTCTTTCTCATTTGCATTATGAAACTCCTCTGGGCAGAATTATTGGGGGAAAGAGAGGCAGCATGGGCACCATGGCGTCCCTTGTGGCTCAGCTGGTAAAGAACCTGCCTGTAATGCGGGAGACCCGGGTACGATTCCTGGGTTGGGAAGATACCCTGGAGAAGCGATAGGCTTCCCACTCCAGTATTCTTGGGTTTCCCTGGTGGCTTAGCTGGTAAAGGATACACCTGCGATGCGGGAGACTTGGGTTCGATCCCTGGGTTGGGAAGATCCCCCACAGAGGGAAACAGCTACCCACCCCAATATTCTGGCCTGGAGAATTCCATGGACTGTATAGTCCATGGGGTCTCAAAGAGTTGGACATGACTGAGTGACTTTCACACATTCAAACACCACATGAGCATCAAAGCTGGTAGTACCTAGATATGAGTCTGGAAATCTGAAACATTTGTAATTAGTTGAGTTGTTTTATAACTTTGGCCAAATTCTGTGATTAAGGGTCTTTTTGTGTAAAATGTACAGATTAAATCTCAAGCGTAATAGTGTTCAACAAATTGCCTTTATTTATTTGACCTTGCCATGCAGCTTGTGGGATCTTTAGTTTACCAGGAATTGAATGCTGGGTCCTACCAGTGAAAGCTCAGAGTTCTAACCACTGGACTGCCAAGGAGTTCCCCAACAAATGGCCTCTAGAACATGGGATTTACAATGCAGCAGACCTGGGTTTGAATCCTAGTACCCCTACGAGCTAGCTTTTGGGTAATTTCTAAATTCTCTGAGTCTTAGTTGTCTCTTTTACAAAATGAGGTTACTGATATGATTGAAGGTTAGAAATATTTGTAGAGGACTTAGTGTTGAACTTGGCACATATAATAAGGGCTTAAGAAATTATAGCCATTGTTAAGAGTTGATTTTATTTTTTTCTTCCTCCAATCATGGCTTAAGTGCACGACCATGGCTTCCTTTAAAAGGTGTATACAATTCAATGGCTTCTATATAAAGCAGTCAGCAACACGACAGGCCAGCATATCAGCCTGTTTTTCCTAATTCTAGATGTATTTCTTGACCATTTTCCTTGTTG